>NC_138189.1:48991356-49616135 GCF_964194105.1 Spermophilus citellus
GTGGATCTGGACCTCTGCCATGAATCTCCCCAGGTTTGGAAGTCCTGGGGCGACGCGTGGCAAAGCGTGGCTCCACAGGCGGGAAGCTCCTGAACCGCCCTGCCAGCCAGGAGCTGGGCGTCAGGACCCAGCCCAGCGAGCGACCTCAGACCCTAGAGTCGTGCAACCAACAGCAGACACTCCAAAACCGCCAAGATCTAGAAGATTGCAGTGGAGATTAATTTAAATCGTGGGAAAAATAAAGACCTTCTTATATATTAATTTCTATTCTTAAAAGGGAGGATGCAGGAAAGACCTTTTCTTTACATCATATTGTGTGGATCACAGGAAGAGTAAACCAAGAAGGAGGTTGTGCACATCCTCTAAGGTGAAAATATACGTGTAGTAAAATGGTCATTTCCTTTTTTGAGCATCCTTTGCAGAGCCAGCGTGCGGTGGGTATGCAGGGTACTAGCACCAGCTTTCCGGCTGGCAAAATCAAAGGAGCGACTACAAATGACGAAAGGTATAGACTCCTGGCAGGGAGCAAGGCGCAGAATATTATAGTTCTAATTCCTCAATTAATATGAAGGTTTTTCCACTATATATATTTTATATTTTTTTCAGATTCAGATAATAATGGAGAAGTTATGAAAAAAGACATTCCCTTCAATAAATCAGCTAGAAGACAAAACCTTTTTGATTTTGGGGGGACTTAATATTTCAAGAATATATGAAGATAAACTGTGAAAGAGTATAATAATATAATTATAGTAATTTAACTATATTGTATCTTATCTAGAAAAAGATACAGATTAAAAATTTGTAAATTTCTTTTTAAATTTATATATGACAGAGGAATGTATTACAATCCTTATTACACATGTAGAGCACAATTTTTCATATCTCTGGTTGTATACAAAGTATATTCACACCAATTCATGTCTTCATACATGTACTTCGGATAATTATAATCATCACATTCCACCATCATTAATAACCCCATGCCCCCCCCACCCCTCCAACCCCTCTGCCCTATCTAGAGTTCATCTATTCCTCCCATGCTCCCTCTTCCTATCCCACTATGAATCAGCTTCCTTATATCAAAGAAAACATTCAGCACTTGTTTTGTTTTGGGGGGGGATTGGCTAACTTCATTTAGCATTATCTTCTCTAACTCCATCCATTTACCTGCAAATGTCATGATTTTATTTGCTTTCATTGCTGAACAATATTCCATTGTGTATATATGCCACAAATAAAAACCACTCTAAGATTTCATCTCACTCCACTCAGGATGGCAGCTATTATGAAGACAAACAACAATAAATGTTGGTGAGGATGTGGGGAAAAGAGTACACTCATACACTGCTGGTGGGACTGCAAATTGATGCAGCCAATGTGGAAAGCAGTATGGAGATTTCTTGGAAAATTGAGAATGGAACCACCATTTGATCCAGCTATCCCTCTCCTCAATCTATACCCAAAGGACTTAAAAACAGCATACTACAGGGACACAGCCACATCAATGTTTATAGCAGCATAATTTACAATAGCTTAACTGTGGAACCAACCTAGATGCCCTTCAATAGATGAATGGAAAATTCCTTACCCTGGAAAAATTCCTGCATTTGCTTGAGGGCCTTCCTTCATTCTTTCCTTCCTTTCTTCCTTCCTTCCTTTTCAAATTCTGAGTCCAAATTCTTATGTCAATAAAATATTAGAAGCATTTGATAGCAAAGTATCTTCATGAAAGGAATATCTTCTTACATGCTGTTTTCACTATAGTCTTCATAGAGGGGCTATATGTATATTTTTCATGGTTCAAGCCTTTGTTAAATGATATAATTGGGTCTCAATATCCACTTTGTTTGGTTAAATACATTAAGTAGAAAAAAATCTATAATGGATATGTAAAAGTAGAGGAAGCTCAACTCTATCTAAATATCCTTGGCAATCAGGCAGATTTTTTTTTAATTTTTTTTAATTGATTATTTAAAGCATTACATAGCTCATGATATATCATCTTTCATACATTTGACTCAAATTGTGTTTTGAACTCCCATTTTCACCCCAAATACAGATTGCAGAATCACATCTGTTACATATTCACATTTTTACATAATGCCATATTAGTGACTGTTGTATTCTGCTACCTTTCCTATCCCCTACTATCCCCCTCCCCTCCCCTGCCCTCCCATCTTCCCTCTCTACCTCCCCTGCTGTTGTTCAATTCTCTCCCTTTTTTTCCCTCCCCCTTGCCCCTCATAACCTCTTATAATTTTATGTATCATTGAAGGTCTCCTACTATTTCCATGTGCTTTCCATTCTCTCTCCGTTTCTCTCCCCCCATTTGTCTTTGTTTACTGTAGTCTTTTCCTCATGTTCTTCCTTCCTGTTCTGTTCTTAGTTGTTCTCTTTATATCAAAGCAGACATTTGGCATTTGTTTTTCAGGGCTTGTCTAGCTTCGCTTAGCATAATCTGCTCTAATGCCATCCATTTCCCTGCAAATTCTATGATTTTGTCATTTCTTAGTGCTGCATAATACTCCACTGTGTATAGATGCCACATTTTTTTTATCCATTCATCTATTGAAGGGCATCTAGATTGGTTCCACAGTCTAGCTATTGTGAATTGTGCCGCTATAATCATTGATGTGGCCGTATCCCTATAGAGCGCTTTTTTAAGGTCCTCAGGGAATAGTCCGAGAAGTGCGATAGCTGGGTCAAATGGTGGATCCATTCCCAGCTTTCCCAGGAATCTCCATACTGCTTTCCAAATTGGCCTCACCATTTTGCAGCCCCACCAGCAGTGTACAAGTGTACCCTTTTCCCCACATCCCCGCCAACACTTATTGTTGTTTGACTTCATAATGGCTGCCAATCTTACTGGAGTGAGATGGTATCTTAGGGTGGTTTTGATTTGCATTTCTCTGATTGCTAGAGATGGTGAGCATTTTTTCATGTACTTGTTGATTGATTGTATGTCCTCCTCTGAGAAGTGTCTGTTCAGGTCCTTGGCCCATTTGTTAATTGGGTTATTTGTTATCTTATTGTTTAATTTTTTGAGTTCTTTGTACATTCTGGATATTAGGGCTCTATCGGAGGTGTGATGGGTAAAAATTTGTTCCCAGGATGTAGGCTCTCTATTTACCTCTTTTATTGTTTCTCTTGCTGAGAAAAAACTTTTTAGTTTAAGTAAGTCCCATTTGTTTATTTTTGTTGTTAACTCTTGGGCTATGGGTGTCCTATTAAGGAATTTGGAGCCCGACCCCACAATATGTAGATCGTAGCCAACTTTTTCTTCTATCAGATGCAGTGTCTCTGATTTGATATCTAGCTCCCTGATCCATTTTGAGTTAATTTTTGTGGATGGCGAGAGAAAGGGATTCAATTTCATTTTCTTGCATATGGATTTCCAATTTTCCCAGCACCATTTGTTGAAGATGCTATCCTTCCTCCATTGCATGCTTTTAGCCCCTTTATCAAATATAAGAGATCCCTTTCATTGTCAAATTTGAAGCTCAGTTTTGCTGGATATAGTATTCTTGGTTGGAATCCATTATTTTTCAGCATTTGAAATACATTACTCCAGGATCTTCTCGTTTTCAAAGTTTGTGATGAGAAATCAGTCGTTAACCTAATTGGTTTACCCCTGAATGTAATCTGCCTCTTTTCTCTCGTAGCTTTTATTATTCTCTCCTTGTTCTGTACATTGGCTATCTTCATAATTATATGTCTTGGAGTTGGTCTATTATGGTTTTGAATGTTTGGGGTCCTGTAGGCTTCCAGGATTTGGCAATCCATTCCATCTTTCATCTCTGGGAAGTTTTCTAGAATTATTTCATTTAATATGCTGTCCATTCCTTTGGTTTGAATCTCTGTGCCTTCTTCTATCCCTATGACTCTCAGATTTGGTTTTTTTATGACATCCCATATCTCTTGAATAGATTGCTCGTGGGATTTAAGCATCTTTTCTGTGTTGACTATATTCTTTTCAAGTTGATAAACCTTGTCTTCATTATCTGATGTTCTGACTTCTACTTGATCAAGTCTACTTGTAATATTCTCGTTTGAGTTTTTAATTTGGTTTATAGTTTCCTGCAATTCTAGGATTATTGTTTGATTTTTTTTTTAAGATCTCTATCTCCTGGTAGAGCTCGTTCTTTGCCATTTGAATTTGTTTTTTTAATTCATTTTCAAAATATACTTTTATTTCCTGGACTTGCTGTCTCATGTCTTCTCTAGTATTCCTTTCCATTCGAGTTAGGTATGCCTTGAGTTCTTTACCTATCCCTGTTTCTGATGTTTCTATGTCCTCCTGTAGAATTGAGTTGTGTTGCATTGTTTGTAATCCTTTTTTCCCTTGTTTTCTCATGTTGTCCACATTACTTTCCATCTCTTTTTGATTGTCGTGTTTCTGCTCTCTTCTATAGATTTGTTTTGTTTCTGTATTACTCTGACGTCTCTCCTTTGTGTTGTTAAACTATGCCTGCTAACGTGGATTCCGCTGGGAAGGAATTCTGACGTCCGAGCTCCAGTGACGACACTACTCTGCTATGACGGGCCCCAGTCTCCTTGCCGGGGTGCCCTAATGGGGAGGTGTGACTGGACTGTCTCTGTTTGGTTTCAGCTCCCGGTCGCGGCAGGCGGGTAGTCTCCAGCCGCCCAATATCACAGGCCGCGGGCAGGTGATCAGTCGCCAGCGGGTGGGCATTCTCCTACCGCCCAGTTACGCGGGCAGTGGGTGAACTGTCGCCAGTGGGCCTGCAGTTTACAGCTGCCCAGTCGCGAGGGCCTTGCCTCTAGTCTCCTGGTTTCTCCTGCTAGTCTTGGTTTCTCCTGTTTTGTTGTTGCAATCTGTCGGAGAGTGGCGGTGGTTACTTCAGCTCTCCAAGATGGTGGCCGCTGGTTGCCTTAGTGGAGTGTCCCTTGTGGGGGATGGGACTGTACCGCTTCCTTCCCCGTCTGCAATCCCGAACTCAGCCCAGGGGTCAGTGCAGGCTTGGCTGGTGGGATACCACCGTGTCGCAGCCACTTATCTCCCTGCTTACTAGTTAATCCCTTCTCTGTGGCGCCACGCCTTCTGTAGCTGCGGGGCAGGCCACGCGAATCAGACAGCGTGGATCTCCGGGGTCACACCGTTGGCTTTTGGGATCCCCGGCACTCTATGGTTTTGATTTTTTCTGCTTGCCCCTCCCCCAGAGCTGGCTAGACAGGTTTTGTTTTGGCTGCTGATGGGAGGGGGTGTTGAAGGTCAGGCGCCTCTAGTTCTCCTTTAGTCTTTATGCAGGCTCACTGTGATACTCCCTCCCCCTGAAAGTCTAGGAGAGATTTTATGCAAAATCCCCCTATGTATGGGGGCTGAACTGAGTGTCACACACCTGTTTTGTTGTTGCAATCTGTCGGAGAGTGGCGGTGGATACTTCAGCTCTCCAAGATGGTGGCCGCTGGTTGCCTTAGTTCAGGCGGATTTTTAATAGATTCTATGCATTTACATCTGCACATCATTTAGCCAACTCCTGAGTGTCAAATTCAAGCAATCCCCCCCATGCATTAATATTAGTTTTGCTCTGATAAACTACTTATATTCATGTAACTGGTAGGGTTTGTTTAATTCTTGAAGGATAGTATGTAAGATGCACATTAAAATTTAGTTGCTTTATTAACATTTGCACTGTATGTTATTTGTAAACATTTTATAGAAATTCATACTGTATTGAGAACATATCAACATCTTTCAACCTCCATATATGTTTTAAAACATTTACAATTTTTGGACTGAGCATTTGGGCTATGTGAGAAATATGCTGGAGTGAAACCCAATGAGTCACATCTTGCATAATCTTCTCTCCTTGAGTGAAAGTAGAGTCTCTGACTTGCTTTATAACCCGTTAAAATTGTCACCCATTAAATCTATTATATCACTGTATTATAAATTTTTGTTCAGAATTTAATCTGATTTACTATCAGTTGCTAGTTTTCCAAAGTTAATTTCTCTCAGGGAAGAGATTTTGTTAGTTATGCTCAGTTCTATATTTCCTATACCTACAATAGTGTCCAGAATGTTGGTGATAGATCAATCATGTTGGATTACCTATTTATTTGCATATGAATTACACGTTTTGCTTTTCTATCTCAATAATAAAATTCTCAACAGACTAGTCCATAATTGCAAGGAAATTATTTCCTTTTTCAGTTCTATATTAAGCACACCTGGCACAATATTTGGCACATAATAAGTGACAATTAAAAATTTACTGAATAATTGAATATAGCTTAATAATAATGACATATGTGACATTCTTCATGTTATGTTGAAACATAGACATCCACCAGTGTTTTTACAAACAAAAAAAATGGCTGTTTTGTGTGGTTCTGACTTTACATAGTCACTTTCTGATTTATTCTCATAATGAGGTATTACTATAAAAGATATTAATACTAAAGTAATAACTGTGGGTGATAAGAGCATTAAATTATGAAATAGAAGACTTGAGAACAATTAATCTTTGGAAAGAAAAAAGAAGTAGGAAATGGACAAAGGCATAACTGCTTCCTTTCCTGTGCATTCTGAAGTACAACCTGTACTCTTTCCATCATTATTGTCCCGAAATGATTTTTCTACCTTTCATGAACCTACTTTGCACATCTGACACATGTCCAATTTACTTCTACCCTTCAGATAACATCTATTTTCTTGGCTCAAAACTATGGAAGTATCCTTGAGCCCTCTTTTCCCCTCACCCATCCCATCTTCCTGTCAGTGAGCTCCCATGACTGTCTCCATGCTCCACCACTCTTGATCCTCTCCTCTGTTACCACTTAGCACAAAACACCAGGATCATCTGAACACTTCCAGTGTTTCCTTAATCATATTTTCCTATTTTACTTATTCACCATCTGCCCAAGGGCCAAAAGTATCTTTCAAACATCCAATTAACACTCCCTTTTTAAACATCAAGCTGTATATTCCTATGCTTAAAATAACACTGTGGTCTTCTTGTGTTTTGTGCTATGACACTGTGCATTAACTACATCCTCTTTAGCTTTTAACTTGTTTCACACAATTTGATGTATTCCCATTGTTTTTTGTTTCCCAATTTTTTTTTTTTAAAAGCATATTAAGTTTCTTTATTTTCCCTCTAGCTCTTGCTTTTCCTCTGGCTCCTGCCCTTCAAGTGGTAATATTGTTAATTTTAAAAATTTGATCTTACTCAGCAAGAGATCTTCATTCACAATGATTATGAATTGTGTTGACTCTTGATGGTACCCACTGATCACACTGCTTTACTTAATTCTGCTATTTCATTTAAGACATTATCACTGTTTAAAATAATATTGTTTCCTTGTTTATTGTCAGATTCTTCTACTAGATTATCAGCTCTGTGCAAGAGATTAGTTTTCTAAGCCTGCTATCCCAAGCATCATGAGTCATAGTGGGCAAACGTAACAGCAATATGAACATTTGTTAAATGAATGAATAAACAAACTCAATTAAATGAATCTAAAATACCTTATCTAAAATGTAATTTGATGTTAGAACCTATTTGAAACACTACAGTGGCTCCCATTGCCAGTAGTTTAAGATATGCTTTCTGTCATGTTTTATCTTTACCCTCTACCCATCCAAAACCAGGAAATTTCCTCAAATATATGTCTAGTTCCATATCTCTGCAGGCTGTTCCTTTCAAGAGAAACTAATTAAGAGCCAATTAAAAATTTGCCAGGTTACTCATCTATAAAAGTAGAAAACATAAGGTATTAAAAAACCAAAAACTTAGCTATTGTTGACTTTTCTATTCAAAACTTTTCATTGCTTCTCATCTTTTCTTTTTATTTATACAATTTCCTTCTATTACTCCAATTAACTGTGTCAGTAGTTGTTAATTTTTTTTAAGAATCTTTGGTTATTTCAAATAAACTTGAACAAACCTGAAAAGCGACATTGTCCAAATTAAACTCAATCTGTTGTTCAAAGGGAGAAACAATCTAGCAACCAAAATTAATCAAAGGTAATTAAATTCCTATTCTCTATTTTAAAGAAATACAATAAAGAAATGTGAGTTCTTAAGGCAAGATTCTAAATGCCTCTCTTGATTAATACATACTTTAATATCCTCTATGCTTGTAACAATTGTTTTCTGAAATTGCCTGTTTTTTCCCTAAATGAATTCTTACAAAATAATAACAATCATGTATAAATTATTTACTGTACATCATGCACTGTTGTATTCTAACGCCTTCATATATTAAACATTTATTTTAAAGATAAACAACCCTTTATTTAGTACATCTGTTTTTCTTTTTGATTGTTGTTTGGGATAAAAATCAAATAGAAGAAATAGTTTATGGATTCAGAGATATGAAACATCAGAAACATTGTAAAAGCAAACACATCTATGCATTCATCTTCTCCTCATCCTAATTTACAATCAAGTATTAATTCTGTGGTACAGAATTAGAGACTGAGGTTCATCTGACATGGAATGCTTAGGAGAAAATCTCTGTGAATTGGAGTAGTGCCAGCTGTGAAGTCCCAAAGTGAAAAATGTGATAAATTCAACTCAGGCAAGGGAGAAGAAATTTGAGGCTAGCAAACATGTTCCAAATCAGTTTTTGGCATAAACTTCTCAATTTAACTTAATGTCCTAATGACTCTGTTAACAAATTCTTTGTATTTAAACTCTTAGAAATTGCTTAGATACAAAATTGACTTCAGTGTACTCAGTCCTGTGCATTCAAGTCAAAACCGTGTGGCAAGAAAGATACTCCCTAGCCTTTAGAAGATGGTTAGAAATGGGATATAAGAGAACCAGGACAGACAGAGCAGCAGTCATGTAAGCATTGTGAATAAGGTGTGTGAAGCATCACTAGCATGTTAAATCTTCCAGCAAATGTTTTTGTTGTTGTTAAAAGCAATGGAATCTTTATATTTATATTATCTACATCATTCATTTAAGTGCATATATTAAAAATATCGTTTTGGTAAAATATATTAAAGTAAGAAATTTCTTACTTAAGATGATGTTTTACAATATTGAAATTACATTAATATAGTCATACTAACTTCCTGGTTCTCTGAATCCCTCTAATTTTCTATTTACAAATATGATAAATTGCTCTGAAAATTCTTTTTTTTTTTTTAAAGAGAGAGTGAGAGAGGAGAGAGAGTGAGAGAGAGAGAGAGAGAGAATTTTTAATATTTATTTTTTTTTTAGTTCTCGGCGGACACAACATCTTTGTTGGTATGTGGTGCTGAGGATCGAACCCGGGCCGCACGCATGCCAGGTGAGCGCGCTACCGCTTGAGCCACATCCCCAGCCCCTGAAAATTCTTTAGTAAAATCAACTGTAGCCATATTCAGATAGGAATATTGAATTTTTCCTCAATTAAATTATGAAGGTCTTTTAAAAACTTTATTATATGTACCAAAAAAATCATATCTTGGTAACAGTAATATTGATAAGAATACTTGTTAGACTTTAATAATAGTTGTGCCTTTAATAAAACTTTACATTAATAAAATATTTAAATATAAATATTATGAACTTAGCTGTAAAAAGACTACAAAATTAAATTAATACAAATAGTTTTGTAGTCAACCTCATCTCATTTTCTTCCTTATAGAATAATAACTGCTTATAAAATAAAATTTTTAGTACATAAATTAAAATAATTTAGTTTTATAATGATCCTGTTTAGAATTCTATATAAGCACAGTGACTGAAAAGAACATCTGAGTGTTCCTACATTAACTTAAAAGTTAAAAATATGAAAGTCTAGATTGTATAAAGATCTATGTGGAATGCAGATAGATCAGATTGTTAAGAGTTATTATATATATGTTATTATACAAAATAATTATAAAACATATATGACAAGTAGATTGAGTGGTTTGTATTGTTGATATTGGAATGGTATATGTATAGATATCATAGTATCTAATCCATTAACAATAGCTGTAAGGAAAAAAAACCCACTAATGTGGTATAACTTCTTTCAGTTAGGGATATTCCAGATAATGCATAGAATTTATGAAAATGACCATATACAAAAAAATTTTAAATATATATATATATATATATATATATATATATATATTTATGTTTAAGACTCCTTCTCATCTTTGCTACTTAAAATGAAGAGCTTAATGGCACCAATTATAAACAAAATCAATTCACATTGAAGGAAACTTGGAATTGTGAACCAGTCATATATGTTATCACAGGATTATAGTCCTCTTTATGTATGAATGTATATGAGTGTATTTATACTTGAAAAATAATTAAACAATGCTTAGGTAGATATATAAAATGTATTTTTTCTATACAGATTATTACATGAATTTATTATGATCTACAGTGAAATTATGTTTGTAAAAAATTAGATTTAATGTTTTAATATATCTAATATTTTTAAATATTGCAAAAATTAGAGTTAAAATTATTCCTTTTTTCACATAAACAATGTTAGAAATCTATTACTGGGAAATTGTGTTGTGAGTATGTATTATATAAACATCTTTGATATATTAGGAAATGTATCTTTGGACTTTGTTCTTGATTCCTGAGAGAGTTCTACACACCTTTGGAAGTTATTGAGGATCATTTCTTGTTATTTACAAGTCCTTGTGAGCCATACCTCAGTTTATGTGAATAAGATGACTCTTGAGGGCCCCTTTAGCTTTAGTGTGGTCTAGTTCACAAAAAGATCAAAGCATGATTAGAAATTTTCAAATTTGTGTCCCATTTCCCAATCTCTTGGAGGGAAAAGGAGCTAGAAATTGAATTATGTCTATATAATGTAACTTATACAAAATTCCCTAAATAATGAAATTTAGAGAGCTATCAGTGTGGTGAACAGAGCTGGGAGGTTAGTGGATCCAGAAAGCATATAAAGGCCACTGTTACCTTTGGCTGTTTCTGTGTGTGATCCTCTAAAATGAACTGAAAATATGAAGTCAAGCACTTTCCTGATGATTCCAGCAAATTGTCACACTGGAGGAGGAAGTTGTGGGAGTACCTGATTTATAACTGCTGAATCAAGGACAAGAGGCCCAGGACTTGTGATTGACAACTGAAGTAGGGGGTAATTTGGGGAGGTCTATTAACCTGTGGAGTCTGCGATAACTCCTGGTAGTTAGTGTTAAAACTGAATTGAATTGTAGAACACCCTGGTGGATTTGGAGAGCTAGAGAATTGATTGGTTTGAGAAAAAAAAATCTTATTTATTTGGTGTCAGAAATTATGTGAGAAAAAAATACTTCATAGCATCTCATTCTATATCCATGTACATTTTCTATTTTTATTGAGAATTGCATGTGGAGGACTAAAGATATTCAAAATGGAAAAGAAGGTCTTGGGCCAAGAAATCATCATAAAATCATGTTGTTAGCACATTTCTTAGAAGGCAAACTGCTTAACCCCCACAAAGACTTCATCTATAGAAGGAATGTTTAGTTTCTCTAGTTTTATCCTCTAAAATTAAAGTCAAATTATACACATACCATTTAGTGTGCTCACTGAGATCTAGACAAAATAATTGTAAAATTACTAAAATAGCTATTTGTACTCTTTGCTAATATAAATTGCTTCATATCTATGACTGTTAATTTTGACGTCCTGGCTAGCACTTTTTAAATCCTTCAAGGAAGACAATATTTTGGAGGTACTGGAAACTATAAATTATGAAAAAAAATAAATTTAAATTATAGCTATTTTATAAATTATGAAAACAATACAAACAAAAATTAATCATTTTGACATTTTAAAACTTAATTATTCATTGAATATTGACAGGTTATAATTGTATACATATGGAGAATAAAGTACAGGCATTGTAGTATAAAATGTGGAATGAAGTAATCAAACAAACTATTAAAACCACTATCTCAAATACTTTCCAAAAATTTATTCTTCCTGTATAACCAAAACATCTCTGAGTTCTTCCCACTCCCAGTATCTAGTAACCACTTTTATGTTCTCTGCCTCTACTTGTTTAGTTATTCTAGATTCCACCTATAAATGAGATCATGCAGTGTTTGTCTGTCTATAACATAATGTCCTCCAGGTTCATTGTTGTTGCAAATGACATAATTTTGCCTTATTTTTAAAAATTTTGAAGATGTATAGTACTCCATTGTGTATATATACATTTTAGTATTTTTTGAAAGAGAACATTAATTTTGTTTAGTCTAATTCAGTTATATATTATAATTTAAGAAATGGGGTCCTCCTGTAAGTTTTTTTTTTTTTTTTTAATTAGTCTATGGGTGGTTTTTCTTTTCCTTTCCCTTTTTTTTTTTTTTTTTTTTTTTTTTGTACCAGGGATTGAACCCAGGATGCTTAACCACTGAGCCACATTCCCAACCTTTTTAATATTTTGAGCCAGGGATTTGCTAAATTGCTTAGGGCCCCTCTGAGTTGCTGAGGCTGGTGTTGAACTTGTGATCATACTGCCTTAGCCTCTCAAGCCACTAGGATTACAGGTGTGCACCTGGCTATGGGTGTTATTAATATCCTTATTTTATTATAACCTCTAGAAATTTCATGAAAATAAAACAAATTATAAACAATGAAACCAGATAAAATAAATGACCCTTATCCAAAACCTTAGGAAAGATTTCTTCAATTTATAGTTAAAGCAGTTTTCAAGTACATGGAGAAAAAAATAAACACTTTAATAAATTGTTTTGAAAATTGCCTATACATTTGAGGAACAAAAGCTTAATTCTTTCTCACATACACAATCTAAACTGCAGAAGTTCTAGTAAAAAAAAATAAATACATAAATACTTAAGAATTTTGAGGTAGACAATGTTTTCTTTAGTAAGATATAGAATCACAATTTATGCAGAAAAAGACTGACAGAGATAATTAATCAATCATGTAAAGCTTTTTTCATTGAAAATTATATAAATGATGCTAATAGACAAGTGACATGTCTGGAGAAATATTTGCAATGGCTGTCATTTTTAAAATGTATGCATAATATATGTATCTCTTATAATGCTATTACAAAAATGGAATTGATTCAGGATCCAGATATTCAAAGATAATGTGAATGTAGTATTCTAAAAGGAAAGTATTTAATTTAATGAAATTATCAAATAATCTCCAACCTCATAACACCCACAGAGAAAAAGCAAAGTCATAGCTTTCTTACCTTCAGATATGAGGAAAAAAATTAAGAAGAATGATACCGCTCATTGCTGTCTAGAATTTGGGAAAGATTCCAACACAACACTTTCCTACATTATTGATGGAGTTGTAAAATTAGACAAACTTTTGAGGAAAGTGTGCATTCCTTTGGTCTCAACAGGTTTGCTTTCAAAATTCTTCCAACAGAAATATGCACGTGCATAGAGATGTTTGTGCAAGGAAGTCTACTACAACATTGTTTGTAATAAAGGAAAAAGATAACGAGAAATCAAACTGAAATTCAGTCAGAAAGCTAGTTAAAGAATTTATGGTAAACTCAAGCTATGGCATATCATGCTGCTGTTAAAAAGAATTAATGTTTTTTGATGGTGACATAGAAACATATTTAAGACGTGTTTTTAATTAAAAGAGAAAGTTAATGAACAATACACATCCTATTAACCTATTAGCATGAAATAGAATCTGCGGGCATACACACTCATGTACTTTATGGTGGTTAATAAGACTGGGGATACTCTAATTTGTACCTCTGAGTGTGGGGTATAAATGGAGGTAAGAAGAGGGGACTGGTGGAAGAAGGAATTCACATACTAATATAGGTTCTTTATTCAATAACATTAGAATCAATGTATGTTAATTATACACTACTTAGAAAAAAATGAGAAGCTTCTCCTTCATATGTGTATTTTATCTTGTTTCTGTCAGAGATTTTTAATTTTGTTAGTAAATTTCTCCAAATGTACCTTTCAGTCATCAGTTTTATATTAGATACATTGTATATATTTCTCAAAACCTTTATATTAGTCCTTTAGAATATGAATGCTTTGATGTCCAGTTTTCTCAAAAATTGGCTCAATTTATGGGAGTGATTCTGGAAGATTTAGTTGACCAAATTAAATAACTTCAACATATATTTGATGAGTTATTTCATCACTGTTTACAACCAAGTTGTAGAAAATGTGATGGCACTTTGAAATCTACAGGCTCTGCAGAATTGTAATGTACTTAATACTTCCCTCCAACAAATATCTTCAGTTCTCAAACACAAAGAAAAAATGTCTATCAAATATTTTTATTTCCTCCCTGCTTACTTGTCATATGTTTTATCATGAGCATGTTACCTAGTGGGGGCAACATAGTTGACATTTGTTTGTTGATAGGACAATTTGCACCAGATGTTCAAGTGAGTGGGCTATTAGAAAGATGCACAAAATCCAGTGATAGTTGATATTAAGACTGTAAAAATGAACTGAAGCTAAAAAAAAAAAAATGCTAAATAAATATTTTTCTGTTAGTATATAGCGCCACCCAGTGTTGTATAATTCTCAGTGGAGTACTCCACACTGTAGGTTATTGTGCCAAGGTAGAAAGGGGCATAAATGGCACTGTGTAAGCTCCATATTAATGTGTTTGTTTTAATTTTTAAGAGATATTGCATATGCTAGCTTATTGAAAAACATTAAATTGAAATAAAACAGTGATAAAACCAAACTGGACTAGTTACCCTAATCTCCATATACACGTAATTCTCCTTTTGGTATTTTAGTTGCTTGAAAAAAAAATCTAGAAAACTTTTTACTGTTTTATTAATTCACTGAATATTGTAAGGTATATTAAGACATTCCAAAGAGATAATTCCTGAGGTCATTATAGATTCTGACATAATTTATATTTAAGCATGTCTAAATTTATAACTTTTTAAAATTAAATTACAGATAAATTTGAGACTACATTGATAGAGAGAAGCAGCAGAACTTTTAGTTTCTTATAGTGACCCAAACCATAGGGTTGTGATGTTCCAGAGAGGTGCTGTTTTGCAATGAAGCAGCCCAATTAGAGTATAAATAGTCATATTTATACTCACATGATCACTTAAGGGAGATGTAGAAAGAAGAAAGTAATAAAACAGATATTACTTTGCTGAAGTGAAAAGATATGTAAAATTCTATCCTCTGTAACTCTTCAGAACTTAGATTTGATAAAAATAACTAAACCTTTAAAGGCAACAAATTATCCTGTACATTTCCCATTTTATTCTCCTTGAGTGCCCTCAAGATTTCTGTTCTCCCTTATTGACTCCATTTATGTCTGAAAATGTACACCTGTTGTCCTTGACTGACTCAGGGCTTCTTTTGCGGGGCCTTCAATCTTGTTAAATCTAGAATTTCTATAACTATAAGTCAATGATTTTCTTCATTAAGATGACTCTCAGAGTTCTGTCACTGGCACTAACATTGTTTTGGTTCACTGTGCTTGAAATATTTCAATCAGC
This sequence comes from Spermophilus citellus, assembly GCF_964194105.1. Lineage (NCBI taxonomy): Eukaryota > Metazoa > Chordata > Mammalia > Rodentia > Sciuridae > Spermophilus > Spermophilus citellus. The sequence goes on from NC_138189.1 coordinate 49,006,771, forward strand.
ATTTAGCAAATATAACTTGTTTTTTAAAAATTATTATAATTTATTATTATTATTAATATTTGATGTTGTTGCCCTTAAAAAGAAAAGAACAATGATTGTTTTTCCTGAATAATGAAGGACCCATATAAGATGTGTGGCAAGTCAACCAGTACAGTAGGATCTCGAGTATATAAAATAAAGACTAGTCAGTTCCAAAACACTCTCTTAATTCAACTAGTTTACTTATGTTTTTCTTTTCTTGGAAAGTAGGAAGATGGAAGCTGTTATTTGAGCATACTTCATCATTATTACTCATTATATAACTTCAATACAGTGAACTTTTACATCTTCAAAGCCTAAGTATAAACTCTTTCCTTTTTAATTAATATTTTGCCTTTATACATTCCCTGGCTAAAGGTCCTTTAAAAAATACAGGATGTCAGAAAATATGGATGTTTCCCGATATTCAGTCAAAGCTTTAATGTGTAGGTTGGTGGGTGGGGAAGGTAAGCAATAGTGAGCTCTTAGGGGATTTCTGGTCAAGATGATTTTGTGAATTCATAAATCACTTCCCTTTGCTTCCAAACATGACAAACTAAACTAAAATGAAAAGAATGTTTTAATAAGTTAATGCTAATACACAAGCATGCTGGGCTGAAGGCCTCTAAAGAAGCAGAGGTATCATCATATTTCCATGCCTGTGAGGTAAAGTTATTGAAAAACAAATCACTAAGGCAGAGGACAAGAACCAGTCACTCTGCAGGAAAACAAAGACTGGAGTCAAACTCCCTATTCATGAAAGAAAGGAAACTTTGATCATTTCTAGAATTTTTCAATAAATCTCTATGAGAGAGAGAGAGAGAGAGAGAGAGAGAGAGAGAGAGAGAGAGAGAGAGAGAGAGAAATCATCCCAGACAGGTTAAGACACAAACTATATGTTGGATCAGTTACTTGACCTAGAACATCCTAGAACTTTACAGTATAAGATCAAATATAATCCCTGAATGTGGATGGGTGTAGAAAACAAATACAAACCCAACTGACCAAAAAGGAAGAGAAAGAGGAAAGAAGAAGGGGGAAAGGCAGAGATGGAGATTCCTCATGTGAGATTTGATCCAAAACAAAGCAACAACTGACAAACAAGAATAAGTAAATGAAATTTAACTTTGAAATGGTTTAAAGTAGTTTCAATATTTTAAAAGAAAATTGGGAAAACAATAGCGTTGATAAAAACTAAGAACTTATAAAACAATAATGAAATGTCACTGAAGAAATGATGGATATTAAAATCATATTACAGATATTGATATTGAAATTCATTATCTATCATAAAAATTGAAGTCCCTATGGCACTGTAATCTTCAGACTGAACACAAGGAGAAATATATTGAATGGGAAGGTGTATTGAGAAGTTCACCTGGAATGTAGCAGAGAATGAGAAAAAATGAAAAATATAAAAGAGAAATTGAGAGAATATTCTTGTGACTCAACCATTATTAATATGAGAAAATAGTAGGTGGAAAAGTTAAAACAAAGTGAAAAACACCTAAATATTTTTAAGATCGACTAATCATCCAGATATTCAGATTGAGAGTACACAGAATTCTAGAAAGGAGAAATACAATTAATGCACCCTGGTCCATTGTAGTGATACTGTGGAACGTAGCCAGGAAAAAAAAAAAGTCTCTTAACTACTAGAGAAAAAACCAACAAATGGAAAACAAAAAAATGACAGACATTATCAACAAAATGGCTGCCACATGATACTGGAATGCTATATTCATTGCTATATTCAAAAGATACACATAGGGCTCACATGACCATTTTTTGTTGTGTTCCTTTCACAATGACTAACATGGGTTCTTTAAATAAAATAAATCAAAGAAAGAGAATAAAGTTATTAAGAAAAATTAATCTTATTTATAAATAATAGAATCTAGAAAATACAAAACAATTCTAAAAAGCTCATTATCCAAGCTGTTCAATCTAAATGTTATTTATGGTCTAGAAATTTCCAAAACCTTAAGTAGCACTTTTAGAACTGGTATTATAATTTATTTTCTGCAATTAAAAAAATAATAGAGTGGTCTATTTAAATTATAGCTTCACAGAGTAATCATTGAGTTCCAGTAATTTATTGCTGCATACACACACACACACACACACACACACACACACACACACCCCTACCTCCTGGGCTAGTTGTTGTCAAACTAAGTGGCTCATAATAACAATTTCTTTCGCTCTCACTACAGGGCAGAGGAATTTGGAAGATGCTTGGTTGGATGATTTGTATCTGAATGTAGTGTCAATTGGGGCTATGAAAGTTAGAATATTCACTTTTAAGATACTCTTTTACTTAATGTCAGATGATTTGAACCTCTTTGCTCATAATCTCTGCATAGTTTCATCCTTCTGAGCCTCTACAAATTTTCCTCCTCCTCCTCCTCCTCAAGATGACTTTTTAAAACTTAAATGTCTGGGACATTGATGATTCTGCCCCCCCCTTCCTCCTCCTCCTCCTCCTCCTCCTCCTCCTCCTCCTCCTCCTCCTCCTCCTCCTCCTCCTCCTCCCATTCTTCTTCTTTTTGCTTTTAACAACTTAAATAAACCACTTAAGACTTTTAATTCTGTCTGGATATCTCCTTTTCCAGATTTATCAGTTCATTTAAAGGTATTTCCTGTGTTCCGTGGGATCACAGGCATAATTTCACTAAACTTTCCACCAGAACACAGCCCTGTGCTCTGGATACAATTTCCTCACTCTCTCAAGTCTTGGTTATAGTTTGCTTGTGTTCCTTCCAGGTTCTCATCACCTTATCGTGGCCATGTCACCTTCCAGTTAACACATTCCATGTAAACAATAGATTAAAAAATACCCTGAGGCATAATCAGTTAAAATCATCATATTTTGCTCTGAGTCAGAGATTCAGGAAGAGTTTATTTAATGTTTTATTTCTGATCTATATAATGTTGACTAAGATGACTAGGGACTGAGGTTCTACTTTCAAGATGACATTTTTAGTTGTAGATGGACACAGTACCTTTACTTTATTTATATATTTTTACATGGCACTCAGGTTCAAACACAGTGCCTTACAAGTGCTAGGTAAGTGCTGTACCACTGAGGTAAAACCCCAGTCCTCCAGATGACTTTTTAAAACTTAAATGTCTGGGACCTTGATGATTCTGGTCTCTCTCTGGCCTTCCTCTACCATTCTCAGTCGATCTTTCTCTCCCTTGATTTCTTTCTTTCCAAGTGAACGCTCACCCTCTTGAGCTTCTACATGAGTGTGACCTTGGGACTTTTCACAGAATGCTGGTGTCAGTGCAAGAACAAATCATAAAGCTGAGTAGCTTTCATGTGGTAGCAAGGCAGCAGCATCTCACGGGCTAGTTGCTGTTATCCCCTGAAACTGAGACAGTATCACTTCTGATATATTCTGTTGGTCAGTGCAGTCACAGGATATACAACACAATTAAAGGAATAGAGAAGTAAATTCTCTGTTTTTATTTATTTATTTAACAAGGGATTGAATCCAGGGGTGCTTAACCACTGAGCCACATCCCCAGTACTTTTTATTTTTTACGTTGAGACAGGGTCTCACTAAATTACCTAAGGTCTTGCTAACTGTTAAGCTTGGCTTTGACCTTGCAATTGTTCTGCCTCAACCTCCCAAGTCTCTGGGATTATAGTCTTTACACCTGGCATAAATTCTCTTTCTTGATGAGGGAGCAACAATGTTACATTACAGGTAAGTCTACTTGATAGAAGTTAATGTGACCTTCCTTGGAAAATACAATTTGTCACAATTATCATCCTTTAATATAATTCAAATATGTAAAATAATAAAATATTCAAATACATGATTAAAATTAAACTGCTAAAATATGAACAGTCTACAAAATTAGAATTTTCCTAAGGAAACTTTGTGAAAATTGGCAAGTATTTATAGACATACTAATTTCTATAGGAATATTATTATAAAATCATATTTTCATATATAAATTAAACCACCTATAATATTGTCAAAGACTAAAAAATGGCCCCCTTATGCACTTCTAGACTCCTTGGCTTGGCTACAAATTAAATTGACTTAAGACAGATGAACATAAACTGTATTTAATTACATGCATAGGCACAAGGGCCCCACAAATGTCAGAGAAGGATCAGATGACTGAAGCTTATAGAGCATCCAGGGCCACAGAAAAGAATGGGGCATTGGGACTTCTGCTGGTTGCTGGTGACACAGATCTTGAAGAGGCAAGACAGAGATTTCAAGGTGAATAAGAGTTATGTTGTTATGCAGATGAAGTCTCTCCAGCAACCCTGGGAGAGACTGACCTGATGCCAGTCTCCAGTGTTAATCTTCCCTGGTTGACTGATTCTGGGGAAGTGGATTCATGACAACTGAATTGCTTTTGGAGGCTCCATCTTCAGGAAGAAACTGGAGTTCTGAGAAAGACTGTCTGCATTTTCTGTCCCTTCTGTAACTGGGTGACTACATATAATCAGCATACCAAAGCATCATGATTTGGATAGCATTTTCTTCCATATAGAGTAGAAGAAACTATATGCAGTAAATTTAAGAATATTAGAAAAGAGATGTATTTGTCCACCAAAATAATCTCTTAAAATGCAACAAGATTTAATTATATTAGTCATTCTAGTTTCTCATGTTAACTAAAATGAAGATACTCTTTGACTTACGATGGGGTAACAACCTGATAAAAAAAAAAAAAACCATCATAAGTTGAATGGGTGCATTTTAAGTAAAAACTGAATTTAGTGCACCCAATGCACTGAATCTCACAGTTTGACACGCATACCCCCAGCATTGCAAGAAAATATCATATGGTATGTTGCTAGCCAGGCAAAAGATCATAATTCAAAAATTGAAGTCTAGGTTTTACTTAATGTGTACCGTTTTGAGACTGTTGTAAAGCAGAAAAATTGTAAGTTGAACCATCACAAGTTAAGACAATCTGTTCATTGTTTTCTTTGCACTATATGGTTCCATTGAATTTTTGACAAGAATTAAAGATGAATCAATGTGAATAATTTAAAAGTAATATCTATACATAATCTATTTCACATTATCATTGAAATAGTGATGGATGTGAATAACATTTTTATATTTTTCTCTGAATGATTCATTAGATGTACTTAATAAGAAGAAAGTTTGTCTATTTTGATAGTTGGAAACGTTCTTTGTAGGTGATATATTTATGATGCCTTATAATGTTAATCATATTGGTAGATATAGGGTAATGGTTAATTTGAATTATTGACTTGATTGGATAAGAGTTGCTGAGGCTTATGTGGGTATTGATGAAGGTGTGGAATAGCCAACTGAAATGGAGACCCTCCCTAAGCATGGGCAGCACTTACCAATAGGATGATGGCTTGGATGGAATAAAAATAGGAGGAACAAGGAAGACACAGCAGATGCAAGCTCAATTCTTCTAGAACATGTTCTTGTTTGCTGCTGCGATCTTCTGAGAATATCAACTCCTGCTTTTCCACGCTTCCAAAGCGAAACTTCCAGAAGCCTTTGTCCTGTACTAGGGTAGCACTGCTGTTTCTTCTTGTTCTGGGGCTTCAGCCTCTTGGACTGTGCAGCTCTGTTGTTTCAACTCTGCAGCCTGCAGACAGTCATTGTGGACTATCCAGCTTCTGTTTGGTAAGGCAGCCTAATAAGTCCCCTTTTATAATTATACTCCCTGTTGATTCTGTTCCTTTAGAGATCCCTAACTGATACATAAGAATACATTTTTCCTGCATTCATTTGAAATTTTGTATATTGTTAACTTATTTCTTTTGATTTTAATACTGTTATCTTGGTATTATTGTCTGGTTTCACTTTTTTATTGATCTTATTTATAATTATTATTATTATACTGTGGAGTCATAGCAGCTGATTAATATTACAGGGATAGTTACTTTCTGAGGCACCCATTAAAATCCTGCTTTCAGTGTTTATTTTACTTTTATGTTCATTGTTTTACCGATGCAGTTATTCAATTATAGTTCCATTCAAATTATTCAGGTTAGTTAAATATGTTGTATGCATTGCCGGGGAAATTCACTTACATGAAATATAATAGCAGAATAAGCAAACAATCATTAAAAATCAATCCTTTAAAATTTTACTCAAAATGTTCCTCAGAAAACAGTAAAAACAAGCCCAATTCAATTTTCTCTTCTAGGAACTGCTGTGTTCCAGGTAACTTGCCAAGGGAATATGGTGATTTAATTGTCTGTATGGCACAGCAAGAGATCCTCTGAAGTCAGACTGAGGTTGGCTCTGTAGTGTCTTGTGTCCTTTCACACAACCACACACTTTCTTTGGATACTCAGCATGATATTCAGTAAGCATAGATATGAGAGGCTAACAAAGAAGAAATGCTGTTATTTATTATTCAATACTCTCCTGGGGTCCCTTGCCACTTGGCGTTAACATACTTCCATATGAAATATTTAACTCTCAACAGTTCTTTCCAGGTACAACAAAAAATCAAACAATGTACATAAGTTAGGAAAAACAGGATTAAAAGCTTGAATTTTTATCAATCTGAATGCTTTGATTAAAATGTGGCCAAAGGCTTTGTGAATAATTCCTGTGTACCTTGAAATATGTTAGAATTCATCTGTAGAAATCTTTACAGATCCAAATGCTAAAGTTTGGATCTTCAGTGTTGCCCAAGGTCCACATGTTAAAGGCTTAGTCCTCACAGTGGTGCTATTGGGTGGTGGTGGTGGAAACCTTTAAGATGTGGGGCCAAGTGAAGGCTCTTTAGGTCACTGGGGAATGTCCTTAAAGCAGATCATGAGATCCTGCTTCCTTCCTCTTTCTCTCCTTTCTTGCCCATGAGGTGAGTGACTTTTCTCCACTGCACACTGCCACCGTGGTATGCTATCTTACCACAGGTCGAAAAGCAACAGGCCAATCCATCATTGACTGGAACCTCCCAAACTCTAAGGCAACATAAACCAGTTTTCTTTATAAGTTGATTATCTCAGATATTATTATAATAATGCAAAATTGACTAACCCAAACACATACATTGTCAAAATGACTTTAATTAAAAAAATCTTAATTGCTACTTGCTGTTTGCTTTGTTAGTAATTCTCACCCTTTATTTACAAATAATTAAAATATAAACAGATACATTGATACTTAAATACACAAATTACTTAGATACATAAATTAGATACATACATAGATACACAAATAGATTTATAGATTACAGATTATAAAATTAAGTAAAAATAAATAAATAAACCACAGGCCATTCCACAAAAAGCTATTCCACAAAAGATGTGAGGAAGACAGTGTTCTATAAGTGAGAACATAGTCCTCATGTGACAGCATGAGGTTCTTTGCTTTTTTGTTTGTTTTAATCAATGTGTGGGGAGATGGTGAAGTCTGAATTCAGTTATAGAAATTTTAATTTTTATTCCGTCAAAGACAAGTTATGCCAGGTGCACTGGCATATACTTGTTATATGGGGAGGCTGAGGTAGGGAGATTGCAAATTTGAGGTCAGCCTCAGCAACTTAGTGAGGACCTAAGCAACTTAGTGAGAACCTAACTTAAAGTTAAAAATACAATAAAGGGCTGGGGATGTGGCTGAGTAGTAAAGCACCTCTGGGTTCAGTTCCCAGTTCCCATCCCCCTAGAAAGACAAGTTAATATAAACTTAAAGATCAAACTTTTTTTTTTTGTCTGAAATTCTAGAATTGGCAATAGTTCATTGTTTAAAATACAATGGTTGTTCTGATGAGCTGAGCAGAGGGGTTTGGGCATAGAAAGGCTTGAAAGAAGACACAGGACCAGTCCAGGTGGGTCACTGAGGGCATGTCTTTCGGGTTTTTGTTTTGTCCATGGTGAGGGTTGCCCTCTCTCTCTCTGATTCACAGTGGCTATGTTCTGAACTGCTCTCTTTGAACCCAGAGCAATGGAGCTAGCCACCTATGGAATGGAGTGAGGCCTCTGAAACCAGGAACCCTAAGTAAACTTTTCCTCCTGTAAAATTGTTCTTGTCAGGTCTTGGTCACAGTGGCCAAAAACAAAACCAAAACCAAAACCAAACAAACAAACAACAGCAAAAACTGACTAAAACAGTTGCTTAACTTGTAAAGTTAAAACAGAGTTGACTCCCTTATTGTGCTGACATGGATAGTCTGAAATCCCCAAGAACTTTTTTCTTTTTTTTTAACTGACCTATTTGTTTGTACAAAACATTTTGAAACATGTATAACTTCATTATGGTTGGTCAATTTAACCTCTACGAAAGAAAGAAAGAAAGAAAGAAAGAAAGAAAGAAAGAAAGAAAGAAAGAAAGAAAGAAAGAAAGAAAGAAAGAGAGGGAAAAGAAAATACATTTTACATTGGCTGCTGAATTAGTTTCCTGTGTAACATAACAAATTACCACAAACAGTAGGGACACACTAATTACAATGTGGCTAATGACTTATGGTTCTCCTTCCTCAGCCTCCTGAGTAACCAAGAGTGTGTCTTTGATCACAAGGTACCATCATTTCTCTTTCAAGGCCCTCTACCTGATTAAGTCTGGACCAACTAAGATAATTTACCTTTCAATAAATTCAAAATTGTGATTCAGGACCTTAATTATTTTTTGCAAAATTCCTTTACCTTTGCTGTATTCCATTGCTAGCAGCAAGTCTGGCTGTGCTTCAAATCAGGGGAAGGATTGTACAAGCTTTTGAGGCTCAAGGGATCACTAGGGTAACACCCACTGCAGCTACCTGAGGAGAAACTACTTCCTTCACAGAATGATTCCTGAGAACAAACATTTATAATAGCCATTTTCTTCTACTGAAAATCTATAGGTTTTGTTTCAGTTAAAACCTAAGAATAGGCTAAAAAACAAATAGTCATGGTGAGCAGGATGAACATATTTATCTTTGCTTAAAATACAACATCTTAATAAATGTATGCAGAATTAATGAAAAAAGGCAATTAACTAAATTTTCACTTGCTAATTTTAGTAATGAGATATGAATAAGACTTTATGTATTAGGATTTAGATTATTAAAGTTTCAATAATAATGAATACTATGAAAGACAAGAAATTTTGTTTGATGACCTTACCTATTATTATTACATGTTTTCATCTTTACCCTTGGATGTTGGCCCTCAAAGTAAATATTCCACAGATTAAAAAAAAAGTAACCCTAGAAGGGATGGGTGTGTGTGCTCATGCCCATTCATGCATGATCTGTTTTGACCATGCTCACCCCCAGCTGCACTTTCAATCACATGCTCACAAATATTGACATATTCACGTTCTATGTGGCAGAACTTGCTTTCCTTATTTTCTATTAGATCTTTTTCATGCCTGATGATGTTAGTGGAAATAGAAATTTAAACTTGCCACTTTTTGACCATTTCTCTCTGCTATCTTTTCCCCATTTGACTTTTAAATTACTTCCCTTACTAGTCTTTATGACTTGTACACTAAGGGAATCATCTATTATCATTTCTCTTGGTGGTGTTGGAGTTCGTACAAATGATCCCCAAATGACAGAAGTGACAGATGCTGATGATTTTTTTTTGATGTTAAGCCAATCTTTACTCTGGGTTTCAACTAGTTTCTTTCTAACATAATATTTAGACCTAAACATACTTTGGAACAAAAATTTATTTGATCTTTTTGATATTCTCTTTCTGGCTCACAATTTACTCCATTCCTCTTAACCTTTAGCCCTCCTCTTTTATAGCATTTTCATATCTCCAGGTGCGTTCTCATAATTTAACTTGCACGTTGTCGTTGTCTGATCCCATGCTTCACTGCAATCTTTGTTTTAAATGTCTCTTTGATTATTGTTCTCTCTTATGCCCAATTTCCTCTTAGTCCTGTATTTTCTTTTGTTTACTTGAATACCTGGAGTAGTTGGCCAATTAAAATATGTCAAGCTGTCAGAATTGGTTTCCTTCAGCAGGCAAAATCTGCCAAGTTACCTTCTATTCAAAAAATTACTAGCAACATTCTTTTCATGGATGGTATTCTCTTTGTGTTCAAAATATGCCTCTGTGGATGAAGTACTGTCTACCAGAATCCTTACTCTGATAAACCCTGAGATACCTTATTTCTGTGGTGCAATATTAGTCATGTCACAGAAAATATTTTTCTCAAAGACCAAGAGTCTTATTCACAATGCAAATATGGATTCAGAATGCTAATGTTCAAATTGACATTTCTAATAAGTAACATATGGCATTGACTATAAAAACACTTCTGTAAGAAAAACCACACCATAAAAGTTATAAGCACTTGAAAACAAATGCCTGGTAATCATCAAATTTATGTTCTTCTAAGCAAAAGCCTTTGAAGTCATGAAAAAGATGTGTCATAAGTATTCATTCAGTTTCTCATTTGTTAACTTACTGAGAATTCCTTGCTCTCATGTAGTGTCTGTTTTGACATAGATGATAGCAGAAACACATATAAACAAAATAATGACTTAAATTTCCATAAGCAGATAAAATGTGCAGCGGGCCAAATGGTCATAAAAATTAGGGAGAAATACAAAGCAAGAGAAGGGAAATATCAAGCTTTTACAGAGAGATAAAGGTACCTTAAAGTTTTAAATACAGTGCTTATCTAGAAAGTGAAGCTTCAGTAGAAATGTGGAGGAAGTGAGGGGAAATCCTCCAGGATATCTCTGGAAATAATAACCAGGCAGAAGAAGCAGAAACAAGTACAACTCAGAAGTGGGACCGTGTGTGCAACACACAACAAGGAGGTCAATATGTGGAGAACTAAACATGGAAAAGAGTAAGTTGAAGATGAAATTAAGTAGGCAACACTGCCCAGTTAAGTTTTGTTCTTTTTAAATACCTTGGGATTAACTTTAAAGTGAGACATGGAAGTACTGCAGACTTTCATGAGAAGCAACAGGGTTTAACTGTTTCCAAATTTTTGTTGTGGAGGTATAGCACAGATACAAAAAAGATACTAAAAACACAAAGGCAAAGGGAATAAAGTACATCAGACATAAGTGCTACAATGTAGTGCAGACCCCAATGGAGACACCTGATAATGTGCCAACTTCTCCAGTCATTGGTTGCCTTTTGAATCAAAATCTTTTTACTCCTAAGAGTAACCTTTATTTTGAGTTATGGTAATCTTATCCTTATTTCATTGTTATACCCAATGGGAATATGTCTCTAGGTAATATAATTAGTTTTAATTGTTTTGAAATTTATATAAATGAAATTAAACTCTATTTATTTTTATGCCAAATTCTTTAACTCAACATTTTCTCTGTAAGATGACCCTGTCCTGCAACCATATAATAGAACATAAGTGTAATTTGTTCATTTTCACTGATCCATAAAATACATATTTTTATTTATCTTTTCTACTTTTGATAGATATATTTAATGTTTCCAACATGGGGTTATTATAAAAAATGCTTCTATTAATATGCTTGCATATGGATTGTAGGCTAATAGATTATTTTTTCTCATTAATACTTAGGAGTAGAATTCAAGGGACTCATAAGATCTATATAGTGTTACTTTGTTAGCTATTCACAAGCTGTTTTTCGAAATTATTTTCAATCACATCCTTACCAGAATTAAATAAGATATTATTGTTCCATATCCTGAACAACATGTGGTATTATCATTTTATCTTCCTCTTTCTTCCTTCCATCCTTCATTTTTCTTCTTTTCTTCTCTGTTTCTTATTATCTTCCTCCTCTATCTTTCTTCTTCTGTCATTTTGGAAGGGGAATGTTGATTTAATCTGCTTTTTCCTGGTTACTAATGAGGTTGACTACTATTCCATCTATTTATTTGTAAATTGAATTTGTTCTTTGGTAAAACTTTTAGTATCTTTTAACATTCTCTAATAGGTAGTCTACATTTATTGAAGAATTACAGGAGTTCTTATATATTGCATAATACTGAATGCTGCAAGTATAGTTCTCACTCGGAACCTTGCCATTCTACACTCTTTTCCTCATAATAAGTATGTCATGAAGATATTCCTCTGTTTTATCTTCTAGGATAATTGCTGTCTTGCTTTCTATATTTAGAAACATAAATATTACTTTTTGAATAGCCACCCATTTATTCCAGTGTTATATACTACCAAAATTATTATCTTCTTATAAAAAATACTATCTTCTTAAGTCAGCTAGTTCATATACTCCTGGGCCTGTTTCTGCACTCTTAATTTATTTTCTTATGTGTGTAATTTACTTCAATACCACAGTGCCCATTTTAGTTTTATAGTGTTGATGTTAAAAGTTTCTACAAACTTGATTGTTTAAAAGAACACAATTTTATTATATTATACTCCTGTAGGTCAGAAATCTAATATGGATCTCACTTTGCTAAAATCAAATTGTTGACAATAGTCTCCTTTCTGAGTTTCCAGAATAGAATCTGCTTTATTATTTAGGTTTTTAGCAGAATTCCATTTCTTGTGCTTGAGGAACTGGGGACTGTTCTTGGTATCAGGAGCTACTTACAGTCTTTGGTTCCATCTTTGGTTCCACCCAGCACTGTTGGGTGGAGTCCCTCTCCATCTTTAAATCTCCCCTGCTTTTTGTTCTAATACTACATCTCTTGTATCAACTCTTCTGCTGCCTCTTCTGCTTGGTTAGATTAGGCCCACCCTGATATTCTGGTATAATCTATTTTATGGTTTCTAATCTTAATTACATCTGCAAGATCAAAGTTGTCACATAAAGTTACATTTCTGTGTCTCTGGTAGAGGAAGGAGATCTCTGGGAGGCCATGTTTTTGTCAGCCATATCATCCACCTTATTATGTAACTTTGTATTAAGTAGAGAGTCTAATAGTATTGGTTCTGCAATTTTTTAAAAAAATTTGTTTTTCAACATCAATGTGCTTTATCAAAAAATATTTTCTGACTCCTACAGAGATTTTCTTATTTGAAAAGTATGCTTGTTTATGATTTAGCTAATAAACTTTAAATAAGTAAGCATATTATTTATATTAAATAAATAAAACTTATTTTTGTAAAATTGGACAAGCAACTGAAACATAGATTGATAGATAACTAGATGATTTATTAACTTTTTTTAAAGTTTCAAATGCTTTTTTTCTTTTTTCTTTTTTTTGTTGTTGGTTGTTCAAAACATTACATAGTTCTTGACATATCATATTTCACATTTTGATTCAAGTTGATTATGAACTCCCATTTTTACCCCGTATACAGATTGCAGAATCACATCAGTTACACTTCCATTGATTTACATATTGCCATACTAGTGTCTGTTTTATTCTGCTGCCTTTCCTATCCTCTACTATCCCCCCTCCCCTCCCCTCTCCTCCCCTCTTCTCTCTCCACCCCCTCTACTGTAATTCATTTCTCCCCCTTGTATTATTTTTCCCTTTCCCCTCACTTCCTCTTGTATGTAATTTTGTATAACCATGAGGGTCTCCTTCCATTTCCATGCAATTTCCCTTCCCTCTTGCTTTCCCTCCCACCTCTTATCCCTGTTTAATGTTAATCTTCTTCTCATGCTCTTCGTCCCTACTCTGTTCTTAGTAAATTTTTTTTTTAATTTTTAGTTTTTGCAGAGATCTTTCCTTAAATTTTCAAATAAGCTTTCAGGGCTTCACTAAAAAGTGATTATTTTTATTTGAATTACATTAAATCTATAAATCAATTTCATATTTCTGGAGTATTTGTATTTTATACTCCTGAGACCTAAGCATTAATACTGTTTTTTAAATTCAAATACCTCTCTTTTATAGGTTTTTAAAATTTTTATTTAATTTCTCTGAGCAAAGCTTTTTTAGTTTCCCCTTGGGAGATTATGCTTTGATTTGTTCTTAAGAGTTCACATCATTTTAATTCTGATATACAAGGTATGACTTTTTGCCTGTTTTTATAAAGCCAAATTTTAACTCTGACTTTATACTTGAAATTCATAAACTGTCTGTTTTAGTAAACTTTCTTTTGCTGCTCTGACTAAAAGACTGAAAAGAACAAATTTAGAGAAGGAGAAGTTGTTTGGAGGGCTCATGGTTTCATAGATCACAGTCCACAGATGCAAGGCTTCATTACTCAGGGCTCAACGTGAGGCTGAACACCATGGTGGAAAAGTGCAGCAGGAGGGAAACAGCTCACACGATGATCAGGAAGCAAAGAGAGAATAATCTCAGCTCACCAAATATATACCCTAAAAACAGGCTTCCAATGACCCGCCTTTCAGCCACACCCTACTGCCTTTAGTTTTCACTCAGTTAATCCATCAAGATAAATTCACTGACTGGATTAACTCCTCACAAACAAATCATTTTATTTTTAAGCCATTTTGCATTGTCTGACATGTGAGCTTTTGGGGGAAACCTAATATCTAAAGCATGGCACTGTTTTAAAGATTACTGTGCACCCAGTCAAAAATTTCTGCCTTTTCGGTCTATTTGCATAGACCTTTACCAAACCTTACTTTGAGTGCTTTACTCTTTTTCAGCATTAAATTAATGATGCAATGTCACTGCCTTGTGTAACCAAATTCTGTCTCGAATTTCCTGAGATGAAAGATGCAATATCTTCAGGACAACATCAGGGACAAATCTATGTTCTAAAAGGATATTTGTTAAAGATTATAATTTAATGATTAAATTATAAATAAGGATGTCAATAATAAAAAACTGTCACCATAATGCAATTATGTTATTCATTTAAAGTTTTAATTGATAATCCAGTCTCTAATCATTATACTTTTGTCTATAATGACTAATTTTACTCCTTGGTATTTATCCAAAAGAACTAAAATCAGCATACTATAGCAACACATGCATAGCAATATTTATAGCTGCACAATTCACAATAGACAAGTTATAGAACCAGCCTGAGCATTCAGCAGATGAATGGATAAAGAAAATGTGCTATATATACACAATGGATATTTACTTAGCAATAAAGATCAATGAAATTTTGTCATTTACTGGTAAATGGATGTGAACTGGAGCATAGTGGTAAGTGAGATAATTAGGAAGTCAAGGAAGTCAAGGGTAGAATGTTTTCTCTTGTATGTGGAAGTTTGAAATTAAAAAAAAAAGAATAAAAAAGAGATCTCATCCTTGACTTTTGAAGTCTGGTTTATTTTATTCAGTCTGATTTTCTGTTTATTTACCAATAAATGACATAATTTCATTCTTACCTTAAGTCTGGGTAAGAACTCCATTGTGTGTATATATATACACCACATTTTCTTAATCTATTCATCTACCAACGACTGGTTCCATAATTTGCTTATCACAGATTGTGCTGCTATAAACATTGTTATACATGTATCACTACACTATTTTAGAATTTTTAGATAAATACCAGGGAGTGCAATAGCTGGGCCATATGGTGGTTCCATTCCCAATCTTTTATGGAATCCCTATACAGCTTTCTAAAATGGTTACATTAATTTTCAGTCTCACCAACAAAGTATAAGTGCACCTTTCCCCCCAAATCCTTGCCAGTAGTTGCTGATATTTGCATTCTTGATTGCCACCATTCTGACTGGAGTGAGATGACATTATAATTTTGATTTGCAACATCCTGATTGCTGAGGATATTGAACATTTTTTTTCCTTGTATTTTTGGCTACTGTATTTATTTTTTTGAGGAATGTCTTTTAAGATCTTTCCCACATATATTGAGTGGGTTATTAGTTTTCTTGATGTTGATATTTTTTTGCATTCTTTTGATTTTCCATTTATTAATCCCCTGTCAGAAGTATAGCTGGTAAATCTTTTTCTCCTATTCTGTAGGCTCTCTCTCTTCATGTTCTTTTTTTTTTAATTTTTAATTTATTTATTTATTTTTATTGGTTGTTCCCAACATTACAAAGCTCTTGACATATCATATTTCATACATTAGATTGAAGTGGGTTATGAACTCCCAATTTTACCCCAAATGCAGATTGCAGAATCACGTCGGTTACATCCACAATTTTACATAATGCCCTATTAGTAATTGTTGTATTCTGCTACCTTTCCTATCTCTCTTCATGTTCTTAATTGTTTTCTTTCTGTGTAGAATGTTGTTAACTTAATGTTATTCCTCTTAATTGATTCTTGGTTGAATGTTTTCTTTCAAATGTGGAAGCCAAGGAGATAATACAAATAATAAAAGTGATCTCACAGAAACAGAAGAGAGAACACTAAAGTCCAAGGATGATAGATGATGGGAGGCTAAGGGGGAATCCTGGGGAACGAATTGACCAAATGTTGCTATGTACATGTATGAATATATCAGAATGATGCCTTCTGATTTTCTATAAAACTACTATGTACCAAGTTAAAAAATAAATAAAATAAATAGAAGGAAGACCAGAAGAGTAGAGGAAGGGGATCAGGGAGGGAACAGGGAAAAGAAGGAAATAGAATTAGGGACTGAAGTGGAAAAATATAATATACGCATTTATAAATATGTCAAAATGAAGCTTATTATGTATAACTACAATGCACTAAAATTAAAAAGTCAATCACAAAAGGAGGAGCTTAGAGAAATAGAAAAGAGAACAGTATACTAAATGATAAGGATCAATGGCGAAGGAGGAGGTTACAGAAAGGAGAAATACTGAGGAATGAAATGGACCAAATTATGGTATGTGCATCTAGGAATATATCACAGTGAATCCCATTTTTATGTATAATTATAATACACCAATTAAAAATGAACACAAGGGACACCAATAGAGTACAGGAAGGGGGTCAGGGGAAGGAGGAGACAAGGGAAAGGAGAAATACTGGAAAATGAAATGGATTCAATTATGTTATGTGCATGTATGAATGTGTCACAATGAATCCCACTATTATATATAATTAAAATGCATGAATAAAACTTAAAAAATATAACAACTCTTTTAAAATAATGACACTGTTCAAATACTTTTAAAATTTCATAATAATCTCACAGTAAAATATTTCTTAAATTTCTAAAAATTAATGTCCTTAAACAACTAACTCGTCAGCTCTCTTTGACCAACTTTTTCTTGCCCAGATATCTCATGACACTCATAATGGCTACCTTTATAGTGCTATAATAATCTGTGTAATTTTATATTTATATTCTGTCTTAATTTGCTCAGACTACTATACCAAAAAAAGTATAAACACAAATTTTTCTTTTACTGGGTTATTTAGAGACAACAAAATTTATTGCTTAACTTTTGAAGGTCAGAAAGTCTAAAATCAAGGCAGCAGCAGATTCTATGTGTGGTGAGCCTTGTTCTGACCTCATGAGATGGCACCTTCAGTGTCCTCATATGGCCAAAGGGGCAAGAAGCACCCTGCAGCCTCTTCCATCAAAGCACTAAACCCATCCCTGACTGAGAAGCCCACTTGAACTAATCACTTCCTAAAAATCCCTCCTCTTAATATTATCACATTGGGTATTATGTTCCTACACAGATAGTTAGACGTATATGAATATTCACAACATAATGTGTGCATTTTTCATGTTATTTAATGGAGCTAGAATCCTTTACCAAATTAAGTGGTAAAAGATTTCCTTTATAAAGCCTTTATTCATCTCAATAATCAGCATTAGTCCCACTATCCCTTCTTTGTATCTCCTATAAACCCAATTTTTTTTTTTTTTTGGTTTGAAAAAAAGCTAGTAGGTTTCTTAAGGGCTAGGGCAATTTCTTTTCATGTTTTCTTTCTCTGAGAACAGAGAGAATGCTTGCTTTTAAATAAATCGTACTTTATTACAAATAAAATGCATTTATCTATAAACTTGTTAGGTACATTTAACTGAACTCATGAAAGTGAAATGTTTGCCTCGTAATTTCAGATTTCATTGTTCATAGTTATTATGGATAAGCTTGACACAGATCAAGTTCTAAGTTATTCTCAATAAAACAAACTGGGCCTATATTCACATTTCTTTGAACTTGAATTCTGTCAGATTTCAGAGAATAAAGAGATTCAGAATCTGCCAGCCTGGGACTTCTATGAAACATTTGTTTCTCTAAGAAATATGTCCATGGCTTAGCTCAAGCTAATCTTTCCTCCAGGCCAAACACACACACACACACACACACACACACACACACACACACACACTGAACCAGTTTGAAAGGGATCAGGTATAAGGAGAAATATAGCCATCCTAAATGCGCTATTTGGTGAGAAGTTCTAAATGTAAATGGCTCCAACAATTTGAAGTGTTCCTCTTCCCCTGTGTTATATAAATGCCAAGCACATCCCAATGTGCTATCTTCTAAAGTAAAGGAAATGCATGGCTGAGATACAGCACTGTGAAAAAAAAAGTAAATTTCATCAATTCCAAAGAGAGTACTGGTCTTACATCTCATAGATTAGTTGGAAAGATAGATGCATATGAATTTCTGAGTTTGAATATCTAAAGCATTTTATAACTTTATGTCTTTTGCTCTCAAACACACAGTTCTTGTCATGAAAATACTTTTAATATTTTATTGAACAAAAAGTACTCTGAACAACTATATGAATAAGAGATTGACATATTAAATAAAAGAATCTCCAAATATAAAGAAGAAAAGAAGCTTCAAAAAGCTATTCAGTAAGGGAAAATGTCTGGAAATACCAAGTGATGTTGCATAAGTAGCTATTGTTAATTCTCCTGGGAGCTAAGTAACAATTCTAGATTGGATTAGTATGTGTATTTTATTCTTTGGGAGATTTTATCATTTTGGATACATCTCCTTTGTGTAACATTCCCAGCAATTTTTTTCTTTTACTTTTTTAGTTTGGAAGCAAGGATTACTGAATTAATAATGCTCATTCAAAAGTAAATATTTTATATTTATAACATTTATCAGAAAGCATTATAAATGAGATACATCAGTGAGCAAAACAGCAAAATAAATCGTTCTATTTGGCGTTGATAGGCTAGAAAAAATTGAAGATCAAAATACATATAATAAATAAGTAAAATATATTGTATGTTAAGTGGAGACAAATGCTATGAAAAAAAATTCCACATGTAAGAGGGATTATGGACAACAAAGCAGGAATGTGTAGCCAAACTTGAGAATTTAATTTATGTACTGAAAAGCTAATTTTGAGCAAAAATTTGCAATATGGGATTGAGTTGGTCATGTAGATTAATATGGGAATAATCTAGAAAGGAAAGGGGATAGCATAGAATCATGAAACTTGACATCTATAAAGTATATGATGAAAAATACAATGATAATACAGATCAGGATTCTCATGTGAATCTCTTTCATTTTCAGTTTGTTTTGGAATTTAAGTATCAACAACTTTGCTTCATACTATCTCTTTTTATTTTTTCTTCATCTATATATATTACATTGAAACACAAGCTTAAATTTGGTTCTCCTGTATTTTAGCTTTGTAAGAAAGAGAACTTTATTAATACTTTTGATTATACTAGTTATTATGATACTAAATTTGAAACCAGTTACTGTGTTCTTTTTCTAATTGGGTATAGTTATTAAAAAAAAAGTGAGGGTTTTCCAAATTGTATATTTTCTAGTCATCTTTATAACATATTGAACTATAAGTTCCATTCAGGACACTCCTCTCCTTTTAAATAATAATAATAATAATATAATAATAATAATAATAATAATTATTATTATTATTATTATTATATCAGGGATTGAACCCAGGGGTGCCTGACCACTGAACCATATCCCCAGACCTTTTTTATTTTTTATTTTGAGACAGGGTCTTGCTAAGTAGTTGAGACTGGCTTTGAACTGGCAATCCTCCTGCCTCAGCCTCCTGAGTCACTGGGATTAGAGATGTGCACCGCCATGTTCAACTAAAGCTTTAAATTTGCTTTATTTTTGTTACTCTTTTGAGACAAGGTCTTGATGGGTTCAATAGGCTGATATTTAACTCCTAGAATCAGGGATTCCCCCCAAATTAGTTTTATTTCATTTTGTTGGTGTTGGGGATTGAACCTGGACTCTTGTTGTATGTGAAGTAGAAACTTTACCACTGAGCCATATCCCCACCCCAATTTGTCTTTATTATTTGTTCTAGAATAAAGCAACACTTCTTTTAATAAAACAAATTAAGTGTTCTGATAAGTCAAGCAAAACAGGTTGGTTTTCTCCCCCCTCCCTTTTTTTTTTCCTTTGTGATATTAGGGATCGAGCCCAGGGCCTCATATATTCTAAGCATGTTCTCTATCACTGAGCTACATTTCCGTCCCTTTTTATATAATTTTGAGATGAGACAGAGTCTTGCTACATCCTTTAGGATGACCTTGAATTGGCCATCCTCATGTCTCAGTATCCCAAATATTTGCCATTATAGGCCGTTGCTACCACACCTTGTATGCAGTTGGTTCTATAGGGCTTGAGGAAAACAGAAATAAAAAATACAAGTCAGATTGACCATCTCATAGCTATTTTTAAGGGAGTGTTAACAAGAGCTTGGTCCTCATCCCTGATGTCCCTCTAATAACAAAGACAAGGTTTTGAAAAAAAAGGAAAAATAAGTTTTACTATTTTGATAGCAAAGGAGAAACACAGAGGACTCCTATCCCAGAGGGTGTGATTCTCTTATTTGTCTGTGTAATATGTAGTAGTCTGCTTTACATGATTATGCTTTAATTCTACTTTGTATTTGTATTTTAATGGAAATATAAAGCTAGCTGATGTCTAATACAATGGAGAGTTAATAGTACCCTTAAATTAAAAATTATTATAACCTGTTACCTATTGAAAAGCAACCATACTTCTCTCTTTGAGATAATTTTTTTATACTATATAAGTTAAATAATGTTTTGTATAGTGTTTTTCTAGGCAACAAATAATTTCAATCCCATGGACTTTCTTATATGTATCAACACAAATACATCTAAGATAAATTGGGTCTTTTGAGGTTCTGGAGTGGAGAGGAAATACAGAGAAAATTTGCTCTGTCTTAATTGGTTTCATGAAAGATCCAGTAACTGATAGCTTTTCAATTTTTTACTTGGCTTCTTAGTGAAAATGATAGATGGACCCTTTACCTTCTGTTCTTTAAGAATCAAATGTTGCAAATTTAAATCTTTTATGATAAAGGAAAAACCATCCCTCATTTGTCACCCATTAGTCCTCACTAATTCTATTAAGGAAAGTAGTAAAATATTAATTCATATTTTCCACGTGTCCAAATCTGTCTTTTAACAAATACATTCTTAGAAAAACTGTCCTAAAGCTCTGACTCCTCTCTACTCTAATGGATTTAGTATTTTAAATGATAGACTTTGATGGGAAAAAAAAGGTGAATTTAAAAGATAACAGTAGCTTTTTCACTTGAGGAATCTGGCTGAAAGTACTTAATGAACTTCTTTCCTTTTCTTTAAAAAAAAGTCCTGAGAAAAATTCAGGAACTGATTATTAGATTTAAAAGTGTGTAGTTACTTCTGTTAAAGTCAGTCTCTTAGTGATTCTTTTGCTTGTTTATTTAGGTTTTCATTGGGGATTGTGATTCCATGTCCCAAAGCCTTTTGAACTCAAAGAGTGACCAGATAACATGAAACACCCTTGCTCTAATATATTCCCAGAAGGCTTTCAGTTTATCATACATACCTGTTTTGTTGAAAGGAACATTTTTTTTCTATAGAATTTTGGAAAATCATTGCAGATTTTTAATATTTAATTGACTCTCATTAAGTAAATCTTTTTCCCATTTTTTTGTTTTTGTTATCTATTTCATCTCCCTTCCATGTCCTTTAGATTTTAAAAGCCGAACTTCCCTGCTATCTCCTGTCCCTCCTATCTATTTTCTATACTAGTACCAATATGAATTTTCAAAAGGCAAGTCTTATTATGTTTGTCTCCTCTTACATTTATTCATTTGTTTCCTATCATCTAGAAAAAAGTGAAATCATTGAATTGGCATTTCAGAAATCATGTTTTAAGCTCTCTCCTGTTCTAGGATCTCAAGTCTGGCCACGATGAAAAATGTCCCATGTAGTTATATTTTCTTTAGTAGGTTTTGTTGTGATTATTTTTTAAAATATCAGTTATATCATTTTTGACCCTAAAAATATTGACTATGTGAATTTTATTTTACCATCTTATAGGTATCTCACTCAGTGCTTGACACATTCTTGTTTTGAAATGTTAAATTGTCTTATTCTTTAAATATTTTGTCATTTTTTGACATTATAAACATTTTCAAAGGTCACTGTAGCTTAACTGATCATTGAATACAGCAATATCCTCAGTAATATGTGAATCAAAAGTATTGGGTTATCTATCCCCTACATAGCCATGTGACTGTCTAAAACACAAATTCATTATCTGTAGAGTGGGAAGAATCATCCACAACCTGCCTCCTCCTAAATGGTTGTGATGATCATAGCAATGGCATTTATAAAAACACGTTGTGCATGGTAAAGGTCAAGAGAAAAAATGCACACCAAAACGAGGTGAGAATACTGAAATGCATTTTACTTTCTCTATAAATACAGTAACATAAATGAGAATAATCTTGTTTGAAAAGATATTACTCAAAGATAGTCTTTCTAGGAAAATGATCATTTGGCCACATGACACTTTTGAAAATTTCTTTTATTCTTATAAAGAAAGTTGTGTGTGTGTGTGTGTGTGTGTGTGTGTGTGTGTGCCGCATGTGGTTATTATGATGATACAGCACAGTCGTGAATGTCTCCTGTAATCTTTAAGATTCATAAAATTATATTGTTTTGCTTCTGATTTGTATCCATAGGAAAAAATCCAAACATTTTTATGAGTCCCTTATTATGTCTTCTATATAAAATACATGATATTAAACAGTAAACTAAAATTATGTGGAGTGAATATTTCATTATCACAATTCTAATTCACTTAAAATGATTTCTGTGACAACGAGAGAAAAAGAAACTAAAATATTGTTCTTTGAATTACATTGTTTAGCTTCTAAATCTTGAAGAGTCAGAAAGTTTTTTCTTCTCAGATCCTCATGTTTTCAAGTTGTATTATAAATGAAGGAGAGACAGATGGGGAGGGTGATTGAGACATTGATGGATGTTTTAATCCAGGAAGCAGGTTTCCGAGTCTTGAATATATCTTGCCAATTATCAAGAGTCGCTTTGCTTTCACCCTCAGTTCATTGCTTCAATGTGAAAAGGGAACCAACAAGCAAAGCTAGTGATGCTTGCAGATGCTGACATGACTCAACAAGTGCCCGCAGAGGGCCAGCAACAGTGCTGCTCTCCCACAGGAATGATTAACCGCCCTCGGGTAGGACCAAAAGAATCTGTCAGAATGTTAAACCTTTGAGATCAATTTTGGGGACATGTGAAGGACATTGTCATTATAATAATAACTTCTTTTCTTGTCCCACAAGATTTATAATTTACCACTTTTACACTTAACTATTCGTCCAATAAATTAAACTTTATTTGTTAACATAGAAAGAGAATGTTCTGAATCTTTTACTTGACAAATACCAGGCCTGCCTCAATCTTTATTCCTTACTAATTTTGAAAATAATGTCCTTAATGTTCACATAATCCTTAATGTTGGTACATTATACAGACTTTAAAATAATTGATTATGATTTGAATTAGCAGAATTATTCTCATTTTTGTCATAATTTTCCAGGGAAATTGTAGCAATTTTAGAGTAATGTAGAACTAGCCTGTTCTTTCTTTCTTATCCCCTGATTTTTTTTTTTCTGTCATGAGCTTCCATTTATAGTTTAATCAGAAAACAAAACAAAATTAGTGAAAGATTATTGAAGTCAAATCTATGATTAAAAGCGTTATTATTGTTTCAATTGCAAGTTGCTTTTTGAAAAGATATTACTCAAAAGATAGTCCTTCTATGAAAAAGATTTTTTGGCCACATGATATTTTTGAAAATTTCTTTTTTTTTTATATTTTTTTTTAGTTGTTAATGGACCTTTATTTTATTTATTTGTATGTGGTGCTGAGAATTGAACCCAGTGCCTCACACATGCTAGGCAAGCGCTTTACCACTGAGCCACAACCCCAGTCCCTGAAAATTTCTTTTATTCTCATAAAGTAAGTTGTGTGTGTGTGTGTGTGTGTGTGTATGTGTGTGTGTGCGCGCGTGTGTGCTGATATTTCTATTTTTGTATCATTCTGACTCATCTTTCAGGAAGAACAATAATATTAACCTGTTATTGACCCTTACGTCTGACCCAAGCCTGTTCTAGAGGCTGTTATGAAATTTCATCTAACTCTCATACCTGTGGTACACACGGGGACTGGTGAGCCTAATTTTCCCATAATCACAAAGCCCACCTTGCTGATAGAACAAGAAATTTCATTAAGATATAACCTTAAAACCAGTGCTCTTTCTATTAATAAACAGAATCAATTTTTATTTTGACCTCTAAAATATATTCTCTAAATATATACTCAATTTTATACTTCATGTACAGGAATGATTAACTGCCCTCAGGTAGGATCTAAAGATTCTGTTGGAGTGTTAAACTTTTGAGATCAATTTTGGGGACATGTGAAGGAAATTGTCATTATAATAATAACATTTTTCAAATGGATTTATTTATGTATTTATTTTTTACATTTTTATCAAGTTGCTTTTCAAAGAGAAAGTTAGGGCAGATTAGGCAAACAGACCAGAGAAGGAGGTCTGGGGTCTTAGACTTAATTCCAATCATAATCTAAGACTTTTATAAATGTATAGTCCTCTGTGCAATACAGTTGCTCTACGACATTGTTTTCATATGTGAAATTAAAGATGGTAATAGACTTCATCTTAATGTGAAGATTCAGTGTGACAACATGCAATACAACATTTAACATGATGCTTTAAACACTGGCACACTTAATAAATCCTATTGATATGTGTCCTTTACTTTAATGTTGAGATTTTTTAATTTAAATAATAGAAGCTTGTGTAGGCCTTTCAAATCATTGGTGGTTTTTGGTCATTGATGATAATTTTATCCAGAGATATCTGGAAATGATTTTGAAATAAAAGAGACTCTGGGGAAAAAGAGGAACCTTACTTGCAGTATTAAGACATAAATTACAGAGCTGCATGGACTAGAGGTCCCCAGATAGAAAAAGCATGCCTGCACACAACTTCTGCTTTTGTTGAATGAAATTGTTTTTATAAAGTCATCAGTTGACAGAACACTATATGCGAATCCTTTAAACTTGCTTGTGTATTTTAGTTTAGCTAAGTGCCACTGCTTTTTACTGATTTTGGCACCTCAATTAATCTGCTATTACATGTGTACAATTTTGTGAGACATTGGAAATATTTTTTTTTCTTTTTTACTAACATCACACTATATGATCTACTTTAACTTGCAAATATTTGTGCTGGAGTCTTTGAATGATCAATAGTGGAATAAGCTATTTACTATAAGGTATATTTACTATAAGGTAGTAAATATTTAACAACCAGTTATTTAGGAAAAAAGAAACACAGAGACGAGTGTATACACACATGGTACCACAAATCTGCTTTATATTTGGTAATTTCTTTGAGGCAAACACTCCTATTCAAACTGATTTCAATCGACAAATGTGGAACTGGGAAGAATTCTAGCGTATCACTAGATACAGACATCGGGCAATATGTTCGACAAGAGAATCATGCATTTGATGTGTACCTTTGTTAATTCTGAGAATAATGGCAGAAATTTTGGAAATAGTTGCTGTAAAACTAACAGAACTCCAAAAATCTTTAGTTACCAGATGACCTATGTTAAAAGTTTTCTTGTAGGTGAAGTGATAATTTGAATTCATATAGTAACTTGTCCTATGGCTAGCTTTCATGTTATAAGTGTATGCTTTAAGGTGAAATAACATATATATGCATACAAAGGCACCATTTCATGGAAAAGGACCATTTTGAAATTTACCAGCCTATGCTGTTTTATTTTGTTTTTAATTTAGGAAAAACATAAAAAGAGAAAACTACACAATGTCACAATAAATCAATATCCTTAATTAGAAAAAAATAATCAACTCAAGAAAAAGAAATTAATATTACTTTACTAGAAATAAGGGATTTCTAACACTCTACAATAAAAACATAATCAATGAAACTGACCCAAAACTAGAAGCATGTGAACTTGAGAAAATTTATTTTTTATGCTGACTTGAATTTTCCCCCTTTTATTCTCTAATTGAAATACTGCCTTCTCTCTAGAAGTATAAACAAATCCTGATAATATATCTTTAACTAAAGCTTATTACAATCCCTATTTGTCTATAGCAATTGTTTCTACTCTAACTGTAAGTATTTTTGCAACAGTTATTAATTTCATAATTAAAATAAAAATAAATTTCAACCATAGAATAAAAGTAAACAGATGGTTAAAGTTGGTGTTATTTAATAGTAAGCTGCTTTTTCTATGTGTGCCAATATCGACTATAACATTTGCTACTTAAAGTGTCTTCTCTTTCTGATCTGATGACGCTGAGTTGATGGCAAGAAGGTCCCCAAATGGGAAACTTGGTCATTAACCTTAACTTTTCTCACACTCACTAAATCTTACCAAATTTATCTCTATGAGTTTTTAAAGTCTATTTCTTCTAATCTTTCATTGTAAACACTTTCTTAAGACTTTAACCTTGGTTCAGTGGTTCTCACCTCTAGTCCTAGCTACTCAAGATGCTGAGACAGGAGGATCACAAATTCAAGGCAGGCCTCAACAACTTAGTGAGATTCTGTCTAAAAGTAAAATATAGAAAGGGCTTGGGGATATAGCTCAGTTCAAAGTGCTCCTGAGTTCATTCTTCAGTACCAAAATACATAAATAAACACTTTTCAAAATCATGGCTGTGTTTATTAATGGAAATAGTTGTAAAAATAATAACATCACAGGTTATGATTAATTAGCACCATATATATGAAGAACATAGGCCAGCATCTGACACACAGTAAGTGTGGATAATTCCAGTTATTCTTATTATCATTATCATTCATTGACTCAGTAATAGTTATTGAATGACATTTACATGTCCCACACTATTCCAGATTTGAGAGACAGGATGATGAATTGAACAATGGTTCCTTCTTTCATTGAAATTATTTTCTAGTAGGTGAACACAGACAATAAAATAATATAGACAATATCTGGCAGTGATAAGAGCTATGCAGAAAATCCAGTTACTAACGGGATGAAGAATTATGTGGAATGGGACGATAGACAGGGAGAGGCTATTTTATAGGCTATCTGGTGGGTGAAATTTAGACAGTACCCTAAATGATATTCAGGAGAATGCCTTGGGAATAACCAAAAGAAAAGCATTTCAGGATGAAGAAACATGGCTGTGTTCAGGAAAAGCCATAGAGACCAGTGTGGCTGCAATGGAGCCATTGGGAGAAGGAACAGGAAAGAATGCAGGGAAAGGTCATATATGGCATTATTTTTTTCTGTTTCAGCAGTCTTTCTGGTTTATCTTTGCCTCACTCAAATTCACACTATACAGAGTGACCAAGTGTCTTTCCAATGTTTTGACTACCACTTTACAGGGCACGATACATAATATTCAATGGTCGACATCACATACTGTTTGATTTTTTTTCCTCAGGTACTCATCTGGTCATGTAGTACTTTGCATTTTATAATTCTAAAGCCCCAAATAGGTTTGCTTTCTCCCAGACATAAGCTGCTTGCTTCATTAGCATTTACTGTCTCTTATTTTAGGAATGCTTTTTGTTTTTTCCTCCTTTCTGAGTCTAAATAATCTTTATTGATCCCCTGAAATTCAGCCTAACAGTCACTTCTTTTGGGAAACCATTTCTAATCAAGCCAGGTTTGGAATAGATATTCTTTCTTCCCTTTCAAGTAATCTGCACACATTTGTGACCCCTGCACTTATCTTCTCCACTAGACTTGGTGTTATGTAATAGAATTTATCTTCAGGGTCAATCCCTGCAACTGTCATATATTATGCACTCAACATTTAATGGATAAATTAATGAACAAGTATAACAAGCCCAAGACAGGTTACTGATGTATCCCACTGGAACAAAATCTCTACATACATTTCCAAATGTTGCAGAATTTTCATTGAGAAATGAGGATAATATGCTCATCTTTTCCATATTGGACCCTTTACCTTCTTCAGAATTGAAACAAGCTGAAGCACTTGTGTAAGAACATAAATTACTTTTAGTAACTATAGAACATAGGCACTTGGGGCTGGGGATTTAGCTCAGTTGGTAGAGTGTTTGCCTCACATGGACAAGGTCCTGGGTTCAAAATTAATGAGAATCTCACCAATTTAGTGAGACTATGTCTCAAAAAAAAAAAAAAAAAGGATTGGGGATGTAGCTCAGAGGTAAAACATCCCAATCCCTAGTACCAAAATTAAAAAAAAAAAAAAAGAACATAAGCACTTAATGTAGCTTTATGAATCCTTGTTATACAATCACCAATATTTCTAAGGATATTCCTTTTTGGACAGGCACATTAGTGTGGTAGACCAGAAAATTTTCTTTGTTTTGTCATTATTGTTTTAGAACTCACATCTATTATTTGGAGTAGTAAATACTCTATAGCCTCACTTTAGGATATGTAATGGTTAAAGATGCCAAAAAATGAACTGCTCATGTTGAAAAAAAATTAGTTCTTCCTGGTAAAATAAACATTTTGATAACCTTGACAAGGAGAACTGAATTTTAGTGTTGAGACTAGACAACACATTCATATTCATATGTTTATGCATTTCAAACTGTTAGTTGCTGACTTCAGAAGTTAGAAGTCAATAAACAGTAATGCAGTAAATAAAAATGTACCATTTAAAGAAGTGAATTTTTTAAGATTATATTTTTCTATGGATTTCTAAAGTAATTGGGTGAATTCAATACTCATGTTGGTGAAGCATTTTGTAACAACCCATTTTAAAGTCTAGGGCAAAATTTTCAATGTCCATTCATAATTTAATGTACTTTCTAATCAACAAACAACACAAGATTCTAATAAAGAAATATTATTATAATCATAAAATTATACATCAGAAAAAATGCCCTTAAGCTAGTCTTTATTTCTTTGTATTAGCTGGAATTGTATGCCATAACAATGACATATGGGGTTATCACAACAAATAAATGCATAAACCCATTTTCAGTTCTCTAGTTTAATTGAAAAAAGCTTATTTCAAAAAAGAAATGTGGCTGAATGCTTATTGAATGGCTTTAAAAGTACATCATTATCTTCCAGAGTTTTGTAAGGTCTCTGGAAAGTCAAGTTCAGGGTCTATTTATTTTACTTGCCTGAATAACTAGAAAAATTGTGCACTGAACTTATCAATGCTTAGTAAGTGATTATTTATAGTGCAGAATGTTTCTCTCATTGTGTGTAAATACTGGGGCATTTACTTCTGTAATTAAGGGGCTTTATAAATTCTTTTCCTTTGTGTTTCAAATTACTATAAAAGTGTGGTTTATTTTGTAAGTGTAACTTATCTAGGAAAATAATTACAGCTATAGTTTTAAAAATTGTTGAATGTTTTAAAAAACACTAATATAATATAAAAAACTATTAATATAAACAAAACAAATTATAAAAATGTACATAAGTAAGAAAATAATATTTTTCTTGATTTTAGACTGGCAGAAAGCTAAGAAATTTATAAGTGATTTTTTACTTATTACACATCTAGGGCCATTAGGAAACTAAACTTTTTTGTTAGTGAAAAAAGATTATCAATAATGAGAAAAATTTAAATTCAACAAATCTTTCAACCATACAATCTATTCAGGTATGTTAAAATAATACAAATATGAACAAGTCATGATTCTTTCCGTTAAAATGGAGGGAGATAAAGGGCAGATTCCCATAGTACTGTAAAATGGAACAGGCCACATATGTTATGAAAATAGTTCCAGTGCATGGAAATGAAAATGAAGAAAGGGTAACAGGTTGGGAGCATTGGAGGGAAGGATCTGGAAAAGAACTGAAATTGGTAAGAAAGAGGTAAAAGATAATGAAATAGTATGAGCCCCAAGATAGGAAAACATGGGTGACATCTAGTGAAAAGCTATTTCCCTGTATGTTCCTGGCATACAGCTCAGTTTTCTGGGGAAGGTCAAGTAAAAGGCTGATTTAGACATGAAAATATGATAGTCATGGTAAGTCACATGAACATTATCTATAGCCAAAGGGGAACGGATCAAGCCTTTTGAGTACTCCTTTAAGGAAATCTGCTATTTTTTCCTGTTGTATTTTGTAATTGTAACAGAGATCAAATAGCTTGGTGATTTTGGCAGAATGTCGGTAAGTTGAGAAGGCAGATGCCTACCTCTTGGTGTTTATTATGCATTCTAAAGAAGCACAGGAAGAAATATTAGAAGGTAATGAAATTTTTATCTAAATCATGAGAGCATTAATGTTTTACAGCATAATATATGGCTTGTAATTGAGATTCTCACTCATTCCGTGCTTGCTTTGTACTGGTAGTGTTTGTCACTGTTGCCCTTACTATTGCACAAACTTTCAGCTTATTTCAACTGTGTAGGAACAAACCTTGAATGTGTTCAGTATTATAATAAAAGACATTTAAATTGTAAAATATTATTATATTTTTTTGAAATGTCATTGTCATGAAAAACTGTACAGCCCTACATTTTACTGGTGACCTACACATAGTCCTTAAAAGAATTGTCCACCATAAAGGCAAATTGCATAATTTTATTTTACAAAACACAATATTCTGAATTTGTTGACATCATATTGAGAGACAAGTGACTGTCAGTAATAACCTATTGATGAGATGTGATAAAATTGAAAATAAACATAAGACTTCCATGTGTCAACAGAAACATCACCTTTTTGTAAGGAGTAAAAATAGTAACCCTTTAGAACATAGGTTGGGCTATAGTTATTTTAAAAACAGGTATGTTTGGAATTATGTCAGTTATGATGCAATTTTATTGTCATAATAAGGTTAGTAAGTTACTTCTAAAATCTCTTAAACACAGTGTAAAGGACCATTAGAAATACTATTTTCTTGTCTCAATAAAATTTTTGTTAAGTGGAAAGATTCAGAAGAGATTTCAAAAGTTTTCCAAATATGTATTAGTAGCAGTTTAATATGTGAATAATTGGTTGCTTAAATTACATATGCTAATCAGCATAAGTCATAACAATATTGATGACCTTTTTCTTTTAGATCTATACATCTGTCCATATATATTTTTCAGGCATGATAGACAGTCATTACAATGTATTTCTGAATAAACAAACATTTTACAAACAAAAAAAACTTTTTATTAGAACAAGCAGTATAAATTCTTGAACTAGACTTCTAAATTAACATGTTATAAGTAGAGAAGTACAAGCAATCATGTATTTTTCATTAAGATATTATTAGCATTATATTTTAGTTATCTTAAGAAATTTCTTATAATAATATAAAATTAAAATATATTATAAATTATTCCTTTTAAAATCTCCATCTGGACACATGCATTATAGTGCATTATAATGCATATAATATTTATAATGGCATGACATTTATAACTAAATCCATATTAATATTTGATGAGATTCATGGTTTAACTTCATCATAACTATATATTTATAGCTATGAACTCTTCCCTTCAAATAAAATCTTGAATATCCAGCCACTTATATCAATAAAATATACAAAAATTATTTTGCTGCTTTGGGCTTTGCAGTATATGTGAGAATTGCCAATCATTCAGTATCCTCCTGCTAGACTTCTCTCAACAGCTAGAAAGCCCTGGACACTGGTATTACACTTTGAAAGCATTAATCTATCTGACAATTAAAGATTGCCCTCAGTAGTATAAAACATATGTTATGTGTTCCAACTTTCTCATGATTTTATATTTCTCTCTGGTCCATACTAGCAATTCAGTCTTCCTCTTTCCAGCAATATCCTAATAAAATAGTGCTCATGTTATGATCCACCAGCAAACAACAAAAACTTCCATTTTGACACTCACTCTATTCTTGAATTTAAATTTAATCAAAATTATCAAATTATTAAGAGAGAAGTCTATATCCTAGGTTTAGGGATGATGGGGACACATTTTGTCACATTACATACTATTTCCTGATGTTTCTTCATTTAGAAGGTATTTCTGGAAATCTAGAATACAGATTCCTTGATGTAGAAAACAGTGAATTTAACAAAATTTTGAATTGAATTTATGAACTTGATTTTACCTTGGGCCATTTAGTTTTTCATCTATGTGAGGTATTGGGAATTATTCCTCTCCTAGCAAGTGTTTATCAGAAGTTACCCATGTCACCTTTTATCCTTCTCGGGCTTGATGTTGAGTGCTGATGAGTAATGATTGACAGACACTGATTTTGACCTTCCAGGGACAGACTATTTCAAGTCTGAGATAGAGAAAAGTCAGTAGTTGATTTAGTCCTCCTAAACTAATGCTCAGAGGGAGAGATACACACCTTATACTCTGTTTTTATAATTTACTTATTTGTGTATATTTAACAAGCTATAATGTTATTTAAGAAATAATTACTTTTATAAAATCATAATATATAGTTTCCCAACATATATTAAAACCATAATTATTAATAGTCATTTAAAGTGCAGTAAGTACTTCAAACATTTTTTATACTTGAAATACACTGTAATTTTACATAATAACAGGTATTAATTCAGAACCCAAATAATTCTAACAGGAAACAAAAGTACATTGTGAAAATTTCCCTAAATTATTGATAGTTAAATTACAATATCTTTCTCTGTATTTATTTTACAATTAATGGATATAATTTTTATAATAGCTAATGTCTATTTTTTAATTTCTTATTTTTGTGTGTGTGGTTCTGGGGATTGAACCCAGGGCCTTATGCATGCAAGGAAGGCACTCTACCAACTGAGCTATATCCCCAGCATAACTAATGTCTAATGCATACTCTTAAGAAATATTTCTCTGCCATCTAATGAGCTGGCAATTAAATTACATGGCTTTGTGTCTTCAACCAAAAGATTGGGTATTCATCTTGTTTGGCTAATTGACACCCTGTTTTGCAAGATACAATATTGGAACAGTTGTTGTCTTAAGTCTATTATAAGTCTGTCCACTGAGTTATTCCATGGTTATTTGAGCAGTTGTAAAAAAGAGTAAGAGCAATAAAGAGAGCTGATCATATGGTTTGAACACTGTCTGATGTTGTTTAAAAACATTATTTGAGTTAAATTAGCCAATATATTTTCCTCTTCCCTTTACTACTTTTCTCCATAAATATAACTATCTATATTTTCATCTTTTTTTGTGGAACATTTTTTTTCTAAAGCTATAATGTTTTGTTTTAATTGAAAGATATATGAACTCATACATATATAAACACATACATAAACATTGTGACAGATTATAGGAAGCCATGAATTCTTTGACATCCCTTCCTTTGAAAGATATGGACTATATCCCTTTCCTGTAACTAGCCTTTGAGCATGGCAGAATGGTAACTTGGCAGTTTGACACCTAGCATTTAGGAGGTTTGGAAGTTTACATTTTTTCATATAAGAAGTCTAACCACTTTGTGTCCACATTGTCTAAAAACCAAAGCAACCATGTAGAGAGGCCATAAGAAAAGAAAATAAGAGGGGCGGGGGGCGGGGAGAGGAGGAGAGAGGAGAGAAAAGGAAAGCAGAGGAGAGATGGGGAAGAAATGGAGTTTTACCAGCTCCAACAATTCCAACACCAGTTGTACATATTATTTCAGTGGATGCTCCAAATATTGTGGCACTGTGATAATCTGCTAAGACCTTCTCAGAATTCTGACACATGAAATTTGAAATAAATAATAACAAATTGCTGTAAACCATTACATTTTGAGTAGTTAGACAAATCAGAGAAAACACTGGTGAGTTAATTATAAAATAATATTTCTCCTTATTATTTTCTTATTTATTAAGTGCTTTGTCTTCAATGATATTCTACGAAGAGAAAACCAAGCTGGTACATACTAACAATAAATCACTTATCAGCTTTTAGTTGATTTTATTATAGTTTTTAAATTAAGAACATCAATCCCAATATTGGTTGTACCCAGAGTAGACTGCTTCAACTATCCTAACTTTGTTTAGGCCACTATTAAACATAGACTTTTCACACTTTTCTCTCCATATATTTGCAAAAGAGTACCATATTGTGAATATTTTTACATTATTTAAAATGTTTCAAAATACTATGGTAATTTCTGGGCCAGGAAACATTATAATTTAAATGTTTTATAAGGTATAGTGTTTCATGATTTTGCTTAAGTAGGATTTTGCTATACCATTTACTTCTTATCATCTTGTTCATTATTGCTTTTGTCCAAGATGGACTCTGTATTACAAGTTCATATATAAAGCAAGAAGAAAAGAAAAAGGCAACAATACCTGAATCTACTAGATTTTAATTAAAAATATACTGATTATAGAAATGAGCAGAATTATACCATATTTCTTTCCCTTGACACTTCTGCATCCAGAAAATGATGATCCAGAAAAATAATTTTTTTCTATATATGTCCCCATCCTCCAAGTGTACAATTCAACTAAAAGGAAAAAAAAGGGGATATAAATAGTTGCTTTGCCACTCTACTCAACTCAAAGTATCTGCTAAAGGAGATAGATGATAAATGCATATATAGATGCATACATACATACATGTAGACAGATAGATTATAAGTAAAATATACAGCACATATGCCTGTTAGATTTCTTGGAGATGGAAAAACTGGTTTGAAGAATTTTTATTTTTTCTTATAATTCTATGTAATTTGAAGTATTTAATAGTTATATTTGATGGTTTAATCATGCAAATTGACTTAATAATGCAAATTGAAGGAAAATGCTGATAGATAAACATGATGCAATTACCTAAAGGAATTTTGGATTTTAAAATTGATTATAGAAGAAAAAGTTTGGCTTGAAATTTGTCTTACAGAATCTAAATAGAGAATCTTTGGAAGACAATTCAAAGCTAAACAAACTAACATCCAAACAAAAGTATCTGTGAGTTCCTAGAATGTGACATATTGACTTCAATATTTCATTTCAATTATTAGTGACTCATATTTGTGCATGCTTTTCATTTATTTACTGTGAATCTTTAAAAATGAATATAGAGCAATTAGTATACCTTTGCTTCATTCCTAAATTCTTGATGCTTTCAGTGTGGCATTCTATAATCCAAATTATTATGGCTGCATACTCTTACTTTATATTCCTGACTTTTTCTATGCTTATATTTCAATTCAGAAATTCCTGACAGTTTGTATAAAAGTGATCTTTTTTTCTTCATTGATTAAATAAAAAAGAGCTAAGCTTTAATATTAAATGAGGTTGAGAAGTCTGTGAAAAATTCGTTTTGATCAAGAAGCTAAGCTATTAATCAGTTGTATTAGAATGGATCAGTAGAATCCTATTGATAGAAGTGGTGTTGTTCAACAATGAGTAAGTAGACTGGAAGGCAAATGAAGCTCAGAAAAATCCCTGTTTACATCACTTGCCAAATTCTGTGGTGTGAATACACCCATCATAGCTGATTTCAAGCCATCAGTAATGTAAAGAGATACACAGTAAGTAGCAAACCATTATGTGGAACTGTTATATGAAATTTAGACAGATACAGTAGACATTAAAAACTATAAAAGCATAGAAAATTATGAACTGTAGTAAAATAATTAGGAATTGATGACTTTTGATCAATCACTACCTTTATTTTAAATAATTTATTTAATTTCAAATGTTTATAATTTAATTTTTGATAATGCTGTGTTTGAACCAAAGAAATGATCAACTGGATATATTGAATGCCAAAATGAACTAGTTCTAGTCTATGTCCCAGTTTGATACAGTCACCATTTCTATGTTATTTATATTATCATCATCACCAGTGTAGTTCCGAACCATATTGTTTTTCATTAATACAATTATGTGAGCCTCTTCTTTGAATTTCTGCCAGCTTTTTTCATTCAGCATTTTTAAAGTGCCTTATCTAAACTTTCTAATCCAAATTGAATACTACTGACAAAGTAATTATTACAAAGTATGGCTTTAATCATAAGGAAATTCTGTTCAAAGCATAATTAGCTTCTTATTAGACACAAAATAAAATATAAATAACTTGGAAAACATGAAAGCTCCTCTAGGAGCTTACCTCAATGTAATGTCTAGATTCATGTTTTGCTATTCATCTTCATAGAGGAGATGCTCCCAACCAAACAGAAGTAATTATTACTTCCAGAACACAAGAGGGTAATTATAACATCATGTGATTATATTATTGAAATTGGTTTTGGGAATTTCATTTATTAGAATCTAAATATAATCTGGAAAATAAATAGAACAAAGGGTAAATTCTGTTTGCATGCATAACCAGCAAGAAAAATGAACCGACTTCTATTTCAAAGAGAAATAACAAATGTTTCAAGTATTTGAAAGTGTATGCCATGGAAAGGAAATTAGATATACTCATTTCAGACCCTGAGAAGTGGACTTAGAAATGAATGACTATACAGAGATATCGATATGAATACAAGCAAAGGAACAGTTTTTCATTAGTGAGAAAATTGGCAGAAAGACTACAGCACACAGAATAATTTTTAACTTATTCTTATTTATTTTATTTTTTTTACTGGAAGTGTCATTAATAATGTGTTTTATATTCACATAATATAGATTTTGAAAAAGAGATTTGAGTCAAATTGCTTGGGATGTTAGCATAAAGTGTGATTAAGTAGGGTCCAAATTGTCCATTTTAAGAGTTTTTAGGTAATTTATGTATATGTATATGTGCATTTCTTTAGAAGAAATGGAAAGAATTAATTTCATTAATCTCAAAAGGTTCAAAAATATTAAGAAAAATAAAAACAATTTTGAATTGGTATACTAATATTAATGGCATAATTATTTCATTATTCTCAGAAAATTTCCATAATAAAAAATAAAAATTTTTAAAGAAAACACAGGGCAAACTTTACTTTTTGTTCATTAATTTTTGCAATAAAGAAGTATCTATTATCAAAAACCATACAATTGTATCATTGTGTTTACAAGGTTTGTAGAAATAAAATGCCTGACTACATTAAAAAAAAAAAAAAGGAAAGACTGGAAATTGAATTACATGGTTGTGCAATATATGTAGTATAAAATTATTCAGTCTAATTAGACATAATTAACTGAGTAAAATAAAACAATATAAAGAGCAAAGGCTACAATCTAATAGAGGGAAAGAAATTAAAGGTAAATGTAATGAAAAATGCATTAAACTACGGTATGTTGAATGTAAAGGGATAGATAGAAAAAAGATATGTCATGTGAAGAATATTAGAAAGCTGAGGATTATCTATTGTTATCAATTGGAATAGACTTCAATACAAGGACTGATTATCAGAGGCAAAAATTGACATTTTATTGTAATAA
The DNA here is from genome assembly GCF_964194105.1 of Spermophilus citellus. Classification (NCBI taxonomy): domain Eukaryota; kingdom Metazoa; phylum Chordata; class Mammalia; order Rodentia; family Sciuridae; genus Spermophilus; species Spermophilus citellus. The sequence goes on from NC_138189.1 coordinate 49,044,090, forward strand.
AAATAAACTTCTGACAGTTTCAATGTTTGTCCCTTTCATTAAAATGCCAATGTATGTGAAACATCAATCAACAAAACAAAAGTAGTAAGAGAAAATTCAAGTAAGAGGTGATTTAAACACTACTGCCTCAGTAATTGATGGAAGAAGCAAATAAAAGATCAATAAGGAATTTCTCTTTCTTTTCCTTCTACCCACTTAATTAAAAAAAAATATTTATTTGTCCTCTTTTCTTCCTTTTTTCCCCATAATGTTTCTTCCCCAGAGAAACCAGAGTTGGAAGCCTCCATGGTGAAGTATGATGGAGGCTGTTGGAAATGGCAGGCTCATAGTGCCCTGGCTGAAGAAGCTGAGAAGCTTAGAAGTGTTAACCATGCAAGTGCTGAGCTATTTTTGTATTTGTATGTATGTGTTATTTTCAACTGATTTGAAACAAAGGTACCTAAGTGATTGCATACTGAGAGTATTATTTTATTTATTTATTTACTAATTTATTTTTAGTACCAGGTATTGAGCCCAGAGTCACTTAACCACTGAGCCACATCTCCAGCCCTTTTTGACTTTTTATTTTGAGATGGGGTTTCGATAAGTTACCTAGGACTTCATTAAGTTGCTGAGGCTGGCTTCCAATTTGGGATCCTCCTGCCTCAACCTCCCAATTTGCTGGATTTACAGGAATGCACCACCATGCCCAGCTGAAATTATATATTTATGAAAAACAAAAATTGCAGGAACAACTGCATAGCCACTTATAAAACCAACCAACCAAGAAACAAATAAACCTTGACCTTTGCCTCACAGCTTTCAACAAAATTACTTTGAGATGTATAATTTATGTGCAATGTATCTAAGCATAAAAGCTAAACCTGTCAAATATCCAGAAAACAAATGAGAAAGTCTTTCTTACTTTAAGGTAAAGTTCTTAAAGTTCCTTAGGTAGAACAAAACACTCACCATAACAGAAAACTGATAAATAGAAATTCATTAAAATAATTCTATTTTATAAGACATATCATCAAGAAAATGAAGGGAGTGAAATGAGTACAATGATTCATAATACATGTCTGATGGAAAGATTGTACCTAGCATATATAAACAATTCTATAAACCAATAAAAACAATTAACACTAAATAAAATACAAGCAAATAACTGGACAGAATTTCATCAAAGGAGATGCACTTAAAGATCAAGCATATATTATAATATTCAACATCAGTCATGAAGGAAATGAAAAAAAAGGAACCAACCCAAACACTATTTCACAGCCTATAAATGTGTAAATAATAAAAGCTCTCAGCTTTCAATATTAGTATGGATGAGGTGTTACACAACTGCTGTTATACACAACTGAAAGCAGGGTGAAATGGTACAATCACTTTGGAAAACTCAACCCATTTGAGTTCATTACCAGCTATTCACTGAAGAACAATGAATATGTATGTTCACAAAAATGCTTGTGTAAGATTGTTCGTGTCAAATTTATTATTATAGTCTGAAACAAAGGCACACAGTGGACTACTACTCAGCACTAAAAATTAACAAAATGACATCTGATGTAACATGAACAAAACTCAAGACACATAACATAGAGGAAGATAGTTTAAAAATGATTCCATAGTATGTTAAGAAGAAGCACTAATACTATTGTGATAGAAATCATATTTGGGGTTGTTTCGTGTGTGTGCTGGGAAGAAGGAGGTAGGTGGAGACTGACTATAAAGGATAATGAGGGAACTTCCAGGAATATAAATATGTATTTTGGTTATTGTGGTACTTATAAGATTCTTTTGAGTCTCTTCGAGTTACCTTACTGTATGTACATTAGAGCTCAATAAAATTGACAAAATTACAGGAAAACATGGAAATATTCTGACAAGTAAAATAAGTACACTGTTCTTGGTAAGAAGGAGAATATTTTGACTCTTGAAATTATGATTATTATTTTAAAGGAGATTATTTCTAACTTATCCAGTGCATTTGAATGTATTAGCTACCACCACTAGTGGTTAATTTCTCTTAGAGAAACATACATTACTTCAGTGAAAAAATTCTTATTTGCCATTTTTCTTACAGTTGAATGTGGACATTCATCTTACTTTTAGTTTTTAATTCAATAGATATTAATAAAACATTGTTCGACAATTTTCTAGGAGCTGCAGATAAAAAGATAAAGTTAAACATGTTCATTGCTTTCATGTAACTTGTACTCCAGTGAATGGATACTGACAATAATGAAATACTAAGGAAAGTAAGCAGCCTTTGAACTGTGGTGAGTTCCTGTGATGGACTGGTGCTTGGTGCCAATGACAACAACAGTCTGACCCAGCCAGGATAGCACTATCACCATGGTTTTGATGCCTCTTCTAAACATAATATATTTCTAAACATAATATATATTGCTATTGAATTGGCTTTGATATGAACTGTTCACAGTGTCAATTAAGTATAATGCTCCATGACATGGGATTATATTCATATAAATCCCTCCTTAATGACAAAAATATCATTAAGAAAAAGATGCATTTAATACATCTAACCTAGTCTATCTTAAACAGGCTTAACACAGTTGCATTAGCCTTCAATTGGGCAACATCATCTAACACAAAGGCTATTTTATAATAAAGTGTTGAGGATAACAAAATGTAATTCATTGCATACCATGCACTGTACAGTACCACTTGTCCCTCCTGTGATTGACCAGGAGCTGTCCAGCATTGTGAAAGCACACCAAGCTGCGAATCATTAGTCTGGGAAATGAAAAAGACTCAAAATTCAAAGTTATGTTTTATTGTGAATGTATATCACTTTCACACCACCACAAAATTGAAAAATTATAAGTTAAAACTTCCAGGTAAGAGAGCTTCTGTAATAGAGTATGGAGGTTTGGGAAATAGCATGGGAAGGGAGAAAGAAATATATGACTCATTTGAGTGTTGCCAATAATTGAAGCCATGTGAATAACGGTTTATCCTAGGAAAGTATGGATAATTAAATAAAAAAATATTAAAATTAATAACATTCAACTTTTGATATTTACGTTGAGGGAATGAAGTCACTGGGTGTCTTAGAAAAGTGGCCTGAGAATAATTTGGAGCATAAGGAGAATGTTGGGTCAAAGAAGCTGAGGGAATTCTCCTAGACCTGCTTCCTCAATTTTGTGAGAAATATGACCACTGTCAGAGTCTAAACTTCACTTTTTAAGAGATTAAATCGTTCATTTAGTTCTAGTTAAAAAAAAAAAAAAAACAATTACAGTGACTTTCTAGACTCAATCCTTACTTGTGATACATGAGTTAAATCACTGTTCTTTAGGTAAGTTCCTGTTACTGTGTAAAATGCTTTAAATTGGGTTTTCATCACTTTAGTAACATAGTCCTGAAGATATATTTCTAATTTTGATTGGTATTACTGGACTTTCAAATTATATACAGTGTGTGAAATCTGAAAACAATAAACTCTGCTTTTAAACCAAATGTCTGAGAAAACAATTCCCTTCTCATTTTTTGTTATATTTGTTTATTTAGCATAATGCACATGTGTACAGGTTTTTGAGGAATATGACATATTGGTTGGTTTACTATTTGAGTTAACTGTAAGTTATGAATGCTATAATGCATCAATAATTTTTACATTTTGATAATTCTCAGAAAACACTAATTTATTTTATCTCAGCTTTAGCTTCATATTTTAAAATATCTTTTAAATTAGTCTAGTTATTGGAGATCAAATGTTTGGTATCCTTCTTTAGAGAACACAGTTACTTTCTTTAGACTTAGATTCACCACTAAAAAATGGTGACAGAAATATTATATGACTACAGTGAATATGAAATAAAAAATTTCTTACCCTGTTTCCCTTAATACTGCTGAAACACTCCAATAGTAATACCACATGCATGAATCATGTATTAATAGCTGTGAATAGGAAAATGGTTGTAAACTGAGATTCCACATTGTTAACTATAATTGTAAAACAAAATAACACATATCCAACAAATCTGGCACAGGGTTATATAGAAATTATAAAAGAATCCATAAGAACAGGCCTTTATAATTCTTACATGTTTTCTTGTTACATGCAGATGTTTACAGAAAAGCCATGATGAAATGGAGATATATATAGAGAGAGTAAACATAAGTTCAATGTTTTTAAGAAACGTGCAAGCAGAGAAGTGAAAAATATTCGAGAGGGTTGTATAAATATAATAGAATACATTCGAACAAGAAAACGACAGATGGCAGTTAATAAATCTTGGTAAAACAGAGTTCTACCTTCCTGTTGTGAAAGTATAAATAATATATGTAATAAAATAATCTCTTAGTATATCTCTTTTTCTCCCCCTTCACTTTCTGGTTGAATTGAAATCTGAAAGATGCAGAAAGAAAATGAAGCTGTTAATTTATCTTTAAAATATATATTTAGAGCTAGTTCTATAGCATTCTTCTCTCCTTACCATAATGTCATTTTATCTATTTGATTACTTTACAAAAAGAAAAACATGATAGATTCTGTATTTCTTCAGTTCTACTTAGTTATTTTTTAAAATCTCTATAAACCATTCAATATTGAAACTGGAAAATATCATTCCTAATATAGTTTGAGGATCAAGTAAGATTAATAAAAATTATAGATGTCTTGGGTATTGAGAAAACTTAATAATATGCACCATCTGTTTATTCAGTTATTCTTATCTTTACATGTTGAAAGTCTGATAAAGCAAGTAGATTTCCTACATAATTACATTATCAAATTGGTCTTAATGCTTGAATAGACAGAGTCACATTTCAAGAGACAGCATCTGATATATTTGATGCACTTTCATCTAAGGGAAAGGAATTGTACACTTTAGAATTTGTAAGATGTTTCCTGTGCTTCTATTTGTTAAATTACTGGCTTTACATAATACTTTATACAGATTAAATCACATGCTCAACAAGGAGTAGGTCCAAGTTTTTGTTTTCTTGTGAAATGTTAAAAAAAAACAGTTAGTAGTAGATATTACATAAATGAGCTATTAGTAATAGTCTACAATCATTTCATTCTACTTTTGAAATAGAGATTATTTATCATTTCACTCCTTTTTTTTTAGTCTTTTTCTAGGTCTCAGTTTCAAACTTGTGTTCTTTCTCTGTTCCACATACAAACAAACACCCATTAGTGAACAAATTTGCATCGCTGTTTGAATTTGCCTAGCCTTGTAATTGCTATGAATTAGTAGTATCAGAATGTAAAACAAGGAAGTGAATTCAGAATTCTAGGCTACTGTGTGTTTCTTAAATATTTTCTTACCCATGAAAGACTTTTAAGGTGATTCAATGCTGCCCATTGAAGAATGGGTGAGGTGTTTAGATTTTGGTCCACTCAACTTGTCTGGTTTCCTTTAATCACTTCCACCACCGTGAACATGTAACAAGTGGAATCATCCAGGAATGTTTCAAGGGGAACATTTCAAAACCCAGAGTTCTGGCAGTACCTTGTCATAACACAATGTCCAGAGGCTATGTTGCCACTGAGAGTTAGAAGACCATTTCTGCCAATACATAAGGAACCCTGACCCTGGTGTGCTTTTAGGCTTCCTGTATACCTGATGTGACCACTTAGCTATCATGGTTTGAAGGCCTTTTTAGAATAATTCTGTTTTTCTGGGAGTAGTGCTGCTCATATAAATATACCAATAGAAGTAACTTTTATAATTTATTGAAAAATGTTACATAAAATATAATGTTTTATGTAAAAACTTTGATTTTTGTCTGTGTAAGGGTGAAGGGTCTCAGAGGAATGAGATACATCTCTTAAAGTATAATGTCAATCCAGATACTACAAATGCAAGTCTTCTACCATGTGATGACAACCAGATTCTCCCAAAAGTGAGTTGACATGTTTGAGTGATTACTTTTTATAATGCTAATTTTTATAGATATTAACTTGGTAATTTGTTCTGTATCAAAAACTGTAGTAAATTTGAAATCCATCTCACTTCAAGAAAAGTTGATAAGACATTCAAACACAGAGCAGATGAAGAAGAGAAAAAAACAAAAACTAACTCAAAACATTCAGGTTTACATGTTAGATTCCTCTCATAGGGAGTTGTCATATCTCACAGTTCAAAGTGTATTCTGCAGATCAGTAACATGTAATGCAATTTACTACTCAGCAAAAATGATTCAAGAAGAAAACATTACAGTGTCTATTTACCTTTGTATAAGCAATTGCTTATGCTACACTGCTTTTAATGTTTGTACTTGAATAAAATTTTTATGTATGTATAGGGATGTCACAGTGCAAAATGCTGCTAGCCCAGGTACAAAGTATTAAAATTATTTTGTGAAAAAATGTGTTTCTAAAACAACATAATTATTTTAAGTTTCCATAAATAGTAAGTTTACCTATGACTTTTATAATGTTTCATATAAAAGAGAATTTTGTGTGTAACTATTAGATAAAAAGGATAAAAATTTGGTAGTGATTATTCTTAAGATGACCTGTTTAGGAGTACTTTTCTTCATGACCTTAAACAGCTTCACGTCTTTGTAAATAATCCGTATTTATAAAATAATATTTCATGGGCTGGGGTTGTGGCTCAGTGGTAGAGCGCTCGCCTAGCACATGCGAGGCCCTGAGTTCCATCCTCAGCATCACATAAAAACAAATAAACAAAATAAAGGTATTGTGTACAACTAAAAAATAAATATTTAAAAAATTATAATACATCACTTTGATTTTTTCTAGATATTAAACCATAATTAAATATAAATTTCTTCATAAAAATAGAGATATAAAAATATAAAGAAAAACTCTAAAGAGGAGTAAAAAGATGAATAATAAGCTTTGTTTATCTTCCCAGGTTGCACATATCAACATCCAGATCCACTAGTTTGATGGATGTGTGCCTTTGTTCATGGGTATGTTTCCTTGAAGAGTTAATTCTTTCCAAAGAGTAAACTGCTGACTGACATGCTATCTCACATCAATGATTGTTTACTTCATTACTAGTTTCTCTGTGTCATAGGCAGAGATCAGAATTATTACCAGCATACTTGGTGCATCCATTCAGCACCTGCTAATTCTGGCCATTGCTTTTAGTAAGATGATACAATAAATCAACTGATAAATAATCTGGTCTTAAGGAGGTAAAATACTAGTAGAGACAGAAAGAAATCTTAGATATAATTAATAGGCAAATAATTCCTCATGTGAGAATGAAAAGTACTGTTATGATACCTTTGGATATGAGGTATCCCCTGAAAAGCTCCTGTGAGAGCAGGAGATGAAATGATTAGGTTATGAGAGATGTAGGGTAATCAGTGAACTAATCCATTTGGTGGATTAATAATTTCAAAGGACTAACTGGTAACTATAGGCAGGTGAGGGCATGTCTATGCCTGGAGGAGGTGGATTGTTGGGAGTGTATCTTTGTTCCCCAGGATCCTCTTTTGCTCTCCCTGAATCCTATCTTCCATGTCTTGAGCTACCTTCCTCTGCTATGCTCTTCCACCATAATGTTCTGCCTTACCACAGGTTCAGAGCAATGGAGATGACCAATCATAGACTGAAACTTCTGAAAATGTTGGGTTCCAAATCAACATTTTCCCCTCTAAGTTGGTCTTGTCAGATTTTTTGTTTGCTTATTTGTTTGTTTACAGTGATGAAAAGCTGACTAAACAAGTGTTATATAGAAGAATAAAATAGTAAGATGCATAAGAAGTAAAGATAAAGACAGAGGTTGCATGCACATTGTAGATTTTACTGAACAGGTGACATGAAACATACTTGAAAGAAGAGAAGGAGTAGAGTGAGTGGAAATCTTGAAGAAGACTTTGAAGCAATGTGTCTTTATTGGTTCAAGAAATAAATTTTGTTTGGCTGAATCAGCTTGAACAGAGTAGGAGAAAATGATGTCACAAAGGTAATGGGATCTAACTGGATAGTTTTTTAATTTGTGGAAAAATGATTTGCCAAAGGAGTGGTTATTTGAAGAGGACCTTAATCTGATTTGAGTTTTAAAAGAACTGTTCCAACTGCTCTGTTAAGATAGATAGGGGATGACAGCAGTCAGAAGCTTATCGTAATAACCCATGAGACAGATAAAGGCAGTTTCCAAAAGGGATATAATATTGGCAATAGTGAGAACCCGTTATATAGATGTAAGTGGATAATACCGAAATAAGATTTGTTCATAGATTGGACATAAAGAGTAAGAAAAAGAGGGAAGGCAAAGATGATTGATGCCATTTATTTGAGCCTGAGAAACCAGGAAAGTTGAGCTCCCTCTAACTCTAATGGAAAATACCTAGGTGAAATAGTTTTGGGGGGAGGTAAGGACAAGCCTAGTAAATTTCTATGTGGATAAATCAGCATTCTCAACTTTTAGTTGAGTCAACTTTTGCTTCTGTGATCAAAATACCTGAAAAGAACAACTTAAAGGAGACAAAGTTTATTTTAGGCTCATGATTTCATAGGTCTCAGTCCATGGTTAATTCAGGGCCTGATAAGGCAGAATGTCACTGTGGAAAGACATACTGGTAGAAAGCCACTCACTCAGCCCATGGCGGATGGGAAGCAAAGAGAGAGGTGGGGGAGATAATCTGAGGAGCCAGGGACAAGATATAATTATCAATGGCATGCCCCATCTGTCTACAGTTACCACCCAGTAGTCCATTCAAATTATTAGTCTAGTGGATTACTCTACTGATGAATTTATAGTTCTCATGATCAAATAATTTCAGCTCTGAACATTCCTTCATTGCCTAACACTTGAGTTTTTCAGGTAGCATTTTATATCCAAACTCTAATACACATACAAGACTAGGGTGAAAGATGTGTTCATGCTAGAGGAGATATATTTAGCAGCAAGCAGGGTAAAACAGAAATTTATATTATAATATCCACACTTTTATTATTTTGTTGTTGAAAGTAAATTTCACAAAATGGCAACAATTAAAAATGCTTTATGTTAAGAATTGTTTTTTTATAAATTCTATCAGAAATATTTTTAATCCTCTAAAGAATATAGAACACTGCTTTGAATCACATATGGTCAATAACTGCTTGTTGCTATTGTTGATTTTTTTAGTGATATCAGTATTTGTGGTTAATATTATTCTCTTCTTGATTAAACTCAAAGTGTTCAAAATTAAGTATATTTAACACTAGAAACATTAAGAATATAGCCTAATTTTGAGCATTATTATATACTTAGCACTTTGTCAGAGACTTTATATACAACGATTCATGTGATCTTCAAAATAAATAAATGACCTGGTAACTTACCACATTTGAAACACAGATATGGAAAATTTAGCATATATAAAAAATGTAATATTATTCAGCAATAAAAGAAAACAAAATCATGATATTTTCCAGTAAATGGATGAAGTTAGAGAAGATAATGCTAAGTGAAGTTAGCCAATCCCAAATAACCAAATGCTGAGTTTTTTTTTTTTTTTTTATAAGGAGGCTGATTCATAATGGGATAGGGAGAGGATGCATGGGAGGAACAGACAAACTCTAGATAGGGCAGAGGGGTTGGAGAGGAAAGGACGGTGCATGGGGTTAAAAATGGTGGTGGAATGTGGTAATCATTATTGTCCACAGTATATATATGAAGACAGAAACTTGTGTGAATATACTTTGTATACAACCAGAGATATGAACAATTGTGCTCTATACATGTAATAAGAATTGTCATTCATGCCACTGTCATATATAAAATTTTAAAAAAGCAAAAAAAAAGAAATACAGATATGGAGACCTGATTATGATAGGTAATTTATGCAAAACTGAATAGCAAAATAAAAACAAAAATAAAAAAGAGTAGAGATTAAACTCCAAATTCCATTTCCTTTTACTGTATTTTCCCTTTTTAAAATTATTTTTTAACAGTTTAGCTTTTGGTGTTATCATATTTTAAGACTGAAGTATTTATTGTTTAATACCTCATTTTGCTTTGTTATTTATTTTACCCCTCCCCCCGCATAAAACTCCATGAGAATATTATATCTTTAAATGTTTTATATCCCTAATATATGCCTAAAAGAGTCCTGGACATTATGTATAATTTAAATAAGTATTTGTTTGATATAAATGTAAAAAAGCTATTCTTTTCTTTTTCTTCTTCTTCTTCTTTTTTCTATAATGGGAATGGAACTCGGGGTCTTCTGTGTGCTAGGCAAGCTATATACCACTGAGCTACATTCCCATTCCTGTGAAAACATTATTTTTAATTTTTTAAAAATTACATAAATAAAAAAGTAAAATTACATAAATACCAAAGTAAACGTTTCAATTATACACACATACATATATGACATATACATTTGTGTAAGTGTAAATGTATGCATTTATAAGTATTTGAGACCAGGGAGTGGTAGAGTTATATGACTCTTGGAACTGGATGGAGGAGATGACTAATAGTTTGAATCACACACTTCTAAACGTTCCAATGAAAATAAAACTTGGAATACTATGTTCTGTACATCATATACTTACTTCTAGGCTTTGCAAACTAGAATACTCCACATTAAAATGTGAATAAAATATTTAATTCCTTTATATTTTTTTCAGATTAATTTATATTATGTTGATAGACTCAACCAGAGCTCTTTCTAAAGTGATGAAGTGGCAACAAAAAGATTCATTTCTTTTTTTCTTTTTTTGTACTGAGGAATAAACCCAGGGGCACTTAATCATTGAGCCACATCCCTAGCCCTTTTTTGAATTTCATTTAGTTCATTTCAGTTAGAGTCTAACTGAATTGCTTAGTCCCTTGCCATTGCTGAGGCTAGCTTTGAACTAGCCATCCTCAGCCTTCTGAGCCACTGGGATTACAGGCATGAGCCTCTGTGCTTGGCTAATTTCTTCTTTATAACAATTTATTATCAAGCTAAAATAGGACACCTATGATTGGTGGAAAAGGATGAATTATACAGAAAGACAAATAAAACATAAATTCTGTGTATTTTTATAGAAATAGCAGAGATACACCATTTCTTTCTTCTCCACTTATGGATACTGGCCAGGGAACCAGTATATCATTTTGTGATTTAATTAAACTGTAACGATGATAGAGAAATGAGAAGTAGTTTTAGTCTTATATAGAATTTGTTATGATATATCCACTTAATGTATAATAATAGAAGTAACAAAAGTGAGACAGTTGTAATACAATCATTTATTTTTCTTATATTATAATCTGATTGCTATGGTTCATCAGATTTCAATGTAAATTTCCTGATATGCTATAGAGTAGAGATAATTCAGTGTGTAATTTATATGCAATTATAGCATAAGTTCCTTAAATAAATACTATATATATTCTACATAGTTTAACTATAATCTTATATGGTACTTTTATGTTTGTTTAGAATAATACTTCATATTTTGATAATTTATTCACAAAATTATTATATATATAAATTACATATTTCCACTCCTTAAAACTTGTGGTCCATTTTTCTTTATGGCCTATTTTTTGTGTATAGCATTTTTATATTATTTATGTCCAAACTTAATAGAATTTTTTTTAATATCTCAGCATCTCTCTGTACTAGATAGAATTAGTTTTATTCAGAGAATTGAACAGTTGTCCATATGAAAAAAATTCCTAAACATCTACAAATGCTCATGGTTCATCCTAACATGGATCTGGAGAGTTTACTTGGAAAAACTAAGCAAATTACTATGTTTTCTCTCTCTCTCTCTCTCTCTCTCTCTCTGTGTGTGTGTGTGTGTGTGTGTGTGTATGCATCTGTGTATGTGTTTGCCACTGGTAGTACAGATAAAAAGATAACTTCAACACTCAGAAAAATAAGAAATTATATCCCATCTATGTATGATATATCAAAGTGCATAAGTGCATTCTTCTGTCATATATAACTAATTAAAACAAAAAAAATGATTAAAGAAGATTAAATTCAATAGAGAAAAAATGTCATAGGCTGGATTCACACAGTATTTTCAGATTGATTTCTTTCACTTAGTAATATGCATTTACATTTCCTCCATGTCTTTTTATGATTGGATAGCTAATATCTTTTAGCTCTGAATAGTATTCAATTGTGAGATGTACCATTCATTCATCTACTGAAAAACATCTTGGTTGTTTCCCAGTTTTGACAATTTTTAATAAACATCCACATGCAAAAAAAGAGATGACTTCAATACTTATTAATAAAGCATTTTAATGACATGATATTTTTATTTTGAATTTCCTTACATAATAACCTTTCTGTTGTGAAAACTAAAGATTACTTAATGAATTAGTTTATATCCAGGTTAAGAAAATATTTCAGAGAACAAAGCACCACAACACTAACTAGAAACTAAGAAAAAGTAAAATAATACAGCTAAAAAGTTTAACCCCAAATACCAATGCAAAGATCACAAGAAAATTGTACTCAAATAGAGAAAGAAACTATCTTATTGAAGCACTAGTAGTTTTATCCATTTCAAAGGCTTATCTTCAATTCTGGAGCAGACTCTTTAGAACACTGTTCTTTGCCTAGCTAGGTAAGGCTATAAGTCTACATTAAAAATATTATAGATAATAACAGAAAAGATGATAGTTTTATAAATACTTTTGATAGTACTTAATGGCTATTGTTTACATAAAACATTTGTATTTTGCTGCATCTGGAGATGAACATAGTTAGAAATACATTTTACTGTTGAATTCTATAGTGGAATTCTACTTGGAAATATTGACAGTAAATGATATATGACTCCTCTTTATATTCTTGATGGTTTCCAATTTTGTACTAACTTAGGTTTATTATGTGTAATTCCAGGTTTATAGCTGTCCAAATTTTGGAGAATATACATGGAAGGATTTTGTGAAGAAGTTTCTAAGAGATTTTCAGTTATAAAGAAGGCTTTATTAAAGTACTGAGTCCCTATTATTGTAGATATACAAACACTTGTTGAATCTTTGGTAGGCTTTTTGTAGAGTAGATAAACAAGTACTACATCAAATGAGTAAGCAGAATAGATTTCCCTTTGAATCAATCCCAACATTTAGATGCTTTAATTGCCTGGCTAAATAAGACTTCTTTTCATGGTGAAGTTCAATTTTTTTCTACTAGGAATGGCAATTTTTTTTTCACAAATAATTTCTTTTATTTTTTCTTAATTATTTTTAATATTTTCTATGATAGTTTATTTTCTTAGTTTGTCTAACTATTTATCTCATTAAAGGACAATAATTTTTATGGTATTATATTCATTGACTCATATACAGTAGCTAAAATAACATTGTTTGTTTAATACTGAAGTGTTCCTTTTTAAAATTTTCTTTATTTCAATCTGTTGAATAAAATACAAGGACCAAGTATATTTGTATAATCTAGTTTACAGGAATGCTTCTGTGTTTCCGACTTAATTTAGTCATTTTTCTTTAATGATCATGAAGAGTCATGTTAAACTGAAGTGTTATTAAAGTTCAGTTCTCTGGTATTTAGAGTACACTGGGGGATGTGGGAAGTGTTAATTGCTATCAAGTAAGGACATAGACTATAACATCTAAATTCACTGCTCTTTGATTCTAAAGTCATTGATAAAATCCTAAAGATATAATCCTCCAGAATTGGTCTGAAATTCACCTTATAGCCTAAGTAGGGTAATTTATTTTGATTGCACTTACAGAGAAAATATGAATTTCAAAGTAAGCATAATTTTTCAAAGCAGTTAATGAATATCCCTCTTGCCCAATATGATAGATGTAGTTAGCTAAGTAGTGAAGTAATAAGGAAACAAAAGCACTCACGGACAATCATTTCATTATAAGCCCAGTATAATATGCAGAAAACACTTATTTCCAATAAAAATTCACACTAAGTATATAATTGATATAATAAATAAAAATTATTTGAATATATTTAAAATATTTCAATATATTTTTTTTCAAATTGTGAATGCTATGAAATGTGAGCTGTGTTGTGTTAGCAGAAGATTTTAGTCTGAGAAGCCATTCTCAATGTTATTATGTTGATTTTAGCTAAAATTGTAGAGATACTTGGACCATCTGTATTAGTATCAGAAAATAACATACTTGGGCTGGGGATGTGGCTCAAGTGGTAGCGCGCTCGCCTGGCATGCGTGCGGCCGGGGTTGGATCCTTAGCACCACATACAAACAAAGATGTTGTGTCTGCCAAGAACTAGAAAAATAAATATTAAAATTCTCTCTCTCTCTCTCTCTCTCTCTCTCTCTCTCTCTCTCTCTCTCTTTCTCTCTCTCTCTCTCTGCCTCTCTCTCACTTTCTCTTTAAAAAAAAAGAAAATAACATACTTTATTAAATGATTTGGAAAGTGACATAAACTGTTGATCTGTTATCTTTAACAAGTTTAACACAATATTCTAAATTTTTTTCAAAGATGATAATTTAGAAATTTTTTATTTCTATAATTGTTTTATTTTAGATAACTCATGTAAGTTGAATTATAAGTATTTATCTTTTGGAAGTGTTTTTTAAAGTGTTTTTTAAAAAATTGTTAAGTACTCTTTCTTCTTTTTCTTAGTGTTGCTTCAGTGTTTTAAATTGTAGGGATTTTATAAATGGAAAACTGATACTTCTGAGCTGTTCAACCATAATTAAAACAAGGAAGCATCTAGAACCATACATATATACAGCCTTTTGAAGACTTGTATGACTCTGAAATCCAATTTGTGCTGAAGTTTTGCTTAACACTTACTGTCAGCTCTGAACAAAGCCATGCAATTGTCAAGTTCATCTCTGGTGCTTCATATTCATTCCTCTAGAAATACTCTCCTTTTCTATGGTGATAACTCCCTTTCACATTTCGATGACCCAGGAAGTTGACATTTTCTCACCTGCCAAGTTCAATCAACAGAAAAGCAAATCTGTGTTATTGATATTTTCAAAACATTGATAAAACACTACTACACATAGAATAAATTCCACAATAGTATCAGTGGTGATGATAATAATGACATTTGATGTCTTCTTTGACCTGACAATATATTTTACATCCTAGCTTCTTCTATACTCACTCACTTAGTCACTCTTAATTTTTTTAAATGTAACATATCCACCCTTGATTTTGTTTCTCAATGAATATTACTCTAAGATGATATGACTTTCACTTGATTTGCTATGTGTTTTCTAGTCTTCAATACTAAAAAATAAAAAGTAAAAGAAGTTTTAAAAGCCAGTATCAAATTCATTCTTCCTCTCTCTCAATCTCTCCCTCTCTCTCTCTCTCTCTCTCTCTCTCTCTCTCTCTCTCTCTCTCTCTCTATCTCTCTCTGTCTCTCCCTTAACAATCTCTGTTACTCTTTGGTGCCAAAAGTCTTCTATTGACTACTTTGTTCTATAATATTTGTTTTCTTTCTATGTAGTATTTGTTTAAGGATTTAATTCAGTAGATAGAAAACACTGTGAAGGCAAAGGCTGTAAGTTTTTCTATGTAACTTTTGGAGAGCATAAAACATATTAGGTGTATTCATTACTGATTGCACAACAAACTATGGCAAAAAAATAGCCTCTTAAAAAATACAAATTTATTATTTCACAGTTATTTATGTCAGGAATCCAAGTACTTCTTGTTTAGGCCTCTGCTTCTGGGTTTCTCCAGAATCTGCCATCAGCATCAATCAGAGTGTCTTTTCTGAAAGTTCAACTAGGAAAAGATTCACCTCCAAGATCATTTGATTGCTAGCAGAATCCACTTTTTCCATTTGTTGGATTGAGGATATTAGTTTCTTGCTCTTTGTTGGCAGAAAATCCAGAGAGGGAGAAAATTTGCTAGCAAAATAAGGTAAAATTTCTTTTATCTAATCATGACATCCACTCAATTTTGAGGTGGTCTATTAGGAATAAGCAGTTCAATGGAGAGGAGCTTCCACAGGTTTGTGAATGGAAATATTGGAGCCACCTTAGAAGGTTACCTAACACCCTAGTTGCTAACCTGGATATCCATCACTGAAGTAGGACTCAGTGGTGTTTGACTATAGTCCCAGATATTCAGGAGGCTATGTCAGGGAGATAGCTTGAGCTCAAGAGTTTGAGACCAGCCTGGGCAACAGAGTGAGACCAAGTCTCAAAACAAAACAAAATGAAATGAAAGAGGAATATAAATTATTTCTAAATCCTTCTATGTTGCATTATTGAGTACTTGTGTTTTCAACATTTCTTTAATCTCGGTTTTGGGAAGTAGGAGTACATTCTCAAATTCTGCTTTGTCCCATTATTCTTCTTTATATTAACAAACTTAAAAATAATTCCTAAATAAAACACTAAATTTTTAATCAATTTCATAATTTATAAAAATGTATGATTTTCAAACATTTCTTCATTATCATACTTTTCTTGGACATAGTTCTTCAGTTTTTAATTCACTGTGAGACACGATATAAACCTTTTCTCTTTTTATGACCCTCATATAAAGCAATCCTTTAAGTCAGTTATCCAAGTTCAATTAAGAGTAAAATAAAATGACAACCACCACAAGCAGAACACTTTTGATTCTTGATCTTAACCATACTCTTAAAAAGCCAAACATGAGATCAGCAATTAATTCTGTGTGCCTAATTCATTGAGAAGTTCTTCCCAGGAGAAAAGGGCCAAGATGTAAGGAATGTGTTCTCAAGGGAAGGAGAAGAATGAAAGCAAAAATGTGATTATACTATAAAATTCCAGTCTCAGACTCACCCTATGGGTTAGCTGTGTGTAAATTATGTTTCAGAAACAAATCCAACTGGAACCAAACTGGGGACTAATCTGACAAGGGTTAAGGGCTGTCCTAAGAAGTGTAACTTCCAGATACTTCCACAGGTTCACAGTGGCAAATGGATTTCTATATCCACAGCACAACCTTCCAAAGAAAGTCATTGGTACCTGCTGTTAAAAAAAAGAAGAAGAAGGAGGAGGAGGAGGATGAGGAGGAGGAGGAGGAGGAGGAGGAGGAGGAGGAGGAGGAGGAAGAGAAGAAGGGAGGGGAGAAGTAGCTAGGCAAATAAGGGTAAGAGGAGGGTCACACAGTTATGGTAAGTGGTATCAGGGGCACACAGTTGTGGTAAATGGTTTGGGATACCCGTAGTTGTACAATAACCAATTAGGATATGATCAGTTCCACTTGCCAAACTTTCACGGATCTAATTCTTCTCTGTTTTTTTCTTTCCCGTTGATTGATTTTTGTGTTTTCTCCAGATTGTATCAATATTTTTTCCTTCTCAAATCTTAACAAGAAATTGTTCTCCAGAATATACTCACCCCCACCCCCCACCTCACCAAAAAAAAAAAACCTCAACTTTTTAAAAAAGTTTAACTTCTCCTCTCACCATATCTCCCCCATTCTCCCAGATAACATTAAAATCCAATGTGAAAACATTGTAGATATTTTTCCTTTTCCCAATTCACTTTTAGAGCATCATGTCTCCTTCACTGTCTTCTTAAAAAAAATAAAACAAACAAACAAAAAACCCAAAAGTCATTTAAGGCCTGTGGCCCCTGCCTGTAGACCAACTTTAATGAACGTCAGAGGATAATGGCATAGATCTGTATTATATTTTTACTTATTATTTGGATTCACTTTGACAACCTGAACTCCAGGATACACTACTGAATTATACCCAGTATATATACTCTGTATGACAAGTGTTTTAGTCAGCTTTTTCATCACTGTACCCAAGATACCTGACAAGAATAATTTAGAGGAGGAAATTTGTGTTTTGACTCATGGTTTCAGAGATTCAGTCCAAGGTGGGCCAACTCCACAACTCTGGGCTGGAGGTGTCAGAACTTCATTCTGAAAGGATGTGGCAGAGAAAAGGAGCTCAGAACATGGCAACCAGGAAGGGAAGAGGGAGAGGAGTATGGGTGGGAGGAGGGGGGGGAGAGGGAGAAGGACAAATCTTCTCATCAAAAGACAAAACATAAACCCTAAAGGCATACCCCCAGTGACATACTTCCTCTAGCTACACTCTTCTTGTCTATAATTACCACACAGTTAATCCATAACAGTGGATTAATCCACTGATTAGTTAAAACTCTCATAATTCAATCATTTCACTGCTGAAAATGCTGGCATTGTTTCACACATGAGACATAACTAAACCACAGCAAGTAATACTGGGGATTATTACATCAGTGTACACTTTTATTATTTAAAGAATACTTTAAGAAGTGATAGTTATTTGGAAATTTAAGATTTTATACAGTTTAGATAATGTTTTTACCTTTTCCCAGTTTCTTAAGTCAGTTTTTTTAGGGCACTGCCTTAGAATATTAAAGTATTTATAATGTGCATGAAAATTTAAAAAAAAATCACAGCATATTAATACAATCATCTTGTTTACAAGAATCCCCCAGAAGAAAAATTTCATTTCTGAAAAGGTAGAAATTGATGTCATATGGGTCCAAAGTCACAAATCATTGTGTGACCAGGCCTCCCCATTTTATAAGAAATCAAGGCAGCTTCAGACAGTTAAATTGTCATCACAAACATTATTGAATCTTTTCTTGGGATCTGCACTGTTATCAACCCCCTCTATATCCAATTAATAAAGAAAAAAGGAAACTCTCCACAAAATTTGTTGGACACATTTTGTGTGCCATGCTGTTTTAGGTGATCTTTCTCTGTTCACATTTTTATCCATAGTTTCCCACCAGCAGATTTCCTCATATTCTACTAAGCATAGTATCCCTCTACCTCGTAATTTCTACTCACCTACTGTTTTGGCTCGCCTGAATATACTGCTTTTTCAGGACAAAAAGAAATAACAAATATTCTAGTAAAAGGAATGTGAATCTCATAGGCACTTTCTTTTACATACTAGAAAAAAAGTCAAATCTCTCTCTCTTTTTTTTGAATCATGTAAAACAATAATAATTAATGTTTTTAATATTCATTCTCACTCAGTTCTCTTCTTTCCTTAGAGCTCCACCTCCTTTAATTGAAGTGAGTCATATGATTTTTGGCTAATAGTTTGTCAACAGGACTTACTTGAAACCACATAAACAAGTCTCTCCTCTAACTAGCCAGTGTTTTCTAACTTATTTTCTCATAAATATACAGGAATATGATAAACATACACCCACTCTCTTTTTTTTTTGATTTCAAGTGTCTTGTATGTGTGTATGTATTTATATTTACTGTATTTTGAAAGAAACAGGTGACATGATCCAGCAAAAAAAAAAAGAAAGAAAAATCTATATAAATGACTGGTTTATTTAAATGTCATTTTCTCATCTTCCCATTCTCATTTTATAAGAGCTAAATAATTTTAAAACTGAATTTTGATGGTGTTTTTGTTAACTTTAAAATATCTTATTTTTTCTTCCTGTTCTAATTCTCTCATTCTCTGTATCCCATTAACAGTGATTTTTATATTGAAAAAGTTCGTCTGAATTTTTAAAATGTTCTACTCTGTGCTTTTCACTTTCTCAGATATCTTATATCAAGTTGAAGGCTTAGTAGTGACTGTTGACAATACATTAATATTGCTATAATTAAAACTAAATGTATGTATCCAAAAGATAGGATTTTTCTAATTTCACCTATGAATTTTCTCCATTATTTTTCAATCCCATGGCCTGTTGTACAAAAATCAATTTCATCATATATTTTTTAAATAAATATGATTGACAGAGTTACATAAAAAGATAAGGACAACATATTATTCATTTTCCCAACCTGTGTTTGTAACAGCATTGGAATATAGCAGGTGCTAAAAACGTACTAAATCAATGAATGACCACAATAATTGGTGTACTAAATTTCTCTCACATAAAAAATTTAATTGGAAGTAGGTGAGGTTGAATGGCAGTACATGCAAATTTATATGCTTTAAATTAATGATATTAGAAGTGGTTGTTCAAAAAGTTTACATGATAATGATTTTGTTTTTGTTAGAATAGTTACGGATAAATATTATCAAATGGCATAGGATTGAGTTTGATTTTATTTCTGAGTTATTTTCTTTTTTGGAAAAATAGTGATACAATATTTTATATTCCATTGTTAGGTTATGTATATATGATGAATTCCACACAAAAATGGGACTTTGGGCGGGGGGAGCTGGGGTTGTAGCTCAGTGGTAGAGCGCTCACCTAGCATTTGAGAGGCCCTGGGTTCGATCCTCAGCACCACATAAAAACAAATAAATAAAATAAAGTCATTGTGTCCAACTACACCTAAAAAATAAATATTAAAAAAACTGGGATTTAAAAAAAAATTAAATTTGTTCTAATTAGTTATACATGGCAGGAGCATGCATTTTGACATATCATACATAGATAGAGTATCACTTTTCATTCTGATTATGCATGATGTAGAGTTATACAGGTCGTGTAATCATACATGCATATAGGTAATAATGTCCCATTCGTTCTACTCTCATTCCTAACCCCATATCCCCTCCCATCCCTTCACTCCCCCCTGTCTACACTAAAGTACCTCTATTTTTCCCTAGTTCACTGCCTGCCCCCCACCCTCCTATTGAAGAGAAAACAAATAGCATTTAGGATTGTCTTATATGACTTGGCGTAATATTCTCCAGTTCCATCTATTTACTGGCAAATGCCATGATTTCATTCTTCTTTAAGGTTCAATAATATTCCATTGTGTATATATACAAACATTCATGTATTGAAGGGCACCTAGGTTGTTCCATAGTTTACCTATTGTGAATTGAGTTACTGTAAACATAGATGTGGCTGTATTACTGTAGAAAGCTGATTTTAAGTCCTTTGAGTATATACCAAGGAGTGGCATAACTGGGTCAAATTGGAGTTCATTCCAAGCTTTATGAAGAATCTCCATACTGCAAACCTGGGATTTTTTAAATGCTTCTTTTTGAGATCATGATGGGTAGATTCACTTGCAAATTTCAGGTGTTCAAGGACACAGATAAAGATATTTTGAGATGCTTTTAAATTATGGCTTATATGTTTCTGAGATTTTAAATATTTAAGTGCATTTTAATACAACAATATTAAAATATTTGCCTATGATTCATTTTATATATTTTGCTAATATTATAAGTTTATCAAAATTTGATCTTCAACTTCAGGCTCAAATATAATTTCCTCTCATAAATATTTGTCATTTACTAAAATAAAAATTTTATTTTCTAAACAACTTTTACACTTACTTACTTGGAAATTACACAGCTTCTTTCTTTCTTCCATTGAATTTTGTAATTCAGTAATAAATTAAAAAAATATTGTTGACTACTGAACTATAAAAATATCTGGTTATTTTCCACTCTTGGAATAAAAACTTACTTTTCAAAGCTGCAAAAACAGTGCACATGTGTTTACTTTATTTAAGAGTTAAAAGTCAATCCTCACAGAA
Organism: Spermophilus citellus; assembly: GCF_964194105.1. Classification (NCBI taxonomy): domain Eukaryota; kingdom Metazoa; phylum Chordata; class Mammalia; order Rodentia; family Sciuridae; genus Spermophilus; species Spermophilus citellus. The sequence goes on from NC_138189.1 coordinate 49,065,399, forward strand.
TATATTGTGATGAGCTTTTCTGTCTAAATGAAGTTTGATTCCACTCGAAGCATAATTTTCTCCAGCAATTTTGTATTTTGATTTTTTTCCATTGATTTTCTATGGCAGCAAATTTTTTTGGATGCTCAATTTTTATGTATGTCAATCTTTTGAAATTTTCTAACTTTATGAAGTGATGTTCTAAATCACTACCTTAGTAATACAAAATCTTCTCACTTTTATAATGTTCCATAATTTAAAAACTTTTAAGATGGATTTGAATTTAAAAACAGGTTAAATATCACTTTTGATACATTTTTTTTGAAATTTACTAGTCAATATTTTTTAAAATTAATTACAAAATTCAATGGAAGATTCTTGACAGTGGAAAAGACCCATAAGTCAAAATAAATCTTTATATTTAAAAAGAAATCAAATGAAGAAAGAAATAAACTGCATAATTTCCAAGATGATATAATAAGTATAATAGGAGTTTAGAGAATAAAATTTATGTTTGAAAAAATGATAAAGCATATATGAGAGAAAGTAATAATTGTTTTAAGAAATGATTTTGACCTGTTTTTTAAAAAAAGATGTGTGTAGTACTGCATGCACATCTCTTTTATGTCTGCTTTCAGTCAACATTTATCTCATCATAATAAGGTAGTAAATTGTGTTTTAGATATGAACACACCATCTCCTTTATAGTAATCTATTCAATCTGAACTTCAAAATGAAGTTTGAACTCTACTATAAAGGACACTAATGTAAGATAGTCCTTCTGAATCAGAGAACTTTACAATATTTCACGTTGAAATACTCAATTATAAACTAATTTGTCTTCAATAAGTTAGCATTTTTTTTCTTTTGGAATTTGCAGGATGAACAATGTACCTTATCCATTTCAGTTTTCATCAAGAATATATTTGAATGCATGATGGAAACCATCATGAATTTGACAGAAAAAAACATTAAAAGAAAATCTTATAAATGTACTTGTATGTATGTGTATCTGACATGATTTCAGAAGAAAAACATATGCTGTGCTTGTACAGATAAAATATATGCAAAGATACATAATATATAAATATGTTTTTAAAGTTTATATACATTCTTTTTTCTGTAGACTCTCTTTCTTTTCTAGATACTAATGTTTTCCCTTTACCACAGGAGAGACAAAGATGTAATTATATTCTTTATGTCTAATACATATCTTTAAAATTTTTTCTTTTTCTGATTTCATGTAAAACATTATCTATGAAGTTGTTGTTTTGTCTTAATTTAATGTTTAACCCAAATTTTATAATTTTTTCATAATATCTTTTTGGAAAACCAATTTATGCATATTAATGTCTATTTATTTGATGATCTGGTAAAGTACAATTGGTTTTCTAAAGGAGTTTCAAATCCTTTGAGAAATGAAGTGATTTGTATATCAACTTTTTCCAAGTTTCCAGGATAATACATTTTACTATTTTTTATTTATTTTGTTTTGTTTCTTAAAGTCTCTGAGTTATCCCCCACATACTAAAATATACCTATTAGTTTTGAGAAAGATCTTTGAAGAGTGACTGAAAATGTGTTGACAACAAACATTGCTAATGTTTATTTCTAATAAATGGAAAGTTCCAGTGTACTAATTTTGAAAATTAGATATTTTACCTCCAATCATTGATATACTGAAGCTGGCTCATGAGTGCCAATTGTTAAATTATAAAAATCTTTTGACCTAATTGTTAAACACAACCACTGTTTAAATTTAAATTATCTAGACATACAATTAAAAGATACATTATAATAATAGTTAATAAGTAGTCAATACTCATCATTACTTTCTAAATATCTTACTGAATTTTACTTTTGCTTATGCCCTTGAGGTAGTACTCATTATTATGTGTGCATGATGATGTAGTACTGAACATCTCTTTTATGTCTGTGTTCAATGTCAACTTGCTTGTTAGCTTTACAATGACCATTTTTGGAGTAATTTACCATGGAAATGAGGAAATGGACAAACATTACATATTAAGGCTTGACTTACTATATTCTGGGATTTCTTCACTTAAATAGTGAAGAACATATTAATGCATATTGAACATAAAATCCTGTATATCCTTAGTCATTTTATAGCACTGAATTTATTTAAATTTTTTATTTGTTCTTTTTAGGTGTCAATGACAGTAGAGTATATTTTGAAATATTATACATATATGGAGTATAACTTTCCATTCTTGTGGTTGTACATGATGTTGAGTTCCACTGTTTGTGTATTCATATATGAACATAGGAAAGTTATGTTTGATTCATTCTACAGTCTTTCCTATTCCCATCCTCTTTCCCTTCCCTTCATTCTTCTTTAATCCAATGAACTTATATCCCACCCCAACCTCCCATTATTGTGTGTTAGCATCCACTTATCAGAAAGAACATTTAGCCTATGGTTTTCTGGGACTGGCTTATTTCTCTTAGCATAATAGTCTCCTCCTCCATCCATTTACTGGCAAATGCTATAATTTTATTCTTTTTTAAGGCTGAATAATATTCAATTGTGTATATTTACCACATTTTCTCTATCCATTCATCTGTTGAAGGGCACCTAGATTGGTTCCAGAGCTTAGCTTTGTGAATTGAGATGCTATGACATGGATGTGGCTGTGCCACTATAGTATGCTGATTTTAAATCCTTTGGATATAGATCGAGAAGTGGGATAACTGGGTGGATTAAAAGGTGGTTCTATTCAAGTGTTCTGAGGACTCTCCATACTGCTTTCCAGAGTGATTGTTTCAATTTGCATTCCCACATACTCACAAGCATTTAATATTACTTGTATTATTGATAATTGCCATTTTTACTGGAGTGAGATGGAATTTCAGTGTGGTTTTAATTCACATTTCTATAATTATAGCACTCAATATTGAGGAAATATTCTACCACACTTCAGAAAATATCTAATTTAGCAAAAATTTACTGCTATCATTAATAATTAAAGTTTAGACAAAGGTTTTTATTATTTTATATTCCTTTACCCAGCAAATTGAGGAAAATAGAAAATAACATCAATTACTAACTTGAGTGATTTGTTTCTGAGACATCAATAACCAAGTGTTATTCAAAGTCTGATTTTATGACATATTGTTAATGCCAAAATTGTTAAAAGCGACAGTAGATTTTATGAGGAACAAGTATTCATTTGCTATTTAAGTTACAATAATAAAAATTTAAAAATATATAAATATTTATAGAACAATGGAAACAAAGCAAAAGCCAAAATAGTAACTATTAAATAGTATATTGTGAGTCTCACTAACATCTAGAGGTGTATATATATATATATATATATATATATATATATATATAGGTTATAGTAACCTATGTGCATGTGTGCATATGCACACACACACACTCATATGCTTTCAAAGAACCATTAATAAACGTTTACTAAAATGTGACTTCTCAAATTCACAATTTAGGTATTCCATATTTCTTGCTGGAACATTGAAGTAATGTTTTATATCCCTTCTGCGGTTTTTGCCCTTTATTATTCCTCTGCCTTTGTGTGCTTTATAGTCTAGTGTTAAGGACTTCTCTTACACAGCCTGTGATGTTCAGTAACTCCATGACTTCATTTATTATTTCTTCAGGTTAAAATGCCTTTGCTTCCATTTTTTTTCACTAGTAAAATTCATTCATCATGGTCAAGGTGTCCTGATGTATATAAATATGGGGTGATATATATGTGTATATATATACACACAAACATATATATGTAAACATATTTTCCATTGCATATTCTTTGTTTCAAATAATTTTTGCTTTGTTTTAATTTATATAAACCTTACTCTATTAGTTAAGTTTTATTACATTTTGTACTTGTTTATTTGAGTACTAATATGTGGCCTAAGAACTTAGAGTTTTATCTATTTATGTAATTTAAGATAAAATTTATTCACAGATTCTCTAGTGTTCTTTCTTTCCTTGGGCCCACCTGTTTTCTGATGCATTACCTATGAGGGAATTGAATATTGCAAGATAAAAAAATAGTATTATGTGTATTTTTATATTTTCTTTTTTTTAGAGAGAGAGAGGGAATTTTTAAAATATTTATTTTTTAGTTTTTCGGTGGACACAACATCTTTATTTTATTTTTATGTGGTGCTGAGGATCGAACCCAGTGCCCCGCGCATGCCAGGCGAGTGCGTTACCGCTTGAGCCACATCCCAGCCCTGTATTTTTATATTTTCTAAGTTTATAGTCAATGCCATTTGTATGGATTTACATTCTTTAAATCTCAGTTCATAGATCTATTTTGTTGTAAAATAAATAGCAGTTTGCATGCATTTTGGAAATATAAAAAATCAATTAAATTTGTAAATTAGGAATATATATTGCCAGTTCTGATAACTGAAGTCCAAACAAGTAGTCTTTCTAAGACATGACATGATGGTGATTACTATCATTTTCTTATATTAGGGCTCAAGGTAATTTGCTGAAAACAATGCTCTATTTTGATTTAATGATGTTTCAGAAAGCTTTTCATCTTAAGTATAAATTCTTCTTTTCTTTATATAATACATAATATATTTGACTTACAATAAGTTAAAACTGTGATCATTGTTTAAAGATGTTTGATAAAGGTGAGCTTATTGCCATTAATTTAAATATAGCTGCATTTCTGTTAACAAGTCATAGGTTTACTGAAACCCAATAATTGTGTTACATGTTCATATGCATATGTGTACATGTATCTGCACACATTTATGTAAAAGAACATTTAAAACATTTAAAAGCACTCTTCTAACTTATTTACAAAGATGTACTTTGTTCACTTGCATATAGGTATTCCTTTATTTTATGTGATTTGTTTGGTCTTAGTGCTTTGACTCTGTTGAAGGAAAAATCATCATTTCATAAATATAAACATTTAATATAAAATGAGTTTTTAAAGTGCTTCACAAAAATACTTGGTAAATTATACATTTTTAGAATTTTTAAGGACTATAGATAATTTCCAAATATGTTCCTTATTTGTGCCTAATGGAGAAGCTATGAGAGTAATGTCTAAGTGTGCAGGGTCCAGAGCTTCTTGCTAGATAGGAGTCTTGGGTCCACCTACTATGTAAACTAGGACAAATATCTTAACTTCTATAAACCTCAAGTGGAGGTTTAGAAGTAGGGAACATAGAAGCACTTATAGACTTTGTTTGAAATATCGTCTTTTCTATAGTCTTCATTGAAGCAGAACAGTTTGGATAGATATACAGTATGTTATAGGGAGGAGAGTCACCCCAAGACTTGCTCTTCATTTATGTATTACATATGTGTGTATTTTGCTCCTTTTATGTTCTAGGCACTGTTCAAATTGTGAATGAGAGTAATAAAGTCCTTGCTCTGGAAGGGTATAACTATAGGGTGGGTTAGAAAAAAATATATACAAAATAATAATGAAGAAAATACTATCACAAAGTGATGTGCTTAATGAAGAAAATGAAACAGGCAAATTGGACAGTAAGAAGAGAAACCCTTTGGATAGAATGATCAGGAAAAATAATCGTAAATGTAAGGACTTTTGAGCAGAGATTAATGATTCAACAAATTTATATATTTAAGGATTTGGGGAAAGAACCCTACATATAGTGAAATTCAAGCCAATTCTATGCAAAATTAAAATTCAGTAATATGAGAAATAGTGATATAGCCTATGTGGATGGAATTGGTAAATAAAGAGATTCATAAAGGCAAATATTTCAGACAGGAAATTACAGAGACTGGGATCAAGGTAGTAGAAGGAAAGCTAGTCAGAGGAAATTAGGGAAGGCACAGAGAGTAAGTCACGTGAGATGGATGGTGGTGCCACTGAAGTTGTGAAAACTAGAAAGAGAGAAAGTCTGATATATACAGTCAAAGCTTCAGTTTTACATAACATCTTAGACTGAATTATGTCAACCCAAAGTTATCTTTGTGTCTCTCCCTAAATATATATATTGAAATCTTAACTTCCAGTACCTTAGAATATGACTGCATTTGGACATAGCATCTTCAAAGATGCAATTAACGTTAGGCTGAGGCTATTTGCGTGTGGCCCAAATACAGAATGTCTATCATCCTTATATGAAGTGTGAGAGACACCAGGGATCAACTTGTACAAAGGAAAGGCCTGCAAGAACAACAGTGAGAAAGCCAATTATAAATCAAGGAGGGAGGCTTTGAAAGCAGCTAACCCTGCTGGACACCTTGATCTTGGACCTGCAGCGTCTAGAATTGTGAGAAAATTAATTTCTGTGTTTAAGCCAACCCATTATTTTTTTATGGCAGTCTTAGCAGACTCAAGTTCGTCTTTTGAGATGCACAATAGATAATCATAATAATGCCAAGCTGCCTGTTGGAATGGGGCAGGCAATGCTTAAATGAGAAATAAAAACATTAGGTACATCAGCATTTCAATATATTGCCAAAATTGTTTAGCAATTCTCCATAGGTCTTAATAAATATTTCTGCAGAGGGGAAAGCAGATTATAATAAATTGCCAATAAGCTAAGATATAATCTGTGAAAAACTTGTTGATAATGTTCAGTGATTTCAGAATCCCCCCTGTATAATATTACAATTAGTTTCCGGAATTGATATGAAGACAACCAGTCTAGTAGAACTTGGATCCAATAATACATATGTGGAAGAATGCCAATTATCAAGGATCAGTTTAGGAATGCTAATTGCTTGGGTTTAAAGATGACACAAAAATTAAATATTATTCTTTTGGCGAAATGGTAGGCAACAATGATTCTCCACTTCTGAATTCAGTCAGTGGAATTGAAGTAAAACTAGAAAGGGCAGTTCAGAATGAGTTTCTCAGATGCCCTATTTAGTCTTTGGAACATTGATCCACAGTCCCTGAGGGTATGCTTGTGAAGTTGAACAAGAAACAGAAACCTTCAAATCCACACAGCACTCAGAAAATGTTATTGTAGTCTGAGAAGTTTCAAAATAAGCCTCATACTACGAGACAAAACTCGTTTAGTAGGATAAAGGTAAGTGTTATTTATCTGAGAAATTTGTCATTTTCAATAAAAGAGTAAGATAATTGTCTAGTATATCTTTTTGCTTCTGAGAGGCATCTACACTCAGGGAGAGGGGCTCTGAATATGGTGGGTACATTCTTTTGCCTGATTTGCTCCATTCATTCTCTTAACTCTATTGGAAATTACTCAGTTAAAAAAAATTAATAGACACTAGGGCCTTCTCCTTATGTTGCATTTAGAAAGTCAGCCATTTATTTCTGAGACTAAAAATGAAGTTATCTTTGAGGCAATAATGTAAATCTGCTTGAGCTGTTCTTCTCATCTTTAACCCCCACAGCAGATCCACAATTTTCTGACCCAGTGTCTTTAGGAAAACCTGTTTCAATTTTACCCACCCCAGAGGGGGCCTGAGTGTTCAAGGGGGAATTTAATTTCCCTGCTTTTTATTCGGTGCAGAAATGGGCTGCTGTGGCTATTCTGGAAAAGATCCTGTCTCATCAAGAAAAGGTTTTTTTTTTTTTTTTTTTTCCAGGATGCATTCTTATTTAGTTATGATGTTTAGAATTGCACTGCACACAGATTATTAAATCAAATTAAGAATAATACTGCAAGGGAATGATAAGGGTCTATGTCTTTGATGGCATCATGAAACCCCTGAATTGGTTAAATACCTTTGGACTTCCTGGTATATAACAGTATACTCATTCTATGAAACCACTTTGAGTCAGGATTTCTGCGCTTGATGATGAAATCATCCTATTTGATATAAGAAGGGGAACTTACAATATTGGCTGATGACTAAGGAATTTTGAATGTGTGCTGCTCTACTGGTGTAAATTTTTAAAAAGAAAACTAGAATGTTTCATTTGTCTTTGTTCTTATAGCCGAAATAATCTTCTCCATGTGAGTATAAGAGAACCACAGCAAAAATTATTGTTTTGACTGAAACCCTGGACACTATGTGAGACTACCAGACACAGGATTGAATTAGGAGAGGAACTCAGTTCCCAAGAGAATAGCTAATAGTCTTCCAGAGAAAGGAAACTGCTTAGAGTTTTACAAATAAAGTGGAATGAAGTTTGCCTGAGGGAATGGAGCCAAGAACTTGAACTTGAGGGCAGGTGAACAAGGTTAAGAGTAAATGAAATTGCACACTGGAAATTCTCAGCAGGATTCTGTCCTTAAAAATATGCAGTGAAAATTTTGTTAGTTAGAAATGAACTTTTGTTCCTGTCGCTTTGGAAAATCATTCCCAGTTGACTAATGTTTTACAGTTCGCTTTTGAGGCCTGGTGTGTCATTTTGTGGAGGCTAACGGGGCAAGATGGTAAGGGGAATGGGTATGTTCTATGTCTCAAACTCTCTGAGTCTTATAAGAGATCTAAATTTTATTCACAAAAAAAGCTAAAGCTCAGATTACCAGGTTGATCAGTGATATCAAAAGAATGAGACTTGAAATCCTAGAAAATCTTCCAAGAGGGACATATAAAAGAAAAGGAAAACGGGGCTTACAAACTTCTTTTCTATATAATAATCAGGAAGTAATTGGAACAGACAATAATATTCACCAGAGTATTTATAAACATGACAAAGTGCTAATCTGATGAACATGTATGTTAAAAATTTGAATTACAGAGAAATGAATAAAAGAAAAATAAATATGTGGTGTTCATTTAAGGTTTTTTACTGTTTTTTTTCCTGCTCCCTGAACTTGGTGTTTCATTGTGAAACTCAATACTTCTTTCAAAAATCTGTTAGTCTTCTTACAGGAACTATATAGTCTTAACATGTGTAATGATTCACTTTGTTTTGTGACATTGGGACTATAAAGTAATAAGATACAAGTTTTGGGAGCAGTTAAGAGCATGAAAGGAAATCCTACAATGTAGTAACCCCCATTGAGCCCTAGAAAATCTGTAAAGAAGACTGGGATTTATTTGTCCCTTAAAAATAAAGATAGCCCCCAGTTGAAAGATAGCTCTGGTAGTAAAAAATTATGCAAAGAGAAATCATAGTATCTGAAAAACTCCAATAAAAAGATGATATCAAATACAAAAGGTCTCTAGGAAAATAAATATAAATTAGAGTTTAATGCAGAGGGAAATCATTTGGTGATTGGATGAAATAACATCTTAATGTAGTTTTAATAACTAATATAGTGCCTTGTTTAAGTAAGCTGCAAGTTTTTACAGGATTAAAAAAGTCAAGATAAAGTCTTTCCTGTCTTTCTGACTTGAAACAAAGTTGAACAGGATATGTCAAAAGCAGGCTGGTTCTTCCAGAGATATAGGCAAGATAGTAGGCAACAAAGTAGGCTGGGCAATTTTTTGTTTTACGTATGAGAAAATCTAGGCTCAGAAAATTTTAATAGATTACATGTATATCATTGTTGGAGGACTCAAGGCTAAATATGGAATTTCCACCTCTTGGATAACACATATCTGCTATTTTTCCAATGACAGCTCATCTTGGAAGAACCCAAATTAACTTTAAAGATAAACAATAATTTGAACATGCATCTTCACTTGTTTTTACATTTTCAAATTTATACACAAAAATATAAAACATACACATTAATGGGTTCCCATGTAACGTCTGATACATGCTTGTGTTTCTTTTTTATTTTCATTTTTATCTCCTCAAGTATTTACCATTTCTGTAAGGTGAAAACTTATGAAATATTTTCTGCCATTTTTTTTGCATTTTTACTTGAGCAGAATTATGTATTAAAAAGTTATCTTTGGACGGTACCAAATAGGGACATTATATTAGATTCCTGGGGCTCCTATAAAAAATTTTCACAAACTAGATTGCTTAATATGATAGCAATTACTCTTGTCAGCACTGCAGACTAGAAGTCTGAAATCAAAATGTTCACATGGTTGTTTCCTTTTCTGGGTTCACAGGGAGAAGCTATTCTGTGTCTGTTTCTCTTCCACCTTCTGGTGCTTGCCTAAAATCTTTGTCTTATGGATGCTTCACTGTAATCTCTTCCTGTGTCTTCATATTGTCACAGAACATGGGCATGCAGAAAGCACAAAGCAAGGCAATTATGGTGGTACTCTCTCAATGATCCTTTTAATCACACCAGAAAAATTTCAGACTTGTCACTCAGAGTAGCACACATACATTTATTAGAAAAGATAGGAAAACTGGAAAAGGGAGTATTCTGAAGTGAGAGAGTGGGGTCTTTTTAGAGAGGAGAAGGATTGCACCCCCCTCCTGCCCTCCAGTTTTATTTTGGAACACAGGCAAGTATCCAGAGTGTAGCGGCCTGATACACATTTTGACTTTTAACTGACAACAGGATTGCCTCAGATTTTCTGTCCCCACTATGTAATTTAAAGGTCCAAGAAATCTCTAGTCATTTTGGCCCATTCTAAAAGTACCAATTAGAATTCATTCTTATAGATTTTATGATTAGGGCAACTTTGCTTCTAATTATCATATCCTGAGTCTGGGAATCAGGTCTGTGTAAGGGTCACGAAAGTCCCTCTTCTACTTCAGGGTAACTTACTTTTTCTCATTGGCATTTTAGGCCAGCCTTTCTCCTGCAGATAACAGGTTGTTTAAAAAGGTAGCGTTATATCAAAGAAGACATTTGGCATTTGTTTTTTAGGGATTGGCTAGCTTCATTTAACATAATCTGCTCTAATGCTATCCATTTCCCTGCAAATTCCATGATTTTGTCATTTTTTAGTGCTGCGTAATACTCCATTGTGTATAAATGCCACATTTTTTTTATCCATTCATCTATTGAAGGGCATCTGGGTTGGTTCCATAGTCTAGCTATTGTGAATTGTGCTGCTATGAACATTGATGTGGCAGTATCCCTGGAGTACGCTCTTTTAAGGTCATTAGGGAATAGTCCGAGAAGGGCAATAGCTGGGTCAAATGGTGGTTCCATTCCCAGCTTTCCCAGGAGTCTCCATACTGCTTTCCAAATTGGTGGCACCAATTTGCAGTCCCACCAGCAATGTACAAGAGTACCCTTTTCCCCACATCCTTGCCAGCACTTGTTGTTGTTTGACTTCATAATGGCTGCCAATCTTACTGGAGTGAGATGGTATCTTAGGGTGGTTTTGATTTGCATTTCTCTGATTGCTAGAGATGTTGAGCATTTTTTCATGTACTTGTTGATTGATTGTATGTCCTCCTCTGAGAAGTGTCTGTTCAGGTCCTTGGCCTATTTGTTGATTGGGTTATATGTTATCTTATTGTTTAATTTTTTGAGTTCTTTGTATACTCTGGATATTAGGGCTCTATCTGAAGTGTGAGGAGTAAAAATTTGTTCCCATGATGTAGGCTCCCTATTTACCTCTCTTACTGTTTCTCTTGCTGAGAAAAAACTTTTTAGTTTAAGTAAGTCCCATTTGTTTATTCTTGTTATTAACTCTTGTGCTATGGGTGTCCTATTAAGGAATTTGGAGCCCGACCCAAAAAACAAACGCCAAATGTCTTCTTTGATATAATGAGAGCAACTAAGAACAGAGCAGGGAGGAAGAGCAGGAGGAAAAGATTAACATTAAACAGAGACATGAGGTGGGAGGGAAAGGGAGAAGAAAGGGAAATTGCATGGAAATGGAAGGAGACCCTCATTGCTATACAAAATTACATATAAGAGGTTGTGAGGGGAATGGGAAAATAAACAAGGAGAGAAATGAATTACAGTAGATGGGGTAGAGAGAGAGAAGATGGGAGGGGAGGGGAGGAGGGATAGTAGAGGATAGGAAAGGTAGCAGACTACAACAGTTACTAATATGACATTATGTAAAAATGTGGATGTGTAACCGATGTGATTCTGCAATCTGTATTTGGGATAAAATTGGGAGTTCATAACCCACTTCAATCTAATGTATGAAATATGATATGTCAAGAGCTTTGTAATGTTTTGAACAACCAATAAAAAAATGTAAAAAATAAAAAATAAAAATAAAACTTAAAAAAAAGGTAGCGTATCCTTTATATTTTTATTTTTTTTTAGAGAGAGAGAGAGAGAGAGAGAGAGAGAGAGAATTTTTTATTTAATATTTATTTTTTTAGTTTTCGGCAGACACATCTTTGCCTGTATGTGGTGCTGAGGATCGAACTCGGGCCGCGTATCCTATTGAATTAAGCCAGGCTTTCTTCTAAGAATAAAGCCTGTGGTGGTCAGCACAGTAGGCCCAGTTTATAGAATTATCTCGTAAACCTGCCTCTCATGCCCTATCAATATGGCATTCTACTCTGTGTTTTTGTGTACCTTCTTTTTTTTTTTTTTTTTTTTGGTAAGGACACCCGTCATATTGAATTGTGACCGTAGGAGAGCTAAGAATGACTGCATCTCTTCATCTTATCTTGATTACATCCACAGAGACCCTATTTCCAAATAAGGTCATAGTCATAAATACTAAGGATTGGGACTTCAGAATATCTCTTGAAAATTACATTTTAACCAAACGCCTATATATGTACTCTGTTGTGTTAGAGCTTTCAGAATGAAGTATTTCTTTCTGACATATTTGAAGGTTTCTAACAATACCTTTGAAAAGGTGCTGGGGTTATAGCTCAGTTGGTAGAGTGCCTTCTTTGCATGCACAAGGACCTGGGTTCAATCCACAGCAAAACACACACACACACACACACACACACACACACACGCCTTTGAAAAATGTACATTAAGGTATTATTAGCTACTATTTATATTGTCTACCTGATCATCAGTAACAGTATTGATTAATTAACCAAATAAATTGATATTTCATTGATGGTGTTATATAAGAGTGGTACATTGAAGACAGATACTCCTCAAAATGGGAAAGGAGATACTAAAAGGAAGATGAAATATCTAAGACAACTTGACAACTTTCAATTTCAGGATTTGTGTATTGTGACATGCTCAAAAATTTTAAATGATTATCTTTTATTTTTTGAGGGCATTTTTAAAAAGTGTGTTTGTTTACCTCACACTATTTAACTCACTAGCTAGGTTTTATGTACTCAAGCAGATTTGTGATAGAATGTACAAGCAATACATTACATTGGAAATTCACAGTTTTTAAAACATGTAATTTCAACTATTATCTTGAAGAATCATGGGAAAAGAACAGGTCTATCTTTGGAAGTCTTTGGAAAGCCACCAAAGACAGTTGCAGAGGAAATTGTCATATTTTAGTTTGTTTGATTATTTAACCTATCCCCCCAAAGAAACATTATTTTTAAGTTTAAAAAAAATGTTCTAAGTAAAAGACACCAATAAGTCTTCAAGTCTGAATTTTAATGTTTAGCTTTCAGATGCTCATTTTAGGAACCATTTTCAAAGTCACAGTAAAGAGGCTATTCCATTCACTTGAGTTAGGACTTCAGAATGTAAAACGATATTTAAATAGAGAAAATTAGCATACCTAAAATATTCTAAATCTGACATCTAGAAATCTGCATTCAAATAGAGGATTAAAGTAGCCATGCTGAGCCTATCTACTGTGGACTGGATGGGCATACTGATAAATAAAGTGTATTTTGAGGCAAGATCATTTTTTGTCCTTTCAGCTTGTCAGAGATTAATGATTACAGAAATTTGGTTGGAGTCTTTTATTCTACCTTCTTTTATTGTGAACTCTTGCCTAGAATTGCTCATTTTTTTATGTTAATGAAACTATATTTTTACTTTGCAATAAGAAAATACTGTGGCTCAAGAAAAATACAGTGCTTTATTTATTCACTTGCAATTATGGTAATGGAAACTTATACACAGCTAATATATGTAAAATGAGGTCATTAATTTGTATAAATATATTGTATTCTATCAGACATAGTATGGTAGAAAATTTTGTGTAGTCTTTTTTTTATAACCATAGGTTTGGTTTTGCTAAAAATACTTATTTAGAAATATTAAAATATTGACTTTTTTATTTTTTATTTTTTTTAGTTGTAGATGGACACAATATCTTTATTTATTTTTATTTGGTACTGAGGATCCAATCCAGTGCCTCCCACATGCAAGGCAAGTGCTCTACCACTGAACTACAGCCCCAGCCCCATAGACTTTTCTGTATTTAGATCCCTCTTCTTTTTTTAAAGTTTGCTGGTATCTACTGGTTTTTATAATTTATCACTTTTATTGTCATTGTATCATACTTTTCTCTTTGTACATCTTTCTACCACCACTTATTTAAAACCATTTTAATATTTTATTCATTCATTTTGTTTACACTTCCTCACAGAAGTTTTATTATTTTTTCTGTCTGTTCTATAATACCAAACCATGTTTTTGTCTCTGTCTTATTAATGCTGGATCTCAGTGTCTGTAGAATAATGCTAAGCAAATTTCCAAGAGGATTTAGGTAAAGGCTTATGTTTATAGAGAAAACTCTTTGGTTTTTTTTCCTATTTTAAATGGTTCTACCAACTTATCAAGTTTTATTTATTTATATCTGCAAACTATGAAATCATAAAAGGGGTTAAAATAAAATCAGAGGATGAAAAATAGATTTGCAAGTCAGGAAACACTGGTTCAGTTTCTGAAGGAAGCAGCACTCTGATGAAGGAAAGTGGGCGTGGGTTTTTGTAATAGAGAATTAGATAGGTTCAGCTTAGCATTCGTTTTTGGGAGATAGGACTGAGGCAAATCCAGCATTTGGAAAGTGATATGAATCAGGATGCTCAAAAGTTTTATAAGCTTGGTGAAATTTTCAGGTTAGAAGACTAAAAATGGTCACTCCTATCTTTCTCAAAGTTTTCAAGGTATTTTTAAGTTATGGACAATAGCTCTTGACTTTGATAGGGGGCAGACAGAAAAGTGGGAGTGGTGGGAACCTGAGGCTAAGGGAATAATTCTTTAAAATAGGCCCACTGTGCTGATCTCTTTTAGATAGGTTAGATATCTGTGAACAGATTGGTAGAAAGAAAACACAGTGAAGGACAGGCATTAGGCCTATGCAAAAAGAAAAATATAGACGTCATGAACTGAAACCTTGGGGATCTTATCTAAACAAGCAAATATTTGGGATCAAGAGCAGAAATGTCCAGCCTTCCCCAAGTGTAGAGAATTATAATTCCTTGAGGTAATTTTTACTTAAAAACCTGGGACCCTAATTGAAAGAGATGATTATCAGAGAAGTGGGGTCTGGTACATTAAGATGTCCCCCTAAATATAGTCAATTATAATCCCTTATTATGGTTTAGATATGAGATGTTCCCCAAAAGTTCATGTGTCAGAATGCAAGAATTTTTAAAGGTGAAATGATTGGGTTTTTGGAGTTTTAACATAATCAGTATGTCAACCCACTAATAGTGATTTGCACTGGGCTTCTATGATACCTGATAATGTACAATGTCCTGATAGGGAAGATTTGCCAAAACTAATTATGATGAAACTGAAGGTTTTCCTAGAAAAAAAATTCCTCCTCATGTTTTCACCTGTGATGAAGTAACAATTATATATTTCCTAGAAAAAAGGTGTTGGTCACTGGGAATGCAGACATTGAGAATGTCTCATCAGTATAATTCTTCCTATCAAATACTCTGTGGTTTTACAATCCAGCACACCTGGGGTTTATGGAACAATAAAGAAAATGTTTATGTAACACCACAATGTTTTTTTTCCAGAAAAACTTTGTGATATGGTAGTACTGTAGCAAATTAAAGCACAAAATGATAATTTCTGCAGTAAAAATATTATACCTTTAACACAGATTAAGTTCTTCTTAGGCTACATGGTGTAGCCTTATTTTCTGCATAAAATCTCTAGTGTATGAGGTTGTAGTGACAGTTGTAGTGATCTCCAGTGAAAGTGACATTGGATAAAAAGACAAACTAAATAAACAACACTACCAGAAGAAAAAGTTTTTAGATGGCAGCAGAAATATCACACAGACATGTTATCTGTAATACATTATAGTGACCAGCTGAAGAGTGTAATAATAGATGAAGAGGAAAAAATGTAGATGCTTTGTGGCAAGTAAAGCTAAAGGTACTCACAAAGATGATGGTTCATAAAAACCATCATTAAGCAAAATGGAAGGGACTTCTGTGGAATTTAGTATTCATTATAGGTAGAAGGAAGGGTACAAAAAATCGAGAGAGATAGAAATAATAAATGATATACAACAGACACTAGTATGGCAGTATGTAAAAACGTGGATGTGTAACCGATGTGATTCTGCAATCTGTATACGGGGTAAAAATGGGAGTTCATAACCTACTTGAATCAAATGTATGAAATATGATATGTCAAGACCTTTGTAATGTTTTGAACAACTAATAATAAAAAATAAATGATAGATAAATGATTAATAGATATTAATAGGGGACAGATGATAAATGGACCATTAGGTAAGTAAAGATGAACCTAGTTTGGATGTTTTTAATAAGGAAAGTAAGAATGAAAAGGAAAAAAAAAATGTCCAGTTTGTAGGGTATTTTGTAATTCCATTAAATTTTAGTTCTATGACTGTTTTTTTTTTTTTGAGCTATGCCATTTTGTGATGCCTATGAAATATAAGATTGATGCTGATATTTTTCATATCTATTTATACAGCATATTTGGGAAAATGTACTTTTTAAACTTGCAAAATTTCGGCAGTCTATTTTCTGTGTCCATTCCACTTTGTGAAATCAATGTAAGCCACATGTACTCCATTGTATGACTGACCACAGCTTTTGAATTTTAAGAAATTATAAAGGAATGGGAAATTTTCACTCCAGGGTCAGGCATGCTCAATGACTGGGGGAGGTGCAATGTTGGAGAGGAAGCAGAGGGTTTATAGTCTACTCTGAGTTGCAAAGAATTTCAATGTGAGGTAGTCTTGAGTTAGTTTTGCTCAAGATCTGAAGTTAAGACAAGGTGAGATTCTTGCTAACATCTCAGACAATTTGAAGAAATTTGCCCCAAATCCCTCAAATAGAAAGTGTCAGGTAATTGATTTGAAACTGGATCCTTTCTTCATTTCCATATATTTGACATTGACTTTACATCTTAATATTCCCATCTAAACAACATATTTGACAAAAATGTTAAGAAAAAAATCTATCTTAATATTCTCCAACAAATTCCTTGTTTCTAAATAAAACCAAGTTCCCAGACCAGTTTACATCATAAACATTTCTTTGCCAACCATATACCAGTATTTAAGAATTCCTCACATGTTTCTGTGTTATGCAAATCACCTCTAGATATTTGAAATTCTGTCATTTTACTGGAATGCCTGTTCCATGCTTGACCTCCTTGAAAAGCCTTCTATCTTCAGGACTATCATCAAAATATGCGCTTACTTGAAAGCTTTATTTGAGATGTTCCATCGAACAGTTAGCTATGATTCTTTGTATTCCTGTAGTCCCTTCCTTACCTATCTTATCATAGATTGCCTTAGTTTTGATAGAGGTTTAAAATATTTTTCTCTATTTGAAAGGAAGAATTATTAAAATACGATAGCATAGATGAAATATTATTAGTGTGGTATATGGAATAATGTATAAAATAATTTTCAATCAGTAAATCTAAGCCCAAAGACATTAAATTATACTTGCATTAAAAATTGGTGAATTAATTTTTGTAAATAGAAAATATTTAAGCATAAAATATATTATTTGTATGATTCTCAGCTTTAAGTGATTTTTTTAACCAGTTTTATTGATTTGGATAAAAAGTCATATTGCTTAATAAAGGTTTAATAAAAATAATTTATTAAAGTGCTTAAAATAAGTGTATTGGAAGGAAGGTTAAATATTTAAAATAGATTCAGCTTCATACTTTGTGAATATAATCAGTGTCTTCATCTGTTCCAGCTATTATTATAAAGTACCATAGACTAGGTGTTTATGAACCAAAGAATATATTCTCATAGTTCAGGAGGCTGAAAATACAAAATTTTGGTTGTCTTACTGGAGCTCTAATGAGGGTTCTTTTCTATGTTGCTGACTCTGAACTTCTTATATTCTCATGTTGTAGAGAACAGAAAGGGTCCTGTATGATCTCCTCGTATAAGGACATTAACGCTGTTCATGAAGTCTCCACTCCTGACCTAATTACCTAACAAGTGTTCGAACTGCAAATTCCATAAGCTGAGGATAAGCTTGAATGTATGAATTTTAGGAGGACACAAATATTCAGCCCAGAGCAGTCCTTGACAATGAGATTAGAAGTATGAAAATAGATACATGAGACCAATATATATATGTGTATATATATATATATATATATAAAAGCATAACTTCCCCCTGAGCTGAATTATTCTATATAATTTTTATCTATCTTTACTCTGATAAAATGCCTATAAAACAATATTGGTGTTACTAATTCAATTCCCCAGATACCTAGAGATTTGAAAGGAAAACTCATTTACAAACAAAATTATTCCACTCTGATTTTTATTGTAAATAAATAAATTGATATTCTAGTTAAAGATAACTTTTCATAAACTTATTTTAAATTTAAATAAAATATATATCCCATGAAATGTGCTTCACAGCAACAATCACATATAAATAAACTGATATATTTGATTATTTAGTAATATAACTTTTCATCTCTCATTAAGGTGATATCCTCTTATACCTAGAATAATGAGTAGTATTTTCACTCTTTTCCATTTGAATTCTTAATCACAAAAATACTAATCACATATTAAAAATCAAAAGGATGAAGGTAATCACATACTAAATATGCACAGGTGTATCCATGGAATAGATTAATGCATGTGACTTTGATATACTAACATTTCTATATGCATAAAACTGTTACCACTAAGGAATAGACATGATTATATTCTAATATCTTTTAGTTTTACTTTATCAAAATGCACCTTTGTGGTAGTGGTGAATTTAACACATGAAATAAAACTAGAAAGGGTTCCTTTCAATGACAAAATTATGCTGGTATTTCATATGCTTATTGTCTATGAATTTCAGCTTTGGTTTGAAATCTGATATTAGAGAATGATCTAGGTCATATTAGAATACCTAATTCACTGTATGTATTCAGTGATTCTTTTCATTCTGTGCAAAACTCCATGGACTAATTTTAACCTAGATAATGTTCTATAAAATTGGGTTTTATATACATGTATATAATGGTAACAACTTTATATGTGTGTATAATGTGTATAATGTTTAGGACTGATAAATTGTTATATTCATGTATTATTAGATATTAGCTCTGGCTTGAAGGTGATGTTTTATCTTTTCTATTTTCTTTATAATTTAGAATATGTTTCATTTACTAAGATTGCTATATGTACTGAACTAACACATTTAGATTTTAGCTTTTTTGTGAAAATTTGATATTTTGAAGCTTGCTTGGGAAAATAATTTGTTAAAAATAAATTTCAGAGAATGAAGTCTATTTTTTTATTTTAAAGTTGGAAAAATTTTTTATCCTTCAAAATACAGCAAAAGTTTACAATGAATATTCTTTTCCTTTCTAGTTTTAAGAACCTAAGAATAAAATATATTGCTTAATGTTGTTTAACAACTCCCTCACTGCAGACCTCAAGTAAAACCAGGATTTCTTGAAGAAATAAACATTTGTATTAGGCATAATGAAACAAAAACTATCTTGGCTTAATATAGAAGGAAAGTGGAAATTTTTCATGACTAATTTTCTTTGATTATCTAACTTTAGATTATATATCTAATTTTCATTGTCATATGGAAATTAATTACTCCATAAAGCTTTTTAAATTAAATGTTTTTTGAAATCAACCCATTTATTTTAATTCCTGAAAAATAACTGTAATGATAAAGTTTTATTTTTTATGTTCTTATTAATAATTAGATATTCTTCAAAGCCATTTACATGAATTAACTCATCTAATTCTCACTTCAACATGGTCTAGAATGATACAATTATTCCAATTTATAGGTTACGAAGTTGACATTTGAAGTAGTATCTTTCCCAACAGTACACAGTATATGGACATCAATATTAAAAGGAAGCAATCTGATTCCACAAATGACCTTGGATTCTTTAAAGATAAAAAAAATGAAAAGTTATATAACAGAAAAATACCAAAATGAACTTCTTAAAAATGTACCTCCTCTAACTTCTCCATATTTTCTACAATGGGGCTATTGTATAGTAAGTATTTCCAAAGCAATTGTCTTTGTTCCCAAGAAATACACACACATAATTTCAAGTTTTATTTCAAATAGTTGATGGATCCTTATTTGTTTATTGAAGTGGATAGATAAAAAATAATGTTTCCATTTATTTTATCTACCTTTCCATCTAAGAGTTCTTACCCCCTCATAAACTATCCCATCTCAGACTTGAGTCTTGGGTCTTTAAACAAACAGTACGTGTGTGTGATATATGTGTGTGTGTGTGTGTGTGTGTGTGTGTATGTGTTTTATATATGATATATATGTATATATATAAATTTTTGTTTGTGGTACTGATGATAAATCCTGTGCCTTGTACATGTTAGGCAAAAGCTGTACCACTGAGCCACATTTTTAGGTCCAGAATCTATGTCATCTATAGATGACATCTATAAGGTCACTGATTAAAAGTTTGTATGACTGACACTTAAAGTTGAACAAAATTCTACAAAAAGTAGAAAATAAAGTTTAACATAAATTGGGAGCGGGGCATGGTTGTGTGTTGAGAGCCACAGCCCAAGGGGCCCCAGCAAACTTTCAGACTGCCAGCTGATGATTGGCTCACAGTGGCCCCAGCAACTTCTAGCTGATTGGCTCCTCTGCAGTGATGCTCATTGGGCTGTTTCCCTGTCCTTTCAGACTACAGAGCTGCTCATTGGGGGACTTTTTTTGGCTCCGCCCACGTGACCTAGCCAATCGGCCTCAAGAACAGGAGGATTGTGGGAGGTGGAGAGGCTTGTGGTTTTAGGAGAGGCTTGTGGGAAGCCAGTGGTGGCAGTTGGGCTCTGAAGGTTTTCCTGAGGAGCTGTTTTGTTTGGGGAGTGTGGTTCTAAAAATAAAGTTCATTTCTTTTGACAAGTGGCTCCTGAATTGTGCCCAGCCAGACTGCGGCAGTTGTGCACACCTGCAATCCCAGGCTCTGAGGAGGCTGAGGCAGAAGTTTGCAAGTTCAAAGCCAGCCTCAACAACCTTGTGAGACAATGTATCAAAATAAAAAATAAAAAGGGCTGGTGATATGGTTCAGTGGTTAAGCACCCTTGGATTCAGTCCCCAGTAGCAAAAGAAAAAAAAAATAATAAAGTTGGAACAAAAATTTGAAGTATTATATTAAAGAAAGGGGAAAAAAGAACATATAGCATAATGATGCATAAATAATAAAAACATGAAATAAGAGATATAGTGGAAGAAATTTGTATTCTGAATACTCAGATTAAGATAAAGTGTCACATCATGAGAGAAAAAGAATATTTTCTGTCCATAGCATAAAAATGTGGGGGTTCTTATTTCAAATTTATAGTCAAGTGAATAAAATTAGCTGATACAGATATAGAAAGATGATAGATGGATAGACTGATAGCAGGTGCTTACAAAGCATATAATTAAAATTAAAATGGAATAAAAATAGTGTTTTAACATTTTACTGAGGTTTCTTTCAGAAATCACAACAAACCTTCTGAAATACTATATTTAAAATGTAATTTTCTATCAAGAGCTTAACTGACCTGCAAAGAATTCTAAATATCCTTACTTTGTCCATGTGCAAGTGTATGAATAAGATTTTTTTCTAGATAATACTTGCTACTTCAAAGTCATGCTAATTTCACTAAAATGGTGTATCACCAATTACAAGTAAGTTAAAGGTTTTTGATTTATACTTCTGTTTCCCTTCTCATCTGTGTATTATAATCCTATTTCAAAGAATAAGTTAAGTCAAATTCATTTACATATAATGTCATTTACATGATTTACTGACAAATTCATATTTAGATTATTGTTAATCAAATGACAGAATCTTATAGTTTGCTTTGTCCTTTTCACATGATTTCTGGCAGCCAGGTACATGAGAGTTTCTAAACAAATAAGTGCTCATTATTTGATTTGTATCTCCTTGAGTGTGACTGCAATGGAATCTACTAAAAGGGTTTGTCAATAAACTAGCTACAAAATTGAATTCTTACCTAAAAAAACATATATGCAAATGAATAAAGGATAGTCTCCTTTCAAAGAGTTATTTTGAAAGAGGGAAAAGAGAATATTTTCATATTGCAACTTTGTAGTGTCTGATTAACTTCTTTCTAATTTACAATTTGTGTTAGTTAACTTTCTGTCACTATAACAAATACCTGTGCTGATCAATTTATAAAAAAAGAGATTTTATTTATTTATTTATTTATTTTTAATTTTTAGTTGTAGTTGGAGACAATACCTACCTTTATTTTTCTTTCTTTCTTTCTCTCTTTCTTTCTTTCTTTCTTTCTTTCTTTCTTTCTTCTTTCTTTATTTTTATGTGCTGCTGAGGATTGAACCCAGTGCCTCCCAGGTGCTAGGCAAGCACTCTACCACCAAGTCACAAACCCAGCCCAAAGAGAGAGGTTTTTTTACATTCACAGTTTTAGGATTTCCAGTGCATGAAAAGTGGGCCCTGTCGCTCTGTGCCTGTGGTAGGACAGCCCATCATGGTGGAAGTGCATGGTGGAGTGAAATTACTCAGGGCTGGAAGCAAAGAGAAGGGACCAAAGTCCCACCCCAATCTTCAAGGGCATGCCACAATGACTTGAAGTCCTCCCACAGGCCCCACCTCTTAAAAGTTGCACCACATCCCAACTTCACCTTACTTGGGACTAAAAGTTAATAGGTGGCCTCTCAACTCTAATCTCAGCTAATGAGAAGCCTGAGGCAGGAAAATCACAAGTTTGAGGCCAGCCTGAGCAACATCACAGGACTCTATTTCAAAGTAAGATAAAAAATAGGACTAGGATGTAACTCAGTGTAAAGCTCCAGGAGGGAAAACATATTTAAAAATTCAGCAACGCTATAGATGATAATTTAGAAATGATAGCATGAAAAATAAGATTTACATTGAAACGAACTGCCTAAAAATCACATTCTTGGATTATGCTTTTGAGTTAAAAAAAAATTAAGTGTAACTACAAATAAGATAGCAACATAACTTTGTTGATTCCCCTCTTCCTGCCTGAATACATCAACTGTTTCTATATTTACATGTGAGAAAACCTCCCTGTATTTTACAAAGTTGTAGTTAGAAAAGATTAGCAAAAACTTGGTATGAAAATTTAGGAATTAATTCTTTCAATGACCATTAGTAGATTAAATCCCCAAATTTTTGCCATGGTTTATAAGAATCAATCTCTCAAATACTACAATATTTTCCTTTGTTCCTGGGCAACAGCCCTTTTCTGGTTCTTAATGTAGCATGGACTTTCCTGATCTTGATCATGTGTGGTATGCTGATATAATAAAGATCCACTCATGTCCTTATAGTCTATTCTCCAAAAGAGGTGGTTCAAAATGATTATTACTGTAATTCTCATAGGGAATTATATTCGCATATCTCTGCCTACCAGCAGGTCATCACCATGAATCATTCATTAATTTACCAGTTATTATCTTGGAACTAATATATTTTTTTCTCTTCACCACTGTTGGATAATATCTCTAGAAGACTGCAGAACCTTTATAAACAATTTGAAGAGTAAAGTTTGTATTCAGTTGATATTAAGAAATCCAGTTCAATCTAAATCTAAACTTTCAGTGCCCAACAAATTTGAAGTTTTTTTCTTGGCTCAAAGTAGGCATTTCGCAAAGGGGAAGTGGGTGTGAAGGTACTATTTCTTATTTCTTTTGAGAGGTGTTTATAGTATAGAATTGTTGCTCTAGGTGTGACAGAGGATTGAGGGTATTACAGTGTGCAATACTTAAATACTGGCTACAGAAGGAATACAAAAAAAGTAAAGAAACACATTTTCATAAAACATTGTCATTAGAAGACCGAAGCTCCTCTCTCACAACTAAAAACTTAAGGTGGACGGTTCAATTTGATATCGATAGCACAATGTAATACATTTAAAATTTTTTTGGAATTATGCTGGTTATATGGTTTAGAAAAGCATATAACATAAAATGTCACTATGACCTGTTTATCTAGATTCAAAATTTCACTAATTTGCTTTTTAATACACTTTAAATATTTTGCACTCACAAGCTACATAAAATTTTGTGTGATTTTTTTTACTAATTTTATATTATTAGAAATTGCATGCATCACTAAATATGTTTTCTGGTATTGTCAGGCACAACATAATCCATTAAAATTGTTTTTGAGTTATTCAAAACAAAAATGACAAAAAACAAACAAAATAAACCTAAAGGCTAATACATAGCCATGGAACAGGTACATGGTGTTTCAAACATAAATGCTCTAAATTTGCCTAATTTTGAAATTCCATCACTTACAGTTATGTTTTGATGATATATTTATGTTGATTGAAATTGTTTCAGTTTTTAACTTTCCACCATATATTTTTTTTAGTAGTGGAGAATTGAACTCAGGGACACTCGACCACTGAGCCACACCCTCAGCCATGTTTTATATTTTATTTAGGAACAGGATCTCACTGAGTTGCTTAACACCTCACTTTTGCTGAGGCAAGCTTTGAACTCATGATTCTCCTGTCTCAGCATCCCTAGCTGCTGGCATTACAGGCAATGTGCCCGGCTCCACCATTATATTTTTAATATGACCATGCCACATTCTTTATAGTATTTTCAATTTTGCCATTTAACATCAAACATAGAAGCTGATTTGAACATATCTGTCCACATTTAGGTTTCTATCAGCATATACTAAAAATATATATACTATACACATCTTTGTCAAAAATCAATTTTAAGATTTTCTGCTTTGGGTGAAAATAACTCCTTTTGATATACAATGTGAGAAAATTAAAGTCAAAGAGATAAAGATGAATAGAAGCATCCCAAAATAGGCTGGGAGGACATGAGAGACCAGGGTTCAATAGTGTCTACCTTCAAACAAACTTTAACCCAGTATAATTTGCTACATCATGCAATTTATGTGCTGACAGCTATAGTTTTTATTACACCACTGATGGCCACTAGGATTTCTTGTTTGTAACTCTTCCTTTACCGACAATTTTTTTTGTTCTTGTCATTTTCCTCTTCCTTTCTGAAAACCACTTTGAACATATTCTTCAAATTAACCCAGTGTCTTTTTTTTTGACCCATAAAGACTTTTATTTACAAGTGAGCTTACCCTCATTTATTAAAAAATATGTATATATTTTGGCTGAGGCTGGCTTTGAACTCATGATCCTCCTGCCTCATAGACAAACACATACATACTTACATATATTTGTAAAGTTCCTCAGGGGTAAGTGTACTTCTGGTATGGGGGGGAACACCAAGGGCTGGAGATCAAGGCTGCTCATGCTCTTCAGACATTAGCATAATGGAGAGGAAATTACAAAAGAAACTAGGAGATGGTTAGAAGTCAGTAGAGGAGCAAAAATCTGAAAATTGACAAAGGGTTCTCATGTGGATTTGAGCAACAATGGCTCATTTTTCCTCACTGTTTCCATCTAAGGCTCTTGGACTGATAACCTCCCCAGCCACTCACTGTGGCCACTCTAAGTCCCTCAGAGTGTAGCAATGGCTTTGGCGGCCACCTAGCGGCTCAGAGTCAGGCTGAGGTCTGTAATGGCCAGAACCACCTTGGGGCTGGACATGGCTGACACCTTCACCAGCTCTGAAAGGTGATGAAAGGCATGAGCCGCAGGATGCTGCCCCGACTGCCTTGCCCCAGGAAGTCATGCACTCCTCCATGAACCACTGAACAAACTGGGTTTGAGGGCCTGAGGTGCATGAACTCAGGATGGAGGAAATGAGCAGAAACAAGTTGGCCAAGACTCGGTTCAGAGGATCCCTCATGTTGATTGTGTGGATCTGAGAGGCTGCGAGGGAGCTATTCATGGACTAGTCAGTGGGACCTGATTAAGGAGCGGCTGAAGGAGACACGGAAGGAACACAGACTGTGGGCAGTGGAACTGCTCTATTCCATCTTCTGTTTGGACACGCAGCAAGTGACCCCGGTCCTGCTGGGCCACATCCTGCCTGGCCTCTCATCTATTCCTCCAAGTGGCACAGCCTCATGGATCCCCCCAGCACTGCACTGGCCAAACTAGCTGTATGGTGTGCCCTGAGTTCCTACTCCTCCCACAAGGGACAGGCTTGGCCCGAGGAAAGAAGAGACACTGGGAAAAAATTCAGGATTACAACAGCCTCTTTCCCTTGGATGACATGCAGCCATCAAAGCTGATGTGACTGCTGAGCTCCGATGAGGGTGACGCCTAACCAGTATCTTTCTTACAAAACTGCTTCTGTAGCCAGGCGCAAAGGAGCCCACCTGTCATCCCAATGGCTCAGGAGGCTGAGGCAGGAGGATTATGAGTTCAAAGCCAGCCTCAGCAAAAGCGAGGGGCTAAGCAACTCAGTGAGACTCCATGGCTAAAATAATATACAAAAATAGGTCTGGGGATGTGCCTCAGTGGTCAAGTGCACCTGAGTTCAATCCCGGGTACCAAACCAAAACAACAACAACAAAAAAAGCTGACGCAATACCTCTTTCCAGTTTTGATCCCAAAGCCTTTATTTATGTTTGAAACCTGGAAGACCCAAGAGCATATTTTAGCCTGTCTGAAATTTTTGTCTCCTGAATAAAGACTCTGATTAACCCAAATAATCTTTGTTTCTTAATCAATTTTTTGCCTCAGTTTCTCTTAAGGCTCTAAAACAGTAAGAAACAACCCAACTTCCAAATTGCCTGTTATCAGAATTTTAAATGTTGAAAATTAAATTTGTGACCCTGAGGTCTTCAGAGACCTCAGAAGATAGTAATATGTATGATAACTTTAGCCTCTGACATTCTGTTTTACACGTCACAAAAATAGATCTTCATGTAAATTTGTCTGGGCAACATGTCTAGACATTAATGATTAGGTAGATCTTAAGAACACAGGGCTCTCTGACACTCAAATTTCTGTGTATATTTTTAATCCCTCTATTTTTATTTAACATATGTTTTCAATACACACAACACACACATACACACACAGTATAATAATTATTTGATGAAGCTAGATTATTATCTAGTATGACTTTCTGTATTGTTAATGCACATGAACCAAATTGGTGGCCCAAAGACCTGATCTGGCTACTGACAAACCTTTGCTTGTTATTGTTTTTCATTTGTCTGTTTTGAACCTTATAATCACATTCCTTAAAATTTCAATGCCTTAGTGAACACTTGTATGCTATTCCTTATCATAGTCCTCATTGTTACTCCCTATTGTGTTAAACTTGAGGCAATTCATATCACCAGTTTGCATCCTGTGCAGATGATTATTTAGCCTGTTTGTTAACTTAAATTTTATTTATGAATTGCTCCATTCTCAGTTTATCCTCTATTTTTCCTTTCCTGTAAAACAAACATTAATAACTTGCTTGGTGAAGGTAGACAGTGAAGGAGAAAGACAGTACCTTAATTAACAGTAGAATGTCTCTAACTTGATGATTGTCTGAATTAATTCATCAAATTTATGATAGAGTGAAAGAAATATGCATTCAGTAGTAATTATACTGAGAATGTGCAGTTTTGATCTTTTCCCAGGCTAGCAATGGATGGTGGGATACTCATGATGCTGGATTGCTGCAGAGAGCAGTGTTTGCCCTCAGGCATATGATCACTAGGGTCAACAAGCAAGACTACACAGTAGGCTGAGTTGCTAGCTATGATGTTCAGTAGATTAGGTGTATTAAATTCACTTTCAACCTAATGATATTTCCAACTTATAATGGATGGATGGATTTATCAGAATGGAACCCCTTAGTTAGTTGAGGAGGATCTATTGCTCTAGAGCTCATAGAAAAAGGCTATCTTATGCTAGGTTCCTGATAACTTTTAACCAGAATTAATTTCCAAACTGTGTCTTTTCCTTAGATAATAATGGTAATTCCAGTTTTGTATAAACATGAATTTTGAGGAATCTTTTAATTCATCCTTAACCCTCCACCTCATCATTCTACTTCCCTCTTGTCAGGAGCCGTTCATGGGTTGCATGTGGGTCACCACACATGGAAGCCTTGTGGATAGAGACATGTGGTATCTGGGAATAACCAGTGGCCATTTCCTCTGGTCAATTGCCTAGGGACTATGTGAATCCCTTTCCTGCTGTGCTATGGCCTACACAGCACCTGAGATGGGTGTGACCTGCCAAGATGTCAATCAATCTGCTGATTGTGAGACACCATGAAGCAAGATTCCACCATTGATACCTTATCCCTGCCTTTGAAGTACCCCCTTAAATAAACCACCAGAGCCATTTTCTCTTTGTCTAGTTCCAGAACCCATGTGGACTAGATCTACCAGGGGCTTCATTTCCTGTGAATATATTTCTGAGAATCTGTGCTTTATTATTTGCTAATTATCTGAGATTGCAAGTTTTAGGGTGACTTGGATTCCTGGGAAGAAAGAAGGACCTCTTACTGAGATGCTGGCCACCTCCCTCTCCCCGCCCCCAAACCCTCTAACTGTATTTCCCTCTCATTTATTGTTTGATCAATCAGAAAATGTGTTCAGTTTTTTTTCTTTGATTTTATTAAAATAACTTCAGGATATTCATAAATTTTCTATGAACTCAATACTGGCTGTTGTGTAAACAAAAAGCTACTTGGAGTGTCCTATTCACACTTACATCCCAGTTCTGTTGATGAAGTTCCACCCTACTTCTGTATTACAAACATTGAAACCATTTCCCAGTAATTACCACTCACAAAAGGTTGAAGTTTATTACTTTTTTTGCTTATAAATGGAAATCAATCTACTAAATATCATTTTAAAAATTTTATTGAAGCAATGAGGAAGGATCAAAATTGATAAATTGCTCAGTCTGTAAATGGTATCTCTGGAATTTTGTCTTGCGTGCTGTCATTGGAGTACCAACAGAGTAGGTTCAGGGAGTTCTGTTTTTTTTTTTTTTTTTCTCTTCTAGCCCACAAACATCCAAGGACAGGTAAGGATAAAAGAGTAATACTAGAGGAGAACCTTGAAAATGTCCTATCAGTGTGTGAGGCCTTCCTTTGAGATAAAGAAAGAAAGGGAGAGAGGAATGGAGAGTCTAAATAATTTAACTCCACTGAACAGAAAATAAAAGTTGGAGCCTTGATCAAAACACAAGGCAAGAAATATAACTCCAGGGGACATTCAAGAATGAGTTAAAAAATGTGTCACTCACTCAACATTGTTCACATTATAAGAAAAACAAAGACTGTCTTAACTATGGATCACTTATTAATTTATATGATTTAATGTTCTTGAAATAAGATATCTTATAAATAAATGGCAATAATTGATTCTTTAATTTTTCTGCAGAATACATATTATTTTTTACTCCCCCTCCCACCTTTTTTGGTGTTGGGGATTGAACACAGAGCATCATTATACTGTTTTTTTTTCCTATTCTTAAACACTCTTCCTTTTTTATTCTGTCTAGCTTTTTACTGTCTCCCAGAAAATCAGTTAAGATTACTATAGACTTTGCCTTCTCAAATAGTTTTTTCAACATCTTCTCAGACCCCGATATATCCATAATTATTATGTTGTTCTTGTTAGGTTATCTTAAGATTTTTCTTTTGTGTTCACAGTATAACAGGGGATGAATACCTTTAAAACAACTCTAAAAAATACATGGTTGTTTTAAAATAGTAACAGAATCTCAACATGCAGCTGGTGAGACTCAATGAATTTCACATGAAGTAAATCTCTCAATGATAACATAGTGTTCTTCCCTCCTCTTGAGGCCTTTGGGATTTGTTATAAGCAGCTTTGTTGTCTATTATATCAATGTAATTGCCATATTGTAACATCTCAGATTTATTTCTGTGGAACATTTGTCAGTAAGAACTGCATTCATTTTACGTTTTTTTCCCACTATTCAAAATTCAGCATGAATCACGCAACAAACAGGCATTTTCTTTTGCTGCTAATAGATGATATATAAAAAAGAATGCCACAATCCCAGTAGTTTTTATTTTCTATTTTTTATAATTTTCTTTTACCTTGAATCCTATCTATGGAGAATGAACTCCAGTGGGACAGTAAAAATCTATAATAGACACAAAAGAAGAAAAGTTAGCGGTTTATGTATTTCATATTATGTACAATATCTTCTTGTCTGTTTTTGGAGAGTGAGAGCTCACCTATCTACTGTAGGGGAGATAATGGTGTATGGTGTATATCAATAAAACCATGTTTAAGATCTTTTTTTTTAGAGCAGTTTCAGGTTTACAACAAAATTGAGAGGAAGACCGAGAAGTATCTCCTATTTCCCTGCTTGAAATACATGCATACCTCCCTATTATTGCATCCTCTGCCTGTATGGGGGAGACATGTTTGAGACAACTGATGAGTCTAATTTAACAACTTATTATCAGCTAAACTCCATACTTTACATTAATACCCTTAGAGCTGTGCATTTTCTAGGTTTGGACAAATGGACCATGTTGTATATTGATCATTATAGTAAATACAGATCTGAAAGTCCTCTGCACTCTTCCTGTTCATCCCTTCCTACCTTTTCTGCCCCAAACTCTGGCTCTGTTCTTTCTGCCCTCTCCATAATTTTGCCTTTTCCAAAGTGTCACTCAGTTGGAAACAAATGGTGTTGTAGCCTTTTCAGATTGGCTTCTTTCTCTTAGGTATCAGCATTTAATTTTCTTCCTCATCTTTTCATGGTTCTATACCTCTTTTCTCTTTATCCCTGAATAGTGTTCCATTGTCTATATGTACTAGCTCATCTATCAATTCACCCACTGGAGGAGGTGGGTCTCTGGAGGTATCTTTGGGTTTTATATTTTGTCCCTTGTGAGCAGAGCTATCCTCTGCTTCCTTGTTGTTGTGTCTGGGTCTTCTTTCCTCTATCCCTATCTTTCACTGTGGTGTTCTGCCTCATCTGTGGCTCACAGTAGTAGAACTGACCTTCTATGAATGAGACCCCTTCAAACCTAAATTTTTCCTCCTCTATGTTGCCCTTGTTGGGTGTTTTGGTCATAGCAGAAAAGCTGACAAAACAACTAAAACTGTTGTAAACACCCAAGTACAATATTTGTTATTTCACTTATACATGTCTGTTGGCTTCTTCCTCTTCACCTCCTTTAGAATTGCTTATTCCATGCCTACTGTGATGAACCTGTCAGGGCTCAAGTTTTCTCTCCATGCTAACTGAATCAGCACAAGGAAGAATGAACACTTTTTCAAATATGTCTATATATTGCTTATGAGTATTTGCTGCTGATTCTTTGTCTGAAGTGTCTGAATTACCTCCATTCTTTTGAGTATGAATGGGATTAATTTCCTTGGAAAAATTGTGTTCAGGTAATTTTAACAGTTTTCTCTCTTTCATCTTCCATGAAAGCACCTTCAGTTCTTTCTCTTCCCAGTTTAAAAGATCATTTTTATTGAGATATAATTCTCATACCTAACATCAACTATTTTAAAATGAACAGTTTAACACATTTTTTATTATAATATAGTCACAAATACCATGCTACATTTTCAGCCTTTATTCTAACTCTTTTTCTCATTGTTGCTGTCTTTTCCAAGATGTGTCATCCCACCTTCTGGGAACATTTTCAGCTAAAATACCTCTCATGCCACCTGAACATTTTCATTATACTTTGCCTCTATCCCATTACACTAACTGAAAGCTGGCTATCTGCTAAGAGTATTACAGCTTCCTCATTATTCTGCATCCCTCCTACATTGGTGCTCAGAGACAGGGATTACATCCAGTTCTCTCCCAAATGTAGTTTCAGGATCATTGCTGCACTACCCTCCTGTTAAAAGCATCTGTTCCTTTGAGAATTACTCCATCTGGCTCTACCTATTTCTTTAACTACTCAATTTTAGTCACTATTATTTTATCAAGTTATTATAACTCCCTCACATGTACTGAAGAGTGCAGTACCTAGAGTGAACAGGTCATTTCCACTCTAAACTCTTCCATTATTCTGGTTGACAGCTATATCCAATTGGACTGAACTTCTAGTACTATACAACACAAGTTCTCGTTTTCCAATATCAAACGAGCCTCGAGTGCTATCTCACAAATGTTCTGTTTTCACAATTTCCTTTATTCTCTACAGGGAATATTGCAAATCTTTATCACTCTTTTCAAGCACATAGTTAATCACTTGTCCACTCAAGTGCTGGAGTTCTTATTTCAGTATTTTCAAGAAAAAAATTAAAATAAAAGGATGAAAGATTTTACTACTAAAGGAATAAAAGCATTTACTTATGTGGTTTTTCACTTTCATATCCAAATCTCTTTGTAAGTTCATCAATGTTTAAGCTCTATCAAAATTTTCCAGTTATTCCTCAATTTATGATAATTTGGTTTTGCCCCATCCTACCACTGAACCTGCTTTATTCTATAATATGTGCTTGTCACTAATACAGTGAAAATTTGAAAAAGTTATTGTTTTCCTTCTGTATTTTTTTTACATTTCTTATTTGTTCTTTTTAGTTAAACATGACAGTAGAATATATTTTGACATATCATATATACATGTATAACTTCCCATTCTTGTTGTATATGATGTAAAGTTACAATGGTTATGTATTCATTTACATGAAATATATATATATATATATATATATATGAATATATATATATTTTTTGAAAATTTTGTCTGATTCATTCTACTGTCTTTCCATTTCCATCATCCCTGCATTCCCCACATTCCCCCATTTCCCTCCTATCCAATCTGGTGAAATTCCACTACTCCCAACCCACCTCCAATTCTCAGTTATAATCAGCATATTGGAGAGAGCATTAAATTTTTTTTTGAGAATGGCTTATTTCACTAAGCATTATAGCCTCGATTTTCATCAATTTACCAGCAAATATCATAATTTCATTCTTCTTTATGGCTGAGTAATATTGCATTGTGTATATGTATCACATTTTCTTTATCCTTTCATCTGTTGAAAGGCACCTAGATTGGTTCCATATATTAGTTATTGTGAATTGAGCTGTTAAGAAAATTGATGTGGCTGAATCACTATAGTATTCTGATTTTAAGTTCATTGGGTATATGCTGAGGAGTGAGAAAACTGGGTCAAATGGTGTTTCCATTCAAAGTTTTCTCAGGAATCTCCATACTGCTTTCCAGAGGGGTCCCACCAGCAATGAATGAGTGAACCTTTCTCCAATATCTTCACCAACATTTATTGTTATGTGTATTCTTGATAATAGCCATTCTGACTAGAGTGATATTAGAATCTCTGGGTAGTTATAATTTTCATTTCCCTAATTGCTACAGATATTGAACATTTTTTTCATATACTTGTTGAATGTTCATATTTATCCTGTGAAATGTTTGCTCAGTTCTTTTGTTCTTTCATTGATTGGGTTACTTGTATTTGGGGTAAGTTTGTTGGGTTCTTTTATATCCTGGAGATGGATGCTCTATGTGAGGAGCAGGTGCCAAATATTTTCTCCAATTTTATAGGCTGTCTTCATGTTCTTCATTGTTTCCCTTTTTTGTGTGTGTGAAGAATCTTTATATTTTGGTACAATCCCATTTTTGATTCTTGATTTTATTTCTTGTGTTTTAGGGGTCTTGTTTAGGAAATCAGTTCCTAATCTGACAAGATGAAGAGTTGGACCTACATTTTCTTCTTGTAAGCACAGGGTCTCTGGTCTAATGCCTAGGTACTTGTTCTACTTTGAGTTGAATTTTGTGCAGGGTAAGAGACAGGGGTCTAATTTCATTTTGTTAGATATTTATTTCCAGTTTTCCAAGCACCATTTGTTGAAGAGCCTATCTTTTCTCCAATGTATGTTTATGGTGCCTTTTTCTAGTATGAGATAATAATATTTAGATGAATTTTTCTCTGTGTCTTCTATTTTGTACTATTGGTCTAGTGCTTTTGTTAGTATGGTGATTTTGACAATATTAATTCTGCCTACCACAAAACATGGGAGAACTTCCCATCTTCTAAGGTCTTCTTCAATTTTTTTCTATAGTGTTCTGCAGTTTTCATTGTAGAAGACTTTTACCCCTTGTTAGATTGATTCCCAACTATTCCATTTTATTTATTTTTTGGCTATTGTGAATGAAATAGTTTTCCTAATTCCTGTTTCAGTTGATTCATCAGTGATGTAAAGGAACACAATTAATTTATGAGTGTTAATTTTATATCATTTCAGCTACTTTGCTGAATTCATTTACAAGTTTTAGAAGTTTTCTAGTGGAGTATTTTTTGGGGTATTCTAAATATATAATCATGTCATTGGCAAACAGTTTGAATTGTTCTATTCCTCTTAATACCCCTTTAATTTCTTTGGTCTGTCTAACTGCTCTCCAGGACTCTGTCAAATAGAATTGGTGAAAGAGAGCATTCCTGTCTTGTTCCAGTTTTTAGAGGGAATGCTTTCAATTTTTCTTCGTTTAGAATGATGTTGGCCTTGAGTTTAGCATATATAGCTGTTGCAATGTTGAGGCATGTTTTTCAAGTGTTTTAGATAGGAATAGATGCTGTGTTTTGTCAAATGCTTTTTTTTTTGCATCTATTGAAATAGTTATGCTATTGTCTTTAATTCCACTGATGTGATGAATTTTGTTTATTGATTTCTGTATGTTGAACCAACCTTGCATCCTAGGGATAAACCCCCACTTAATCATGGTGCACTATCTTTTTAATATATTTTTGTATGTGATTTGCCAGCATTTCATTAAGAATTTTTGCATCTATGTGCATCAGGGTTATTGGTCTGTTTCTTTCCTTGACGTGTCTTTGTATGGTTTTGGTATCATAGAATGATTTTGAAAGTGTTCCTTCCTTTTCTATTTCATAAAATAACTTGAGGAGGATTAGTGTTAGTTTTTATTTTAAGATCTGGTAGAACTCAGCTGAGGATCTGTCTGGTCCTGGGCTTTTCTTTCTTAGTAGACTTTTGATGGTGTCTTCAATTTCATTGCTTAATATTGATATGTTTAAATTTTCTATGCCATCCTGATTCAATTTGGGTAGGTCATATGTCTGTAGAAATTTGTGAATGTTTTCATTTAGATTTTCTATTTTACTAGAGTATAAATTTAAAATTAGGTTGTGATAGATTTTCTATTTTACTAGAGTATAAATTTTCAAAATAGGTTGTAATTATCACTCATAGTTCAGCAGTGTCCATTGTGATATTTCCTTTTTCATTGAGAATTTTACTAATTTGAGTTTTCTTTCTCTTTCTTTTTGTTAGCTTAAGTAATGGCTCATCAATTTTATTTAATTTTTTTTAGTGAACCAACTTTTTGTTTCATTGATTTTTTAAATCATTTTTTTAAAATTTCAATTTCATTGATTTCAATTATTTCCTGTCTTCTACTGCCTTTGGGTGGTGATTTGTTCTACTTTTTCTAGTGCTTTAAGATGTAATGTTAGGTTATTTATTTGTTGACTTTTCAATAAATGAATTAGCTCAATGCAGTGAGCTTTTCTCTTAGCACTACATTCATAGTGTTCCAGAAATTTTGATATGTTCTATCATTATTCTCATTAACCTTCTAGTATTTTTTTAAATTTAATCTCTGATTTCTTTTTCTATCTATTCATTATTCAACAGCATATTATTTAGTTCCCAGGTGTTAGAGTAGCTTCTATTTTTTATATTCAAACAGAGATATGAAAAGTTGTGCTCTGTATGTGTAATAAGAATTGTTATGCATTCTGCTGTCATGTATTTGAAAAAATAAAAGCAGTTAAAAAAAGAGTAGCTTTTTGAAAATTTTATTATTAATTTCTAATCTCTATTATGCTCTGATAGGATGCAAGGTATCATCGCTATTTTTTTTGTATTTGCTAAGAGATGCTTTACAGCCTAAAATGGTCTATTTTAGAGAACAAACCATATGCTGCTGAGAAGAAAATGTATTCTGTCATTGATGGATGAAATATTCTATATATGTCCATTAAATCTAAATTTTTTATTATATTTTTTTAGTTCTATACATTTTTATTTAGTTTTTGTTTGTAGGATCTATCTAGTAGTGAGGAACATGTGTTAAAGTCATCCAGTATTATTCTGTTGTGGTCTATTTGATTCTTGAAATCTAGAAGGTTTTGTTTGATGTACATAGATGCACCATCCAGGGAATAAATATTTATGCTTGTCATGTATTGCTGATATATCCTTCCATTAAGCAGTATGAAATGTCCTTCTTTGTACCTTCTGATTTACTTTAGCTTGAAGTCCACTTTTTTCAATATGAAGATAAACATCCCTGCTTGTTTACAAGATCTATTAAATGATACGTTTTCCCCATCCTTTTAACTTCAGTCTGTGGCTGTCTTTGCCTATGAGGTGAGTCTCTTAATAACAGCATGTTGTTGGGTTTTGTTTTTTAATCCATTTTGCCAGTCTATGTGTTTTATTTGATGAATTTAGTTCATTTACATTCAATTTGATTACTATTTTTTTTAATATTTATTCTATTATTTTTAAAATGTGGTACTGAGAATTGAACCCAGTGTCTCACACATGCTAAGCAAGTGTTCGACCAATGAGCCACAACCCCATCTCTGCTCAATGAGATTATTATGATATGTTTTTAATTTCCTGTCATTTTAATTTATTTCTGATTTTTAATTTAAATTAGTTTTTCAATTGATTCACTGTTCTTTTCATTTAGCTCCACCATTTGCTGGTTTTCAATTTTATTTTTTATTTTTTCTTCATGAAATATTTTATTGAGTAGGTTTTATAGTATAGGCTTTGTAGTTGTGAATTATTTTAACTTTTGTTTATCATGATTGTTTAACTTTTGTTTTCAAGATTATACATTTCGTCTTCATTGCCTGAAACTGTCTTCCAAATGATATAGTCTGTTGGTGATGTTTTCAATTGAATTTTTAATTTGGTTTGTTGATTCCTTCTATTTGAGGTTTTCTGCTGTTTTATTTCCCCCTCAGAATCTCTCCCTCTCTATTGAAGTGGTCTTTCATTTCTTTGTATTTTCTCCCTCATTTTACTCCTTACATTGTCCTTTATGTCATAGACCAGTTCTACACTCTCTCTCTGACATTAGTTTCACTGTGGTGTCAATAAATTCTGTTATTGAAATATCTTTGTTTAGGGTGAGTTGTTTCCTTGTTTTTTCATGTTGTTTGTGCATTTACCCATTTAACAGTTTGCATCTGAGACAGTAGAGTTTCTATCCTATGCACTTATAAAGTTTCTTTAAAGGTTTCCACTACTTCACTGTTTAGGGGGACACAAGTAATAACACCAACCAATGCAAACAATATATAGCATTAAACCAAATATTTCCTACTATTGTGTGCACAATGTTAACTATCACAATAAACAGAAATGAAATGATCAATTATTGCCTATAATAAAAAATCAAGTTTGCAAAAGGGTTTACAATTTCAAATTGTGGACAGGAATAAAACAGAAATGATATAGGATGTGATGATTATGGGGGAGGAGAAAATAAAATGGATGTAAAAATTAAAGGAAGTGGGAAAGAGAGAGCAATAGAGATTGGCTGATAATTGAAGAAAAGAGATAAAGAGAATCAATGGAAACAGATAATATAAAAATACATATACATTTTAAAAAATTAAAAATAAAAGAATACAAAACAAAACTAAAATTTTCTAATTAAACATACTAGTTCTCAAAAAAGTGATTTGTAAAAATAACTGGCTTCAAAAAAGCCAGAAATTAGAAAAAAAAATGTGAGTATGTGTAAATTATGATGTACCATTAAGATCACAATTAATCAGAGGGAAAAAAAAGAAAGGAAAAAAGAAAAAAAATGAGAGAACAAAAAATCTCAATGGAAAGTTAAAGAATTCTTTACATTGGAGTTCAAAAGATTCTTACCAGCTTTATGCGAAGTCATCTGGAGCATGATGTTCCATCCTTTGGACTGAAGAAATGAGAGAGGTAATTCCATAGGTGGAATACCAAGAGGCAGATTTAGGATTAGGTGGGCTCCAAGTTCTTCACTAAATGCCAATTGGTCTGGGGATTTTACATCAGTCCACCTCCAGGGCCCAGTAATTGCTAGTCCATACTGGAAGACTGTACCCCAGGGATTTCCCCTGTTTCCACTAGTGTGTTAAAGGAGCTAGTTCTTAGTTCACTACATCACCTGCAGACCCCAAGTTTCCTGGTCTTTGGCTCGTCTCCAAACTCAATCTCTCCTTCCTCTGCCCTTCTAAAATCCTGGACAGATGTGCCTCTTCCAGTTGGTCCTGCATACAGCTGGATTGGAGGAGGAGGGTTAGAGCAGGTGGGTTTCTACAACCAGTTGTCCCCTGTGTAAACCTCTCTCCACGTTTGATTTTCTCCTGGTAACTTAAGCACACTCTATATCATGCAGTATTTATTTAATGGGCCTGTAATTCAGGCCAAACTCTGGTTTGCCAGGAATTGGCTTCGTCAATTGCTGGCCCCCATGCCCATGACTGTAGAATGGTTCCTTCCTTTGTCCACTGCATGTTTCCTGGAGTTTTCTCCCACAAAAGGATTTGTGCAGCATACCGTACAGTTTATTTGGGCAATGTCTTTGATCTTTAAAGTCTTTCTACCCAGACACACCTCAGTCCTCCTAAAAATGTGGGTTCCTTTAATTTCCTTATCCTTCAACTTTGCTCATGGAGAGGTTGGTCTAGCTGTGTGCTTTCAGCTTGGCCATGGCAGCATCTGTGCTGCTGGGGATTTCTTTCTTATTTCATTATATCCAATCTCCTGAGCCCCTGATCTGCTTTGAAGGTCCAGTTTTAGATTTAAGTCAAGTCCATCCCTCCCCATTTTTTTTGTGTTCACTCAATATAGTGATTTTAAAAATGTATCTATTCCTTCTAGGTTTCATTTTCAAAACATTTTTTTTTTTGGCACTAAGAATTGACCCTGGATAGCAATATTTAGTCCCAAATTTCAATGATTACCTCTACAAAGCTGGTGCCCCAAAATTATTCCCCTGTCCTAACTTTTCCTCTAAGTTTCAGACCCAATATCTACTGCAGATTTTGCCAATATTCTCCACTAGACTGTTTTACTGGCAGTATATGAAAATTCTATTTTAAACTCCAAAATTTCCTATTTGAATCACTTTGGTATTGATTGTATTTGTTGAAGGAATCAAATAATCAAAATTTCAGTGATTTACAATGTATGTTTGTTTTCACATTGTATGAGGTAGCTGGTTTGCTCTAGATCTGCTTGGGAAGGCAGATTTGTTTTAACCTATTTGTTGTTTCATCTGCCATTTAGTTCTGCAACCTTGACTAAGGAGCAGTTTTCATTTGGGACAGGTCTATTTTTATGTCCAAGGGGATGAATAAAGAGGAAAACTGAACCAAGATGTCACCTATAAAGCTCCTGCTCAGACATGACACCTGTCAAGTATGCTTATACTCATATGACCAAAGCACCTCACAGATCCAATGCCAATAGAAACGGTGGTGAAAGTGAGTATTTTTAAAGAATAATACAATCTACCACAATGTTCTCTTTTCCAAAACATGGGTATTATTTTATCTCATTTATTTCTCTTATAAAATTAAACCATTGATAACACAGAACCACCTCTGTCCCTTTGGAACATTCTATGACAGTGAGAATAATTTATAACATGTACTTTCCCATAGGCTAGTCCTTTTTTAAAATGCTCATTTTTTGAGTTATTCTGGTGAACTAATGCATATTAAAATCACCAAAGTAAAAAGACATGAAGGGTGATTGGAAAAACCCAGGCATGAGTGGTGTCCTTTTCCAATGGATTCCTTTTCCAATGGCTTCTTCTCTTAGCAAGGATGTGTGGCAACCCATGCAAAGTATTGCCAACCATAGAGGTTCACAAAAGCCTTGGTATCAAGGGATTTTATTAAAGATCATTCATGTAGACATGAAGCATCCACGTGAATGACCTTAACTACTCCAATCACCATAGGCTAGTCCTTAACCACATATAATTATTAATACTAAAAACATTGCTAGCGTAATGGTGAAGTAAAACTTTGTATGTTCCTAGAGACTACAGCTTTAGAAAGATAATCTGAACCCTATACCACCCCACCCTTTGTCCATCAAAAAAAAAAAAAAACAATGTCATCAAACTTCTCTTTCTTCTTAACATGCTTCCTCCATTGAATGAAATAAATTGGATTCAGGACATTTCTACTGTTATGTTTTCAAGATAGTCTCTAAACCACAAAGTGACTTTAGAGTACCCTTGTTGTTTTTGGAGGGTTTGTTAAACTTTTTTTTTTTCAGTACTGAGGATTGAATATTACACGTGGTCTTGAACAACATTGTTAGCCAGATTTGTTAAATTCTTGAATAATTTTTTACATAGCTATTCATTAAGGTAATCAATAATTCTTCTGTCTTCTGTCACTTCATATAGTGATTAAATTTTTGCTATGATTTAAAAACTGCCAAATTTTGATCTTATATATGACAATAATACAATTTAATTGTATACCAAAGTCTGACTGTGCTTTGACCTGTTTTGATTGTGCTCAGCTGGACTTTGCTCCAGGATGCAAATCAGATCAGGTCTTTTCTGCTAAGAGCCATAGCCAAGTAGTAATGATGCATGGCATTTTATATAATGAGAGCAAGTATGAACAGAGCAGGGAGGAAGAGTAGGAAGAAAAGAGTAACATTAAACAGAGACTTGAGATGGGAGGGAAAGGGAGAGAAAAGGGAAATTGCATGGAAATGAAGGGAGACACTCATTGCTAAACAAAATTACATATAAGAGGTTGTGAGGGGAATGGGAAAATAAACAAAGAGAGAAATGAATTACAGTAGATGGGGTAGAGAGAGAAGATGGGAGGGGAGGGGAGGGGGGATAGTAGGGGATAGGAAAGGTAGCAGAATACAACAGTCACTAATATGGCATTATGTAAAATTGTGGATGTGTAACTGACGTGATTCTGCAATCTGCATTTGGGGTAAAATTGGGAGTTCATAACCCATGTCAATCTAATGTATGAAATATAATATGTCAAGAGCTTTGTAATGTTGTGAACAACCAATAAAAAAAATGTAAAAAAAAAAAAAAAAAAAAAGAAAGGTGACGCCAGCAAGCCATTGAGATGATATGATTATGTTAAGATCTGCATTCAAATGGATATTAGACCCCTGCTGTCCACCTCGGCCTGCTACGGAACTCCTGGAGAGTTCCCATTGGTTGGGGAAGTGCGGTAGGAGGGAATTCGGAATTCCGGAGGAGGGATTTCCTGTTGGTGTCTGTGTCAGGGAGAACACTGCATATTTCCCGGGATCATACAGGGCATTGGCGGGAGTTTCAAAAATAAAGTTTGTTCCTGTTTGAGTGGCTCATGATTTTGTGCCCAGCCAGACTGCGGCACTTTTCTATTGCAAGAATCAGAATAAAAGATCTTTAACTGCTTGGAAAGTGATTCTATTGTAACAGATGGTAAGGCATAAGAAAAATACAAATGAAAGTTCTGCTCTGCCCATATTACATGGGTCAAAGAAAGTATCATGACTTAAATTCCAAACCAACTGGTGTAAAGAATTATAGCTTGCCTACAGTGAATCAAGGCAAGGGTAGTAAAAGAAGAAATTAGTGTAATTAAATAATAACCCTTTGAGAATTCCATGTACAAGTGGAAGTTTCCTTTGTATGACAGGGTACAAAATATTCAGCAGATATTTATGTTCTTTCCTTGCTACCATAGGAGGAATTTTATTGAATACTTTATATCTTTATCAGTCTATAAATACCCCCAAATCCATATGCTTTCTGGTATCTGGACTGTTCCTGAAACTTTGATGAACAAGGATGATATAGTTTATTATTCTTAAACCAATATTTAGTTCATGTAGTTTCTCTATAATACCCTATTGGAAAATATGTATTAAAAGTTATTTTTACCATCATAGAATGCTCCCAAGAGACAGTGATGATCCTGTGGTCTCAGTGACTTATCCTTATAGGACAAATAAATGGGATAAAACAATAATAAAATATAAATAACAAAACATATGTTTGAGGAATAAAAAGATATTATGATAGGTGTTATCATTCTTTGTAAATACTTTTATATCCCTTTCTATTAACATGCAAAATAACACACATTATTGTAAATCACTGAAATTTGTATTATTTTATTCTTTCAGGTAATCTAATCAGTATCAAAGTGATTAAGAAAACAGAGAAATTTAGAACGCAATAAAAATTTAACATATTGTTAGAAAAGATTAATGATAAGATGAGCAATAGATACTTCATTCATCTTCCTTTAGATCAAAGATCACTGTCAGAAAGGTATAGGTTTGGGCACTCAGACCAGCTAAGACTTAGACAGTTTTCTTCTTTTGTTTTGTCCTATCCCCTTTTATGAAAGTGAGAACACATCAAATTGAAACTTGAACAGGATAGAGGGAAATTCCAGGGAAAATGAAAATGGAATATCATCTTCAATAGAGTTTTTCCTTCCCCATAACAGTCAAAGAGAACTTGTACCAACAAAATTATCCCTTTTGATCTCATATTTAGCATCTAGTCTTCTTTTATAACCAGAAAAAAACAGAATTTAAATTTTAAAAAGTCTACATAATAGATTAAATGATTGTTATCATCAGAAGATCATTTATATAAAATCAGAATCATTATGAGAAATGAAGGCAAACTTTGAGGTAATGTAATCAAGTGGATGCCAGAAAGCTTAGATAATAAATATGTCCAAGTTCATGCATGTGGGTTAAGGCAAAACTGGAATGTGAATTCAGGTTTTATAATTTCAAAGACATAACATTGCAAATAACTTCTATTAGGAGTACTATAATTTCATTTCCTACCAAAGTCTAGTTAAAATAGACATCATTATTGCCAAATGCTGTATATATTGCATACTCCTAGCACTTATTACTAGATTAGATGTTAAAACATTACCTGATAATCATTATTTCAACAATCCCCAAAGTAAAAGGACTTAAAATTATGCAGCATAGATTTTTTTTACTACATCAAATGTTCCCACTAAATACTGTAACAAATGAAATATTAGGTTTTTTTATATAAAATCTTTTTATTTATTACTGATCCTATGCCATGTATGAAATATCAAGAAATTCATACTATGTATTATAAATACTGCAGAATAAAAGTGTTATTTTAAAATATTTTTAAACAAGTCATATTCTTAACAGAGCATTGTGGAGGAGTAAAAATTCTATGTACTTAGTTTGATTTTTGAATTTTTTTTTCCTACAGTTTTCCCAGCAGTTTGGTCAAATGAATTCCATTTTATAGTGCATCAAAGTTATTACCATAGGCATTATATTAGCTTTATTTTTATTGAGAATTACCTTCATTCTTTATTGTTTCCATGATTCCGACTTATTGCTTATTAAATATATTTTTCTTTATTTGTCTATCGTGAAGAAAAGAGGGTATATAGTCCTGGTAGATACTGACTTTCTAGCTCTTCAGAAGAAATTTTAGAGAAATACACATAAATTAATGTCTACTTTTCTCATTAAACATAAGTAGTGGTAAACTGTATTGTTGTTAAACATTTCTGAAGCATTGAAATTCAATTTTAAGAAAATTAGCTTTTAAGTTGTGGGTCTGTGACCTTGGGTTTATTAATTCTGTGAACACATGAGGTTTCAGATTAGAGATCCTCTTTAAAGCAATTCAACAAAAGAACAGAGTTTCATTAGATAACTGCAAATAGTTGTTTTGAACCACATTGTACCAAGTAAAAGTCCCACATATGGACGTTTTGAGTATCAACTAAAGAATTCTTCTGAAGTTGATGGCAATGGACCTAAATAGAGGCAATGTGGCCAGACTCTGAAATGTGGGTCTCATTCGCTAATTTAAAGTTAATTATCATGATAGTTAAGTACTTTTCCAATTCTATAAGCCATGAATTTATTATGTAGTTTTTTAAAACCATTCAATTAAATTGCTGGCTGGCCTACTGTGAGAATCATGAACAAGTGTAAATAAGTCCCTGCTGCTTGTTACCCTGGGGCATACATTTGGAGCCCTGCTTGTGAAAATAGCATTGGTTGCAAATCAGCACCTGTAATTTGGGGCATTTATCTTTGTAACTTTCATTTAGAAACCCTCCTTTAAACTGCTGTGTGTTTTGCTTATCCACAGCACCTAATCAGTTATTGGTAGGTCTGCTCCATACAACAGACAAATGGACTTGTATGTGTTCTTCAGTTCTGTTCGCCCCTGAGGAAGGCTGTAAAGATTGTTGAGGTTCTCTGTGGGCTTCCCAAGGCAGGTATCCAGGAAACAACAAAGCTTACATTTTAAGTAACTCTCCCAAATATAAGCACAAATCAGGTTAAAATCTGTTCTGCCATATGGGCATTTTACAGGAAAAAAAAAAACTAGAAAAATAAAAATATTTTATTTGAGTATTTTAGGAGAGTAAAAAGTGACCTATCTATTTGTTAATCTATGTTGTAGGCTATTTCTAGTGTGAAATTCCAATTACTAATTTGATGTTGATTTATTAATATGACTAATAAGACAAAAACCTAACATGTTCAAAATCATCCTTTTTCTGACTCCCAATTAAACTAGTTTCTTATTTAATAGAACCATTAATCATTCAGATAAGAAATTCTGGAGTGTCAAATAATTTCTCTTACACATATTCTACATACAGGTAATTTTCAAGTCTTGTTATCTTTATACTTCATTTATTTGTTTTTAAAATTCACACACAGCACACATTTATTTATTATTCTGTTAGGCCATGTTTTTGCAATGAACATTCTTTAGGAAACAAAAGAGTCAACCTATACATGGATTTTTCTGGTAGAAAGGAAAATGTTTAAACAAGACATAAGTAATGAAAATGCATCGTCTGCCAGGTATGTGAGTCTATATCACAGTCTAA
Source organism: Spermophilus citellus (assembly GCF_964194105.1). Classification (NCBI taxonomy): domain Eukaryota; kingdom Metazoa; phylum Chordata; class Mammalia; order Rodentia; family Sciuridae; genus Spermophilus; species Spermophilus citellus. Next base: position 49,110,261 of record NC_138189.1, read on the forward strand.
TCACAGTGGCTGGGGAGGTTGAGGCAGGAGGATTGCAAGTTCAAAGCCAGCCTCAGCAACTTAGAGAGACTTTAAGCAACTTAGTGAGGTCCTGTCTAGAAATAAAACATAAAAAGAGCTGGGTATGTGGCTCAGTGGTAAAATGCCCTAGGTTCAATCACCAGTACAAGAAGAAGAAGAAGAAAGGAGAAGGAGAAGGAGAAGGAGAAAATGCATCATCTTTCAAATGGTAATTTCTACAGGAGAAAATGGAACAAGGGTAGAGAAAAGTAGGATAAAATACAATTTTAAAGCATCTAAATTATATTTATAAGATTGGTTGGTCTATGGATATAAAGTGTGGGTCGAAACCAGGTGGTTAGAGAATGAAGAAATATCCTAAAAGAAAAATTTGAAGATCATTGTAAGAATCCAGAAGAAAATAACTGTGGCTTGGGCAAGGTGGTACCATTGAATGTGATAAAAATGTGGTAGAACGTTTGAATTTTTATAAGGACCTAAAAGGTATTGAGAATTAACTGAATCCTAGAAAAGAAAAATCAAAGATAATTCAGTGATTTGAGGCCTCAGCATCTCAATTAGAAATCTGTGATGCCTTTTACTGAGATAAGATAGATTTCTGGAAGAAGCTTTTTTTGGAAGGCAGGTCAGGAAATCAATATTAGAAATGTTATACTTGCAATGCCACTTGACATGTGGAAATGGCTGTTGGATTGGGCTACCTGGAATTCAGGAGTAGAGATTTATGCATAAGAACTGGGACTCAGAACATAGATATTTATAGCTTAGTTCCTGAGGAAAATATGTGTGAATCGAATAAGAGGTATTGTTAGGAGACAGATACGAATGGTAAAAATACCAAGTTAAGAGAAAGATTCTATAAAATGGGTCCACTGTGCTGACCCCTACATGGTTTCATTTCTAAGAAGCAATTTACCTGCACCCTTTTCTGTCCTAAGTGGAAGACTATGTCACAGTCCTCAGTAGGACTGAAAGTCTATAAGAGGAACCCATGTTACCCTGAAGGTGGAGGCTTTTGTGATCCTTTCATAGACTTGATCCTAAAACTCTAGGAAATAAGGATAATTCTGCCTAACCATAAAATCTGAAAGAATTTATGGTTAAGAAACTAAATAGAACTGATTATCATAGTCCAAGGTGACCTCTAATTGCCATGACAGTGGGGACTTAAAAGTTTGATTTTACCCTGCTGTCAGTTAAAATTCAACAGGTGGACCTGGGTGTGACTCTCTGGAAACTTCTCTGGATTTCCCCAAAAAAACTGGACTGTAGGAGAGGCACACTGTTCCTCTCCTCTCCGAGAGGACCCACTCTCTCCCTTGAGAGTGTCACCTTTCTCTTCCTGTTCTCTTCTTTCTCTTCCTTCTGAGCAACAGGTCTAAACTCCTTCTGACTTGATCTCAAAAATTGAGGGCTTGAAAGGGGTCTTCACTTTGTCTCAGTTTCCCAAGAGGCCCCAGCTCTGTAACAGTATCACAGTTGAATCTTGCAGTCTTGAACAATATAGAAGTTGAGGGAGAGGAAATAATTAAAGATATAGTTGGAATAACTAGTGATATAGAATAATAACCAAATTATGACACTGGTGAAACATTGAAACCAGGAGTGTATTCTTCCTAAGCTCAAGTACAGAAGTGTTTCAAGGAATTAGTTGTCTACCTACTAACATACCTTTAAATGAACTTTTTATTTTGAAATCATTTATAAACAGTTGTAATAAATAATACAGATAGATCCTGTGAACTGTTTATTCAGATCTCCTCCCCAGCATAGAAGAATCCTAAGAAACTGGTAGTACAGCAGATAGAAATGCAGAAACTATAGAGAAACGAAGAGTGCACTGTCACCCAGGATATTGGCATCAATGCAGTGGGGGCACAGTACCAGCACCTCCAGCGCCCCTCTCTTTCCCTTTTTAGCAACACTAGCCACACCTCCCTTCACAGCCACAGTGTTTTCCATTTCTATAATTTTGTCATTTCAGGAGTATATTATAAATGGAATTATGCAGTATGTAACATTTGGGAACTGGGATTTTTCACTGACAGCCTGTTTTTCTTTGTTTCCCCCTAGTGGTTGCTGGAACCTGCCAACTGTTCTTTTCATTGCCCAGAAGAGTCCCAAGATCAAATGAATCACACGGTGTGTTTAAATACTCATCTGTTGAAGATGTGTTTTTTCACTTTTTGACTACTACAAAAAAAAGTTTCTGTGAACTTTTGGGTGAACACTTGGGTGAATTTTACATGGGTACAGACACATTATTTTTTTATTGTTTATGCTGTAAAACAGTCAACAGTATAATTGTTGAGACAGATGCAAGTGTCATGTGTTTAATTTTATTAGAAATGGCCAAAAGTGTTTTCCAGAATATTAGTGTACATTCCCTAAGTGGCAAGAAAGCAGTGATTCAGTTTCTTTACATTCTTGTCTGCATTTGGTATTCTCAACCTTTTTTTGTTGCTGTTGTTTAAACTTAGCTATTCTGGTTGATATATAGAAGTAGCTCACTGTAGTTTTAATGTGCATTTCCATAATGGCCAGTGGTGTTCAATATTTATCATGTCTTTGTCATTTTTATACCCTCTTTTGTGGAGTGTCTGAGCTTCTTGTTGATTTTTAAATTATTTTTTATCTGTTGATGTTGGGAATTCTTTATATATGGTAGATGTGAGTTCTTCATCGGATATGTGATTTACAATTTTTTTTCCATTTTGTCTTTTCATCTTCACAACTATATCTTCTGCAAAGCAATTTTAAAAATGATGGGTTTCAATTTAGCTTTTCAGTGTTTAGTTTTTCTGTTGTAAAAGGTAGGAATTGTGCCTGGCTGTAAATCTAAACATTTTCTGAAAACATTTTTCTGAGAGTTTTATAATTATATGGTTAAGTCTAGAATTTTGAGTTAACCTTTGTAGAGGTGTGAGACTTCTGTCAATCTTTCTTTTCTTTCTTTTTTATATAGATCCTTTTGCTGCAGTACATTTTTTTTGAAAACATTGTCTTTCCTCGTATGAATTTCTTCTGCACCTTTGTCAAAAATCATTTGAACACATCTCATCTAGTTGTATTCCTTACTGAATTCCACTGATTTATCTGTCTACCCTTCTATTAATACCATTCTTTCTTGATTACCATAGCTATAGAGTTTTGATTTAATATTGCATAAAATTATTCCTCCACTTTTTTTGAATAAAAATTGCTAGCTTCTATAGGTCTTATGCCTTTAAGTATAAATTTAAGTTTTTCAGTGTCTATTGTAAAACTTGTTGGGAAATTGATAGTAATTGTATTAAATGTGTATGCAGTTCAATGTACTTAAGTACTAACTGATTTGTGTAATTAACATTTTATAGTTGGCATTCTCAGTATACATGTACACATTCTATTAAACTTATACCTAGGCGTTTTATTTCTGTTATAATATATGGCATTTTATTACTTTGTAGTATCCACATGTTTATCGTTAATAGAAATGTATTTGTATTGATTCTATATTCTGTGACCTTGCTAAAATTTCTAATTTTACAAATAGAAGCCATTTTATTTTTTTCCCTTTTCAATATTTATGTATTTTACTTCTTTGTTTGCTTTATTATAATGGTGAACACATTCAGTAGTATGACCTAACACAGTCTTAAGTAGCAGTCTTAAGTTTAGGTCTTAAGACCAGATGTATTTGTCCTATTGTCTATTTTAGGAGAAAACATTCAGAATTTTTAAGAGTTTATGAGTTAGTTGTAGTTTGTAGTTGTCCTTTACTAAATTATGCCGTCTTTTATTATGTATATGTCCATTTTGTTTCTAACTTGTTGAATGGATTTTCTTTTATCATGAATAGGTTTTGATTTTGTCAATTTTTCTTTTTTTTGTGTGTGTGACATAAGCAAGGAGATATTCTTTTCTAAGCTATTCTTGAGGTGAAATACACTTTTAAGTGTTAATAAGCCTTGAATATATAAAATAAATAACATTTGTTAAATGTGTATAGTTCTTTTATACATTCTGAGATTTTATTTGCTAATACTTTTGATATTCACATTTAATTTTATGAAAGATAGTGGCCTATACAGTTTTCTTTCTGTCTTTCTCCTCCTTCACTTCCTCCTCCTCCTTTTTTTTTTTTAATGGTGCTGGGTATCACACCCAGTGCCTTGTGCAAGCACTTGACCACTTGAGCTATATCCCCAGCCTCTATAAGTTTTTCTTCTAAAATATTATTTATTGCTTTTCACTGAGTTTGGTGTAATTATCAAAATAATTGTAGCCACATAAAACGCTGTTGGGAGATGTTTCGTTTGCTTTTTTTCTCTTTCAGGAAACGGTTATATAAACTTGGGGTTAATTTTTCTTTAAAAATTTGATAAAATTCATGAGTGACACTATGTGGACCTTCAAATATGTTTTTTAGGGGGAGTTTTTAATTATTTTTTAGTTGTAAGTGGGGTACAAAATATCTTAATTTCATTTTTTTAAATGTGGTGCTGAGGATCAAACCTAGTGCCTCACGTGTGCTAGGCAAGCACTCTACCACTAAGCCACAACTTCAGTCTGGAATTTTTTAATAGTACATTCAATTTACATAATGGTTGTAGAATTATTCAGATTATCTACTTAATATTGATGAGGTTATGTTTATTTGTGCTTTCCAAGACACTATTCTAAGTTGTTAAACTTATGAAAATACATTATTCTTTTGTAGTTTTTTTGATGACACAGAATTTGAAGTGATATCTCATTCTTTTCTTGATATTTTTCCGCTATTCATTTATTTGACACTGTAGATTGAACCCAGGGGTGTTTTACCCCTTAGTTCCATTCCCAGCCATTTTGATTTTTAATGTTGAGACAGGTTGCTAAGTTGTTGAGCCTGGCATCTAACTTGCAATCCCCCTACTTCAACTTCCTAAGTCACTGGGATTACAGATATGTGCCACCACACCGTGATCCCATTCTTGATATTGATGGTTTATGTCTTTTCTTTTTTCATTTTTATCAGTCTTTTAGAGTTTCATTAATTTTACTGATTTTTTAAAAAAGAGCAACCTTATTGTTTTATTTATTCTTCTATTGTTTCTTATTTTTGATTTAAAAGTTTTACCCATTACTGCTCTTATCTTTATTATCCTCTTGCTCTGCTTGATTTGGTTTCATTTTGATGGTGTGTATTTATGTCCTTGGGTAGGAACAAATATTGTTTCAATTGATTATTTTATCTAACATAAAACATTTAGTGTTATAAATTTTCCTTGTAGCACTGTTTTGGCTGCATTCCAGTAAGTAGGGCTCCTGAAATGTGTGTGTATGTATATACATACATACATACATACACACACATTATACAGACTATAACTTAATCTTATTCATTTTCCATGGATTATTAGTGCAAATTCAGAGATTATGCTAATGTAGGAGAAATTAGAGCTATGAGAATCTTAGTTTCACATTCATTCACCATTCTTGCAACTCCAGGATTTGTTCTGTTCTGATATTGTGGATACATCTTCCTTTCAGCCATAGAATGCTTCTATGAACATCAAAATTTATGGATTCATAGATCAGTATAACTTTATATTTCATGATAGGCAGTTAGTTTATATAGTAACTTCTCTTACAGGGTACAGGGGTTATTCTCTGCCAAAGCCTAGTAGCAAACCAGATGTTGTTTATTTAAAAAAAATAAATTGTTTGAGAAAAGAGCTGAGCTTTGTTTCAAAATCTTGGAAGGTCTATAATAGTAACTCTTGTGTCTACTAACATATGAATCCCCACCAAATCATTTCAGTTTTATAAAAAGTGTCGGATTACCTGGCACCTGTTTAAAAAACTTTTTTCCCCTATAGGTTCCATCTAAAACTGTTAGCCCTTAAATTTACTCCATAGATGAGTGACATTAACACAATGGAAAATTATATATATGTTTCCTCAAATTATACAGAAGCTGAGTAGGCATTATATTTTTTTTCTAAGTGGTAGTAAAAAACAGATGCAGTTTACTTTTAATTGATGTCTTGATATATACTACAATAATAGAATGTAGAAATTTCATTACGTTATCAGCTCTTGAATTTTTGTGGAACCTATTTTCTGTCTTCTAGCAAATATGCACCTTAGAAAGGTATAAAGGATTGCATGGTATTGGCACCAAAACAGACATGGAGACCAATAAAACAGAATAGAAGACACAGATAAACCCATGTAAATACACTTATCTCATACTAGACAAAGGTTCCATAAATATACCTTGGAGAAAAAGATAGCCTCTTCAACATATCTTGGAAGTACTGGGAAAACTGGAAATCCATATGTAACCAAAAAATTCCTGTAAAAAATACTTAAAGTGGATCAAGGACCTACACATTAGACCAGAGACATGCGCCTACGAGAAGAAAATGTAAGCCTAACTTTCCTTATGTCAGCTTAGGAACCGACTTCCTCAACAAGACTCCTAAAACACAAGAAGTAAAATTAAGAATCAATAAATGGGATAAAATCAGAGTACAAATCTTCTTCACAGAAAAGAAAACAATCAAGAATGTGAAGAGAGAGCTTACAGAATGAAAAAAAAAATATATTTGCCACCTGATCCTCAGATAAAGTATTAATCTCCAGGATACAAAAGAACTCAATAAACTTAATACCAAAACCCCCAAATTACCCAGTTAATAAATGGGCAAAAGAACTGAACAGGCACTTCACAGAAGTATATGAAAAATGTTCAACAAATATATGAAAAATTTTCAACATCTCTAGCAATTAGAGAAATGCATATTAAAAAAATACATTTTTTTAAAAAAAATAGTTTTAAGTGGACACAATATCTTTATTTTATATTTATGTGGTGCTGAGAAATGCATATTAAAACTACACTGAGATTGTCATCAAAGGTCATCAAAGTTTCTGCACACAAGATTATAAAATGAACTGATGTAGGACCATGAAATTATCTGCTTAACTTTTGTGGAATTTATACAATATAGAAAAAAAAATCTTTGCTCAATAGCTGCCTCCGAGATGCCAAGGATGCTTTCATGTTCAGCAACAAAGAACTCACATCTGGAAGAAAAGCTGCAAGTCAAAACCTAACTAAATTACCATAGTACTCATATGTCCACACTTTGCACACTCAAATGGGCATATTGGGTGGGAATATAAAGAATCAAAATGGCAATTGTCAAGAATGCAAGTAACAATAAATGTTGGTAAAGACATAGGGAGAAAAGTACACTCATACATTGCTGGTAGGATTGCAAATCAGTACGACCTCTCTGAAAAGCAGTATGGGGACTCCTCAGCAAACTTGGGATAGAACCACCATTTGATCCAGTTATTCCACTCCTCAGTATACTCCCAAAGGACTTAAAATCAGCATATTACAGCGATGCAGCAACATGAGTGTTTATAGCAGCTCAATTCACAATAGCTGAGCTATGGAACCCACCTAGGTGCCCTACAACAGATGAATATATGAAGAAAGTGTGGTATATATACACAATAAAATATTACTCAACCATAAAGAAGAATGAAATTATGGCATTTGCCAGCAAATGGGTGGAAGTGAAGACTATTATGCTATTTGAAATATGTCAATCCCTCCAAAACCAAGGCTGATGTGTTCTTTCTGATATGTGGATGCTAACACATAATAAGGAAGTGGGAGAATATAAGTTTGCTGGAGTAGACAAAGGGGAATGAAGGGAAGGGAGGGGGAATTGGAATAGGAAAGACAGTAGAATGAATAGGATATAACTTTCCTATGTTCATATATGAATACATGACCAGTGAAACTCCACATGATGTACAACCATAAGAATGGGATTCCAATTAGAATAAGGCACACTATGTCACAATACACTCTATTGTCATGTATATTTAAAAAGAATATTTTTAAAGAAACTGTGAAAAAAGAAAAGAAAGGTATCAAGGACATCTGTTAATTCCTGCTCTGCAGGTCTAAGGAGAATAATGTAATCAACACAATGGGACATCGTGATGTCTTGTGGAATGAAGAGGTCATCAAGGTTTCTGCACACAAGATTATAAAATGAACTGATGTAGGACCATGAAATTATCTGCTTAACTTTTGTGGAATTTACACAATATAGGAAAAAAAATCCTTGCTCAATAGCTGCCTCCCAGATGCCAAAGGATGCTTTCATGTTCAGCAACAAAGAAATCACATCTGGAAGAAAGCTGCAAGTTAAAACCTAATTAAATTACCATAGCACTCATATGTCCACCAGTCTTTGCACACTCAAATGGACATATTGGGTGGGAATATAGAAGAAATCACCAACTCTGCATCTGTCAAGCCCTGTTTTGGGCAAACTTTCCAAGAATTTCATGTTTTGGGTTTACTACTATGAAGGTGAAGGCTCCAGTAGGAGCTTCCAGTTGGCCTTCCCTGCCATAATAACCATCAAACCACAAGTCCAGAGAATCAATTTAGGCATTGCCAGTTGTCTAGAATGTCTATTACAGCTGTGAAGTCCAGAAAGGAGAACTTAATCACAGAGTGGTTTCAACCCTCTTGAACCTTTCTGAGACAAAAGCTGACTGGCCTCTATTAATCATCTGATATTCATGAATCCTTTATCTGGGGAGGACACTGTCACATTTCAGGAATTAATGTTAATTCAGAGTCATTGAATAATGCTTTCTGAGTATCTAGCTGTTTTCCATTTTTTTAATGTGCAGCTACCCTGATAAATGGCCACAGGTGCCATTTGGGGAAGGCAAACAGTAAGATTTACAACAAAACATTTTGAAGTTTTAGCAAGAACCTCCAGGAAAAATGACTTTCTCTTCATTTAAAAGGCATTGGATTTCTGACTTGCCTCAATTCTGAAATCATGATTCTTAATTTTGGTTATTAAATTTAGACTTATTCAAAAATAGAACAAATCTGCTTATGTTAAATATATGTAGTCCACCTATATCAGTCCTAGGGACTTTATAGTAAATTATTCAATACCAAAGATATGTCTTCCTCAAAACTTTATGATAATTATTTTGTCTTTTCACCCATCTTGTAATCACATCAACCTGTCTCTGAAAATTAGATAGTGTCACTTACCCTTTCCTCCTCTGAGGTTCCATCCTCTCCATCAAGTATTTTCTAGATCTGCTCCTAACCTCCCAAGAACCACTGCAGAACTTTGAAGAGAATAAAGTGTCTGGGTCAGAAACAGATAAAGGAAAACAAAATAGATTTAAGCTGAACATGCTTGTCGCTTAATTTATTTAAAACAGAGTTTTGCTAACACAAGGTTAATTTTAAGGTAGCAACTATATTTCATTATAAATTTTGATAGCTGTTGTAATATTTCACTGACAATATCATGCACCTGAATAACTTATTAATATTATTTGTGGCTCGGTGGTAGAGCACCTGCCTAGCATGTGCAATGACCTGGGATTCGATCCTCAGCACCACATAAAAATAAATAAATGGAATGAAGATATTGTGTCCAACTATAACTAAAATAATAAATATTAAAAAAAATATTAGTTGAACTCAGAAACACATACTCTTCATCATCACCTAAAATGTATGGGAAATAAAAGAGCCAGTATGGAGAAAAAAGAATTTATTAGCATTATTGATAAAGGACTACCACAAATTCTCACCAGACTAAATAATCTAATATGATGACAAGGGAGAGCCTATGGGATGCCAGGGCAGTGTGCCATTCTTTTTCACCTATACATGTGCTCCGTCTGAAGCTGCCTACTTACTTGTCTACATTCCCAGAAAGGAGACTGCTCTTTAGACTTCCTTATGTTCTGTATGTTGAGTACCCATTACTTTACTTATTTTATGTGTTCCTGTTTATATTTCAAGTTATTTAAGATGGTGGCTTGTGTCTCTATGTTATTATTTAATTTTATATCCTGATGTTCTAAATTAGATATTCTTTATAAACTACAGAAGATTAAACTTTTGCAGAACTGGTGTAGTTTTCATCAGTCACAGTATTAGATAGCAGGGTTCAAGTGCTCACCTCGGTACTGGCTTATGGTTCAAATATAGTTGTTAATATCAGTGTCATAATTGCTTTTCTCTCATTTGTTAGGTCTCTATGGTGTGTAAAATGTTTGTTGTATAATCAGGCATTCGATCTTTTTTGTGCAACAAAATGATAAATATCAAATGAAGAGACAAATTTGGAACATACTAGTATTTCATCATGGGTATAGATACCATGAATAAATGAGAAAATTTGTTTTTGTTACTTTTGTCAGAGGTACTGGAGATCCATGCCAGGGGCACTTTACCACTGAGGTACATCCCCAGCACTTTTTATTTTTATTTTTTGAAACAGGGGCTTGCTAAATTGCTAAGGATCTTATTAAGTTGTTGAGGCTAGCCTTGACTTGCAATCCTCCTGTTTCAGTCTCCTGAGTAACTCCTGTTTTTAATACATCAAGATTAGGAATTTCACAAGAGCATTAAGTCCTTTTAGAATGACAATTATTCCTTTTCCTTCTTCTTGCTCCTAATTCTTTCATGTAACTTTGAATTATTGTCCTGCCACCAGTGATCAATAAAAATAACCACCCAAGCAAAAAGGAATCTGAGACCAAGGAAAATTTGTAAAAGAGGTAGTTTTACTTCCTATTGTAATGTGGAGCGTGGGTGTCAGGTGGGTTCTTTATTTCCCAAATTCAAAGAATGAGATCCACGGATGAGTGGAAGGTTAAGTAACAAGATTTATTTAAAGCAGAGAAAGGCTCCCACAGAACAGCAGGGGTACCAAAGGAGGGTTCCAATGACTGTCTTCTGTGTAGGCTTAATTTGTCCCTATAGTTGATTGGTAGAATGTCACCTAAAAATAGGATTCAGAAAAGGGCTGATCAACTCTCTCCTTTCTTGTCTTCTTTAGCAAGTCTGGAGAAAAATTATTTCTAAGACTTACTTAGTACAAAGATGAAGGCAAGAGCTTGTAAAAGGAAGTGCTTTTTAGGGCAGAGTTGCATTTTATCATAGTTAGGGGGTATTAAGGGACCATCTTTGTGGCTAGGACCAGCTGGGGCCAGATATTTGATTACTAAACTTCTCTTTTTCCTTTTCTTTTCTGAGACCCTTTTCCTGGCTGCCTCCACAGTCTATCTCCCTGTCCCCCTATTTTGCTTCATGTCTTCAAAATCCTAATGTTGCCATTTAGCCAAGGGTTTGTATTGTGTGTCTTCTCAGACTTGACTCTTCCTTGACTTTGGCAGCTACTCTTCCAAGGGATCCACCTAGAGGATAATCCAATAATTATCCTCTAACTCCTTTCACAAACTTGTTCTGCTCTATACTCATCATTACTCTAAAAGGCTTGATTCTCATATTTTTGCAGTGATAGAATAGCAATAACAATGACTATAGAGATGTATAGGTATGTTTTTCAATCTTCTTCTACTTTTCCTCTCTTTACATTCAAGTACACATTTCTTGATAGGGTGGATCATATTGAGTCCATTTATTTTCATATCTAGTGTACTCTCGCCTTGCCATCTGCGATGCCCGCACTGAGCCATCTTTGCCAAAGCTAGCTTGACCTGATTTACCACTGACATCATTGATGCAAAGCAAGGGGACAGCATTCATTAAACCCTTTACTTATTATTATACATCCTCACTGCAGAACATCCTACCCTAGACAATCTTACTGATTTCTCTTACATAATTCTCCTGTGGATTCTCCTGCTATCTCTCTGACAGGTTATACTTATTATAATTTTGTGACCTTTCTCTTAAATGCAAATTATTTTCTATTTTTTTTGTCCAATCCTCTTCCTTATTTAAATCATATATTCTTGGTTTTTTTAGACAGTGTGCTGATATCTCCAAAATATGTTTTTAGCTTACATATAGGACTAGGTTTTAATTGAATATACACTGTTGCCTCTGGATTTGAATCACACTCCATAATTTGGTCCATAGTAAATAAATATCAACATGTCTGAAATAGACCTCATTCTTCTGGCCTCTCCTACTTCTTTTTCTCTCAAATTTTACTCACTTTCTTCCTGTTACCCAAATAGTAAATTTACTGTGCCATCCTTAGTTTATTCATTTTTCTCTCCCTCGTTTCAAATAAGACACCAAGTAATATCAATGATGGCTTTACAATATCCCAGAAATTCATAATCCTCACCGAATTCATAATTCCCTTTCCTTTGTTTTCTCAACATGGGGTACGGGGAGTAACATTATTTGATCTGCAGTTATATACTCCAACATTTTAAAAACATACCTTGGCATACAGAATACATTTCAAAATCTTTAATATATCTTTTCTATAGCCACCTTTCTTTTCATTCATTCCTCTTTCAGAATTTGCCAGGTGGTCAATCCATTAGGATTCAACATGGCTACCTTAAGAGAACTCCAGCCATAATGACTCACATGACTTTTAAATTTATTTTGCTAATCTAAAAGATAACTCTAAGGGACACATTCCAGCCTGGAATAGTGTGTCAGGAAGAAACACCTCCTTACCACTCTCATTCCCTTCATGTATAAGAGGACCTTTGATGGTAACTCTGACCCTTGACTTCTCTCTACATTTTTACTCTGCTCCAGAGGAGTGTGTGTGTGACTCCAGTGATGGTTAAATGAAAGTCTGCTTTACTAGTCGGTGAGCTGGTCCTTTGATGCAGGTAATCTTCACTGCTCCTCTGAAACAGGCTCTTCCCTCTGCATGCAGAGAGTTGCCTGGAACAGCATTGCTTGTGCTGAGTGGATACATATATCTAATTGTATATTTTGGTAAACAAGCTCTTTTGATACTTATATTAAGATGCATAGTCCAACCTAATATCTGTCAGTAATAATGGTGGTGATCTTCATCCAAGTTGTCTTGTGTCCCTGTTTTACCTCTTAATGCATGAACAAAATGAAGGACCCTCTTAGGATATCAGCACAATGAAGAGACTAGAAAGGGCTCTGATTCTTCCTATTTCTCTGTCCTGGACCCCATATCAATACTCAAACATGAACTTAGAAATTTCTTTTAAGTTTTTATCAATAAAGAGGAAGACAGGCATAATGAAAAAACTCTGAAAACAGAACATGTCCCTACTTTATCATGAAATAATAGCTTTTCTGGAACTTCAATCTAATAAACTACCCAGAATTGAGTACATGATCACATCTACCTTCCAGGGAGTCTGGGAAGGAGATTGTACACACTGACAATCTGAACAAATCACAGCTAAATGAGAAACAAAACCAAAAATAAATAAGCAACACAAGAGGAGAATGAATATTGTATAGGCAGCCCACATGCACATGACTTATAAATCCCAAACCCTGAGAGTGCTGATTGACTTGTAGATCATTAAACCTCCCAAAGACTTTCATCCCTAGGTCTCATTGTATTATTTTTACTTGCTACATTTATCTGTTTTTTAAAATTCAGCAGGCATTTTCTTTCACAAAACTTATTATCTTTCAGGTTGTGGTAGGAATCTCCCCAAAGAGAGTTCCTACCAATCTGTATATAGGTTTATCCTAGTACTTATCACACTGAATTGCCAACATCTATTTTGAGATATAAGAATAGGGATGCTCTCTATATTTTATTTTCCTATTTGTATGTTTAAATCCATTCATGTTCTTTAAAATCCTAAGATTTGTTTAAGCAACATTCCTCCTAGATTACAAGACCTTAAGTGAAGGGATATAGCTTAATAATCTATTAATCTGTGGTACACATGCAGCACACAATGATTGTTTCTCATTTCAGTCAGATTCTCTGTCTTATATGTTTTAAGAGGTATTATCTGGACATAATTCCTTTACGTAAAGAAGTGAGCCTTATGGTAAAAATGTCCTTGTCAATTTGGGTATACCTGAATTTCTGTAATGCTTAAATCATCATACATAAGTATCCTCCATTCCAATTATACATGGACTCTGAGGGAAACCTAAGGATTTAATTACTGACAAGAGAGTACAAAAAGGTGTGTATGTGACAGAGAAGGGAAACAGGGATAGTTCTAATTGTTAGAACTTCTTATCTTTTCATTTTATATCTTAACTTTGTTGGTATTCTAATTTTGAACTGAGTCTTTCTCCTAATAGATATTTGTCATTCAGCGCCTTTGTAACCATTGGTGAATTAGTAAAGAGCTCCATGCATCAGTTACATTTTCTGTGAAATGGGGATCATAATACCTGGTAAATTTGTTGCAAGGAATGTGCCAACACTGCAAAATGCTAAAAGCAGTGACATTCACTTTCTAAGTGTTTAAAAGCATTGGCAATTTTAATTTATAATTATTTTATTCATGTCTACTTCTTCCTGTCTAAAGACTATTGAGACAAAGAAAGAGGACATATTTGCTATCAAAATATTATTTTTCTTCTGTTAGCCATTCTTGCTACATGAGATCAGATGAATACACTCTACATCTTGTTTGTAGGTATTTAATGATATACTCTCTCTTTTGGAAACATAAAACTCAATCCAAGCTTAAAATAAGTACTGAATTATTGCCACAAACATTCTGTGTTTATATTTTGTGTTTTTGTCTACTGAGGAAAGTTTAACAAGGTGGCACTTAAAATAAGAAAGAATTGTACTTACTGTGAATTTAGGGTTCTCACTGTGAGTTTGAGACTTGGCCTTCCCTTTTAGCTGTATGTCATTATGAAAGTCACTGAACATTTTCAGCCTTATTTGCAAAACCAGGATAATTATATTTCACTTGTCCTTATATATTATTTTATTTATTACTTACAAAGATGCTCATAAAAACTATTTCTTCATGTTTACCAGTAAGTGAAGTCTCTTCTTAAAAAGAAATGTATTTGAAAACAGAAATTAAAATGAAGAGTGACTAGTAATATATCTCTGAGAAAGTGACTTAACTCCATGGAAAAATTAATGACATCAATACTGATCACTTGGTGTTTTTTTTTTCTTAAAAAGGATGAACAATGCCAAATTTTAGACAATCTGAATCCCCTAAAGAAGATACCCATCCTTTGAAAGATGCTGGAGTGTACCAATTCCTAACTTACGGAAAGCCTTTTTACAGCTTCTAAATTCACCATTCAATGGGGATACCATGCAAACAGAATATTAGGATATAATTTCACTATTTGGACCTATAAAGAAGAGGAGAAGGAGGTCAGATTTAACAAAGGAAGAAGTTGAGCTCTTTTGTGGTCCTAAGGATTCTGAGGCAATGGCTCAGATATCTAAAGAATGAATTACCTTCAGATTCCCTCCAATAGGGCCAGGGGGCCTGAACTGTTTACTGTCAAGGTAAAGTCTTGGATATGTGCTGCTAGTGGGAGAGGTATGACCAATGGCGAGGCAGTGCTCTTCAGCTAAGTCATCTCCAAAGGGAAATGACAGGGGAGAGGTACCTGTCAGTAGCAATTCAGGAGCTGTAATCCATCAAGGACTCCTGAAATTTGCAACATGACATCTACATGTAGAAGATTTATGGCAGTTCATGGTTGTCTTAGTCCATTTATTCTGCTATAAGAAATACCTGAGACTGGGTCATTTAGAAAGAAATTAAGTATATTTCCTTACAGTTCTGGAAGTTGGGAAATCCCAAATCAAGGTTCTGGCAGATTCATCTGTCTAGAGAAGAGGATCTTCTACTTCCACAATGTGCCATATGGTTGAATCCACCAGAGAGGAAAAATGCCCTCTCATGACTTGGCAGAAGGCAGAATTATGAATTCAGTGTGAAGACTCTTTCACTAGGCTGTTAAACCTAGTGGGGAAGGAGAAGCCCTCATCAACTAATCTCTGGTATAAAGCTCCATCTCTTTACCACATTACATTGGCAACACCTGAATTTTTGAGGGAACACATTGAAAACATAGCAATGGTAGAATATTATTTTTTACTCAGAGAGTTAATGCCACTTAGATAAAATACAGGTCCAAACACAGCTGCTCTCCTGGAGATAATATCTTCACTAGTATTGATGAACATAGCCTTTGACTCTAGGAATACATTTAAAACTGTAGTGCATTATTTTAATTCCCATAAATAAATGGCATCCCAAACAATTTGCATTTACATGGGGAGAAAAGGATTTCATGTATCATCTTGTCTCAGGATTATGTTAATTCCCTGTCTGTCAAAGTTTTATCTGAAAGTACCTAGATAAGTATGGCACAGCTAAAATAATACCTAATATGCTGATGATATCAATCTTTGACTTTTCAAAATAAAATTATTTCCTGAATGACAAACCACTAAGAAATTCCAACTTACTATTCATCTAAAACTGGAAGGTATAAGGAGTTTTATGAAGAAAGTTTGATAATCCTCTTTCCCACCCAGCTTTGGCCAAAAAAAAAAGTCAACAACTACATTGTTTTTGAACCCAGAACAACTGTACATAACTCATTGTGATTTGTGAAATAAGTTTTCTCTTTTCAAAAATGATATTTCAGTTTCCAGGTGTAATCTCAATATTTAAATTTAAAGGAAACCAAATGACCAGGTTAAAAAAACACATTAAGAGTTTCTTTAAAGTGTTCCAATTTTGTGCATGCAAACTTTCAGGTTTATTAAGAATTTTAATCCTTTAAATATATGATCATGACTTAAAATATGAAATTTAAAATTTTTATGAATACCTTCAAGTAGTTTTAATTTTAGAACATACTCAAATACAGGCAAATGACATTGCTTTCTGAAGCATTAGGTTGGATCTAGCAACTCATGTTTAATTTTTCTGTTCACTAAACTTAAATAAAACTCTAACTCTTACAATAGTGACAGCAATTAGTACATCACCCTTCTCAACTGCTGAAAAAAAAAGAAAGAGAATTTCATTCTATGATGGTAATAAAGTTTCATAATTACAGAAAAACTACATAAAGCAAAAAAAATGGTATATAAATGGAATATAAATATGATAATTAGGCATTAATTTTGCCTTTTTATACCTGTACAGTGTGCATATATATCATCCTATTCACTGGTAGTCTACCACTTTGGGAGTAAACTGCAGTCTGCCAATGTTTAATGTTGTTCTTGGTAAGTTAAAATGAATGAATGAAGACTATTTCAGGTAACTCAAAATGGACATAACTAAAAAATATTATTTATAGGACACTGGTTCTGCACCAAAAATCACCATAACTCAAGAAAATTATATACAATTTACACTATAAGCAGAAATACAAAAACAAACAAAAAAGTACTTTCTGGAAGCCTTCCTGCAAACACAACATAACTTTCTTGTAAGGTAGAGACACTAAACCAAGTGACCACAAACAGAAAATTCTGGGAAGCATCAGTTGCTTTCATCAACTGCCAAAAGATCAGTCAACAATTACATGTACCCCTCCCCACTGACGTCTGATCTGATATGAATTTACATTTTCTTTAGTCATCTATGTAAGCCAGTAAATCATGATACTATAAATGGTGGCTGTCACTTTTTTCATTGAGAGAACTCACTGATGTTTTCATTTCTCATTAAAATGATTGTCCATATTTTGTATTATTTTTTCATTATTTTGAAATGATAAATATTGAATTGACCATTTATTTTTAGATTTAATACATTAATCAAGATGCATCTATTGTCTATAGCATGTTTTTATTATTATATTTAATTATTATTGAATTTTCTCTGTAATAATATAATATAAATTTTGGGGAGGATACCAGCAATTGAACGCAGGGGTGCTTAACTACTGAGCTACTTCCCCAGCATATTTTTTGCTTATTTATTTATTTATTTATTTATTTATTTATTTATTTATTATTTTGAGACCAGATCTCACTAAGTAGCTGTGGCTGGCTGTGAACTTGGTGATCCTCCTGTCTCAGCATCCCAGGTCTCTGGGATTACAGGAGTGCACCACCATGCCCAGCTCTAAATTATTTAAAATATATATTGTGAGAAAGAATCCATGGGCTAAACCAAACCAAACAAGAGATACATGGCAAAACAAACCTACACAAATATCAAAATAAGTCAGGCCGGGAGTGGTGGTGCACACCTGTAATTCCAGCTGAGACAGGAAGATCCAGAGTTCAAAGCCAGCCTCAGCAAAAGTGAGGCGCTAAGCAAGTCAGTGAGACCCTGTTTATTTCTAAATAAATAGGGCTTGGGATGTGGCTCAATGGGTGAGTGCTCCTGAGTTCAATCCCTAGTACCCCCCTCACCCCCCCCCCCCAAAAAAAAAAAAAGACATGGTAGTTGATAACAGTTCCCAGGTAAAATGGGGACAGAAAAGTACATCATTAAATGGAGGAGTCAGAAAATCTGGAACATAATTAAAAAGTTCTGTGATGTCCTCCTTGTTTATTGTACATGGTGTGAGGAACTCTAAATTATTATGGTTATGTTTGTGACTGACATGAGGTGATCTCCACTGCAGAAGATAATGTTAGGGCAATATAGAATAATGCAACCTTTGAAGAAGAAGGAAAAGCCTTGACTTAAAAATTTATATAACACAAAACATTTCCTGAGTTTCGACAAATTTGGGTGAATACTAAATACTATATATGAAGATTTATGAAAATAGAAACTAACATATTATATATAATACATGAAATGTATATGTCAAATGACCTCTCAAAACTTAGTTCTTTATTGAGCATTGTGAAAATTAAGCATTTTTCCCCATTTTTCTTAAGCATAGAAACTTCTCCAAGCATAATATGGAAATAGAAGTCTATACATGAGAAAACTGTAACTTAGAATAATTAAAATAGAAGTAAAAATTCTTTAGTGACTACTGGCCATCTTAACAAACTGTAGGAAATGTCAGAACAAAATAGGAGAAAGATAAATAAATAAACGAGAGGAAAAATACTTCAGAGGTCAATTACTAAAGGCTCCAATAAAGCTAGTGGCACTTGTAGTCTCAACACTGGAGAGTGTAAAGGATAGAGTAGGATTTAAAGGAAGTTAGAAGGAAGAAGCTTTAATATTTTATTTTGGGAAGCTGACAGAAGGTGTTCTAAAAGTTACAAAGAGAATGCAAAAAAGACATGCTGAGCAGGAAGATTAAAGAGAGGTCTAAAGCCATGTTAGCCTCCAGAAACCTTGGGATGAGTCTGTGTTATTATTTCCAAAAGCAACTGTGGTCTGTAAGACTTGTTACTGATTGCTAACTTTTAATTAACTTTGTGCGCTTCCTTAGGGTTCATATTAAGGCATATGATTATTAATAAAGCATATTCCATTTTTATATGAATATGTGTAATATGAGCCATATTCTTGGGGCTTGAGAGAAAGAAGCCAGAAATAATAGAATTTGAGAAAGAAATTTGTCCACTGAGGTTTAATTAAGAATAAGCTCAAATATCTGCAAGAGAACACTGGAAGTCTTAACCTATACTCACTGTAACCATAAGGCAAGAAAATCAAGATACCATCAGTAATGAAAATAGTGATTATGCTACTGGGAATAGGCACTTGGGTGGGAACTTTACCTGTATTTCTCATCTTATCATTGTGGGAGTTTATAAAATAAGTTTCACTGCAATTTCCAGTTTACAAATAAAAAATATCCTTTATTCTTAGAGAATTTGAGCAATTTATTTTAGGTCATACTGCCTCTAAATGACATAGCTAAGACTGAATTCCAGTTCTTAAGTTTCCAAATTCAGGCTTAAATGACTTAAACAACCTACCTCTAAATTCAAACCAAGAAAAAGGGAGGGTGTTATATAAGTAGGGGATAACTATCAAGTTTTGTTTATTAACTACATAGTTAGGCTAAACAGTGAAATTTTGCAGCAATATAAACCAGTCATTATGGTGTAGATATGAGGTGACCCCTAAAGCTTATGTGTGAGATAATTAAAGAATGTTCCAAGCTAAGATGATTAGATTATGAGAGATTTAATGCAATCTGTGAATTAATACACTTGTGGATTAACTGGGTTGTAACTGTAGGCAGGAAGGGTATAGCTGGAGTACATAGATCTCTGGGGGCATCCTTTTGGGGTTAATATTTGGTTCCTGGTGAGCAGAACTCTCTTGTTCTTCCTGGCTGCATGAAGTAAACTGCTTTCTTCAACCATGCCCTTCTTACATGATGTTCTACTTTATTTCAGGTTCACAGCTATAGAGATGGCTGACCATAGACTAAACCTCTGAAACCACGAGCCAAAAGAACTATTTCTCCTGTAAGTTTTTCTTATCAGGTGTTTTGGTCACAGCAAGGAAAAACTAACTGAAACACTAGCGATAATTTCAGGTCTTTGAATCATGACAAACATCTTATTTCCTTAAAACGAACACTTAGGTTTACAATATGTTATCACTGAAAGAGAGATGATTTTGATATTTAGAAGCTAAATAGTATATTATGGTTCTTATCCTATTAACTTCATTATCTTGAACACATCACTTCACAATTCTAAGGCACCATATATTTGTCTTTAATGATAACATATCTTTCTTATAGCACAACATAGGCATATGACGAGGCAATTCATAGAGAACATCCATAGTCATTGTCTCCTTGCAAATATGTGAGTTTAAAAATCTATTTTAGTAGGACCACCATTTCTCAAACTATTTCATTGAAAAGACAATTTAATTAACTGAACACAGATGCTTAACCTGTGCTCGGTAACCTGATCTTTCAGTGAGAATGATGGAACACTTTATATTATATCATCCCATAAAAGAGTACAATTATGAGTGTACTTCCCTTATGTCTCAAATAAAACTTCAGGAGAGAGTGCCCCTGCAGAATCATTAATATCCTACTCCTAACCTTTGATATGTCTTGATTATTCATTATAATTTTATTGACAAGGCCTTGACAAGAAATAGACATCCTTTAACCTTCCTTGTTATTTAGTAAGGGAAAATGCTTCCGCTGGAATTCATTATAGACCATGAAACTATAAAGGAGGAAAACTAATATTCATTACTTTATATTCATTGAAAAATCTTAACCTTTAGGAATCATTAGTTTTCAGGATAGTCTATAAAGTTAAACCGAGCAGCACAAGGGCAGATGTGGAAGATCAGGGAGGAGAGAAGATCATAAACACATTATCATTTAGCATTTGTTGAGCAGTATTCTTCTAGTCTCTAGTCTCAACCCAAGTAACAAAATATTTTCAGAGCTGCTTTCTCAAATAATCTAACTAGGGCAAGTAAGTTGGTTTTAAAATCAATATACAATCAATCAACAAGTACATGAAAAAATGCTCAACATCGCTAGCAGTCAGAGAAATGCAAATCAAAACCACCCTAAGATACCATCTCACTCCAGTAAGATTGGCAGCCATTAAGAAGTCCAACAACAACAAGTGCTGGCGAGGATGCGGGGAAATGGGTACACTTGTTCATTGTTGGTGGGACTGCAAAAGGGTGCAGCCAATTTGGAAAGCAGTGTGGAGATTTCTTGGAAAGCTGGGAATGGAACCACCATTTGACCCAGCTATTCCCCTTCTCGGTCTATTCCCTAAAGACCTAACAAGAGCATGCTACAGGGACACTGCTACATCGATGTTCATAGCAGCACAATTCACGATAGCAAGATTGTGGAACCAACCTAGAAGCCCTTCAATAGATGAATGGATTAAAAAAATGTGGCATCTATACACAATGGAGTATTACTCTGCATTAAGAAATGACAAAATCATAGAATTTGGAGGGAAATGGATGGCATTAGAGCAGATTATGCTAAGTGAAGCTAGTCAATCCTTAAAAAACAAATGCCAAATGTCTTCTTTGATATAAGGGGAGTAACCAAGGCCAGGGTAGAGATGAAGAACTGGAGAAGAAGATTAACATTAAACAGGGATGATAGGTGGGAGGGAAAGGGAGAGTTAAGGGAAATTGCATGGAATTGGAAGGTGAGCCTCAGGGTTATACACAATTACATATAAGAGGACAGGAGGAGTAGGATAAAAATTATATAAGTGGAAGAAACGATTTATAGTAGAGGGGGTGGAGAGAGAGAAGGGGAGGGGAGGGGAGGGGAGGGGAGGGGGGGATAGTGGAGAATGGGATAGACAGCAGAATACATCAGTCACTAGAAAGGCAACTTATAAATCAATGGAAATGTAACTGATGTGACACAGCAATCTGTATACGGGGTAAAAATGGGAGTTCATAACCCACTTAAATCAATCTGTGAAATATGGTATATTAAGTTCTATGTAATGTTTTGAACAACCAACAATAAAATATTATAATAAAAAAAAAAAAAAAAAAAAAAAAAAAAAAAAAAAAAAAAAAAAAAAATCAATATAAAATAGCAACACTCCTAGAGGGTGTGATTTATAGTTGTGAATATAGAGAAATCCTTATTTTTCACTATCCACTCCAAAGCATTGAAGCTAATCAGAAATCAGTCACTAAGACACCTCAGGATTTCCACTGTCATTGTGGAAAAGGTTAGAAATCTTTGCTTTGTCAGTATGTTTGCATGTATGTGCGTCTTAGTCCTTTGTGGCTGCTATAAAAAATACCATAAATTTAATAATATCTTCCTCTCACACTTATGGAGGTGGGGAAGTCCAAGATCAAGGAACTGACAAGGTTAGTTTCTGGAGATGGTATACGTCTTTATAGATGGTTATTTTTCTTTAACCTCACATGGAAGAAGGTCAAGGGGTCTCTCTGGAAACACTTTTAAGCTCACTAATTGCATTTAGCAGAGTTCTACCCTCATAACTTAATCACCTTCCAGAGGTCTCACCTCCTCGTACTATTGCCAAGGGGATTGGGGATTAAAAATGGAATATTGACAGAATACATACATTCAGACCATAGCAGTGTATGTTATCAAATAAATCCCCCAAAGCTCAGAGCCTTAAAATCACAGCCATTTGTCATCTGTGGTCTAGCTGAGTAGTTCTGCAGCTGTGGGTTAAGCTAGGGTAATTTTATTTGCTCTTGCTCATGTGTCTGCATGACTAAGCAAGCTAAGAGGTCACACATCTAGGATGACCTCAGTGCTCCTTCCATGCTCCTCACTTCTTAGGAGTGGGCTCAAGTTTGATCTCTTGCCAGTGACAGAACTCAAGCAAGAGAAGTCTGGATGTACAGAAAGACAACATGCACTTTTCAAGGTTCTTGTTTACATCACATTTTCTGATACCCCATTGACCAAGGAAACCCCCCAGCTCATCACCAAGTCACAGTGGAGAGGTACATGAAGACATCGGACAAAGTGTGTGAGTATTGAGAGGACTTTAATTAAGACCACTCTAAATATAAGGAAAGCTGTGTTCAGAATGGAATAGTACATGGTGAACAAGTGTACTCATAAATAAGCTAGGTGTTATCAATAAATTATATCCTTCCTAAGACACCAAAGCTCAGTAGTCAGAAGTGGTTAGTGCAGCATGAAAGTGTACCAGTGAAAGGGAAAGAAGCAGCACCTTATTTTCTCAAAATATCAAGCATATATTTGTTATTCATATAAGAAATGAAGATGAATTTTTTTTTTAAAAAGCATCAATTATTTTTTATTTTTCTTTAAAATATTTTTTGAATGTTTATAGTGATTCTAAGAATATGATATACTCTGAAAGGGAACTAAGTTATGCACATGCATAACTATATTGCAAAATAGGAAAAGATATATAGCATAAAAAGTACTGATACTTTTTTTAAGACCAACTTTTTAGGTTTTACTTCACAAGATAATATTACTGGTACTAGACAGTAAAGAGCAAAACTATGCAGGTATATCAACTTTGCTCTCTCACCTTTAATGATCTCAGCTTTCTACATTCTTCTTAACACAGTTCAGTTTTTGACATGTGACTCATAACTTACCATCTTCTCTTTTGCAGGAACTCTTCAAGGTATTTTAAATGTTAAGATAATTGTGCCATTATTCAAAAACTGGAACTCATTATATTATAAGTTCTATATTGACAGATTCTTTTTATGATCTCCAAAACAGTCAACACATTTTCAAGTCACATATGAGAGGTTATAAATATTACCATTCCAATTGCTACTATTTTGTTCTTTCTTATCTACAAAGTTTAGCTCAGGATTCTGATCACTGCAAAAGCACCTAAGTAATGATGCAAATAGTGAGATGAGCTAAATGAAAAGCTGTGAATGAGCATATAAGGACATTCATGAAAATGTTTGGAGAGAAAGAAAATGGAAATCTGACATCTTCTAAATTTGCCATAAAAATAAACAAAAGAAGGTAGAGGGATGTTTTTTTTTTTTCTTTTTTTGAGAATGAGTCACAAACATTTTTTTTTTTGGTTTCTTTCCTTGCTTCCATTTTACCTTTTCATCTTTTTAAAATTTTTAAAATGTCAATGAAATAGTTTATTTAATTCAGTATATTCATAATAGTGTTTTTTTTTTTTTTTTTCTGAATGCACTGGCCATACCCGGTGCATTCAGAAGCTGCACTTGGCTAGCTCCCCCCATGTAGGGCAGAGTAGTTCTTATCTAGACCTTCAGTTGTTGGATCCTATTCCCCACCTTCCCTTTCAATCCTAGTAACTCACTTCCTTGTCTGTAATATAATCTATAGACCTAGACAGTTAGAACCAGATCTGATAGAAGGCAGGAAAGATTGTAGTAGTCACTCTAATTTACCAATAAAAAACTGTGGAGATAGAAATATCTTAAGTCACTAAGCCATCTTCCAAAAGTAGTGGTTTTGGACACTGAAATGTTGGTATGTCCCTATAATGAAGGATTTGATGCATTCATGGATGAACAAGTAGTCATCCTTTTGGTAAAGTGATGTCTGGCAGGATTGGTAGAAATGCAATTTTTATTTACATATGTGAAATCTAAAAGGGATGACATTTTATTGAATTAAATGTAAACTATCCAAGCTTAGCCAGAAGAAAATAGTCAGGCAACATTTTAACATTATTGTCTGCTCAATGTTCCATGGTTCTTTGATTTTCACATAGGATGAACAGCAATAAAAACTAAAAGGTTTTTAAGGATGTCATTTTAAAACAGTTGATATTTAATGATACTTTTATATAAAAGTAATCTTAATTTACTTCTTACTAGTTGGGAAAATTTTATGACAATTTTTGAATAATATATTTGATTTTAAACCTTTCCCATTTCTCATATTTATTAATATGATATATTTATAAAGCATTGGTAAATATTTTCCAACTAATAGTCAGTAATAATGATTATAGATGGTGTCAAGCACACAATTAAAAGATAAGTCAAATATTTTATTAAACATTATATAAGCATAATATAAATAGTGTCCTTTTAGAAAAGGGACACATTTTGGACTGCTTGACAGGGAGTGTAAATTTAAATTGTCACAATGAAAAGGTGATACCCTTAACATGTTAGTTGATAAAGTTAGATGTTGTGGTGGTTGTAGGCACCTGTTCTAATTGTGATATGTGGAATAAAAATCAGGGTAAGAGACAATTGAAGAACAGAGCTCAGTCAAAAACAGAAGATGAAAATATATATAGCTAACTTATACATGCAGAGTGTAAAAATCAATCTGAGAAGGGAACTTGAGGTTATCAACAAAGACAAAGGCAAAAACATGCAAATAAACAAAATTCAATAGATGAAATACATCATGAATAGTTCAAAAAAGGAAGTATAAAATTCATGTGTGATAGGGTCTTTTAAAACCACTTTTTAATTGAAAAATAAATTGTGTATATTTATGGTATAAACAAGGTTTGAAATATGTGCTATTGAAAAATGGCTAAATCCCACTGATTAACACATATATTATCTTACCTACTTAATAGGTATTTGTGGTGAGAACACTTAAATTCTATTCTCTTAAGCCTTTTTTTTTTTGCATTTTTTTTTCTAATTGCCACATACAATACATCTCTTGAACTTAGTCTTCCTGTTTAACTGAAAATTTGAATCCTTTGACTAACTTCATTCCAATTGTTAGGGTCTCTTTCTGAAGTTGGATAAGAATTTTGTTTTGTAAACTTAAATCAGAATAAGGAACTGCAGTGTTTTAATGCAGTAAAATTTTCATGAATAGACTTATTATTCAAAAAGTTGTGTACTGTTACCTATCACTGTGATGTAGTCAACTTGGTATTAAAGTAGTATGAAGTTTTTATTAATTTTGATAGTTTCACATGCCTGTATTATATAATTCAGCACTGTATTTTTTTCAATTAGTCAATGTAAAGAATTGACTTAGTTAAATTCTACTTTTGAGGTTGAACTTTGCTTGTCTTCATTCATTTAGTGATCCCTTTAATTGACTCTAATTTTACTCTGTGTTATATTATATTGATGAGTGCAAATATAATCCAATTCTTTATTATTTTATAATACTTATTCTTTTTAGTGAGTTTTAAAGTGAGTTAACTATAAGCAACAAACTGAAGGAGTTTGTTGGTTCATTATTCATATTATATTATATTCTTGGTTTATTATTCATTTGTAGTTTTATCCATAAACTGCAAAATTTAGTGAATTTATATTTATTGTAACTAATGTATGATTTGTTTTTACATATTAGTTTATGATGATTTTGTTTCTGTGCTTGGATATTTAAACCACAGCAACTGTGAATTAATAAATATGATATTATTTATCATGAAGTTTTAGGGTTATTTATGCAGCAATAGATAAGTAATAACAATCATCAGCATATTAAAAAAAAAAACATCCCTTACCTGGCATTCTACGTGAAAGGTAAGTTTTGTCTTGCATTTCGCACTTGCTTTATTATCTTGTTATATAGTATTAAATCATTATGAAATTAGATTTTTGGGGAAGATAACGCACAGTGTGTCACGTATACAAAGAAATGCTGCTGTCTGCATCTTCTTTTCTGAACAAACTTATGGGGAGGAGCAGGGGTAGTGCTTAGAATGAAGTCAACTCCTGTTGTTTTCCTGGGATGTGCCAAATTTAGGGGTAAAGCATCATTGTCACTTTTGTTTGCTTTTTCTATAAGGTGCTACTCTCTTCTCTCCTAGTGGACCTCTGCCTATGGTTGATGACTGAATTGTTTTTATCAGTGGTTTCTCTGCACTCCAGATGTCTATTGGGGTCAGCTAACTTGGAGTGCTGGGTGGGAGGTCACACAGTGAATGGAGAGTGACATCAAGACTTTTATTCCTCTGTTGTCCTGCCTGTGCCCTTCTGTCATCCTGATACTTTCACCAGCTGGAACGTCACAGTGCCCTCATTGTAGCTTGCTCTCTCTCCCCATACTGGTCATCTTTTTTCTATCAATGTGCCTAGCTATAGTATAATGCTGTATCCATAATGGTTACCTCAAACACACATTTGTAAAATATTTCTTGGAAATTAAACTTTCCCCAAAGTTTTCTATTTTTAGTATGCTTTTTCTTTCTTGTTGGGACTTTATTACTTCTTATTAAAATTTAGAAGGCCACTTTGATGGCAAGAAACCATTAATGACAAAAAAAAGCATATTCCTGCTCACTGTATGTTAGATTCCAAGAATAACCAGGTCAATATTATATCTAAGGAAGTTTTTAAAAAGATCAAAGTAATAAAAAGAAAAAAAAGTATTCTACTAAGAATAGTGTTTACCCTGTTTATTATCTTCTTTAATGTTGAGAAAGGACTGAGCTTTAGCAGAAAGACAAATTTTGTAAAGCGTGTTCACAGGCACATATTTAAATTCATGCTTTCTTACCATATGCACCTATTCAATGTTGCTTCAAAGGTCTATTACCCTATCTCCCATTTTCCACTCCTGCCTTTCCTTATATTGATTTAGATATTCTCAGAAGCTGCAGAAACTGGAACAAATATTTCACTGACAAGAGTTTTTGTGAGAAGTTATCTTAGAAAATAGCTATAGGGGAGCAGAAGTGAATCCGGAACTCCAAAAATTATTGTAAATCTAAGTACCACAGCAGCCAGTTGAAGATTAATCCCAGAGGGATACTGGGAAGCAATGTTAAAAAAAAAGTGTCTTGAGTTGTCTAACATGAGCAACAAAGGCTTATTGATATGTATACACCAACTCCTGTTAGTTATTGGCTATGAGAAATAATTCTCTAGAAATCCCAGCCTTCTAAGCTTGCAATTATAATATGTTCTAACTATGAGAGAAATCCTTCAGGTCAAAGGGAGGAAGGTAAAAAGTACTGTACTAGTCTGTGGAAGTCTAGCCATATCCCTTTGGGCTTTACCATTTCTGGACTTTCAAAAGCTAGCCGTACTTACTTTTCTTTTTCCTTTAGGATTTTGAACATTTTCCTAAGAGCAGTGTAAACACTTAAAAATATCTAAGCAAACAGTACAAATTCAAACGTATGATTAGATGAAAATCTTGTCTGTTGCATTTCGAAAACATAAGTGTAATATAAAACCCTATAGTACTTAGATTTTGCCTTCTTGCCCATCTCTTCCAATGTATTATGTAATTGAAGATTTTAGATTTCTCCCTTCTCAATTTTATATTTCCACATTTGACACAGGACATATTTATGAACGTATAATTAGGAAAAATAACAAATAGAAAAACAAGGGTATCATAATATTTAGAATCCCTACAGAATACATTTGTGACATTGTCTTGCATTTTAAAAATAAACTCAAATACAGAATACTAACAACAAAACATAAATAATGCATAGCATTAACTTATATGTACAACAGAACTGTACTTTATTAAAAAACCCATAATTTATTATCATTTTAATAATGTATCCAACGTCTAATAAGAATGAGTACTACAAGCAACTACTAATGTTTAAGATTGTGTTTGTGATTTCAACATCTCATCTCTGGGAATGAAATGTTCTAAGAATATAGTTAGCCTTCCATATCTCGGTATTCAACATCCATGGATTCAACGAACACAGATAAGAAGTTAAAAAGAAATTTGTCTGTCCTGAATATGTTCAGACATTTTTTCTTATTGATATTCCTTACAGTATAGTATAGAAACTATTTACATAGCATTTAAATTCCATTAAATTAAATTTCATTAGATATTATAAGTCATCTATGTTTTATAGCATACAGGAGTATGTGCATGGGCTGCATTTAAATGCACAAGCATTTTCTACAAGGGACTTGAGCATCTGCAAATTTCAGTATGGATGGAGGGTCCTGAAACCAATAACCTGTGAATACTGAAGGACAACTGTAAATATGAACAAAATGTTATGCGGTGAATATTATCATTTTTTACCTTTTATATTGAAAAATCATATATAGACTACAAATCCATATGTATAAAAATAACTAAATATTAATGAATATTAAGAGAAATATTTGGAAAAGCTTCAAAGGACTATAGTGATGACTGGGAAGAAACAAAAAGAATTGGTGGTTAGACTAAATCTTGGAGTGGTTAAGGTAAAATAGTTTGACAATAGCAAACATATTTCAGATATACTTATCAATTAACAATATGTTAAACTATAACATCATCATTTTATATTTAAACAAAAGGTAATAAAATATCTCACAATGGCTACAAATAAAAATTAACTTCATTTACTTCTCAAGAGATGAATTAAATGATGTCTGAAAGTAATCCCACCTTGACATTTCATTGGGGATAGCAATTACTGAATCTTCCTTCAAGTAACCAGTTGCTTGACAATTATTCAGTATCTCTTCTCAACAACAGATATCGACATGACAGGCTTTACCCCCTCTTTTTTTTTAAGGTTTTCCCCTTGGTGATCCTGCAAATATAAAGCTATCTGAAGTCAGTAGCCAAGCCATATTTCACCATAAAACCACAGGATATATCCAGATGTTTATTGCTATGAAAGTATAAAAAGTAATTATTAGAGGTGGCTTAAGATAGTGAATTTGTGTAGCAAAATTTGTGTAGCAAAACAGACATCTCAGGTTCAAATACTGGGTCTGCTGTGTACTGCATGACTTTATTTAATTTGTTTCTCAGAATTTCAATATTTTTATATGTAAAATGGGGTGGAAAATAAGATACCTATCAGAGTTGTGAAGATTAAATGAGCTTCTTCCCATAAATAGCTAGAATAATGCCCACCTAAGGCTGTCACTGAAGTAACAATTATATTGAAGATATATTTTCCCCAGAGAACTTTCCAAGGTTTATTTTTCCTTTCTCTCTTCTATCTTTCCAAATTACAGTAGAAAAATATGCAGGCAAAGGAACACAGCATAGGGAAGTGTGAATTACCAGGGAGATAGATGAGAGAGAAGAGGAACAATAGGAAGGAATTCCATGTGGGCTAGGCCTGAAGGAGGAGGATGGTTGATACTTATTGTCATTTACCGAGTCCAGGAATCCACAAGGACAAACAGGAGAGGCCAACACAGTGGAACAAGGAAGAAAAGCTAGTTCCCATCCCTCATCAGATGAAGATGTGCCAAAGAACTGAAATTTACAAATTTAACTAAAAGTAAATATTAGAGATGCTTTTCAATTTATTAGCAATATAAATGGTATTTGTCTTTTCATTTTAAGATGGTGTTTCCATATTGAAAGAGACAAACAACAACAATAAAGACTCAGGATATTGCTAAATTATTGTTTTTTAAGTTTACAAGGAATAATGTTAAAATTACATATAATTTTATATTTCTCAAAGTATGGTTCATGCATCATATGTACACAACATTTCCTACTTTAAAAAATGAATAGGCGGGCTGGGGATGTGGCTCAAGCGGTAGCGCGCTCGCCTGGTGTGCGTGCGGCCCGGGTTCGATCCTCAGCACCACATACCAACAAAGATGTTGTGTCTGCCGAGAACTAAAAAATAAATATTAAAAAAAATTCTCTCTCTCTCTCTCTCTCTCTCTCTCCCCTGTCTCACTCTCTCTTTAAAAAAAAAATGAATAGGCTATTCCTCACTTTATAGCTACATAAAGCTTGCAAAATTAACTATTAATTTTCCATCTCTACTTTTCCCTAGAGCCATTTTTGTTGTTATTGTTGTTGTTTTCTTAGGCTAATAGGTTGCCATTTTGGTTTCCAAAGCTCTCACATACAGAGAGCTAATTTATTTTTCTTTTTTTAACTTTCTCTACTTAATCAATTTTTTATACTTCAGTCCTTCTTGTAAATTTATACAATTAAAGAAAGAATCAATCTTGCAACTGCAGCTTCAAGATTGGTGATTTCAGAGTGTTCAGAAATTTGCTGTGTTTTCACTTATTTATTGAGCTCAAGATAGATACTTTTGAAATAGTCTCAGGAGTCAGAATTCAGTGACCATCACTTAGATTCAATATATTTTAATTTCAATGTTTTAATAGATTTTCTTTCAAGAAAACTATTTTTTATTTGATTATTTTTGTTTGCTTTATCTTCTTAAAGTATTTAAATATAATTAAAGTAATTAAATATTATAAAGTAATTAAATATAATCTATGCTTCATAGATTCAAAATAATTTGGAATATTGATTGATTATATAGGGTTAAGTTTTTAAATCAGATATCAATCTGAGTGTAAAATTTTTAGAAATGTTTATCACCTTCCCTTTGTACCTAATGAAGAAAAAATAACCAAAGTATTTGTATTTTTATGAATTTTTGACTAGTCAATTGTAATATTTTGGCTTACTAAACTATGTATTCTCTTTAATTATGCTAGAAAGCTTATGTATTAATTTTATTTTTGCTATAGATATGAAGTATATATAGGCATTTCTTTTTTTCTCTGAAGATTTGCTCAAACTCCTTTAAAATCTAAATGTATTATTCCAGTTATGGCATAATTGAATAAAGCTTGTGATTAGTTGTAGCCTCTCTTTATCATCATTCCATAATTTGCTCTTACATAAAGGGTATATTTTAGTATGTACAGTTATTGTGGAAAACATGATTACCATTGTTAGAATATTAAAGTCACTTATTTTCTCAATTATTTGCACTTGTCTTTCTAAAAGAAGATGGGAATTTCAAAAGAAAATTTTCTAAACTCATCTTACAAAAGAATTCAAAGTAGTTTTTGAGTGTTTTAAATAGCATTCATAATTTTCTTATTTATTTTGTATATGTTATATTATTCATATGTTTTTGGTTCTCCTGTGCAATGGAAAGCATCACATGATACTATTCAATTCTGATGAAAGTTAAAATCATTACTAAGTAAAATGTATTTAATTGACAAGTAAATGAATGCTACATGACCTATTTAATCATAGCTATTAATATGGAAAATTTTGAAACAAATTTAAGTACTAAACAGTTACTCATGTTACTTCTCATTCGGCATATTTTTAGACACATTCATAATTGGGACAGCTATACAGATGTCTGTTTTCAGAAACTTAGCCTCTAGCTTTTTAAAGATTATACTCTCAACTCATTACATTAACTTCCTAAAGTTAGTTATTAAGCAATTCGCAGATCCCATAAAAGTACATTCTTGATTTAATTTGTTGTGAAACATGCGTGAAATCAAGTTTAAAACAACAATTTTTAAAGTTCAAGTGTACATGTCATTCAAACCACTTCTGCTGTGTTTTATTATTATTCTTTATCACAATAACATGTTTCCAATATTCTATTTTTAATATTATGGGAAATTTTAAATTACTCACTATAAAAATCTTAGAACATTACTGCAGGGAATGTTTCAGGAAGCTTAACATATACTGAAGAAAATAAATAGGACTGAAGGGGTGCCGCAGTCTGGCTGGGCACAGAATCAGGAGCCACTCAAGCAGGAACAAAACTTTATTTTTGAAAATGCCGCCAATATCCCGTACACATCCGGCAAGCAAGCTGGTCCACCCACGCTGTCGTGTCTACCGGAACCGGGGCCCAGGACCTCCCCCGGAATTCCCTCCTACTATCCTTCCCCAACCAATGGGAACTCTCCAGGAGTCCCGTAACATGAGTCCAGTAGTAGGCCAAGGTGAACAGCAGGAGTCCAATTTCCATATGAATGTAAATCTTAACATAATCATATCATCTCAATGGCTAGCTGGCAACCAAAAGTGCCATGCATCATATTATTTGGTTGTGGCTCCTAGCAAAGGGGAATTAAAGCTAGTTTAAATTTTAATAATAATTATTTCTGAGAAGTTGACAATGCAGAATTCTGAAAAATAGATAAAAGAAAAGAAGTGAAACACATTAGAATTGTTGTGAACTCAAGTTACATCATTAGGACTTTTAACATATAAACTAACAAAGATTCTCACTATTTTTTAACTTTTAAAATGGTGTGGTAGCTATATAACATAATATTTACTATCTTAACGATTTCCAAATGCATAGTTCAGTAGTAATTCTTTATTATTATTGTGTGACCAATCTCCAGAACATTTTCCTCTGGAAAAACTGGAATTCTATACCCATTAAACAGCAACTCATTCTTTTATCAATTACAATTTAATTTTTTGTATCTATAAATTTGATTATTCTGGATACCCCATATAAGTAGGATTACACAGTATTTGTTATTTTGTGTTTGTCTTATTTCACTTAAAGTGTCATAGATTCATCTATATTGTATACTGTGGCAATTTATTTTCATTTTAAACCTAAATAACATTGTATCTTGTGTATGTATTACATTTCCCTTGTCCATTTATCCAGTGATGGATATTGGGTTCTTTTAGCCAGCTTTTTCTCTTCTGCTACCAAAGCACCAGACAAGAACACTTATAGGAGGAAAAGTTTATTTGGGGGTTTAGTTTAAGAGATCTTAGTCCACAGACAGCCAGCTCCATTCTTTGGGCCCAAGGTGAGGCAGGATATTATGGTGGAAGAGTGTGGCAGAGGAGATCCCCTACACGACAGGGCAACACAAAAATAGAGAAAGAGCTCCATTCAGCAGGGACAAAATATATACCCAAAGGCATGCCTCCAGTGACCTACCTCTTCCAGCCACACCCTATCTGCCTATAGTTACCACTCAGTTAATCCCTACCAGATGATTAATGCACCAATTAGTTTAAGGCTCTCATAACTCAGTCATTTCACCTCTAAACTTTCTTGCCTTGTCTCACACATGAGTTTTAGGGGGACATCTTACATCTAAACCATAATAGAGGCCTTCCATCCATTGGCTATTTTTTTTTTAATTATTTTATTGTTGGTTGTTCAAAACATTACATAGTTCTTATTATACCATATTTCACAGATTGATTCAAGTGGGTTATGAACTCCCATTTTTACCCCGTATACAGATTGCTGTGTCACATCAGTTACATTTCCATTGATTTACAAATTGCTTTTCTAGTGACTGATGTATTCTGCTGTCTATCCCATTCTCCACTGTCCCCTCACCCCTCCCCTCCCCTCCCCTCCCCTACTCTCTCTCCATCCCCTCTACTATAAATCGTTTTTCCACTTATATAATTTTTCTCCTACTCCTCCTTTCCTCTTATATGTAATTGTGTATAACCCTGAGGCTCACCTTCCAGTTCCATGCAATTTCCCTTAACTCTCACTTTCCCTCCCGCCTATCATCCCTGTTTAATGTTATTCTTCTTCTCCAGCTCTTCGTCTCTACCCTGTCCTTGGTTACTCCCCTTATATCAAAGAAGACATTTGACATTTGTTTTTTAAGGATTGGCTAGCTTCACTTAGCATAATCTGCTCTAATGCCATCCATTTCCCTCCAAATTCTATGATTTTGTCATTTCTTATTGCAGAGTAATACTCCATTGTGTATAAATGCCACATTTTTTTAATCCATTCATCTATTGAAGGGCTTCTAGGTTGGTTCCACAATCTTGCTATCGTGAATTGTGCTGCTATGAACATCGATATAGCAGTGTCCCTGTAGCATGCTCTTGTTAGGTCTTTAGGGAATAGACCGAGGAGGGGAATAGCTGGGTCAAATGGTGGTTCCATTCCCAACTTTCCAAGAAATCTCCATACTGCTTTCCAAATTGGCTGCACCATTTTGCAGTCCCACCAACAATGAACAAGTGTACCCATTTCCCCGCATCCTCGCCAGCACTTGTTGTTGTTGGATTTCTTAATGGCTGCCAATCTTACTGGAGTGAGATGGTATCTTAGGGTGGTTTTGATTTGCATTTCTCTGACTGCTAGAGATGGTGAGCATTTTTTCATGTACTTGTTGATTGATTGTATGTCCTCCTCTGAGAAGTGTCTGTTCAGGTCCTTGGCCCATTTGTTGATTGGGTTATTTGTTATCTTATTATCTAATTTTTTGAGTTCTTTGTATACTCTGGATATTAGGGCTCTATCTGAAGTGTGTGGGGTAAAGATTTGTTCCCAGGATGTAGGCTCCCTGTTTATCTCTCTTATTGTTTCTTTTGTTGAGAGAAAACTTCTTAGTTTGAGTAAGTCCCATTTGTTGATTCTGGTTGTTAACTCTTGCGCTATGGGTGTCCTATTGAGGAATTTGGGGCCTGACCCCACAGTATGTAGATCATAGCCGACTTTTTCTTCTATCAGACGCCGTGTCTCTGATTTAATATCGAGCTCCTTGATCCATTTTGAGTTAACTTTTGTGCATGGCGAGAGAAAGGGATTCAGTTTCATTTTGATGCAAATGGATTTCCAGTTTTCCCAGCACCATTTGTTGAAGATGCTATCCTTCCTCCATTGCATGCTTTTAGCCCCTTTATTAAATATAAGATAGTTGTAGTTTTGCGGATTGGTTACTGTGTCTTCTATTCTGTACCATTGGTCCACTCGCCTGTTTTGGTACCAGTACCATGCTGTTTTTGTTACTATTGCTCTGTAGTATAGTTTGAAGTCCGGTATCGCTATACCGCCTGATTCACACTTCCTGCTTAGCATTGTTTTTGCTATTCTGGGTCTTTTATTATTCCATATGAATTTCCTGATTGTTTTATCTATTTCTACAAGAAATGCTGTTGGGATTTTGATTGGGATAGCATTGAACTTATAGAGAACTTTTGGTAATATCGCCATTTTGATGATGTTAGTTCTGCCTATCCATGAGCAGGGTATATTTTTCCATCTTCTGAAGTCTTCTTCTATGTCTCTTTTTAGGGTTCTGTAGTTTTCATTGTATAGGTCTTTCACCTCTTTTGTTAGCTTGATTCCCAGGTATTTTATTTTTTGGGGGGATATTGTGAATGGAGTAGTTGTCCTCATTTCTGTTTCAGAGGATTTGTCGCTGATATACAGGAATGCATTTGATTTATGCGTGTTGATTTTATATCCTGCCACTTTGCTGAATTCATTTATTAACTCTAATAGTTTCTTTGTAGACCCTTTTGGGTCTGTTAGGTATAGAATCATATCGTCTGCAAATAGTGATAATTTAAGTTCTTCTTTTCCTATTTTTATGCCTTTAATTTCTTTCGTCTGTCTAATTGCTCTGGCCAGTGTTTCGAGGACTATGTTGAACAGAAGTGGTGAGAGAGGGCATCCCTGTCTTGTACCAGATCTTAGAGGGAATGCCTTCAATTTTTCTCCATTCAGGATGATGCTGGCCTGTGGCTTATCATAGATTGCTTTAACAATGTTGAGGAATGATCCTGTTATCCCTAATTTTTCTAGAGTTTTGAACATAAAGGGATGCTGTACTTTGTCGAATGCCTTTTCTGCATCTATCGAGATGATCATATGGTTCTTATTTTTAAGTCTATTGATGTGGTGAATAACATTTATTGATTTCCGTATATTGAACCAGCCTTGCATCCCAGGGATGAATCCTACTTAATCATGGTGTATAATTTTTTTGATATGTTTTTGAATCCGATTCGCCAGAATTTTATTGAGGATTTTTGCATCTAGGTTCATTAGAGATATTGGTCTGTAGTTTTCTTTCTTTGAAGTGTCTTTGTCTGGTTTAGGAATCAGGGTGATGTTGGCCTCGTAGAATGTATTTGGAAGTTCTCCCTCTTTTTCTA
The DNA here is from genome assembly GCF_964194105.1 of Spermophilus citellus. Lineage (NCBI taxonomy): Eukaryota > Metazoa > Chordata > Mammalia > Rodentia > Sciuridae > Spermophilus > Spermophilus citellus. The sequence goes on from NC_138189.1 coordinate 49,146,997, forward strand.
TTTCCTGAAATAACTTGAAAAGTATTGGTGTTAGTTCCTCTTTAAAGGTTTTGTAAAATTCTGCTGTATACCCATCCGGTCCTGGGCTTTTCTTAGTTGGTAGTCTTTTGATGGTTTCTTCTATTTCCTCTATTGTTATTGGTCTGTTTAGGTTGTCTATATCTTCCTGACTCAATCTGGGCAGATCATATGACTTAAGAAATTTATCGATGCCTTCACTATCTTCTATTTTATTGGAGTATAAGGATTCAAAGTAATTTCTGATTATCTTCTGTATTTCTGAAGTGTCTGTTGTGATATTGCCTTTTTCATCCCGTATGCTAGTAATTTGGGTTCTCTCTCTTCTTCTCTTCGTTAGCATGGCTAAGGGTCTGTCAATTTTATTTATTTTTTCAAAGAACCAACTTTTGGTTTTGTCAATTTTTTCAATTGTTTCTTTTGTTTCAATTTCATTAATTTCAGCTCTGATTTTAATTATTTCTTGCCTTCTACTTCTTTTGCTGTTATTTTGCTCTTCTTTTTCTAGGATTTTGAGATGAAGTATGAGATCATTTATTTGTTGGTTTTTTCTTTTTTTAAGGAATGAACTCCAAGCAATGAATTTTCCTCTTAAAACTGCTTTCAATGTGTCCCATAGATTCCGATATGTTGTGTCAGTGTTTTCATTTATCTCTAAGAATTTTTTAATTTCCTCCTTGATGTCTTCTATGACCCATTGGTCATTCAGTAACCTATTGTTCATTCTCCACGTGGTGCATGATTTTTCCTTCCTTCTTTTATCGTTGATTTTCAGTTTCATTCCATTATGATCAGATAGGATGCATGGTATTATTTCTACTCCTTTATATTGTCTAAGAGTTGCCCTGTGACATAATATGTGATCTATTTTTGTGAAGAATCCATGTGCTGCTGAGAAAAATGTGTAACTACTTGATGTTGGGTGGTATATACTATATATGTCAATTAAGTCTAGGTTGTTAATTGTGTTGTTGAGTTCTATAGTTTCCTTATTTAACTTTTGTTTGGAAGATCTGTCCAGTGGTGAGAGAGGTGTGTTGAAGTCTCCCATGATTATTGTATGGTGGTCTATTAGACTCTTGTACTTGAGAAGAGTTTGCTTGATGAATGTAGGTGCACCATTGTTTGGGGCATATATATTTATGATTGTTATGTCTTGTTGGTGTATGGTTCCCTTGAGCAGTATGCAGTGTCCCTCTTTATCCTTTTTGATTAATTTTGGCTTGAAATCTATTTTGTTTGATATGAGTATGGACACTCCTGCTTGTTTCCGCAGTCCATATGAGTGGAATGATTTTTCCCAGCCTTTCCCCTTCAGTCTATGTATATCTTTTCCTATCAAATGCGTCTCCTGTAGGCAACATATTGTTGGATCTTGTTTTGTGATCCATTCGACTAGCCTGTGTCTCTTAATTGGTGAGTTTAAGCCATTAACATTTAGGGTTATTATTGAGATTAGGTTTGTTCCTCCAGTCATATTTGTTTATTTATGTTACTAAACCTGATTAGTTTTTTTCTTTGGTTACTTTCCCCCCTTTACTGTCCTATCTCCCACTGATGGTTTTCCATGTTATTTTCAGTTTCCTCTTCCTGTATTGTTTTGCCAAGGATTTTTTGAAGAGATGGTTTTCTAGCTGCGAATTCTTTTAACTTTTGTTTATCGTGAAAGGTTTTAATTTCATCTTCCATCCTGAAGCTTAATTTCGCCGGATACACGATTCTTGGTTGGAGCCCATTTTCTTTCAGTGTTTGAAATATGTTATTCCAGGATCTTCTAGCTTTCAGAGTCTGTGTTGAGAGATCAGCTGTTATCCTGATTGGTTTGCCCCTAAATGTAATCTGCTTTCTTTCTCTTGTAGCTTTTAAAATTCTCTCCTTATTCTGTATGTTGGGCATCTTCATTATAATGTGTCTAGGTGTGGATCTCTTATGATTTTGCACTTTTGGCGTCCTGTAGGCTTCTAGGATATGGGATTCTGTTTCATTCTTCAAGTCTGGGAAGTTTTCTCGTATTATTTCATTGAATAGATTGTTCATTCCTCTGGTTTGGAGCTCTGTGCCCTCTTGTATCCCAATGACTCTTAAGTTTGGCCTTTTAATGTTATCCCATATCTCTTGGATGTTCTGCTCATGGTTTCTTAGCAGTCTTGCTGAACTGTCTATGTTCTTCTCAAGTTGAAATACTTTGTCTTCATTGTCTGATGTTCTATCTTCTAAGTGATCTATTCTGCTGGTAGTATTGTCAATTGAGGTTTTAAGTTGGTTTATTGCTTCCTGCATTTCTAGGATTTCTATTTGTTTGTTCTTTATTACTTCTAGCTCCCTGTGAAATTGATCTTTTACTTCCTGGATTTGTTTCTGTAGTTCCTTGTCAATGTGATCTTTCATTGTCTGATTTTGCTGTCTCATGTCTTCCTTGAGAGTCCAGATCATCTGAAGCATGTATATCCTGAACTCTTTATCTGACATTCCATCTGTTGCAGCTATTACCTCTTCTAGGGTTGAGTTGACCTGCATTGCTTGTGGTCCTTTCTTTCCTTGTCTTTTCATGTTGCTTGCGTTTCTTTCTGCTTGGTGAAACTGTTGTGTTTTTGAAATTTTTCCCCCTGTTTATTTTTGTTGCTCTTGTATATTTGGGATATCTCTCTTGTAGGGCGGGTAGTGGCTGTGATCCTCCTCTAATCAGGGTGATCTATATACTACGCTGGTTGGTCGTAGGTTTGCCCGCCCTGCGGGCACGGGTGGCTGCTCTACTCTGCCCCCACTCCAATTGCGGTGACGTTCCTACCACGTCCTCGGATCGTTGGTCCTGATCCGGACGTGGGCAGCAGCTCTTCTCCACCCCTACTCCAATTGATGTGACGTGTCTACCACGCTGGTCGGCCTCCAAGCCTGTTCCGCCGGTGGGTCTCAGATCTGCCCACCCTGCGGGCCTGGGCTGCAGTTCTGCTCAACCCCCACTCCCAGTGGGGGTACCTAACTGCCTCTCCAACGGGTCTCTGGGCTCCTTCCGGATGCTGGCGGCGGCTCTGTTCAACCCCCACTCCAACCAGTGTGACGTGACTGCCTCGATGCTACTCGTCCACTACACTGGCCGGCTGCCGAGCCTGTCCTGCCAGTGGGACGCAGGACTGCCTACCTTGCAGGGTCAGACGGCAGCTCTTCACGGCCTCTACTCCAAGTGGGTTGACTTGGCTACCCTGCCGTCGGGTCGCTGGTCCTGTTCCAGGCGTGGGCGGCTACTCTCCTCGGCCCCAGCTGCAGTTGGGGTGTCGCGATACCACACCGGCGGGACCCTTAGCCTGCTCTGGGCACAGGAGGCAGCTCCACTCTGCCCTCCAGGCCCCCGCAGTACCCAGCAGGACCCGGACCAAGAAGCAGTCCCTGTAGGATCCCCAACCCTGAGCCAGAGCCGCTTCGGGAGCCAGGAGCCGGTCTCTCCGATCCCCGCCACTTTCTGCTAGGAGCAGGCTCCTCAGGGCTACCGCCGCGGGTTCCCCAATCCCAGGCCAAAGCCGCCCCGGGAGCCCAAGCCTGGCCGCACCAGACTCTCCCTGCTAGGTGCCCAAGCCTGGCCGCACCAAACTCTCCCTGCTCGGTGTACGCTCCCCTTGGAGCAGAGTCTAAGACGCACTTCCCGCGGGCTCTCCAGCTCCGGGTCAAAACTGTTCCAGGAGACAGAGACCCGCTGCCCCTCGTCGCAAGTTTCACTTGTGGCTGGCCTCAGCTCGTGGTCCCCGCAGGCTCCGCGGCCCTGGGCTCAAGCAGCCACGAGGGCCAGAACCCAGCCTCTCCGATCCCTGCCACACTCTGCTGGGAGCAGGGTCGACAGAGGTACCCCGGCCTCAGGCCCAGGCGGCCCCCGCCCGGGCCTGGCAGCTCCAACCTCTCCCAGCTCAGTGTACGCTCAGACAGGGGCAGGGTCAAAGACACAGTCGCCGCGGGTTCCGTAGCCCCGGGCCAAGAAGGATCTCCCGCCCTGGGCCAAAGCAACCCGGGGAACTAGAATCTGGCCGCTCAAAGCCCGGCGCCCGCCTTGGCAGGGGTGAGGCCTGAAGAGTATTCTCCTCAGAGTTTCCAAACCCGAGCCTGAGCGATCTGTCTGCGCGACGCAGGCAAATACCAGCCTGGAATCACCTGTTCTGTAGTTGAATGAGCCGAGATCAGTAGAAAACAGGGATGATTGCGTCAGCTCTCCATGATGGCGGCTGCATTTCTCCTGCGTGTTCCGACCGGTGTCGGGAAACGAACTGGACCGATTCTCTCCTGTATTTCAAAGCTGGAATTCAGCACTCAGCGCGGCTAGTGTGCCACTGGCAGGAGCCTGCAGAATCCGCTTCGCTGTAATCCCTCTCTGGTAACTCGCGGCTAATTAACTCGGGCGCGTCCCAGACTCCATCCACGGGGCGGTCCGCCGACCAAGTACTGCTTCGCTCCGTGTGGAGAAATCGCCCGCTACCAAGCCCCTGCAGCCGAATCCCGCGCGCTGGAATTTTGACCTCTAGATTCTGGAGCACTTCAATTTCACTGGGGATTCCCACCAAGGTAGCCTTCAGCCATTTCACCTCGTGTTTCTCCCACACAGTGGCGCAGCGTACTGGTCTGCTGTACTCCCTTGGCCACCATCTTCTGAATCCATTGGCTATTTTAAATAGTACTACAATAAACATGAGTACGTGATTATGTCTTTGAGATTCTGCTCTAATTCTTTTGAATAAATACCCAGAATTGGAATTGCTGGACACACTTTTTTCATTTTTAAGTTGTGAGACTTGGTCATTATAAATTCTATTATATATGTGATGATTTCAGCTCAGTACTGCAATATATAATTCATACACACAAAACAAAACAGTATAATCTTAATTCTTCATTAAATAAATTAGAATCACCAGGAATATAAGCTGGAAAATATTACTTCTGTTTATTTTTAAGTTTTTAAAGTATTTTTGAAGCATTATTATATTCCTGGGTATTTTACATAATAATCGGCACAAAATGACTAAACTGTAATACATCTGAACTGTAGTGAGTTGATGTTAAGGACATCTTCTAGTATGAAACAGGGAGAAACATGTGCTAGTCACATATAGCAGCATTTTTCCTCTTCTGGAATCCCAATAAAATGTAAGTCAAACATAGGCTAATGCAAATCTGCCCAGCATTAAAGTGACACAGGGATGATAATGTATCTGAAAATAAATCAGACAAAAACAGTTTCACATCATATTTAAGAGTAAATGCTATTTTAGAAATTAGAGTGATTAGCTGTTGGGGGGATATTTCTGGATAAAGTGATAAAGATGTCACTAAGTTAAATTTGAGCATTTTCAGAATCAAAGCAAAGACTTTCTACAACTGATAATCTGAAATGTATTGCATGTGATTAGCAAAAGACAATTAAGCAAACAAAAAGTATAGCTTTTAAGAAGAAAAGTTTCATCTTAACTTAGAATAAAACAAATACAGAGTGAGTTAGACTGGTATTGTTGGCATTGATGAATATCAATATTCTAGAGGAATCTCATTTCATTCCCATTGATGATACTAGTGCTTTCAAAAAAATTATGATTTACTTCCTTTCTTATATTAGTTGATTGTCACCTTTAACTATTATAAATCACAGTAAGATCTGATGTGTTCCTTTTTTTCCAACTGACAACATATAGATGTTACAAAAATTAAACATGTGATGTTTGTATAACTGTTTTGGGAAGTATTAAAAATTTCACTGCATATAAATTACTCTTTCTTTCTGCTTAGTATCTATTAGAGGTAGCCTGTCCATTGAAACTCTTTCTAATGAAACAAGATAGTCATGAGTGTATATTAATAAAACCATAATTTATATCTGAAGAGGGACAATACATGAGAGAGAATGTCTAATTTCTTTAAAGGAATTACTTGTGCCTGTGAAATTTAACTGTAAGTTTAGCAGTAGTTTTAAGTCTTTTCTTTAAACCTGTCAATCAAAATAATTTGATTTCTGAATTATTCTTTTAAAAATGAAAATTTTATCAAAATGATATCTGACTGTGTATTATAACAGAATTCGGCAAAGTTTCTCTTATATTAAACATGCATTGGAAAGTATCAGAGGAAAAAAAATCAACACATTTGATCCATATATTTTGGCATACTACAACTGTGTCATTTTATATTAAGGAATCAAAGTTGATTTAACAACAACATCAAAAAAGGCTATCTGTGAGTTGGGATATATCTCATGTATCTTAATGTATTATCATATAGGCTAAGTGGATTTATAGTTGTTCCAATTTTCTTCTTTCAATTATTTGTTTTATTATAAAACTAAATGAATTAGGTTTTTCTTTTCAAATTGAAATACATTTTTAATAAATCAATATTTTTGGATTCATTTAGATATTTTGGCTTAAGAGTTCTCTTCAGGTAGGGTTTCCTAGTGTTTTCTGAAAAAGGGATCTGACTAGATTATTAATATTAAAAATAGGGCCAAACTCCACTTGGAACACCATGATAGAATGGAATGTGATCTTTCTGCTATTTATAGTCAGGAAGGTCACACATATTACATTAATAAAATACTAATGACTTGAGATACAATAGTAATTCTCGGCCATGCCCCTCAAAGAACCCACAGTTGATTGGATGTACAAAGCTATAACACTGATTTTGAAATTGAAAATAATTGATATGTTCTTTAAGAAAGTATCTGCCGCAGTCTTGGCTGGGCACAGAATCACGAGCCAATCAAGCAGGAACAAAACTTTATTTTGAAAAAGCCGCTAACACTCTCAGCGCCAGCAAGTCAAAAACCGGTCCTCCCACGAGGGTGTCCGACCGGAACCGCGCGCCGACCGGAACCCCCCCGTCTCCTCCCACCTCCTCCGGAATTCCCTCCTACTATCCTTCCCCAACCAATGGGAACTCTCCAGCAGTCCCGTAAAGTCCCGTAACTTGAGTCCGGTAGCAGGCCAAGGTGAACAGCGGGAGTCCAGTTTGCATATGAATGTAAATTTTAACATAATCATCTCAGTGGCTAGCTGGCGTCACTTTACAACCAAAGGTGCCATACATCGTATATATGCTTGTGGCTCCTAGCATCTGCCCCCTTCTGTTTAATTAAGCAACAAGCAATGTGGCTAGGGACCGTGCCTGGTAGGTTGTCCAATTTAACATATGGTTCTTACCCGTCATGGGAGAACTGACCTTTAGGCGTCAGCTTCCTGTCTTAGGTTGAATCCACTGTAATCAGAGCAACCCGTCGCTGACTACCGGTCCAGCATTCAGCCATGCTTGTGGATAGGCCTATGCACCAGTGGGGGGGTGAGGTTCTTGCCTCACCTCTGTTGGCCCCCAAATTTAGCCTTGGTGCCAGTGGGGGGGTGAGGTTCTTTGCCTCACCTCTGTTGGCCCCCAAATTTAGACCATCACTAGTAGAAGGGAGGAGGATACAGAAATGCCACGACACCAAGCCAATTGACGGCTCCTTTGGAAAAATTGCGTCACTGGTGACACCATCAGCAAAGATATGCCAGTATTACCACAATAAACATGGGGTGAGCTGGCAAGGAAATTGCATCACTGGTGACACCATCAGCAAAAATATGCCAGCAGTACCACAATTCGGTGCACCAGATGATATTTCACAATGTATGCAACTGATATATAGTCCAGGCAAGTTCTGCAAGCAGTTCAAATTGGAGGAGTCTATCAATATGTCCATATCCTCCCAAAGTAAATCAAGTCCTTGATAGCATTACTTGTTGAGTTATATTCATTGATGCATCAGTTTATACAGTTTACTGTGATAGCTATCATAGAAGCTGTAGTTTGGTTTTATCTCAGTCTTCACTGGAATTGGGATGGAGATGGAAATTCTGGCAATGATGGTAAAGAGACATTATCCTGAACAGAATTATTAAATATAATAAAAAGAAAAGGTGAAAGTAAACAAACAGATCTGTTAAACTCCTTTAAAAACAATCCTTAACAGCCGTTTACCAAATTTAAATTAGTAAACAAACAGATCTGTTAACCATCTTTAACAACAATCATAAACAGCTGTTCACCTAATTTAAATTAAACCATATAAATCACGTGAATAAAGAAAAAATTCGGATCCATTTTTTCATGAGCGCTCCTCATATAAGAAATATGGACATACACACATACAGACATACAACACAAAACAGAAGTGTGCACACAACATACAACACATAAGACAATAGTAAATAAAGGCCTTGTAACTATACTTAGGTGAAATCTCCATTGCAATGTTTAAAAACTCCACAGTCAAAAAAAAAAAAAAAATAAATAAATAAATAAATAAATAAATAAATAAAAAATAAAACACAGTCAAAAAATAAAACTGATCAGAAAAACATTAACCTAGGTTTGTATGAGCTCAAAAATAAAATAGAACTTTATGATGTGGAAAAATGCAATAATAAAATAGATACTGAAAAAAAAAACCTTGGTTAATCACTGTCGCAGATGTAAGAATAGCCAAGCTGGAGCTCTGGATGTCAGCTGTTATGGATTTGAGTCAAATCATCTTCTTTTTCTGTAGAAATTGTTTTAGTTAATCTCTCTGGAATCCAAATCGGTTGCTGTTCATCCTGTGGGAAAACACAGACAGCGCCCCGATTCCAGACTATCACTGGATCCGGGCCTTTCCATTGTCCTGTTAGAATATCTTTCCAAAGTACCTTAGGCTTATGTACATTTTTGGGGTACAAATGTCTTTCCGCAGCACTAAGTCCCGATGAATCTAAATTTAAAAAGTTTAGAGTAAAAAGGGTTATTTTAAGTTTATCTTTGGGGGATATATACCCCTTTCCAATTCCCTCCTTTTGTTTTAATAAGTACATTTTAATAGTTTGATGAGCTCTTTCAACTATGCCTTGTCCTTGTGGATTGTATGGAATTCCTGTTATGTGAGTAATACCAAATGATGAGCAAAATTGTTTAAAAGAGGAGGAAGTATAACCAGGACCGTTGTCCGTTTTTAACTGTTTTGGAACGCCCACAGTGGCAAAATTTTGTAAGCAATGAGCTATAACATCTTTAGTTTTTTCTCCGGCATGAAGGGAGCCCATCAAAAATCCGGAAGAGGTATCAACTGTAACATGTAAATATTTTAATTTTCCAAATTCTGGCAAGTGTGTGACGTCCATCTGCCAAATATGGTTAGGTATTAGTCCTCTAGGATTGACTCCAAGATTAACTTGTGGTAAAAATGTCACACAATTTTGACATTGTTTTATTATATGTCTGGCCTGTTCTTTAGTTATTTTAAAACGCTTTTGTAAAGTATTAGCATTGACATGGAACCTTTTATGAAAATTTATAGCTTCTTCTATTGTGGAGAAAATATGTATGTCATGTGTAGATTTATCTGCTAGTTCATTGCCCATACTAAGGGCTCCAGGCAATCCTGTATGTGCCCTGATATGACCTATGAAGAATGGATCTTTTCGGTCCCAGATTAGACTTTGTATAGCGGAAAACAAAGAGAAAACAGTAGAGGAAGGGGAAATCCTACCAGCATCTTCAAGGGAATTAATAGCATTAACTACATACTGACTATCAGAAAATAAATTAAATACAGAATCTTTAAACATCATAAAAGCTTGTAATACTGCATTAAGCTCTACCTTTTGAGCTGATTGTTTGGGTACTAAAAATGTAAAAGTTTGATCAGGAGTAACTACTGCTGCTGTACCATTGTTTGACCCATCAGTGAATATATTTGGAGCATTTATGATAGGGGTTTTTCTTGTCATTTTTGGAAAAACTACAGGATGCTTAGACCAAAAAGACAACAAAGGATTAGATGGTAAGTGATTATCAAATGAAACACTAGTTTTACACAGGATTATTGCCCAAGTATTTAACTCATTAGCTAACTCATCAATTTGATCCATAGTATATGGAGTAATAATTTTATTGGGAGAAATCCCAAACACTCCCTTAGCTGCTTTTATTCCTTTGAGTATTAATTGTCCTACAGCCTCAGGATATCTAGTAAGAATAGTGTTAGGGGAATAAGATAAATGTATCCACAATAATGGACCTTCTTGCCAAAATACTCCTGTAGGAATATTTTTTGTTGGTAGTACAATAAATAATAAAGGCAAACTTATATCAATTCTATCCAAATGCATATTTTCCATATATGTTTCAATGATTTTTAATACTTTTCTTGCTTCAGGCGTTAACATGCGGGGTGAATTTGGATCTGATGGACCTTTTAGAATATCAAATAAAGGTCCTAACTCTCCTGTTGGTATGCCTAGATAAGGCCTTATCCAATTTATGTCTCCCAATAACTTTTGAAAGTCATTAAGTGATTTGAGTTGATCTACTCGTATTTGAATTTTTGGTGGACGGACCATGGTTGAGGATAATAGAACTCCTAAATAATTAATTGGAAGATTTAATTGTACTTTATCTATTGCTATCTCTAGATTATAATTTTTCAATAAATTTGTAAGTGTGGCATAACATTCTAGTAATGTGTTTTTATCTTTATGTGCCAGTAACACATCATCCATATAGTGAAATATTTGTAGTTCAGGATTTTGGTTTCTAAGTGGCTGGATTGCTTTATTAACATAAATTTGACACATAGTTGGGCTGTTAGCCATCCCTTGAGGGAGTACTTTCCATTCATATCTCTGATCAGGACCTTCATGATTCAGTGCAGGGATAGTAAATGCAAAATGTGGACTATCCTCGGGATGAATTGGAATTGAAAAGAAACAATCTTTAATATCTATAACTAAAACATGCCAGGTTTTTGGTAAAGCAGACAATTGAGGAATCCCTGATTGAGCAGGTCCCATAATAACCATCTCATTATTAATGGCTCTTAAATCTTGTAATAATCTCCATTTACCAGATTTCTTTTTAATGACAAAAATGGGAGTATTATAGGGGGATACGGAAGGTTGTATATGTCCTTCCGCTAACTGTTGTCTGACCAAGTCATGGGCTACTTGTATCTTTTCTTTAGTCAAGGGCCACTGAGGAACCCACACTGGTCTTTCTGATTTCCAAGTAATTTTGATTGTCTCAGTGGCCCTTTCTGAAAACCCAATTCATGTCTATTTATTTCTTGATCTATTTGAATAGGTGCTGTCATACCTTGTTCTTGTTCTCTTAATCTTTTTTCTTTCCTAAAGCCTTGTTTAGCCCTAGTAGTGGGCGCGTTAGGATTGATGTTATTTGTTAATGTCAATCCTAATTGATCTAGGACATCTCGTCCCCATAAATTTACAGGAAGATGATCCAATACATAGGGCTGTATAGTTCCTTCACATCCTTCAGGATCCCTCCAATCTAATACCATAGCACTTCTATGGGGATTTGTTGCCACTCCTAGGCCTCGAAGCGTTTGAGTGGCTTGTTGTAATGGCCAATGTTTTGGCCATTCTTGACGAGATATGATGCTGAGGTCAGCTCCTGTGTCCAGCAGCCCATTAAAGTCATGTCCTTGAATTTTTAATTTTAGCATTGGGCGAGAATCTAAATTTAAAGACAGCATAGCCCAATCTACACCTGTGGAGCCTAATCCCTTGGAACCTCTTTCTACATTACAACTGGAAAATTTATCATGCAGGCTGGGTATTATTAATAACTGTGCTATTCTATCTCCTGGTGAAATTACTGATATACCTCTTGGAGAACTAGCTATAATTTTTATTTCACCTTCATAATCGGGATCAATTACCCCAGGACTTATCATAAGTCCTTTTAGTGTAGAAGAACTGCGTCCCAATAATAAGCCTACTGTTCCCTGGGGAAGAGGTCCTTTTACTCCTGTGGGAATGATTTGAATTCCCATCTCTGGGGTTAGTACTGCTCTGGCAGAGGCGCAGATGTCCAGCCCTGCGCTCCCTCTAGTTTGTCTGATGAGGGATTTAATGGATAATGCGTCCTGGGCACTACCTTGATGGGGCTGTTGGGTTCCTCCATTGCCCCATATATTTGTGGTTTGGGGCCCCGGGGCATTGGGCCCTCTAGTCCGTTTTTTGGCAATGGAGCTTGATACCTTTCTCCACGATATCGTGGGTAAACACTTGGTCCTTGTCCGTTTTTTGATAACGGAATACCCTCTATGGTGGTTTGAGAACGGCATTCATTAGCCCAATGTCTCCCTCTACGGCATCGTGGGCAAATACCTGGTATTCTATTCCTTTGATATCCAGCTTTGTTAAACCCTCCTCTTATGGGGCAACTCCTTTTAAAATGTCCTGTTTGATTACAATTATAGCATGTTCTTGGCCTGGCATCTAAAGCCTGTTGTACTGCTGCTAAGACTTGCCCCTGTTCATTAATGTCTCTACATAATTTAATATATGTGTTTAAATCCTCATGTCTCCATGGTCTAATGACCTCTCTGCAGCAACGATTTGCTTGGTCATAAGCCAGTTGTTTTATAAATGGCATTACCTGTTCTGTATTTCCAAATATCCTAGAGGCTGACTGAATAAGTCTATCTACAAATTCAGCATAAGGTTCATTAGTTCCTTGTATTACCTTAGATAATTGACCTTGTAAGTCTCCATGCCCCTGTAAAGTTTTCCATGCCCTAACTGCATCTACAGCAATTTGTGCGTACACACCAGGGTCATATTCAATTTGTTGTCTTTGACCCTCATAAGGTCCCTTCCCCAAAAGCATGTCCATATTTCTTTGAGGGTACCCAGCTTCTGCATTTCGCCTAGCTGTCTCCATGCAAAATTCCTCATTGGCAACCTTCCATAACAAATATTGTCCTCCGTTTAGCACAGATCTACACATGTTAGCCCAATCTGCTGGTGTCATGTCCAAGTTGGTAACAGATTCAACCATGCTTATTGTGAAGGGAGCTTGCGGCCCATAGGTCGTTACAGCCTCCTTTAATTGCTTTATTGTTTTGAAATCTAAAGCACGGTGAATTCGTTGCCCTCCTGCCTGCTCAAGTACAGGGCATGCTAATCTTTGGGGTCCTGCCTCAGAATTCCGTCCATCAACTACGGTAGTTGAGGGCCGCTCAGCGGTAGATGGAGCTGTTGGCTGAGTTACGCCCTCTGGTGATAGAACGGAGTTGGTAGCAACCTCCTGTTGTAATTCTCCACCTGATGGCTGCTTGTCCTCTAAGCTTGCTTTCTTTAAATTCTCCTCTGTCTGACTAGCTTGAGAGACCTTCTCTTTTGCTTGACCTAGCGTTTTTTCTACCATAGTCTGGACCTCTAACAATTTACTTAACAGTTTTTCGGTTTGTTTTTTATTGGATTCTAATCTACTATAACCTAACCCAATAAGGTAGGATAAAACAAAGCCGAAGCAGAATGAAACAAAGACGGAGCAGACAATGGTTGTATCAATTTTCTCTTTCTCAGGGCTGAATAACTTCAAACCTTGAGCCAACCATTTTTTCCAGTTCGCCTGAGAAAATTCTAGGGCTAGGGAGCTCGAAATGAAAACAAAATAAATCAAAACAAGAACACATTGTTTTCTGAGAAGGTCATCCATCCTGTCGCCTTCCCTCAGGGGCGAGCAATTTACTCACCTCTAAGCTTCAGGCGTTCCCCGCACGGGCCGCCAAATGCCGCAGTCTTGGCTGGGCACAGAATCACGAGCCAATCAAGCAGGAACAAAACTTTATTTTGAAAAAGCCGCTAACACTCTCAGCGCCAGCAAGTCAAAAACCGGTCCTCCCACGAGGGTGTCCGACCGGAACCGCGCGCCGACCGGAACCCCCCCGTCTCCTCCCACCTCCTCCGGAATTCCCTCCTACTATCCTTCCCCAACCAATGGGAACTCTCCAGCAGTCCCGTAAAGTCCCGTAACTTGAGTCCGGTAGCAGGCCAAGGTGAACAGCGGGAGTCCAGTTTGCATATGAATGTAAATTTTAACATAATCATCTCAGTGGCTAGCTGGCGTCACTTTACAACCAAAGGTGCCATACATCGTATATATGCTTGTGGCTCCTAGCAAGTATCAATATTTAATGATTCTTCCCCCAAAAAAACATATCCTTTGATTTCTTTAGGTCTTATTAGTAAGATTTTGTTAAAACCCTGTAGGATGATATAACACACCTGTGTTCCCATAGTCCAGGGAAGGACAACTTATGAATAAAAATATTCAAAACAAAAATAAAAATACCAGATTTTTTTCTAAAAAATGATTTAGAATTGTATTCATGCTAAAATTATAGTTCAGCAATTTGCATCTGTCAGCTAACAGAGTACTTTACAAGTTTGGAATACTTTGAATAACTGTCAGAAATTATGAAAAAAATGAAAAATTAAAAGAAAAAGAGTTAATTGTGGATTCTAGTGGGTGGAATTATTTTAAGTTTAGAGCATATCTTCAAGTCAGGGACCCAGAACATATTATCCTTACTCTCCCCTTCTCTCTTCACTCCTGGATTAGTTCTGTTCACTTCTGCTACATTTTATTCTTAGTATACTTTATGTAGACAAAAAGACTTTCCCTTTCTTTTCCCCTCAAGTTCCAGGATTTTCAAACTAGTAAAATCAGAGAGAGAGAGAGAGAGTATGCATGTTTTTCTTTAGCACCAGTAGGCAAATAGGATAAGCTCAGAAACACACACACACACACACACACACTTATCTCATCCAATCATTGTGGTTGGAAGCTGTAAAATCTTTATGGGCTAAATCTGCATTACATGCCCACCATTGGAGCTAGTGGGATTAGCTGTATATGAAATAGTAACATAAAAATTTAAATATGATATTAAAATGTATATTATAAACACATTTTCATTTAAAAAGTATAAAATATCAAGCAAGCTCAACAATTTTTTATATACATAAACTTTGTTTGATTTGAGTATTTTGATATGAAATTTTCAGTAATGAACTTAAGGTTTACAATCAGTAGTAATCTAATGATAAAAAATTAAATTAAATATTCATTTAAAAAATGAATGAAATTGATATTGTATAAAATAGTTTCAAAACTAATGAATCATAGTTTAAATTCAACCTATTTATTTCTAAATTAATTTTTCATATTGGTAATTTAAGATTTTTATCAATAAGCTGGCATTGTTTTTTTTTTTTTTGTCTGCAGTTTTAATTGGTTTCCAGTATGTTCTTTGATTGTTCTGTTTCTCATTTATCCTTTAACACATCCTGACTTCCTCTAAATTGGATGTTTACTTTGCCCTAAAGCAGTTTCTGTCTTTATTTTTTAATTTTGTTTTTACTAGCTTATTGTGAATTTTTGCAAAATTTTTCATCTGCAGTTCAATTCTATTACAAAAATTTCAGGAAGCATGTGACAAAATTAAAACAATGGTTTAGAACATAATAAAAATGGGGCGGGGAATCAAAAGCTCTACCTTCAAGGAAGTTATAATGTAATCATAGAAATAAGGAGTGATTGTTCTTTCCAGCTGTTCTATTTGTTTTTGTAAGTTGATCACCAAAGGCTATCACCACACCTAATCTTCTTACTTTCAACTTTGAAAATATACTCTTGCCTTTGTACTTATTTACTTCTTAACTTTTAATTTAATTATAATTAGCAATATTATCTCTCTAATCATTTAAAAAAGATAAAATAGCAATTTTGTATTTCTATTCATATAGCCTTCTGAACTAGGAGGCAAATTACATATCAAAATTTTTGTAGTAAAAAAAAAATAATGATTTCAAAAATTTTCTTCATTTTCCAGGAGTTGTGTTATATTGGTCAAGTAGATAGCCTATATGGTTAAGTATTGAGAATAGCAAATTGTACACATTCTGTTTTTAAACATCAAATGAGTCAACGTTACTTGTCAACTGGCATAGGGACACTGCTGATTACTGGCTACCTCAAGGAGTCATGCTTCCTCAAATGTTGAAGTATAACATCAGGGAAGCCCACCAAGGCAAGTGTAGAATAGAAAGTAAGAAGCTTTATTAAAGGACAGTAAAATAAGACTTCTCTGGGTGCATAAAGGGGATCTAAAGTCAAATCAGTGAAATGAGGAAGTCCTGTCTCTTTTATGTCTAAAGTTCCCCTTGTTCTCCTGCATTCTTCTCCCTTATCTTGTTCATTTCCCCTCATCCTGCATAGTGACTGGGAGATGTCTATGGAGTGGCCTGGAGTGAGCAGGTGGGCTGGAACTTTCCCTTTCTTTTCTCCTAGAGTTCCAGGCTTTTCAAACAAATACAATCAGAGAGAGAGAGAGAGAGAGAGAGAGAGAGAGAGAGAGAGAGAGAGAGAGAGACGCACAGGCATGTTTTTCTTTAGCACCAGTAGGCAAAGATGATAAGCTCAGAAACACCACAAACACACACACACCCATCATTGTGGTGGGAAGATGTAAAGGGCCAAGGTGGAGTGCTAGGCAGGAAGGGAGCAGCAGCTCAGAAGGTGTTGATCAGCAGATCCCTATCTGCTCAGGAGTTGCTTAATTAACAACCTTTTTGGGAGGAGGAATATCAAAGGGCTTTGGAGACATGAACATTCCAATCTCCCATGGGTTGGTTCAAATTTCCCAGGCTGGAATCAGACTCCATTTTCTCCATCAGACGCAGTTTATATATCTATACTACCTGTCTTTAAATCTAGCTTCAATAGTTTGTGGCACATAATAGTGTATAATGGATAAGTACTCATGGATATAATGGATAAACTATATAACATAAGTACTATATTCGCTCCTTCTTTCCAAAACAGACTTAATGAAAATTTATTCATAAAACAAATAGCATTGTATTTCAATTAATTTTAGTTCAATATAAATCTTAAAATCTGCCAGTTTGAATCATAATACAATTTAAATAAGCCTGAACAAAAAGAGAAATAAGAATAAAATTAAGAGATATCATATATAGGCTTCGTTTTATTGTAATATGCTTGTTTTAAATTAATATGGATATGAATAGTCTTAAGAAAATAAATGAAAGAAATAAAGCATGAAGATAGTATTAAGGTAAACATCTTTCTCTATGTTGTAGATATCAAACTCTTATCAAGCTCTGATGAAGAGTGAGCACAGATCTATGTGTATAACAGGTTCAGATCCTAAAGTTATTGAGAAATTCTTAAGTTACCAGAATATGAAACAAACAAATGCAATATACAAAAACAGGGACAATGATTTTACTTTATGGCAGGAATCTAAAGATACTTTATTGATGGTATTTTTATGTGCTAAAACTTGTTTCTCATCAAATAGAAAAATTTAGGATTTTGATGAAATTGTTTTCTGGTGACTAACACTTCAGAAAAAGAAATATTAACAGTATCATAGTCAATATTGCCCATTTCAATGTTGAGTGCAGAAGTTTCCTGAATATTGTCCTTAACGAGTATGAGTTGTTTCAATGCACTTTCTCCATGTGATTAAATCAAGTCTTCAGATACCCTGGAATATAGAGAGAGCACTGGAGAAAAGGAAATTGTTAAACTGTAACATAGTTGCTGAACTGACTTAAAGTTGCCATATTTGTAGGAAAAGAGGGATACTATATTTTGATTCTCTTTTCTACTCATAATAAAGTATTTGAGGAGATACTTGGTTTTGCCATTTCACATGAAACACGAGCATGTATGCTATAATAATATAAGCATGCTTTGGGAGCACAAGTTAGCGTTAAAAATTGCTTATGTCATTGCCTTCAGGTAAATTAATTTTCTTGTGTTTCTCTGTCTCATTTCCCCTTTTGGGGAATTTTCAATGATGTCAATAGTATGTTTCAGTGGATATAGTTACTTAAATTTGGCTGTACCATAGTGATATGCCTTCTTCATACATTAAAGAAATTAATAGGCCTGGGCCAGTGAAATTTATAAAAGTTCTTAGTATGAAGACTAATCTTAAATTTTTATAGATTGTTTTAAGTGCTGAATTTATATTTTTGGTTAATCTTAGGTTAATATACACTAATATATTATAATTTTGCTTCATTTTTAAAAAAAGATATTTTATGTCTAAAATTCAGTACCAACATATTAAAATTGTCTTTCATTTATTATTTTTATATTGAACATGTTGCTTTATTATGTCCAGATCTTTATGAACTTTAATCTTTTTTTTTTTTGTCAGTTTCATGCCATGAAAATAAGACTCCTTATTTTGATTGGGTAACTGATAAAACGGTTGACCACTAGGGATAACTTTCAGATTCTAATAACTAGTCCAAAGAAGCACAAGAATTTGTGTCTTATCCTATGAATTAGAAATTCCATTTGCAAAAATATGCAAATTTGAAAAAATATGCAAAATCAGCACATGTGTAACTTTTTGTGTGTAAGTTTTCTCATCTTAAAAATGAGATCATAATTCTATACTGAAAAACACATCTAGGAACTGGTAGGAGGTCAATAAACATTACTTTGTTTTTTAAAATATTATTTTATTAGAGCTTTATATTTACATATAGTAGTTGGGTTTATCTTGACAAAATCATACATGCATGGAATTTTAGTTCATAACCTCCTTTTTCCTCACCATTTTCCACACATTTTCCACACATTCCTCCTACTTTTACTCTGCTACACTTCAATTTGTTCATCCATTTATGTACTTGATGGATTCTTTTTACTTACACATAATTGAAAAGTTCCCTGTGGTATATTTATACACGTAAACAACATGATTTTTTAAAGAATTCATCCTGCGTTGCGTCCCCTTTCCCATCTCTCCACTCTGCCTCTCCATTTCCTTCTTCTACATTTTTAATCTTCCCTCTATCTTTATGATATCTTATCCTTCTCTTTTCCTTTCCTTTATTTTACTGTAGTACTTTATTTTCCACATATGAGAAAAAAGCATAAGACCTTTGAGTTTCTGAGTCTGGCTTATTTTACTTAGAAGGATGTTCTCCATTTCCAATCACCTACCAGCAAATGCCATAATTTCATTCTTACTTATGGCAAAGAAGAACTTCTTACTTACCTCAAATTCTTAATCATCTATCAATGGGCACCTGGTTTGATTTCATAATTTAGCTATTGTGAATTGTGCTGCTATAAACATTGAGGTGGCTGTTATGCTGTGCTGGAAGCTATCCGTGAGCCTTGTGAGAACTAAATGAGCTGGAACCATAGCAGGGAAGCCTGGTTTTGGGAACTCCCAATCAGAATCCACTGGTTAGAGAATGCCTGATACACGTCACGCCCTGTCCTAGATCATTGCTGAAGTTCAAGCTTAGCCCCAGAGATGGGAGTAACCCACTAGAGGCAAACAACCTGCTTTCCCCCTCACCCATCCCATTTTTTGTGAAGAAGTTCCTACAGATCCGTTTGATAAGTACCACTATAAATAAAGCAAGTGCAGTCTACTTCCTTTGATAGAACCCATACCTCTCTGGTCGGCTTGAGCGGTCATTGCCATTGCTCTTTAAAATATATTTCTGGTCTTTTGTGTTTATTTTGTGGTACTATTTTCATAGCTTTTATTTCACAGCCAGCCCGTCCCTCTGACAGGAGCCTTTCCCTCACCCACGCAGGATATGAGTGAGAATGCTGATTTTAGTTATTTAAGAAACATGTTAAGAATGGGATTGCTGGGTTATATGGTGGTTCCATTCCAAGTCTTTTGAGGAATCTCCATAATGCTTTCCAGAGTGGTTGTACTAGTCTGCAGTTCCAATAATAATGTACAAGTGTACCTTTTCCCCCACATCTTAGCCAGCATTTATTATTTTTTGTATTCTTGATCATTGCACTTTTGAGTGGAGTGAGGTGAAATCTTAGAGTACTTTTGATTTGTATTTCTCTGATTGCTAGAAACATTTAATATTATATATATATATATATATATGTGTGTGTGTGTGTGTGTGTGTGTGTGTGTGTGTGTGTTTCTTCTTTTGAAAAGTTTCTGCTTAGGTTTCTTTTTAATTAATTAATTTTGCCTATCTATTGATTTTGTTATTTGTGTTTTGGGTATTAAGTATTTTGAATTCTTTATGTATTCTGAATATTAGTCCCCTATTAGAGGAATTGCTGGCAAAGATTTTCCCCCATTCTGTAGGCTCTCTCTTCATGCTCTTGTTTCCTTTGCTATGCAGAAGTTTTTAATTTGATGACATACCTCTTATTAATTCTTGGTTTTACTATTTGCATTTTGGGGTTCTTGTTAAGGAATTAGGTGCCAGCAGCAATATATGTGTTCACCGTTATATTTTCTTCCAGCAGTTACAAGGTTTTTGGTCTAATTTCTAAATCTTTGATTCATTTTGCTTTGATTTTTGTGCAGGGTGAGAGACAGGGCTTTACAGTTTTCTAGTCTATAGCTATCCAATTTTCCTCACACCATTTGTTAAAAAGCCTGTCTTTTCTCTAGAATATATTTTTGGCATCTTTGTCAAGTATCAGATGGATATATATGTAGGTTTATCTCTGTCTTGTATTCTGTTCCGTTTGTCTTCATGACCATACTAATGCCAACACCATACTGTTTTTGTTACTAGAGCTCAGTAGTTAAATATCAGATCAGATATTGTGATGCCTCCTGTATCCTTGTTCAATATTGCTTTGGCTATTCAGATCTCCCATTCTTCTGAATGAATTTAAGAATTGTTTTTTCTATGGTGTACTTCAATTTCTTTCTTCAGTGTTTTATAATTTTTATGGTAGAATTCTTTTACCTCCTTGGTTAGATTAACTCACAATTTTTTTATAAAACATTATTTTGAGTAGAGTACTAACTCACAAATTATTGTAGCATTCACGCTATTTTTAAAAATCTTACCCACAAGTGCGATATACATGCTATTGTAGTATTGGCACCTTATTTTCAATGTATTTCCTCAACAACTGCCCTAGCAACATAAAACAACTTAGATTAAGAACATCAATTCTTCAGGTGTGTGTGTTGACTTTGTAGTACTTTCTGGAATTTTGTACTAGGGGTTACTGACTTGACTTACAAAGTAAATTGGTAATATAATATTTTTTATTCTTTAATCATTATACAAAATAAGGGAAAAGCTGGAAAATGGAATAATAGGGCATGTATTGTTCCAAGGTACATAAACATGGTATCTAGAAACATAATTAATCTAGATTAGCTCTGACATTAGAATTTGGGGAGATGACAAAATGTTCTATATCTATGTTGTTCAGTGTTAGCCCCCTGTGGCAATGGAACACTTAAGAATTGGGTAGTATGAGTGATATTTTTATGTTAACTGAGTCACCAGGTGCTCAGACATTTGAATAAATGTTACTTCTCTGTGTATCAATAAATATGTTTCAGGAAGAGTGAGGATTTGAATTTTCAGACTGAGTAAATCCCTTAACCTACCCAATGTAAATGAACTTCATCTAATCCATTGAGAATTCAAATAGAACAAAAAGGAAGAGGATGTAGAATTTGTGCTCTCGCTTCCTAACTACTTCAACTGAATATACATCCTCTAGCCTAGAACTGGGTTTTACTTGATCAGCATTTCTGATTCTCACATAGGTCTCTGGAGGAAACCTAAAACAGCATCCCATTGGCTTTTTTGGATCACTAGCTGGTAGACAGCAGATCCAAAAAAAAAAAAAAAAAAACTTCTCAGTACCCCTAGTTATGCGGTTTTATTCCTTATAATAATTATTTTGCATATTTTATTACACAACTTAATGTTTCTTGTTGAAGAATCTTGATGTATAGATTTTGATTCTGAAACAATTTCTAAAGGAATAGAATTATAAGAAAAAATTTTCTTAGTTTATTTGGAGTTTTTAGAATTGGCTTTCTAATTTTATCAGACTTAAAATGCTAATAGCTCTGTTTCTAATAGTAAAGGGAACATTTCTTGTCCATAGAGTGATATAATATTGGAAATATACAAAATATCTCTGTTGGTTACTCATGTCAGTCACTTACATAATGCATGAAGCAGAGTGACTGGATATATGACGCTGTCAAAATTTTTTGGAAAACTAACAAAAATAATGAAGTTAGCTGGTTGATCCTAATTCCACTGTTCATGACAGAAAAGGATGAGCTCAGGAATCCTTTGTTCCCAGCTGAAGAACTGCATAAATGACTCAAATGTTTTTCTGTGTGCCCTGAGGAAAATCCCTATCTTCTAGAGTCCCAACGCTGAGATTGCTGAGAAACGAATGGAGAATCCCATCCTGTAATTGGATGAATTGAAATTTGGATGCGGAGTCTTGCCACAGAGTCTACTGTTAAAGTGAGGGCTTTGACTGAGAAAGAATGTGATCTTGTAGATTGGGATGATGCTGCATGGGTAAACTCAAATGAAACTAAGAACATGGAGTCTCTAAATTCTGGTAAAGCTTCTTTGCCAGGGAAAGAGACCTTAACTAATGTAATTAGTATAAGTGAGGGATTTAATTTTTAAGTTTTTTACTTTAAATTAATAACAACTTAAATTTGGATAGCAATATTTGGTAGTGGAGATTTGTTGGTCATCACAGATCTAGAAAAAAGGATTTGAACTTAGAGTGGTAGCACATTTTTGTCTTCATACACTTGAGGAATGTTAGGAATGGGTGCACACTTTAGGAGTGTTTTATTTTCTCCAAAGATCTTTTAATTACGAAATACTGTGTACTTGTCAGAGAAGAAATGGTTTGAATAAAATTTGAATTACAGTCTTTACATTTTTGTGCTACAATTTTTTTCTCAAAACATAACTAAATTTCAAGCAAACAAAACAAAACAAAACAAAAAAAACATAAATGCTAAAACTAAGACCAGAACTCAAAACAACAGATTGTTTTGAGATCCATCTTTCCTTATATTTTTCTTAGAAATGGATGTTAGTCTTTTATTCTGTTAGGTGCCCCCATATTTTAATATAATTTTCATATATCTGTTGATGAAAAACCCTATTTATGACCACTATGTTTTCATTTGTTCTTTCTCTGCTCTTGTTGATCGATTTTTCATAAATATAATCAAACTGTCAGAGCTTCTTATTCCCCTTCATGTGCTTTAGTTCATTGAGATGGATTTGTCACTACATGATGTTTTTGACTGTTTTACTCAAGTTGAGTGTTAACCTATATAATTATTCTTCAACTGTTTTCAGCCAAGATATAACCCTCTTTATGGTGACTTGTCAGGACTACTTCATTTTTAGGAGCATTAGCTCATTTTCAGCCATTTCTGGTTTCCAAAAAACTAAATATCCATTTTGATACCCAATTTTATTCACAGCAAAAGATAACACACCACAAATTTATTTTAATAATGTCAAGGGAACTTTATGTTTGAGGAGATAAAAAAAAAAGAATACAATTTTAAAAAACAGCATAAATTAACCCTGAATGGTTTCTTCAATTCAATTGGAAAATAGAAATATGGCTGGAATTAGAATCAGAACAGCAAGCAGTGTTCTATTTTCTTTTTGTCTTCACCAGGAGATTCAATTATCACAGAGGAAAGTAAAGGGGTTATCAGTTGACCTATCTTTGGGGTAAATAAGTCACTTTGAAGATGTTCTCAGGTTTGAGAGCCTTTGTTCCATTGCAAGAAACTGCTGTAAGCTATCTAGTAAGGGTGACAGTTACACACTTTCTTCTAGTATTAAATCCCATATCTTCTTGAGCCTCTGCTGCTATTCTAAATAAGAATTCTTTATTTTTCAGGATTGTTATGAAAATTAATTACAGAATACAGGCTAATAGAAGAACAATAACCGTGACTATTAACAGCATTTTTTTTTCACAAATCAGATGGATATGACCATTTTCATAATAATATTAAAAAAGAAAAGCTAATATTCAGAATTAAAAGATGATCATAGTCATAGTAGTTATGAAGGAAACAGGAATATATATTAATTATACAATTACACATATAGAAAAAATCATTTACACATACTGATAGGCACACAATTCCTCAATGAAAGTTGTTTTTAAGATTTGACTCTGTAATCAGATTCCATTTTACCCTAAACTTTCAGAGCATGAATACCCCACAGCTTAGACTTTAGTGGAAAATATATGCCAATAATGAAAGTGTATTATGTTGATATAAGTAATTTCAAGATCTCTATTTAAGCTCAAATTATAATGAGAATTTTTTTTTTTTTGCTAAGGGATTTAGTACTTTTATTTCATAATCTTAATTTGTGGGAAATTCTTAGATTGTATAATTACAAGAAAGCTATTTTTCATCCATATTTTGGTTTGTTTTATTTTCATTCTGTATATTTGTCCATGTGAGATTAACAAAAAGTAAGGAAACAAAAGGCAATCAATTAAAATGCCATTATGAATTATTTATGCATTACTGAGTTTTTTTTTTGAGTTAAGCATTTAACTTAAGAGAAATGTACTTTGATTTTTAAAGAAAAGGTTGCTGTGAATGTTATCAACAAAAATCAGAAGGAAGAAAAAGCTCCAAGCTGGTGTGAATAACACACCATCAGTGAAAGTCAGATTTCCCATCCTTGACTGCCAAAGGTGTAAATGAGCATCTGAGGCTAGTGCTAATTACAGCAATCTAAAGACAGAAACTGCTGTTTTTAAGTCTAGTAAGCAAAGTGAGATCCAGCATCGATTTCCAAAGTTGTAATTTTAGAACTCTTCCTGTGATACTATGTATTTGATCTTTCCAATCATGTTCATATTTAAATCACTCATCTAAAGTACTTTATTTAAAACTGTTTTAGCACATTTAAAAATGCACATTTGTAATTAATAACAGTGTAAATATATTTTAATTATTAATATCTTTTGGTGTGATATCTGGTGGGTATTTAACATAATTTTACTGATTGCCTTTCAAAAAATTGAAATACCAAAAAGAGACTGAACAATTTTTTGTCAATGATTAATTAAGTTGCAGATATAAACAACAGGTTTGGATTTTGAGGGTGAGGAATCGCACTGCTGAAGCACTTAAGCATAAGTACTTACTATTATTTTTTTCTCTCTGTCTCTGAGGGGTAGAAGAAGCAGCATACTGTAATATAACACAGTGAAGTAAAATATGGCCTCAAGAAATCCATCGCCTAAATCATTTACTCTTTCTGGGCCTCAGATATGGGCTTCTTTAATGGGATTATTTTGAGGATGGATATGGACATGAGATAACATGAGGACAATACAGTCAGCCCACCTGATATTCTTTGGTTTGGTACCCAAAGATTCAACCAATTACAATCAAAGATGTTTTTAAAAAAGATGACTCTATACTAACCATGTATAAACTTAAATTGTTTTTATTAGTAGTATACATTATTTGTATGAAATAATGGATTTCATTGTAGTATATTTGTACATGTGCATGTCAGACTTTCATTAGAACAATCTCTTTAGCACCTTGCTTTATCTCTACTCCTCTCCTTATTCTGATCTACTTCCCTTTGTCTTAGTCTCTGTGCTACTTTTATGTCATCTTTATTTATTTATTTTCCTCAAATCCACATATGAGGGTAAGTGTGTGATACATGTTGTTTTTATTTCTGGCTCACTTTGATTAGCATTATTATATTCTGCTCCATTTATAGTTTTGAAAATGGCATAATTTCATTCTTCTTTATGACTAAATAATGACCCATCATGTATATATTCCACAAATTATTTTTTCATCCATTGAAGGCAAGTAGGCTGATTTCATAAATTTTGCCATTATAAATACGAGTATGCAGTTATCTTTATAGTATGCTGACTTTAATTCTTCCAGTATTCACTGAATAGTGGTATACTGGATCATATGGCAGTTCTATTTTAGGTTTCTGAGGAAATTTCATATTGATTTCCATAGTGGATCTACTGATTTATGTTCTCTATGACAGTATATAAATGTTCCTTTTCCCTCACATACTCACCAGCATGTATTGTTTTTGACTTTTTATTGATAACTATTCCAACTACCATTCAGACTAACTATCTGGAGTCTCAGTATAGTTTTGATCTGCATTTCCCTGATGGCTAAAGGTGTTGAACATTTGTTCATGTAATTATTGGCCATCCATATGGAAACAAGAATGTCCCTCATAGTCCAATCAATCCAGAGCAAATTGAGCAAAGCTGAAGGCATCACGATTCACAATTTTAAAATATATTACACAGCCATTATAAAAAATAGCTTGTTACTGGACCATAAACAGAAACATGTATCAGTGGAATAGAATAGAGGACACAGTGATGGACTCATGCAGATACAGCCATCTAATTCTTGACATAGGTGCCAAAAACATGTTGAAGGGAAGATGAATTCTTTAGCAAATGGTGCTGGGAAATCTAGATATCCACATGAAAAAGATTGAAAGTGGATTCCTACCTCTTATCCTGAATAACATTCAATAAGAATGAATCAAAGAATTTATTTTGGTAAATGTAATACCAAAAATTTTGAGATTGCTAGATGAAAACATAGGGGAAACACCTGAAGACATGGGCACAGACAATGACTTCCTGAAGAGGACTCCAATATCTCAAGAAATAATATCAAGGGGCTGGGGGTGTGGCTCAGTAGTGGAGCATGTGCCTAGCATGTGCAGGGCCCTGGGTTTGATCCTCAGCACCACGTGAAGATGAATAATGAGTGAAGTAAAGGTATTGTGTCCAACTACAGCTAGAAAACATATATTTAAAAAAATACAGAATATCACGAATCAACAAATGAGACTTCATCAATTTAAAAAGCTTCTATACAGCAAAGAAAACAATAAAGTGAAGCAAGGGCCTGAAAAATGGCAAAAAAAAAAAAATCTACACTAGTTATTTCTCCAACAGAAGATATATAAAGAAGGCAAAAAAAAAAATCAAAGAAACAAAGGACTCAATAAATAAGTGGGAAAATAAATTGCACAGACATCTCTCAAACATTTTTTTTCCTTAACAATATTGGATTACTCTTTGTGAAATCCCTTCATACTGGTTCATTGTTTTTCCTTTCCTTAAAACTTTAATTTCCCCACCTAAAACATGTTTTCTTTTTCCAATCATCTACAAATATGCTCCGTCTTTTTATTTCCCTTTTAGAGATAAACTTAATAAAATAACTAACAATTGTTAGAATCAATTATACTAGATTCCAATCAGATTCACATGAACATATATTTGTGCATATTTATAAATATTGGCTTATAGTGTTCTTAACTTTTGATTTCACTCTCTTAAGTATCTACTTGTATATCTTAATAGACCATCAAAGTTATAACTATATTATAATTTTTAATGGCTACATAATTATGTTGCTATATTCATGATACTGCAATTTCCAAGTAACCTGGTGAAATATGGCACATTTTTCTTGTTTTATTTATTTGTTATTTTTTATATTGGAAAACAGTATAATAGTTATTTTGGTCACAAGCTTTAAATGTAGACTGCTAGACTAAAAATCTTGGCCCTGATAATTAATATTCGTGTAACCTCAGAAAAAATATTTATATGTGATAAGCAAAAGGTTTGGTACCATAAAAAGTCATGCTATCTCATAAAATTTTCATACCTGTTCCAATTCTTCCTTCCAGATTCTGTAATTTAAGGGCTAGATCAATTCTTCAATGCCAAATACTCTGAAATTCCACTGCAAATATATACAATATGCATGTGTATGTATATGCATGTACATGTATAATGTATGTGTGGATATTTCAATTTTCTATTCAAGGAAAAGAGGAATACTTGGCTTAGGTAAATATTGGGTATCAAATCTGAACTGACACTGATATCATGGGATGAAAGAGTAAGAGCCAGAATAGTTCGTAATTTCCTGTGAATGCATTGATAGTTGGAGACCAGGTGACAAATTGCATCTTGAACAGATTTTGTGGAATAGGGGGTTACTTCTCCTGTTTAGAAGAACATACTTGCCATGGACATTCTTATCATTTGGCAAAATCTTCCCATGAATTCTTGACTTGAAATGGCAAGAACAATTAGTCAAGAAGAGAATAAGTGAAAGTGCTGAATCTGTATCTATTACATGGCCAAGATGTGAAATCAACACAAGTAATGAATCCCAAATGCTGTACCAGAGGTTAGTAACTATCTCAGAGGCTTAAAATATACAAGGCTGTTTGACCCATATGTATTTTTAATTCACTGTGTTGACTCTGAAAAAAGTTAGGTAGATATGGTGGACACTGGCAAATAACTGACTAGCCAACATAAATAATTAAGGGGTAGCTCCAACCATAGCTGTTGTGGAGAAGGTGGTAACTGTTTTAAAATACTACACATTTGTTTATCTAGTAAACATGTTTTTCTTTACAATCTACATCAGAAAATATTTTCAAAAGTGGCTTATATTCTCCAGGCATGGAGAGAAGGAGATATATATATGGAGTATGCTACATCCTATACTTTCTGTCACAGTATAATCCAAAGGAAACTTTTTGTCTTGACATTTACCTAGAATATTACATTGGTCTAGTCTTTTAATGGCAGGAAATGGCAAGTCCTCTGGATATTTCAGAATATATGCAAGGAAGTTTAGAAACATTTCAATTTAGATTGAACTTCAGGCACCATCTTTGGCATTGTAAGATATCCTCTCCAAGATAAAGAACAAACACCTTTCCTAAAAGTAGGAAAGAAACATTGCTTTATAACACTCTTAGGGTTGTAGAGATCAGTTCTTCCTTGCTTTTAAATATAATTATAAGCCATTTTATAAGTATATTAGTTTTCTATTGCTGCTGCAATAAATTTCTACACATCTAGTAGCTTAAAACAACACATACTTATCATCTTGTAGTTAGTGACCCAAATAGTTTTCATTGGGTTAAAGTTAAAATGTCAGTAAGGCTGGTTCCTTCTAAGCTTCTAATGGGAAAATTTGTGTCCCTATGTTTTTCAGTTTTTCAAGGTAATCTGGATAACTTAGTTTATCTCTACTACTGCTGATCTTGATTCTGTCATTCTAACATCTACTACTGACTTTAATCCTTCCTCTCCTCTCTTCTGACAAGGGCCTTATGATTACATCTATCAAAGATAATCTCATCTTTCAAAGTCAGTTAATAGAATCTGCATTTAAAATTTCTACATAAATGAAGGGTAAGTTTATGCAAGTTCCCATGTTTAGTTACCTCTCCCTTAATATTTTCTGCAATTTATTATTCAGTTATTATCTTAATTGCCCTCTTCAGGACTGACTTCATTGTAAGTATTCTTAGTGCTTTAATTTCTTAACTACAATGATTAGAACTGTTAGCAGTACACTAGATGATGTTTGAATAACAGATGGTAATTGGGACTATTATCATTTAATTTGGAAAATGTTCTCCTATTAACCTAACTGGTCATGAATGGTTTAAACAGTTTTATTAGATATAATTCCCATAGCATAAAATTCATCTGTGTAATGTGTACACCTCAATGATTTTTAAATATATTCAAAAAGTTCTTCAGTTATCACCACTATCTAATTTTAGAACACTTTTGATTACCCGGGACACACCTTAGCCAAGTAATAAAAATTAAAATGAAAGTGATAAATCATATTTCTATTATAGATTCTCTTGAGATGGATATATAACCTCTGTTATATCTTTCACAATAATGAATAATTCAATCTGGCCACATGAAAATATCACACACACACACACACACACACACACACACTCACACACACACACACACACACACACACAAACTGGGATATTCTACAAAATAATAGACCAGTCACTATTTAAAATTTCTGAAATAATGAAATAACTGGCAGACTATCACAGATTAGAAAACAGCTGCATTCAGTGGAGAATCTGAAATTAGACCCTGATTCAGGTATAAAAAGTAAATTAGTAGAAAAATTAACAAAATGTGAATTAGTTCTATATTTTGGAACTAACAGTAATTTCTTAGCTTCAATGTATTCACTGTATTTATGTGAGATTAATATTTTGTTGGTGTTTGAATAAAAGGAAATTGAAGAGTATATTGGAACACTACACTATTTTTAACACTTTATTAAGATAAAGTTTTATTGTATTTGAACTTTTTTAAGATTCATGTGCCATGTAATCATTATATATATATAATGATTACCCCAAATTCATATATATATATATATATATATATATATATATATATATATAAAGTTTTCAATGTGTGAAAGTTACAATTTTACCACATCTTGCTTTGTTGACACTTGTTATTGCTGTCTTTTTATTTTAGCCATCCTAGTGAGTATGTCATTTCAACATGGTTTTGGTTTGCATTTTTTTAGTGACTATATGCTTTGAATGAGTAGTCCTCATATGCTCATTAGTTATTGTATGTTTTCTTTGGATAAAAGTTTATTCAAAACTTTTAGATTTAATTGATTTTTAAATGTGCTCTGGATAGTATTGCTTTATTTTATATATAAATAGAAAGTATTTTTCCCATTCTGTCGTTTATCTCTTCATTGTCTTGATGGTGTTAATTTAATCACAAAGGTTCTTAATTTTAGTGGTCTTATTTATTCAATTTTTTTTGTTTGTTTGTTGCTTGTGCTTTTGGCATTGAAAATAAGAAACCATTGTCTACCCTTAAATTCTGAAGGTTTAGTCCTGTTTTTTTTTTCCCTAAGAATTTTATAATTTTATTTCTTATAAGTGAGCGCTGTAAATCATTTTGATTTAATAATTTTGTATGTTGTGAGATAGAAGTCAAATTTACTCCTTTAAATGTTGATATTTAGTTTTCTTAGATTATTTTTTAAAAAATATTTATTTATATTTGCATTTCAATTCTTTTTTTTAATGAGAGAGAGAGAGAGAATTTTTTAATATTTATTTCTTAGTTTTCGGTGGACACAACATCTTTATTTGTACATAGTGCTGAGGATCGAACCCAGGGCAGCGTGCATGCAAGGTGAGCACGCTACAGCTTGAGCCACATCCCCAGCCCATATTTCAATTCTTAATACACCATTATATCATAATTTATCATAACTCTGATTATATATAAAGTATGTTGACACCAAATTCACATCTTCATACATGTATTTTGTATAGTGAAGAAAGTCTTAGCATTATTTTTTTGATAAGACGATTCTTTCTGTATTGAATTGTTTTAGTATCCCAAATTGAAAGCCAACTAGCCCAAAATGTATGGATTTATTTCTGGACTTTCAGGTCTATTCCTTTGATTGACATGTCTATCATTCTAGTACTATATTCCCTTGATTATCAAGCTTCATAATTATTTTTGAAATTGGGAAATGTGTTTTATTTTATTTTGGTATTTTTTGATATTTCTTGGGAATATTCTGTGTACACTGCATTTCATTATGAATTTTAGGATGCTGTTGTCAATTTTCCCCCCTCCTCTGACCAAAGGAAATAAACAACCTACAAATCTGCAAGGATTTTCATGGTTATTGCATTGAATATGTAGATCAATTTAGGAAATAATGATATCAGGTCTATAATCTATGAATAGTGGTATCTTTCTATTAAAAATCCATTAATTCTTTCTAATAGTATTTTATAGTTTTTAGGGAACAATGAAATTATTTTTAAAAAATTTTATTACAAGTGTTTTATTCTTTCATTATTATTTCATAGATGAAATTGTTTCCTTAACTTTAGGGATTGTTCATTACTCATATGTCAAAATATATAAAAGTTTATTATTGATCTTGTACTATGTCACCTTGATGAATTTGTCCTAAAAATTTTAAAAATTCCTTAGAATATTTATATACAGGCTTATATTATCTAAAATTGGTCTAGTATTATTGTTTACTTTCTAATATTGATGCTATAAGTATATTTATTTTATTGACCGATGATCTCATTAGTATCTTTAATACAGTGTCGAATAGAAGTGATGAAAGTAAATATTCGTGTTTTGTTTCTCATGTCAAAGAGAAAGTATTGAGCCTTTTACCAAATGTGATATTAGCTATGGATTTTATTTATATTTTTTTTATCATATTTAGGAAATTACATTGTTAATCTGCTTGAATTTTTTTTGCTTTGTAAAATGCCTGTTCTGTATATATTTGATGGTTGTATGTTGTTATTTATTTAATTAATATGGTATATTACATTAATGTATATTTT
This sequence comes from Spermophilus citellus, assembly GCF_964194105.1. Lineage (NCBI taxonomy): Eukaryota > Metazoa > Chordata > Mammalia > Rodentia > Sciuridae > Spermophilus > Spermophilus citellus. Next base: position 49,178,943 of record NC_138189.1, read on the forward strand.
GACATCAAAACAGCTTTCATTTCTGGGATGAAAACAGTTTGATCATGATATATAATCCTTTTCATGTGATATTGAAATAAATTTTCTAGGATTTGTTGAGGATCTTTGCACTTATATTCATAATAATTTTTCTCTATACTTTTATTTTCTTCTATTGTCTTTTTTCTGGTTTAGGCATGATAATACTACTAGCTTGCCTTACTAAACAAAGAGGGAAATATATTTTTTTCTAATGTTGAAAGATCTTGTAAATGATTAGTCTTAATATGTATAAATATTTGATATAATTTACCAAGCATTTTTGAAACCAAATTTTCTACATGTTTAAAATTTAATGTAATAGTTTTGGTAAGAATAACAATGACTTCAATCAAAATATCTATGACCTCATCCCTGGGATCTTGTAAATGGGAATGCAGATATGATTAAGTTATTAGTTTTTCGAGCAGCATACTTTCTTTTTTTAAAAATTTGTCTTATAATTTTATGTCCTAATGATGATACAAAGTTTAAAAATTTCAACTCAGATTGAAGAGCAAATATAGGTTACTCAAGCAAGTATGAACAAGTCAGAGTAAAAGAAATGGAGAACAACATTCTGCATTCCCAACAATCCCTGAGCATTCTGCATGGTACAGCCATTAAGTTATGTCTAAGATCCTCAATTGCAAGCTTCCCGTGTCTACTAGAAATGGACCCAGACTTATACATAAGTCCCAAGTGGAAATGATTGGCAACTACTTTGGGGATCTAATTCAATACATTAGAAGTTATTTCTTCTTTAAAATTTACCAGGAAATAGGGTGTGGTTCTAATAGGCAGTGGCTTTCAGAAAACTTGTAATTTGAGTGGTTATTTATAGTTTTAAATGGGAATTTTTTTTTGGAATGATTTTCCAGTTACCAATATTTTTCTTACAAAATATGTCAACATAAGCACAGAAGAAACAAGTTATAAACAAATTGTAATGAAAGTTACCAAATTGTATATTATAGTTCTATTTTATTCTTTACTCATCTAAGAAATTTATTAAAAGCCTATTATTAATGAACCTTTCTTCTATGCCAAGAAAAATGATAGGAAAGGCAAGAATGGGGACTATATCTTGGCTATATGAAATTACAGTGCACTAGGGTTGATAAAAGAGGTACACAAAAAATGCATAGGGACACAATTAAAAATAAATGCCATAAATATAGTTCAGACAGTAATTGCTAAAAGAACTCAAATAAGCATAAAGTCCTTAATTGTCATCAATTTATCCAAATCTATTTCTTATTCCCACTTCTTAATGGGAATGTTCTTTTGTAATTTAACCTGTTTTTCTTAACAAAGTAGAAAATAACTCCTTCCTAGGAACTATTCAGGCATTGGGTTGTCAAAAATCCATGCAAGTGAATTTTCTTCTCTGTCAAGGGCTTCCTTCCTTTGGAAATTTTTTGAAAAACTGTTTCTGTTGTTATTCTTTTCTGAATGTTTCCAATTAATTAAAGGAAAGCCTTTGCACTGTCACCTATAGTCAAATTTCTGCTCCTGAATTGTTTTCCACTCATGGAAACAACTCAGGTAGTAATTATTCAGTTCATTGTACACAAAGTGAATTAACTCTTTGAGTTCATTTTCTGGATGGAAAATGAAGGTAGCAGATGTACCCATTCCCTCTTAGCTTTTACATATCTCTTTTAACTTTTTAATATTGTAATAATTAAATGCACATTTTTATTATTTTATTTATTTTACATGTTCTATTTACTTTAAAAACAGTGATGAATTCAATTTTTAGTTTTAACTACCACCACTTCTGCAAAACATTTTTACAAGATGATCTGAACAGAAAACATAAAAGAGTTTAAAGTACAAGATAAAGTGGTTTCTCCTCTCATTTCTATACTTTAAGATATATAATTATGCTAATAACTGTCTAATGTCTACCATGTGCTAATATTCTGATGTGTTACTTTTTATTTTTAAAATGAGGATTAAATTGGCAGATAATTATCACTGACTCTAAATTTCTCCTGTAGATTAAATAAGTTCGGAAGTTCAATAAATTGTTGGGTTTTTTTTTGCACATAGCATTTAAGTGAGAATCAAGTTGAATAATTTCATATATAATTTATAAAACTAGAGACAAAACAGGTGGATAAGGGAAAAAAATGTCTATTAAACACTTAGAATATGTTATACACCATCATCATCACTGTATTGATTAGACTGGTTTTGTTTGTAAAAGTAAATGATTATTCTACTTAAACTAAAGGAAATTGTATTGTCCTCATTACAGAAGTCCACGGTTTTTGTGGTTCCAACAATGCCTAATCACATGATCTATGATAGGAAAGATCCCTTCATCTTTCTACCATCTTAGGTTGGTTTTATCCATAGGCTTTTAGCAAGATAACTATAGTTGCTCTAGGCATTATATCCAAAAATTAAAATATATCTGTTAAGGTAATGTTATTATTGAATTTCACTTTTAGTGAAAAGAAATTTGTCCTGATTCCTCTATGGATTGTCTCATATTCTATACTCAACACTGGCTCATTTCCGAGACCATCAGTCACTGATAAATGGAGTGTGAGTACTGTGATTAGGAACTATGGCTAAGACTGGAATAAAGAGGTGCTCTTCAGAAGCACTTTGCTCTGTGGAAGCATTGGAGACAGAAGACTGTACAGGATTTCCATGAACCATGGAAGGATATGTAAATGAAGGTGGTCTTGTTGTACATGGGTGCTACAGTCACTTACTTGGCCATAAGCAACTTTATCCAATATGCGTAAGAGCTCTAAAATGTAGATTGTTTACAAATTAGAAACTAAGACTTGAGAGGAATGATCCCCCCCCCCAATAAAAAAGCCAAAAAGCTATTGAACTGGGATTAGAAACTTTTCAATTTCAAAACCTATGTTCTTTCCATTAAACATATTGTGTTAATGCAGAATCCCTGAATGATGTAGAAGTGTAGTCAAAGAGTTCCAACTTTCCCAAATATGATGATAAAAAAGAAGCAATCAAAAAGTTTGTGAAATTTGTGACTTTTTATTCTTCTGTTCCAAGTTTTTCTTTGCAATATCATTTATCAATTAAACTCCATGGAAAGAAAAATAAATATGAATAATATTTTATGGCAAAACAAACCAACAAAATAACTATATTTTTGATGTCCATGTATTCTTTATAATATGTGTAGAAGAAACAGAAAATATAATACCTTTTTAAGTGTTGTCAACAGAAGAATCAAACTCTGTTGAAGACACAATTTTGATTCTATTCAACGGATAATTTAAGAGTGCTTCAAGAATGAGAGGACTAATATCACACCTTAGTCAAATTAATTAAAACTGGAGAAAAACCAAAGTTTGTTGAGCCTTTCAAACTGAAACAGACCTGCTGAGACTAATCTTTTCTACCAAGGAGTTTTAAAATGTTGGATCTGGAAACAAGCAAAGAATATAAAGGCTGAGGATGAAAGCCGTGTCGAAAAGTTATTTTCTCCTGTAACTTCAAACACCAGGAATGTATCAGAAACATAATGTGTAGTGAGGTCTTGGCAAAGTCATTAAATCAAACACATATCCAAGGATTGCATGCCAGATGGAATAGACAGAGGTGTAATCCTTCAATCTTTCATCCTCTTTATTTTAAAAATAAGCAGGAGTCTGGTGTGCACGTGTGTTTATGTATGTGTGTGTGTGTGTGTGTGTGTGTGTGTGTGTGTGCATGTGTGTACATAAACACACACGCACACACACATGAGAAATTTTAGTGTTCCAATTCCTCTACATTCAGACTACAGATTCAAACTTCAATTAAGAGTTTTTATTTCCCTTATTTCTGCTTATAGTCTGAGTGGAGGGAATAGGAGAGAGAGCAAAAAGGGAAGAAAAAGACAATATCTGTCCTTTTCAAGTTAAGATTCTAAGTCTAGTTAAGGAACATGGATGAATATTTAAACCTAGTAAGAACTCGTGATTGTTTTATATTACCCTTTACTCTCTATTACCTTAAATAAAGATATTTTTTAATTGCCTAAATGGAAAATAAAAGAATATTTGGTCTTGCAAACATAGCATTAAGAGAAAAATGAAATATCTATCACAGGATAAATAAAGCTATGCCATGATTTTACTTCACCATGTCCAGTTTGTTTAATAAAATACTTACAAATAGATAAAACTATAATGAAATAGGTGGTTAAGTAATGAAAAGCGGTTCTCAAAGTGAAAGTAGGGTTTTGGTTTACATGAGTTCAATTTAAATCAATGTGTTATAGTTACAGACCAACTTGTCTAATAAATGTTAACATCTAATAAAATCTGATGTTAGAGACAGTTTATATTTGAATAAATGAGATATCAAACTTTAAATGTTGCCACAACATTTTACAGGAATTTAGCCAATATTTACTTCCCATTTTCTTTTCCTATTCATTCTGTTCTATTTATCTGTTTTCCTGGAGAAATAAAGACATAATTACTGAATTCAAAAGTTTGAAAGACCTTAAGTTACTTGAGACAGGCTTGGTTAGATGATCACCAATGACATTTGACATTTGTTGTTCATAACAAATGGCAGGTCTTAAAAAATTCCTCAACTCCTGAGTGTCAATCAAGAAAATTTATCTATGATGCAGCTTTACATCATCTGATTTCATGTCATGTTTTTTGGGAAAAGTTTGTCCAATGATATTTCTTCAAAATATTCACTGTGCTTGCCAGAATTTCTGTTTCCATTTTAAATAAGTATCCTTCAAATACTTACACCATTGTTACTGAGATTTTGTTTTTGTGTAACAAAAAGAAGAGCTAAGATTATCTTGCACATGAATAAACCTGATGTTCTGTTTTACCTTGTCACCACAGTTATGGAGTTAACTGACCATAATTTGAATTTCTGAAACTGTGAGCCAAAATAAACTTTCCCTCCTCTATGTTATTCTCATCAAATCTTTTGGTCACCGCTATGAAAAGGCTAACTAAAGCAGAAGTTAGCACTGGGAAGTCGGTCTGCTCCTGTGACTAATTTGACCATGTAGTTCAGAAGCCTTTAGAACTGGTTTGTGGAGGGAGGAATTTTGAAAAGTTTAGATATGCAATCTGGTAAAGATTTAGATTGTTAGAAGCAGAACTTCATGGTCAATTCTGGTGGGAGTTCAGAAGAACAAAATGCCAATGAGATTGTGGAGAGTAAAGGTTGAGCTTATGAGATTTCAGAGGAGGAAGACTATTGGAAATTGGGCTAGAGGCCATTCATATTACATTCTGGTTAAAAAGTTACCTACATTTTCTCAGATCTCAAGACCTTTTGTGAAGCTGAATTTAAAGGTGATAGATTCAGTACTCTGGTGGTGGAAATTTTGAGGCATCGAAGCATTCAGGTAGTGGCATGGATATTGTTGTCAGCTTTTAACCACGATCAGGAAGAGAAAGCACAGCGGAAATATTTGAAAAACTTAAAGTTCAACCAGAAAAGTGGAAATAAAACTGAGGCTGGGGAATATATGATTGTTAAGGAGATTATAGTTACAAAGAAGATACAAAGTACTTTATCAGGAAGAAGAAAGCTGGCTTGAGGGTCTCTCATGAATTTGCAAAGACATATCCATCTCAGTAACAATCGTGTAAAAAATGAAATTTCCTTGAAAAGGTAACCTGGGGGTAACCTGGTTGCATAGTGGTGCTTAAGAAGTTTTTTTCACCGTGCTTACCTGTGCTGCTTCAACAATAATCCCCGGAAGCTTGGCAAGTACTCAAAATGGTGGCAGGGCTTGGTATCAACTACCTCATCCTGGTTCTGGAGGAATGCATAATGCTGGAGTTAAGGGGTCATGGAGGCTTCCACTGAGATTTCAAAGGAAGGCCGGGGAAGCTAGTCAATGTGAAATAGGGTCAGAGTTCCTGCAGGCTGCCCATGACACGTGAAGATATGAGAAGGAAGCTAAAGCTGCAGTGGCGACATCCTGAGATGAATAGATGCCAGCAATGTTGAACACCTGCTAAGGAAAGCTGCAGGAATCAAGCAGAAACAAGAGAGAGGTCATGTGGGCTGCAACTCCAATGAGGCATAATGATTGATACAAGCCCTTTGTTGAGAACATCATCATACCATGTGCTCCAGTGTTGGAGGTGGAGCTACAAAACTTGTTTGCTTAGTTGGATTTCAGTCTTGCTTCAGTCCTATCCTTCTGTCTATGCCTATTTCTCACTTGTGAAATGAAAATATTTACTCTGCCATTATATGTTGTACATAGGAAACTGTTTTTGCTGTCTACCAGGAAAGACATCCATGAATTTGCCTTGAGTCTCAAATGAGATTTTTGTCTTGGATATAAGGTAATGCTGGAACTGTTAAGAGGAAGGAAATTCTTAAAAAATGGACTGAATATATATTTTATTGTACAATGGTCATGAGCTTCTGGAGGTCAGGCCTGAATGTTATGGTTTAAATATGAAGTGTCACCCAAAAACTCATGTGTGAGACAATGGAAGAATTGTTCAGAGGGGTCATAGTTCGATTTGTGATATTTGTAACTTAATCAATAGATTAATTCATTGATATGTATTACCTGTTAGTAATAGTGGATAGGTAGGAGGGGCTGGAGGAAGTGGGTAATTGGAGGCATGCCTTTGGGAATTAAAACACTGAAGGAGGGCTGGGGATGTGGCTCAAGCAGTAGCGCGCTCGCCTGGCATGCGTGCGGCCCAGGTTTGATCCTCAATGTGGTGTCTGCCGAGAACTAAAAAATAAATATTAAAAAAAATTCTCTTTTTTTTTCTCCCTTTTTTCTCCCTTTCCCTCCCATCTCATGTCTCTGTTTAATGTTAATCTTTTCTTCCTGCTCTTCCTCCCTGCTCTTACATGGAAATGAAGGGAGACCCTCATTGCTATACAAAATTACATTTAAGAGGTTGTGAGAGGAATGGGAAAATAAACAAGGAGAGAAATGAATTACAATAGATGGGGTAGAGAGAGAAGATGTGAGGGAAGGGGAGGGGGGATAGTAGGGGATAGGAAAGGTAGCAGAATACAACAGTTACTAATAGGGCATTATGTAAAATTGTGGATGTGTAACCAACGTGATTCTGCAATCTGCATTTGGGGTAAAAATTGGGAGTTCATAACCCACTTCAATCTAATGTATGAAATATGATATGTCAAGAGCTTTGTAATGTTGTGAACAACCAATAAAAAACAGACTGTCTTGTATATTAATAAAAAAAATTCTCTGTCTTAAAAAAATTTAAAAAAAACACTGAAGGACAGTGAAATTGCAGGGAATCTGAAAGGGTAAAGTTTCTAAGCTGCAAAGCCTGAATTAAAATGTAAAAGACTAGGTATTGTTAAGTTCCTCTGGTACACCCAGAACCTGAAATTCCTGAGATAGTTAAGACAACACTCTACTGGCCATTTAGCCCAGGGCCCTGTGCAGTTTGTCACAGGGCCTGAACCAATCAGTTTGAATGTGTACCCGGCTTAGGAGTGACCAATCACCCCTGCCCGACCTGTTCCCGCCAATGAATGTGCTAATCATGTCTCAGAGTTGTTGTTCAATTTTCCCTTGCCTCGTGATGATTTGTTCTGATGTATGCAAAGCCCCCCACCCTCTCCAAAAAGTGTACTTAAGCTCTGCTTGACCTCTGCTCTGGGCTCTGGGCTGCTCTCCCTTCCTTAGTGAGCCTTGGGCCTCAGCACGCTGACTTAGGATCCTCTTCAATAAACTCCCTCCTGCTCATTGCATGAAGCTGGTCTCTTGTGGTCTCTTCCTCCGACGTTTCGCCGGACCCTTACAAATCAAGGCTGGATCAATACAGCCAGTATCATTTATTAAAATGCTATTTTTGAAGTAATAAACTTTGTTTAAAGAGCAGTTTATGTTTGCAGTAAAATTAAATGGAAAGTAATAAGTTATTATATACTGCTAACCTTCACACAAGTTTGCATATTCATAAGAAATATTGGTTTGTAGTTTTCCTTTCTTATATGGTGTTGTTAATTATGATATGAGGGTATTTGTTTTTTTCATAGAATAATCTAGGAAATATTCCTTCTGTTTTTATCTGCTGGAAGAATTATAGAGAATCTGTCTAATTTTTTTTAATTGTTTAGAAGATTTTTACCAGGGAACCCACATGTGCTTGGTGTTTCAATTTTGAAATGTTATTTACTACTGACTTTGTTTCTTTTAATATATATATATATATATATATATATATATATATATATATATATATGCCTATTCATATTGTCTATTTCTTCTTCAGTGGATTTTAGACAACATAATTATGTCATTCAAAGAATTGGTTCAAATCGAATTTTGTGGGCATAAAATTGTTTATAATCTTCCTTCATTATCTTTTTAATGTCTATGGAATCTGTAGTGATGTATTCTAATTCATTTCTGATATTGTAATTTGTATCTTCCTCTTATTTTAGCATGATTAGAATTGTATTGATTTTACTCATTCTTTCAGAGTCAGCTTTTGATTTTGTTGATTGTATCTGTTTTATTTCTATTTTCAATTTCATTTATTATGGTTCTAATTTGTATTATTTCTTCTGCTTAGTTTTGAATTTATTTTATTTTTATTTTTCTAGTTTCCTAAGATGGAAGCTTAAATTATTAATTTAAGATGATTCCTTTATTTAGTGAAACACAATATTTTATTTGGAAAAGTGAAAGAAAATTATACCTGAGCAATATCTTTCTATCAAATTTCTAATGGAAGTTCATTACATATTTACATATTTTAGAAATTATAACTTACATTTTCATAATATAATTTGTTGGGTAGCTTCGAAAATTTCAGATTATTTGGTGTTTTATTATCAAAACAGCATGGCTAAAATTGTATAAGGTAATCATTTTTTTTTCAGATGAGGAAATTGAGGCTTTGAATAATTAAAAAGCAAATGACAGACCAAGAATTTTAATCCAGGCATTTTAACTTCTAGAACAGCAATCCTTCTGAAGATTGTGCTGGTTCTATTTTGTACTCAGAAATATGTCAATTACATCCTTACAAGTCACTGAAAATCATTCCAACTGATATGTTCAAAAGCTTTCACAGAGTTCCTATTCTGATTTAAGTGTGGGTCATTCTAAATTGCTTAGAAGGGTTATACACTAACTCAAGCCTATTTCTTCTGACATTGAATCACTTTCTTGGAATGAAAAAGAATGATTCAATTTTCAATGCATCCTTTATTATGGTTCTATCTCCCTTTTTACTAGAAATTTGTCTGAAGATACTAGACTCTGAATGATGTATTTCTTAACATTTTAAAATCAACTCAATCTTTGCCCCTTACCCCACATTTGTAGCAGTATTCTGGTTATTTCAATTTGGATCTGTGATGAACATCTTTCTCAAGTAAATATTATACCTAGAAGTATCATTATCTTACCTTTTAATGTCTTTTCAGTTCATTTTCTTTTTACTTTAAAGATATACTAATTGTGTGAAGAGATAGGGTTTTATATTGACTGAAACATATGAAAGGAAAAGATTTAATTGTGTTTAAATAATCAAAACATTTTATTGCCTTAAAAATGCTCATAACAGCATCCATGAATATTAGCAAGATACAAGCTACTGCATTTCATTTAAGTTTTAGTTAAAAAAATATAAAAAAGAAATTTGGATCCTAATTACGATTATGTTTCTCTCAACATGAAATTTCATAAAATGAAATGTTATTGTTGTTAAGTATATGTCTATACTTTTAGTATCCTGAGAGATTTGTATGATACTATTTTTTTTTTTTTTTTTGGTTTGGTACTAGGAATTGAATTCAGGGGCATTCAATCACTGAGCCACATCACCATCTCTATTTTGTATTTTATTTAGAGACAGGGTCTCGCTGAGTTGCTTAGCACATCAATTTTGCTGAGGCTAACTTTGAAATAGCAATCCTCCTGCCTCAGCTTCCAGAGCCACTGGGATTACAGACTTGTGTCACCATACCCAGCTTAGATATACTAATTTTATTTATTTATTTATTTATTTATTTATTTATTTATTTATTTATTTTTTTAATTTGTTTGTTTACTTATTTATTTGAAATTTTTAGTTGTAGATGGACACAATATCTTTATTTTATTTTATTATTTTTTAAATGTAGTGCTGAGGATTGAACCCAGTGCTTCACACAGGTGAGGCAAGCACTCTACCACTGAGTTACAATCCCAGCCTCTAGATATACTAATTTTAAAAGAAAATAACTAATTGCATTTAAGTTACAAGAAAAATCATTCAAAATATTCAAGTTTGAAATTTGTGCCTTTAAAATTGTGAGGTTTTAATGTCATTTTAATGACAATAATTATCCTTATTGACTTCAATGTAATGTCAAATACAATTATCTTCCAATTATACATTAGATGACCTCTGTATTAAAATTTTCTGCCCAAACTTCTATAATTATAATCAAGCTACTCTTTATTATAACTGAGAAGCACTCTGGTAGCATTTTAAAGGAAAATTATTAGAAGTTCTCCACGGGAATAATATCTGTAAAGGAATGAGCATCAACAAAGCTTCTGATGGCATTATTCTATTTAAATTCACCAAGAGGCTTCTATGCTAAAATGTGTAAATTTTTAGTTCTCTCTTCCAAACACTTTTCTATACTTGTTAATGATAAATCTGCTATTAGATTAATAGTATATAGAGGTCAACATTTTGTTCCCAGTTCTTCAGTTAAGATGAGCCCAGTGAGATAAAATTTACACTCTGCTTTTCAGAATCCCTAGTTAAAAGTGATTATAATTACTGTACTTCAGCCTCTTTCATTTTCCTCTAAAATTAATATAGTGTAAAGTTCTCAAAGTTTGGGTAAAATTTAGATTGTATGGAAAAATCTTTATAACATGTAGAATTTACTTTACTAAACATAGTTTTTTCTTAAATTTGTTCTTAATTTTAACTGCCGCAGTCTGGCTGGGCACAAAACACTGAGCTGCCACAAAACACTTGTGTGTTCAAACAGGAAACTTTATTGCCCGAACTCTACGAGCACTCCACATACACTCTCCGGGAACTCTCTCAGCTCTTCCCCAGCTCCGCCTCTACCCCACTGGGACCCGGAGAGAACTCAAAGGGAACTCCAAAGTATCAGGCTCCTGGGAGCAGCAGGAACCACCCTATTCCCGGAGCCACCCTGAGGCAGGAAGATTGCAGGTTCAAAGCCGATAAAAGCAAGATGCTAAGCTTTAGTGTTTTAGTCAGGTTTTTTGCTGCTGTGACTAAAGGATCTGACCAGCACAACTGTGGGGGGGGGGGGGGAGTTTGTTTGAGAGTTCACAGTTTCAGACACCTTAGTCCAGAGAAGGTTGTCTTTATTCCTTGGGGCTTGAGGTGAGGCAGAATATCATAGTGGGAGAAGGCAACAGAGGAAAGCAGCTCCCATCATGGTGATCAAGAAGCAGAGAGAGAGAGAGACTCTAGCTCTAGATACAAAATATATACCCCCATATCCATGCCCCCAATTAACCACTTCCCCCAGCCACACCCTACCTGCCTCTAGTTCCCACTCAGTTAATTCCATCAGGGATTAATTAACTGATTGGGTTAAGACTCTCACAATCCAATCATTTCTCCTTTGAGTCTTCTTGCATTTTCTCACTCGTGAGCTTTTGGGGGACATCTCATATCCAAACTATGACACCTTGTCTCAAAATAAAATACAAAATAGGGCTGGGGATGTGGCTCAATGGTTGAGGGCCCCTGAGTTCAATCCCTAGTATCCCTCCTAAAAAGGGCTAGAGGTGGGTCTCATTGGTTAAATGCCCCTGGGTTCGATCCCCAGTACAAAAATAAATAAAAATAAAAACTAATTAAAAGTACTTACTAAAAATGTGTGTACTTTTAACCAATCAATTGCTACTTAGTTAATCTAACTCATAGAAATAAACAAAAATAAATGTGAATATGTATGTACACAGATATATAAACATATATGGTTCATTTTGTATCATTGTTATAAATCTCCACATAAACCAATCCAAATTCTATGAATAATAACTATAAAATATTATGCTGCCATTAAAATAAGCAAGTCTGATATATTAATTGCCAAAGTTTTCATATGTCATTGTATTTTGATCCTATTTTAGTTAAAAAGCAAATATGGCTTATTTTATCCAATTATGTATGCTAAATTAATGTTTTATTTTTGTATATATATGTGTGTGTTTGTGTATGCATGTGTGTGTAGCAGAAAATTACCTGATTGGTAGCAACAATTACCTTAGATATGAGAAATTAAAGTAGAGAGAAACTATTTCTGTGTTTATACATTTTACTTTTATTTTAATTGTTACAAAATAATATTTTGGTTTTGAAAATTTTAAAAGAAACATAGAATATAAGAATTTAAATCTCCAGTCTGGGAAATTAACATATTTAAATGCCCAGAAGAATATAATGTAAGGGTCCGGCAAAACGTCGGAGGAAGAGACCACCAAGAGACTGACTCATGCAATTGCAGAAGGGGATTTATTGAGGATCCATTCCAGCACGCTGGGGCTCCGTGCTCACTCAAGAAGGGAGAGCAGCCCAGAGCCCCAGGCAGGGGTTGAGCAGTGCTTAAGTACACTTTTTGGGGAGGGCGGGGACTTTGCATACATCAGAACAAATCAGCATGAGGCGCGGGAAAATTGAACAACAATTCTTAAACTTGATTAGTACATTCATTGGCGGGAACTGGTCCGGCAGAGGTGATTGGTCACTCCTAAGCGGGGTACATATTTAAACTGATTGGCTTAGGCCCTGAATGCCTACGTGCCAGGCTACACAGGGTCCTAGGTTATTAAACAACCAGAGGGTCAGGGGGAATATTTACTGGGCAGTTCTGGGTATTGTCCTTACAGCTACAGGAATTCCAGGTTTTGGGTGTAGCAGAGGAACTTAACAATACCTGGTCCTTCACTTTTTAACTCAGGCCTTGCAGCTTAGAAACTTTACAATGCCTGGTCTTTTACACTTTAACTTCAATTTCTTTTACTCTTACAATAACAGCAGAGTCAATATTAATAAATAACCTACATTTATTGCATACTATTTATTCTAAATGACTCCCTCTTTTAGTTTTTTTTTAAAAATTCTTAAATAGTGGGAGCTAGAATCTGTAAACTGTTATTCTTTTTCTATGTAATGATCTATCAAGCAAAATCACATTTTATGGGGTTGTATGAGCAGAAAACACTATTAATTTATAAAATTCTCAGTAGGAAAGCTTTCTGAGAATTAAAGAAGAAATATTTAATCCATCTGCAAATCCATCTGTAAATCAGTATGGTTAAATGCATGAGGAATATAAAAACTTCATTAATGTGAAGTGACAGAAATTAATGGACTACTTAGTAGATTAATAGGTAGGTGGCACCTTGGTAGCACTATGTTGTACTTCAGATTTGGGCTTGAAAGGATGCACACCACATTCAGGCCTCTAGGCACATTTAATCCGAGTGCAAAGAAATGCATGGTTATATATTTAAGTTGACTATTGAACTGCAAGCTTTATTTGTCTGCTGCTCTATTGCCTCAAGCCATAGAGATATAGAACTCTAACCTTGGAACAAGTGATTGGAGCATCACTAAAGTTTGATGAACAAAGAACCTATCTAGTGATTTTTTTTAACCCCATGACTAAGAAAATTCTTCATTTTTATAACACTGTCTCCCTAGTTCTTAATTAATATCATGCACAGATGTTGTGAGGGATACCATGGTAAATTACAAAAAGGGTTATGAGCCTCCAAAGAACTATTATTAATTATAGGCACATCATAAAACAATCCTTTAGAATGATGGGACTGTCAAATACCAGGCTTTCAATCTGTATTTTTGAGGCTTATTCTTACTTCTTTTTCCGCAAAAGGAGCGTTAAATCAACCTATGGAGCTTAGTTTATTATAGTTAGGGAAAATGTGCAATAACCAGTTAAATACCATTTAATTATTTCAGTGATTTATTTTGCCCATTTCATTTTCAAATAAATTTAAAATGCAAAATAGGATGGGTAACTGCAAGTTAATAACAGGTTCTTCAAAATATGAAACAAAATTTAGAGGTTTTCTTTTTCTTTTGTCTCCCCTCCTTTTTCTTTTTCTCTTTTTTGAAGACGCACCTAATCTCAGTGAAAACAGAGATGTCTTTCTAATTACATTGTAACATTGAAAGAGCATGTCCGCCATCCACAAATACACATAAAATCAACTTTATACAATTACAAGATTTTTTTTTTTTGTACCAGGAATTGAACCCAGGGACACTTAACCACTGTGCAACACTCTCAGCCTATTATTATTATTATTATTATTATTATTATTATTATTATTATTATTTTAAATTTTGAGACAGGGTCTCATTACCCCGTGACTTCCCTAGGGCCTCACTAAATTACTGAGGCTGGCCTTGAACTTTCAATTCTCTGGCCTCAGCCTCGTGAGCATCTTCTTGCATTGCAGGCAAGCTTTACCGCATAGGCAAAAATCTTAAAATCATTTTCATAGAGTATCATTTCATGGTATTTGTCCACAGGTATTTATTCTGAATACCTTTATTTCTGATTCTCTCTCTAATCATGAACCATCTCTGTTCTGTTTCTTAGCTCTGATTTTATTTCTGAAACATACTAGTAGAATGCAAAGAGAATTATTCACTTAATAGCATTATAAGAGTAAAATAGACACTAGTATTGCTGTATGTATATCCGTGACTGTATGACCAATGTGATTCTGCAACCTGTACACTCAGAAAAATGAGAAATTATACCCCATTTGATTCAAATGTATGATATGTCAAGATCATTGTACTGTCATGTGTAACTAATAAAAAAAAGAGTTATATACAGATCTAATAATCATTTTATCTCCTCTGACCTTTCCATTGAAGGACCCTTGGACCATCTGCAAAAATGTATTTTTATTTCTAAACTAGAATTTTCTCTTATTACTTTGTTGCAGTCTCAGTCTCATTCTTTGTGTGTTTGCTTTATATATAAAACATGTTTGCCTGAAACTAAATATAAACAACAGGATGCACATGCTAAACCACAACTCAGAAATGCTTCATAGATTCTTTGTTTTTATTGAGTGCTCAAGGGACAATACACCAGTATTCACTAACCAAATGTGTATAGAGATTGTGGACAAGGTCAGATGGCCCAAACACAAAATCTATTAGAATGCATACAGACACAAAGACTTGCTCTTAGACAAATAGTTCAGAGATTATTAACATCTTAATAACTGCACTGTGAGGCAAGTGAAATGAAGTATAGATGTTCTTGATTAGAAAATTTCACCCCAACTGAAATGTAAAAAGGTCAATTTAAGTCTCAAATTGCAATACCATCTATTACTAACATCACAGAATATTAAATGTTTTAATGTTTGCCAGGCATTATCTAGATTTTATGAACTGAGATGTATTAAAAAATATTTTTTCAATGCAATGATATGCCTTGAAGTGCTTGACACATGGAAAAAAAAAATGTTGTAAAGGTGAATGGCATCACTAAAAACTAAAGTGAATGTCACTAGAAGATATTTACTTCATCTTTGAAGTGATTTGATACCTTCTAAATTATATAAATAATTGTATCATGCAAATACTTCCTATAAATAATATTGATATTAACATATTAACATATTATACTTGAAATATTATAAGAAAAAATTAATTTATAATCCATTTCTAATTCCTTCACTTTGATATACATTTTATAAATCTTGTTTCTTTTCTTCTTTCTATTTCTTTCTTGCTTTTTACCTTCCATTTATCAATCTATGCATTAATCCAGACAAAAGATAGTTGAAAGGAATATATTTTGTATCATATTATCAATTCAGTCAATAATATTTTATAAATTTCACAATTAGCTGCATTTTCCATGTCCTTAAACTGCAGAATATTCCGATATATTGATATACAAATATGTAACCCATTTCTTATTTTAACAATTTTATTTTTTTTTTCATAATTTTAAGGAGTACTATAGAGAATTTCCTATAACAGGAATTATGGAAGTTTACTGGATCAAAAATTATGAGTGACATTCATAAATTTAAGAACTTTTCTCCTGAGTTTAATTTCCAATTGAGAACTGTAGAGATTTCTTTGAGACCTACCTATCCTGTAAAGCAATTTATATAAAGCATTATTGCTAATTAAATATGAAAATATCCTACTTTATTTAAAATATTTTTGCTCATTAGTGTGATTAAATATTATTTTGAAGATTCTTTTTTTTTAACATTTTCTACCAGCATTACTTATGTAAATTTCACATATTTGTGGCTGTATTTTCCTTCTTTTTGTCATTGTGAGATGATGTGTGCTGAGAGCCATTAGCCAAGTAGGTATGACAATTTCCTTGCCAGCGTACCCCATGTTGCTTAGAGGAAGGACTCATGGAAATGGGCTTGCCTTTGGACCCAGGTCATTTGCAGTGACATTGCATGTATGTTTGAGAAAGGTGATGCTGCTCAAGGACCAGGGTGGATCCGGGTATAGGGAGGATCCTACTGGATTAGGGCGGATCCAGGTTTAGGGAGTATCCTGCTGCCTCAGGCGTGCCTGCTCCTTGAGTTCTCGTGGGATTCAGAGAGTATTTTTGGGATACAGAGCCGAGTGGAAGTGTGGATTTTGCCCAGAACGTGGATTTCCCCAGAACGTGTGTGTGTGGAGTGCCGGTGTGAGTTCGGGAATAAAGAATTGCTGTTTGAATCTACAAGGCTGCGAGTGGCTAGTGACTTTGTGCCCAGCCAGACTGCGGCAGATGTGTTTAAAAAATATATTATTTGTGACAAATTTATCATTTGTCACAAAAATACAACATACTATAATATTGTATCTAGTATTATTTTATGACAAATAATAGATTATTTTTTCAAACTATAGATAGTGTGATTTCCCTTATACTACAAATTTGGTTTTAATTGTGGCATGGATAATCACAAGTTCCACCACATTTATTAAATGTTATTAGCTACATTAGATAAACCTACTTTATACTGATATAAAAAGCTTTAGTTTATTTATTTCTATAGTTTGAATCTAAAATATCCCCAGGATTCTGCTCTCTTTGTCATGTAAGTGTAATTTTTCCTCCTTGCAGTTTCATCTTCACCAAAATACAAAACAGCCATCTGCAAATACACAAAACAAACCTGTGTCTGGACCCTATCTCTCCTGTTTTTGCCATGTTTATTTTATTCCCTGTGAAGGAAAACTCATTACATGAATTATATATTGTATCAGGGACGATCCATCTATCTCCTTTAGCTGAGATAAATTGTATCTGTTGCTCCAACTGATACAGAGTTTTATCAGGACAAATGGATCTGTATTTAACAATGCATTAAATGCTTACCTTATTCTTGCTTTCCTCATTGCTTTTTTCCCTTTCTTTTTTAAAATATCTTCTGTTTAGACTTTGTTCCACCATGCCAAAATTAATAATTCCAAGTTTATATTTTTTTACCTTTACTTTGCTAAAATCTTTAATATTTTAGAACTATCAGCAGGCTTTGATATGCTTCATCAATGGCTCTCTTTGCAATTACTCTTCACTTGCATGCAGAGTGAAGAGTGTATACTATACTCTCCTCATTTCCATCCTACCTCACTGATGGCTTCTCCAATCCTTTTCTCTTGTCTCCAAACTCTCCCATTTTTCATCATTCAGGTGCCCTAGATCTTGGATTTGGACTGCTTCTATTTTATGTATTTTCTTCCTTACATAAATAATGAAAGATTATTTTTGATCCTTATATCTGTTCTTTGTCTTCAGCATTCCATTGGCCAGCACATACTGAACAGTAACAGAATACTGAATGAAAGTAGCAAAATGGACATCTTTACCTTGTGTTTCACCTTTACTTTTGTTTCTTGGGAGTTGCATTCAATGATAAAGAATTAAAACCTAAACTTTAATCTCAGTTTTGGGTTTTAGGTAATCCCAGTTAAGACAGATGGTGTTATATTTAAGTCCTAGAAATTCTTTTATAATCTAAATTAACCAGAGATCCTATGTGCTCACTGTTCTGAGTTCCACCATTCATGTAGATTATGTCATCACTATTCCCTTGATTCTGGCAATTAATTGCTACCACTTTCTCTCTGACCTTGTGAGATCCCACCACTTCCAATGAAGTTAAGGAATCAATTCAATGGAAAAAAATCCCATCTGCTATTATCATCCGTTCTTTGCAAATTACTATTCCACAAGCACATTTCAAAGATGCTCATGCTTTGCGCACCAGTCCATATCTCAGTGATGGTGGATAAACTGTTCTTTAAACCCTTTCAGTAGACACAGTTTTGAGGACTTGGTGGTTGATTAGAGCACTGCTCCAGTTTTTGTATCTTCTTAACACTTTATATTATGTACATTTTATTAAGGAATATTTTGCATCTCAACTTGAAGTAGAGTAGGATGCAATTAAATGCTAGTTTCAATCCGCTGACTAAAAAGCAGACCTACCATTTGCTGAATGACCTACCACTACAGATTTGCTACTAAACAAATGAGCTCCATCAGTTTTTTAAGTCTGATATGAAAGTATGTGTTTTGTTTATTCCTAAATTCAGTACCATGAGTATCAATTTCTATATGAGTTCATATTTTGTTGCATAAAAGTCTTACAGTATTTTGGTGTACACATTCTGCCACAGTTTAGATTTTATACTTGTCTGTTTAAGACAGGCTAAACCTTTACATTAGTTTGGAAATTCAATGTTATAGATAGGGCCTAAAAAGATTGACATCCCCTTGCAAAATAATGACATCAAGTAAGTTATTTTTGAGTTCCTTAATCATTCCCTAACATCCTATTTCAGAATGCAGAAGCAGTTTCTTCTTCTTCTAAGGAAAATGCAGTGGCATTTTGGTATCAGATTACTGAGCCAGTCCAACATATTGACAAGTCTTCTCTTTTGCTTGGAATCTCCCTCAGCTCAGTCTTTCATTTAATGACCTGCATAGATTGTGAATTTAGCATATAATGTACTTTAGCAAACCCCAAGCTTAAATTCTATCTTAGATTTGTAGCTAAGTCTTTCTAAGCTGAGAGACAGAAGATCCCCTTTCCATTTTTTTTTCCTTTTCTCCATACTAGATGCTGCTGATTCAGGCAACATCAAAATCCTAGAAGCAGATTTCTAAGAAAAGAGAGGGATATAGGGCCACAAGAAATATGTTAATTATCTTGGTCTTTTAGCAACCAAGAAATAATTTTTTTATCTTATTTGGGCCACTTTTTCAGTCTCTATTTCATTTGACAAATTCTCATACTATACCCATGATTTATATAAATGTATTTTTTCCCTTAAAGAGTAAAATGGCTTCTGTTTTACAGTGAGTACTTTTATTATATATTTAATTAAACATAAGTTTCATGCAGTTTGATTACTTGGAAATAGATTTATATTTAAAAAGAAGAGCTTTAACATGTCTCAAAATTAAATTTAATCCTCTTTTACATATTTCTGCTAATATGGTTTTGATGAATATTTCTAACAGTTGCTTAGATTTTAATGAATATGGGGCTGTGGATGTGGCTCAAGCAGTAGCATGCTCGCCTGGCATGCGTACGGCCCAGGTTCGATCCTCAGCACCACATACAAACAAAGATGTTGTGTCTGCCGAAAACTAAAAAATAAATATTAAAAAATTCTCTCTCTCTCTCTCTCTCTCTCTCTCTCTTTCTCTCTCTGTCTCTCACTCTCTCTTTAAAAAATATTTTAATAACTGTTGTATTACTAATAGGGCATTATGTAAAATTGTGGATGTGTAACCGACGTGATTCTGCAATCTGCATTTGGGGAAAAATTGGGAGTTCATAACCCACTTCAATCTAATGTATGAAATATGATATGTCAAGAGCTTTGTAATGTTGTGAACAACCAATAAAAAAATAAAAAATAAAAATAAATAAAAATAAAAAATATTTTAGGGGGTGGCGCGCGGGGCTGGGAAGAGCGGGCAGGCTGGTGGGCTGGTCGGGCGGCAAGCGGCCGGGAGCGCGCGGTGGACGCGGTGGAGAGTAGTTAGTTAGTTGTTGTTACTCAGTGTCAGTTGCTCGGAGGCGACGGTCGTGATCACCAGGAAGGGGACGGGACAGGCGGCAATGGTGGTCACCGCAGCCGCGTGTGCGACCCTCAGGTATCTGCCTAAACTGGAGCTGATGCTGTAGACATTACCAAAAGTTCTCTATAGGTTTAATGCAATGCCAATCAAAATCCCAACAGCATTTCTTGTAGAAATAGATAAAGCAATCGTGAAATTCATATGGAAAAATAAAAGACCCAGAATAGCAAAAGCAATTCTAAACAGGAAGTGTGAATCAGGTGGTATAGCGATACCAGATTTCAAACTATATTACAGAGCAATAGTGACAAAAACAGCATGGTACTGGTACCAAAACAGGTGGGTGGACCAATGGTATAGAATAGAGGACACAGAGACTAATCCACAAAGTTACAACTATCTTATATTTGATAAAGGGGCTAAAAGCATGCAATGGAGGAAGGATAGCATCTTCAACAAATGGTGTTGGGAAAACTGGAAATCCATATGCAACAAAATGAAACTGAATCCCTTTCTCTTGCCATGCACAAAAGTTAACTCAAAATGGATCAAGGAGCTTGATATCAAATCAGAGACTCTGCGGCTGATAGAAGAAAAAGTTGGCTACGATCTACATATTGTGGGGTCGGGCTCCAAATTCCTTAATAGGACACCCATAGCCCAAGAGTTAACAACAAGAATCAACAAATGGGACTTACTTAAACTAAAAAGTTTTTTCTCAGCAAGAGAAACAATAAGAGAGGTAAATAGGGAGCCTACATCCTGGGAACAAATTTTTACTCCTCACACTTCAGATAGAGCCCTAATATCCAGAGTATACAAAGAACTCAAAAACTTAGACAATAAGATAACAAATAACCCAATCAACAAATGGGCCAAGGACCTGAACAGACACTTCTCAGAGGAGGATATACAATCAATCAACAAGTACATGAAAAAATGCTCACCATCTCTAGCAGTCAGAGAAATGCAAATCAAAACCACCCTAAGATACCATCTCACTCCAGTAAGATTGGCAGCCACTATGAAGTCAAACAACAACAAGTGCTGGTGAGGATGTGGAGAAAAGGGTACACTTGTACACTGCTGGTGGGACTGCAAATTGGTGCGGCCAATTTGGAAAGCAGTTTGGAGATTCCTGGGAAAGATAGGAATGGAACCACCATTTGACCCAGCTATTGCCCTTCTCTGACTATTCCCTGAAGACCTTAAAAGAGCATGCTACAGGGATACTGCCACATGGATGTTCATAGCAGCACAATTCACAATAGCTAGACTGTGGAACCAACCCAGATGCCCTTCAATAGATGAATGGATAAAAAAAATGTGGCATCTATACACAATGGAGTACTATGCAGCAATAAAAAATGACAAAATCATAGAATTTGCAGGGAAATGGATGGCACTAGAGCAGATTATGCTTAGTGAAGCTAGCCAATCCCTAAAAAACAAATACCAAATGTCTTCTTTGATATAATGAGAGCAACTATGAACAGAGCAGGGAGGAAGAGCAGGAAGAAAAGATTAACATTAAACAGAGACATGAGATGGGAGGGAAAGGGAGAGAAAAGGGAAATTGCATGGAAATGAAGGGAGACCCTCATTGCTATACAAAATTACATATAAGAGGTTGTGAGGGGAATGGGAAAATAAACAAGGAGAGAAATGAATTACAGTAGATGGTGTAAAGAGAGAAGATGGGAGGGGAGGGGAGGGGGGATAGTAGGGGATAGGAAAGGTAGCAGAATACAACAATTACTAATAGAACATTATGTAAAATTATGGATGTGTAACCGACATGATTCTGCAATCTGCATTTGGGGTAAAATTGGGGGTTCATAACCCACTTCAATCTAATGTATGAAATATGATATGTCAAGAGTTTTGTAAATGTTGTGAACAACCAATAAAAAAAATAAAAAAAATATTTTAATGAATAATTCTAACAGTTGCTTAAGTTTGTTGTTTGTAAAACAAAACAACAATAAAAGTAAAACCAAACAGAAAATTCAAATATTTTATAGGTCTCTTTTGGCTACAAGTGCCAATATTCTGTGCACTAGATCTCACAAAGTGCAAGTAACCAACATTCTTGTTTTGTTAGCTTAATTTATTTAAGAAAAATATTCTTTTTTGGTAAATGATACAATAAAAAGTTGTTTATGTGTCTTATTTATTGCAAAGGCAAAGTTCATATTTTTAATAAATGAATATGAAGACCATCTTCTGCTTACTGAAAGGGCGCCACTGCGTTTGGCACAGAGAATAGAAGTAGACATAACAACACTTTGCCTCTTTGGCAGAACCCATCTGGAATTAGCATATCTAAGTGGTTTTTCTCTTGAAAATGGTGTTATTTAAACCCTAAACAGCATTCCAGAAATATAACAAAACCAGCTTAATACTCAGTAGGATTAAACAACACATATATGTAGGACCTATAATGATATTCTTAGAAATTCTCTAGTGCATGAAAATATTGACAACATTGTTTTATTTACATAATAATATTTTTAAAATACAAATATAAAGAATTCCAAGCTTTGTTAAAGAATCTGTGGCCATCATATTGATGTTTGTTTGTTTGTTTGTTTACTTATTGTAAGATTTTGAAATGGAATTGGAGAGACTGGCAAACATAACTGAGCTCGGAAATTTAGATACTTTCAAGAGACAGAGAAATAAAATGACACAGGAATTTCAGAAAGAATGGAGGTGAAAATTTTAGAATATACTGAATAGGAATAGAAGGATATAATTCAAGATATAAGCTATTTCTAAGAAATGTATAAGATATTTCTAGGAAATGTTAAAACAAAGAAGTAGTTATCTAATTTCAGCAAATAATGAGAAAAAGTTTCTGTGAGCACTATGGGAGAAACTACACAAAATATGTAACAGCTCCCCCTCTGTATGGAGCTTATATGCCTATAGAGGAAAGAAAAATTGAAAGCAATGAATCATATATTGTACATATACAATGTATATATGTATATAACATTATATATATATGTATCAATATGTGATGAGTGCTATGAAAAAAATATAAATAGAACTAAAAATTTTAACAAGAGTCCTGATAATCATTGAGGGCTATAATTTTTAGTTAATTGAAGTGAATTACACAGCTTTCATTTTAGAAAAGTTATCAAAATTGTCACTCAAAGCTCAATCCTTTCTTATGAACAATAATTAAATTATCCTATAGTTTTTGTAAGAAAACTGGTAATAATCACTTTGAAACCTTCCTTCATTAAATTTATCTCTGGTCATGTTCTTCAGGATAAATACATATGGTCTTTAATTCAGTAATATGCTCAGAAATATGATTTCTATTCCTGATGATGTTACCTTTGTTACCTTTGAATTTTTGATAGGCCAAACTAGCCTGTAATTAAATATCCACTTAAGGTATTCTCTTATTTCACAACTTTATGTCTTTGTAGCTGCTTTATAAGAAATTTAACTTTCATCAAAAATATAGAAGACCAGAAGTTCTGACTTTCTTATAAATATGTTGTTCCCTTCAAGTACTGAGTATGAAATTCTAAAATTTGAATAACAACCTCTTATTATCTAGACTGCCAAAATTTTGTGTTCAATATAATAAGACCCCTGAAATAACCATATTTAAACTGTTTAAATCCTTATTCCCTTTTAACATTTTTAAAATATTACAGAAAAACTAATATATAGAAATATATCCTGTGGGTTTTTTTTTTTTCTGTAAGGAACCTAAAAATCATGGTGTGAGATGTTTTAACTTACCTATTACACAGTCCTTTTTTTGAAAATAACCCAATCCAACATCCCTTGCTGACAGCCTGTCAACCACCAGGTATGTGATGAGGACATCTGAAGTTATACCAACTCAGCCCAACTGTCACTGATAGAAGCTGAGTTCAGGCAAGACCTGCTCAAATTGCTAACCAACAGGATTATTGTTTCACAAGCCACCAATGTTTGGGGTATTTTCTTATATATCTAGGACTCATTTATACTAGTCAATTTTTGATTCACTTTTTAAATTTTTTTCTGTTATCTAAAAATATACCAGCAATCAACAGAAAACCCGAATAACAGTGAAGCAACCAAATAGAGACATCTTTCCACAACAACAAAAACTCTGAAAATGAACAGTTTCAGGTACCTTTTTATGCAATCAACAATAAATTAAAGAAACCAAACATTTTCTAACTTTTCACTATCATTACCATAAAGTTGTAAAATAGCTTCTGTGTTTCCAGGCATCATATATATAACAAATGTTGAGAAGAGGGCATAAGAGAAATCATCGGCTACACCAACTGTTTATGCCCCTCTTTTCATCAGTAATCAAAAATATTTCTCAGAATGCTATTAGCTCTTTCCTTCTTTCAGTGTTTTGGCTAGAATTATGCCTAAGAGCCAGTGTTAAGTGCAGAGGAGACTGGGGAGACCACAGTTCTTTCCCTTGCCTCTTTTTATCATAAAGACCTTGGTAATCACCAGCTCATTTTCCAAAGGTCTGCCCTATGATTTTTTTCTTACCCATCTGTCATTCATATGTAACTGTAGGAGCATGATGGAGTGAGAATTCTTTCAAAGTTTCATTTGCAAAAAAATGCTCATCATTTGAATGATCTGGCTGTTCCATGGAAGATTCCTCTGGAACGGTTTCCTTTATTTAACTTCAATGGAAATTTCCAAGTACCAATATGCTCCAAAGGGGATTTGTCAGATTTTAACATCATAACTATCTATCTGGGTGAAGTAAGTTCCCCCAGGAATGTTTTCTATTGGTAAATTGCTTTACTAAGTTGCTATGCTTTGATTCAGAAAGGTGTACAGTGTTGGTGCTTCAGTTGAATGATAATAGCACATAACAAGAGCTGGTGATTTACCCATTATGATGATGTAGAACAAAACTGCTGAGAGCCACAGCCGAGTTGGTATGGCCCCTGGCATTTTGCCAACAGTATTGGTTGACAGGCGAGGCATTACTATCCGCCTCTGCCTCTACTTTTGAGTTCTCCTGCTACTTTGGAGTTCTCGTGGGGATTCCCGGGATTCCCCGAGAGTTCCCATTGGTTGGGGAAGTGCAGGAGGAGGGATTTCTGGAGGAGATATTTCTGGTGGCTGGTTCCTGGATGAGCTGCGTGGTGTTTGGGAGGAGTTGCTGGTGAAGTTCCAAAATAAAGTTTGTTCCTGCTTCAGTGGCTCTTGATTTGTGCCCAGCCAGACTGTGGCACAAAATTATATTACACATGTAGGATGTAAAAGAAGACTTATCAAGTGGATATTTTTTCCAGAAATTTTTCTAAAAGAGTAAACCAAAACTAAAAAGATGATAATTTTTGTTAAATTGATTTTCAGTTGCAAAATAATGTTCCTTTAGTCCCAATGGAAGCCTTTTGTGGGAAGTCAATTTTTGGTTCACTTAAATTGTTTTGATACTGAGGATTGAATCCAGTAGCCCTCTACTGATGTTGGATCCTGGAACTCTTGGATATATGGCAATGGAAATGAAATAAAGTCAGGTGGATGAGCATGCAGAGAAGGCTCCTATTGGGGTTTCCATTAAAAAGTGAGGCACAGCTCTGATAAGAAGATGTTAGGCAGATTGGGTGAATGGAGGGGTGGAATGGTAACTGACATTAGGTAAACTCAACCCAAGGATTTTACCCTGTGGTAAAGAAAAATTTCTGCAGCTCTTTAAGAGAACATAGTTAGGGCACCTCAACTTAAACCATGCAAAGCTGAAACTGGTCAAAGGTGACACTCATTAAGTCTCCTGGGGTGAGCTGTCAGGCCATGAGCCAAGGCCCAGAAGTGCATTTTCCCTTTGTTCCTATGATGGACTTAGTCTCACTATGGATCCTCAAACCCAGAACTTTTCTTTTTTTTTAGTTTGATACAGAGTCTGCCTAAATTGCAGAGGCTGGGCTTAGGTGATTCTCCCATCTTAGTCTCCCAAGTAGCTGGTGTTGAAGGTGTGATAGTGTGCCAGTTCTGATTCATTTTTATTCTTAGGGCATATTGCTTCATGATTACAGTACAAACTTGGAGTGTTTATCATAGTTTTCTCTTTCTGGGCTGACACTGAACTTCAATTTTTGTCTCCAGATGCATGAAACCATTAGGAATTCTGTACAGGCTTATTTCTCTAGTCCTCAGCATCTATATTGCTAGTTTTTTCCTTTTAGCTTCTGAGCATATTAATTTGTTTTTTTAATATATAGATCAATATCTCAAGGGAAATAGTAACATCTCTTCTTTCTGAGATTTCTTTTTCTCTAGGATTTCACCTTGGCTGGTCCTATCATTTTGGGAAGCTATCTAATACCTTCAAATAGGGTTTAAAATAAATACCCAACTTTTCTCAAAAAATTTTGGTTGGAAATATGTCAAGTTTAATATTAAATGAAAGGTAACTATCAATTAAACTTCACAATTTCTTTTTTCTTTTTGGATTATAAACTCTTTGAAAAAATGAGTATATGACTTATTCACCCTTGATTCTCAACATAAAACATAATGTCTGAAACATAGATTCTACTCTACTTTCTCTATTGGAATTAAATTAGATTTGATACCAGAAAATAAAGAAATAGAATAGTGGATGTGATTATTTGGAAATGAAAAAAAAAGTTTAGATTTTATATGTGGGGGTCAAGTCAAGGCTTCAATTACAGATAAGTTCTGACATTTACTATCTATGAGAAAACATTCATTTAAAAAAATCTTTGAACATTTTGTTTGGTTATGCTCTGTTATAGACATGAGGCATTAAAAGACAACTTAAAAATAGTCCATTTTTTCAAGGAGCTCAAAGTTTATATAGAACAAAAAACCACTTTAAACTTCACAAAATTCTATCATTTCTAACTTTAAAGAAGATCTCAAAGAGACTCATTTATGCCACCTTTACTATTTCCATCTTAGTTCAAATGCCTTTGCTTCAGCCTTGTCCATAGAACCTTCTTATAGGATGTCCTTTTTAACAAACACCATGTCCTCCTCTCTAATCAACTGGGGAAGTCAGGGTGATGTATTTGAAATTGTAAATCTGGTAGTATCAACGTTGTCTCCACTTAAAATATTATTGGATTTTAACCTTTGTTAGAATATAAATTTCTTAGTCTGTTGTGACTGAATGAATTTATTTCTGCTTTCATTCCAACTTTTGGTTTCATGAATCTCTTCATCTATCTTGCATGTTCATTATTTTCCACTCTCTTTTAGTTTTTTTCCCCCATTAATTCTAAAGTACCTCAGTTTCTCTCCTGCTTCAGGGCTTTTGTGCTTTCTTCTCCCTCCTTGTGAACTGTTCCCTCTGGGTTTTCTTACCTAGACTGCTTAACATGATACAGGTAAAGCTGTACTCTGGAGGGAAGCATTTCTTGAATCTAGTAAATCCCTGGTAAATGGCCCTAAGTCCGTGTATCAGGTCAACACCTGAATCTGGATATTTGGGCATCAAACTCTGACCACACTCAGAATATATCCTGACTATGTTGATACCAACCTACTTGGTAAGGCAATTTATTCCAAGAATACATTTGAATGGCTCAGCTTCTTACAAGTTAACATATCCTTTCCAATAATGCATGAGACCTGCAAGTATAGAAGGTTTGCCTGTCCTATATCTCTCAGTGCTAATCTATTGGTAGTTTCCAAGTGTAAGCTAAATAAATTTTTATCAAATCAATAAATGAAACATGGCAGCCTGCTCCATACTGGGGACCCAATGATCAGCATGGATAGTTCCAACCATTATGTAGCCCCTAATGTAGTAGCAAACAGATAATAATATAAGAATAACTTAGATATGCCATATAAGAGGGAAGAAATGCTTGTTTAAAACTTGATCTTAATAGAGAATATAGTCTGTTGATATTACAAACAATGTTCAATATCTATCCTTCATTAAAGCAACTTTTTTAAGCTTTTAGATCACAAAACTTCCAAGAGGTGTTTATACCTATTATATGGCTTGCTAGTGACAACATATTTGCTCTGTTTCAGACATGTAGAATTAGTTTAGATGCAAAATGTAGTACAGAAAAACAAGCATTGATGGCAAGTTGCTGGTTTCTGGTGTCTTGGACATTAACTTGCTTGTGTCTTATAAAATGTTTTCATGATATTAACATATCATGAAATTATAATTCAAAATGTACTTAAGTACATACAATAGATCTAAGAATATAGATTCTGGATTAAGCTTTCTTGGATTTAAATCAGTTTTCTCACTTTCTAATTGCAAAATAACATAATAATGGGAAAATTGTTTAAGTTTGTATTAGTTTTATAAAATGAGAATAATATGTGTTTCATAAGCTTTTCTGTAACTTTCATAAGAGCATTTCTATAAAATAATTACAATGTAAAATCACACAGACATAAAATATATGAAAAAGTTTTAATTTTAATGACTTTGCTTAAATTTGAAAAGAAGAACAAATTAAACCCACATTGAAGATCAACTGTGTAATATGTTTGAAAAATTGGAAAAGTACACATGACTGTGCCACATATTTTCCACCTTCAAGAAGACAGCATGAAAGTATACTTGGGTTTCTAACCAAACGATTAGCTACAATGTTTGATTAAAATATTCATAATATTTTATAATGAATAAAGTTAGGTACAATGGAACATGCCTATAATCTCAGCAACTCAGGAAGTTGAGGCAGGAGGATCATGAGTTTGATGCCAGCTTTAGCAATTTAGTAAGGCCCTGAGCAACTTAGTGAAACCTTGTCTCAAAATAAATAGTATAAAGGATTGGAGATGTGGCTCAGTGGTGATGCCCCTCTGGGTTCAATCCCCTACCCTAAATGAATGAATAAATAAATAAACAATATTCATAACATAGAAATAATATAAACATCTAATAATTTAGCATATGATAAATATATTTAGTAATTAAATTTGTCTTAAGAACTGTAATACAAAAAAATTATGAATGTAATGCACTCCACTATTGTCACGTATATAAGAAATAATGGAAAAAAAATGTGTCAATAGTTAATTTTTAAGTAAAGATGGAAAGTATTGCAAATTTGAAGGATGTGTTCTGAAGCAGTATACTCATTTACTCTATATTCCTGGAATAAATACTTTTTGTCTTTTCTTTTTTAATTAATTAATTAATTTATTTATTTATTTATTTTTGTGGTGTTGGGCTTTGAATTCCAGAGTATCAGGAATACTAGGGAAGTGCTCTACACTGAATGAACTACATCCCAGGATTCACAGGATTTCAGATAAGACACATAGCAAGAGATTATTGTTGAAACAAATGGTTGGTGAAATAATGAATGTTTCGCCTTACTTTACTTATTTCAATTTTCCTATATTTCCACAAGGAATATCAGTTTTGTACATTAATTTTGATTTTACTAGAAAAGGATGTTTTAAATTACAAGTAGAAATTTTGTCACCAGTTAGCAAAAATGTAGTCACTCATAGGAGAATGGGATCTCCTGTTAGGAGCTGCCCCTCGGAGGACCACTGTCTTGGCCATTCAGTTGAACCCGTCCTCCTCTACTTGGGCAACAGGTATGCCAGATCTGTCTCAGAGTCTGCTGACTGGGTATCTTCCTCCTCCTCCAAGAAAAGCCAGTTGTTGAGAATGATAGTTAATCCATGCCAGGCCTCTTGCTAAGTTAAGCACCACTTTTAAAATGTTATCACCACATTCCCTATAGAGACTTTGTAGACTTTGTGCCCTGCGGCTGGCACCTTACCTCACCCTCCTCACCCATTGTCCAGCAAACATCCTTAAGAAGGATAGAACTGTGCTAAAGAACATTCCCAAGTCTGAGCTAGCTCTGCACTAGATGCACATTATTTCATTTATTCTTCATAAGAGCCCTTTGAGGGTCTCACTATGTTGCCCAGGTTGGCTTCATCACCCCCAAGTAATTGGGATGATAGGCATGTGCCACCATGTCCAGATCTGCAAATTGCCTAAGATGGACAGGTCCAGAAGAAAATAAGAGGAGGACAGCACATTCACTAACATTTCTGTAGTGGATGACAATGATCTGTAGTGGATGAATATCAAGAATTTTGCATTGAATGCCTAAAAGTTTGTTACCCAAGATGATGAGTGCTGACGTGGATGCTGAAAATTTGGTGGAACTGGAGGAAAATACACGATTTATTAATCAAGTGTTGAAACTCCAACACATGCCTGAAGTTCTCTCTCTGCAAGAACAGATGCAGTTAAAAAAAAAAAATCTGAAGCTAAAATCAGAAAATCAAGTTCTTGGACAATATATAGGAAACCCCTTTTCTGCTTCTAGTGTTTTTCAAACAACTGACTCAAAAAGCAAAACAAAGTAAGGGATTGATTCTCCTTCTGTTTTATTGAATTGCTGCTGTTTTTTTTTTTTCCTGTTTTCCTTTAAAACTTGGATAGAGTTCAAAAGTTATAGTACCTTTGTCTGTGGCTTCATTGAATATTTATGAAGATAATGGCAGATATAGGCAAAATTAACTGCATAACAAGATATTTCCATGAGTTTGAGTATTATGTTAGTCTATGTAAATGCACAAATGTATTGTAGAGACTGTATAATTAGAACTGCATATGTGTATGAGACTTGAAGATGAATGTTTTCTTGAAGATGAATTTGCTTTACTATGTAGGTTTATCACTGTGGTAGAATTTAAATGTATAATAATTGGTAATCTTAAGCTTAGTATTTTAGGTCTCTTATTCTCCCAGAATGTTCTATAAATTCAATCATTTAATTTGAAGAGATTTAGTCATTCTTCAAGAATTTTTAAAAATTTAATTTGTAGATTGCATTTGGTGAAGAATTAGTATTGGAAATAATATTAAGATGCTATAATAGGAAAAGAGATCCATTAATACAGCTTACAGTTTTAGCTTTGGGCTACTTTTACTCACGAAATAATCTTATGTATTAGTGTTAAGATTTGATATGTGACTTTAGCTGTATGAATACATAATAACTACAAACATTTTGCATCCCTTTTGTGACCTAATTTACAAATATTTAAAAGTATTTTGCTTTTCTGCTTTGCTGTTTAATAAAAAGCTATTTCAGAGGAGAAAAAAAGAAAAAAAATCACCCACAGTGTTTTCTTCTCATCTATTTTGGAAATACAGTGCATTATCAGAAAAAAGACTAACATGAGGAGATTATCTGTGGTGGAATGTTCTAAAACATTCTAAAAGCTTGCACACAATCTGCCCTTTAGCTGTTTTTGTATAAATTGTAATGATGTACATTTTTTTTCTTTTTCTTTTCCCTAAATATTTTACCAGGAAAGTTTCATTTTAAACCAATATAGTTCACTTATATCTGTCAGGCTTCTATAGATAATTAAAAAAAGTAAACAGAGAAGTATCTGAAGAAAAAGTAACTATAAACATGATGTGGATTTTAAAAATACTCATTTATCTATATTAATTTTACCAAGTAATGTAGAAGATTAATTACAAAACTGGTGATGATGATTATATCAATATAGGAAATCAACAGGAGTACCTTGAACCAGAAAGGAATTTAGTTTGAATAAATGAATTTTTTAAACCTTTACTTCCACAACACAGCACTGCGATGTTAGAAAGCACTTTATTCCAAATAATGTAAAATATAATAATATTTAAGAAGAAGAATCTTTAAATATATTCAAGGCTGCATTTAATTTCAATTCAATGGTATAGTTTATATTCAATTAAATGGTGCTTTTTGAAGGCAATACTCTTAGCTCTTCATTACTCTGTATATTTTTTTTCCCGGAAAATGCTGTTTGCATTTCCAACAACATTGTGTCTGGTCAATATAACCTTTGCCATATTTAGATATATATTTTCATCTTATCTTTGTTTTCTTGATTATAATGGAAGCCTATTCTGTGTCTGTAACATAAGACTTATTTTGATATATAAAAGAAAAGATCATACTAGTCAAAGGTAAGTTATTTGGTGATAGAGTATTTGGTTGCTGAAGAGTGATTTTAACATTAATTAAATATAAAATACACTGTAATGCCTCATAGAAAGCAGGATTACTTTATGGAATCATTTTTAATAATTATTGTATTACTTTTATTTTATTTTTAATGGACAAATAATAATTTTACATATTTATAGGGTATAATATGATGCTTTAATACAAGTGTTATGTTTTTTAATGATCAAATATGGATAATAGGACATATCAAAACTTTACTAGTTCTTTGTGGTGAGAACTGGAGAACTTATTCTTAAGCATAAATTGCTTTGGTCACACCACAAAATGCATCTGTGAGGGCATTTTACAAACATAGATATAAGCAAAATAAATACAGAGAGATAAAAACAAATATATACACACACACAGACACACACAGACACACACACACACACACACACACACACACAGAGATAAAACAGAGACAATGGCTGGGGCTATAGCTCAATGGTAGAAAGCTTGCCTAGCAAGCATGAGGCCCTGGGTTTGATCCTCAGCACCACATAAAAATAAACAAATAAGATAAAGGCATTCTGTCCATCTACAACTACAATTTTTTTTTCAAAAACATATAGACAAAATCTCCTCACTCTTCTGCAAATTCTGTTGGAGCTATATTGCTTTTGTTATTCAGTACTTTTTTTTGTTGTTGTTTACTTTTTTGCAGAACAGGGGCCATCAAAGCTAGAGATGCTCTACCACTGAGCAACATTCTCAGCTGTTTTGGTCAACATTTTCATTGCTAAAACACCAGGCAAAAACAATTAAAGGAGGAAAAATTTATTTAGGGGCTCACAGTTTCTGAGATCTTAGTCCACAGATGGCTGATTCCATTCTTCAGGGCCTGAGGTGAGGCTGAACATCAAGCAGAATTATGTGGTGAAGGAAAACAGCTGGGAATGTGGCACCTGGAAACAGAGAGCTCTCTCAACAAAGACAGAATATAAACCCCAAAGGCATGCCCTTAGGGTCCCACCTCCTCCAACCACACCCTACCTGCCTACTGTTACAACTCAGTTAATCCTATCAGAGGTTTGAATGATTGATTTAACCCTCTCATAACCCAATCATTACATCTCTAAACCTTCTTGCACTGTCTTACACGTAAGATTTTGGAAGCCTCTGCATATTTAAACCATAACACCATGGCTTCATATTTTGTTTATTTTGAGAGAGATTCTCTCTAATTTGCCACTGCTGGTCTTGAATTTGCTCTCCTTCTGCCTCAACCTCCCCTGTAGCTGGGATTATAGGTATGTATCACCTTGCCTGAATTGTTCAAGTATTTCATACTTACATCTTCAGTTCTTTTTAAACTGTCCAGTATCTAGTTTGGACTCAATAGCTGTTTTCATATAATGGGAATTCTAAAATTAAAAAAAAATAATATTATATGTGATAAGTAAATATGAATATGGTGTCCTTACAACATAAAAGTCACATCGATTTTCTCAGTGTTAATATTTGCACCACTTGCTAATAGTAACTTATGAAATTAATATACAAATTGATATTTTATAAGTGAAACTATTCATTATAAATTTCTGAATCTAAATTATGTGACTGTAAGTGCATATTATGAGACTTCAACATAGAGTATGAAAACCATGTGCCCCACATTCTCTCTCCTGTTTTGTAAGTGTTTACGCTATGATTCTTTTCAATTTTTGCTTTTGTATCTGTCTCAGTACATAAAAGCATTCCTCACACTCTTTTCCATCAAGGTCACTTCACACTTAAAAAAATGTACTTTTTAATTTACTTCTTAGCAATGCCATACACATAAACATATGTAAAAACTTATGATATTGTAATGGAATACTTGATGCTTCTCTAATTTTTTGAGAGATTTTGAGAAATGTGTTCTAACACAACTTTCTTCTCATATTTTTAGTACAAAATTCTGCAGAATGAGAGACTTTCTAGAAGTTCATACATTGCATCAAAGAAGAATCATCTGCTTTCTTTTTTGTGTTGTTATATTTGCTTTTATAACTGGCATAAAATCAACAGTGTTAATAATTTTTTTCATCTGCATAGCACTTTGAAATTTCAGTAAATACAATAAATATTTGAATAATTGTCAGTTGACTTTATAAAAGCAAGAAAGAATTATTTTTATAAGTAAAGCTTCATTGTAAACAGTGTGCTTTAAGTTGTCTTTAAACATTTTATTGTTAAATATTTAAACTTCAATTTAATGATTCTTCTTTAAAGAACACTAATTATTTTTTCATTGCAAGTACCAGGAAAGTATGAAGCTGAGTCACTTTTGGAAAAATATTTAACAGATAAACAAATGTCAGGTTGTCTCTCTCTCTCTCTCTCTCTCTCTCTCTCTCTCTCTCTCTCTCTCTTTTTTTTTTTTACAAATGGAGGCTGACTATTTAATGGAATAGAAAATGTGTAATTTAAATCATCTGACAAAAATTCAATTTATTAAAAACATACTGTGGGTATATTTTCAAGTCACAGTGTTTTTTTACATATGAAAAAATTGACAACCAGGAATTCAATAATTAAAATTAAAATAGCTAAATCAGAATATACTTTTAGGAATCCATGATATTTATCAACACAAAGCAAAAAGTGTAAATAATGTGATCTCTTTTGTGACTGCCAACAATATGCAATTATTCATGCAGGAAAAGTCACAGTTTTGAAAATGTAGGTGTGTATTTTGTATCACCTATAAAACAGCATAATTTTCTAAAGATATATGAATAAAATGTATTCACTTAATTCAAGATTTATTTTAACTTAAGTTATAAGTATTCAGTGAATGTTAATTATTATTCTTCAATGTTCAATACAAAACAAATACAGAAAAAAAAATCTCAAGTTATTTGAATATTGCTATTTATTAATGCAGGAGAGTTAACTGATGTATTACCATTAAGAAATAATATGAAAAACATAGATTGCTTCACAATTTATTCAACTTTTATTGTATATGTAAAATAATTAACACTTTGCCAAAATAAAATGGTGTTGTTTTTTTTTTTTTCCTGTTGGTTTGTGTTTACTTAGTATCTACTAAACTGTATCTTTTCCAATGTAATCAAATGCCCATAATTTTCTGGTGTGGAATTGGAACTGATCCTGGAAGGAGTAACAGAATTAAGTAATATCACTAATTTATTTTGTTTATTTAGGCAGAATTAAAATTTTTTGACAATAAAATTATTTAGTTTTCTAGACCAAAATTTAAACTGTTAGGCCATCTTAAAAATAAAATGTGAAATTTCTGCTAATATGAACAATAAAATAGAAAATGGAGAATACTAAAGCATTTTCAGTGGAAGTAATTTTTGGGATTAATGTATCTCAAATAAACTGAACTGTTTAAAGGTATAAATGATGGAATCAGATTGAATTGCATTTCCTGTCCTAAATTTTTGACACCATTTTCCCAAATTAGGCAAGTTATTTAATCTCTGAGATACCTAACACAGGAAATGACCAGGTTAATAATTAAAAAGAAATATGTGAATAACAGGCATTATTATATGATGTCTGATCTATGCAATTATAAGTTAGTATGATTATCTTATTTTTGAGATTAAATGATTGAACATTTTTACTAGATTAAAGAGCTTCTTGTTATTTATACAAGTCTTAAATGATGAATCTTAGTAGTAAATGATGAATCTTACATTAAACTCACATCTAGCTAATCCCCAGCGTCTGATAACAGTGTATACTATAGCACTATACTATACCATAGGTAATAGATGAAATTGTTCTATTGGGCAATGCAAATGATTTATATTTAAGGTAGTCCTGCAAATTTTCTCTTAGATCTTGAATGTTAACTTCACTTTATGTTCTCATCATTCAATTACAAATTATAAAGTGACCAGAGAATCATTGCTTTCTTCAAGAATAGTTTAAATGTTGTGTTACTTAGTGGTTTTCAATTTGGGCAGATTATAAAATAATCACCCATTAAATATCTCTGTTTTATGAATTAGTAACATGTAGGAGAGAAAATGTGAATTAAGCTTCCTTACTTCCTCCAAGAAACTGAGACTTCATTGGAAAAAGAAAAAAGATAAGTTACATAATAGCTAATTGTTTTATTTTAATTAATCATTTAGAGAATGTATGACCAAAATGCATAACATCAAATTTTATTTTAATTAAATATTACTAGTAATAAAGCAAAAATTCAAAGAGTTGTTTTATGAGTCTAAATATAAGCCATGAAAAAATGTTCTAGTTTGATTTTTCTTAAGAGCAAGTCAACATGTTATATTATTTCAATAAAATTTTCTTTATACATTCAAATAACAAAATAGTATTAATAATTTGACCTTTTATTTATCAAATGGCCTCTGGTAAAATGAATTTAGAGAAGTGATTTAATGAACTTAAATAATTGTCAGTGTGATTTTTTTTTAATTGAGTTGAGTCAAGAGAAACATATCAAGGTCACTTTCCTTTTAATTATACATATGTGATTTGCTATGCAAACCTAAGAAACTAAATAATGAAAAGACTGAAAGTGCTGAAAATCATTAGAAGTTTTAGTAAACCACAGGAATTGGAAGCTCAAAAACAAATGTAGGATTTCTGAGAGAAATTATCCTCTGATTATAAGTTATTAAAAATTGAACATTTTAGGAATTACCAAAAATTTTTAGAGAGAAATATATTAATTACCTACTATTTCCCTAAGAGATCATCTTGGCTATAGAGAAAACAGATGAAAATATTTACAGATGCTTATAAGAATCTATATTTACTCTAGTCCCAGTTATACACTATTTGTTTATTCCTCACTTGCCAGATCATGGCAAATTAGAAGCAACAAATTAAAACTATTGCAATACACACATATCAATAAAAGGCTCTTGGCAAGCAATGTAGAAGACAGAAATAAAATAAAATTATAACTTGTGAACTCAATCAACATAACAATCTGAAGGAATATAACATTGGAAAAATGGAATTCTAGAGTAGAAATTGTTATGGTTTGTATATGAGGTGTCCCCCAAAATCTCATGTGGGAGACCATGCAAGAAGGTTCAGAGGGGAAATGATTGGTGTAGATTTAACATAATGACCGAATTAATCTCCTGATTAGGATTAACTGAGTTGTAACTAAAGTGGTGGGATATGGCTGCAGGAAGTGAGAATTGGGGAGTGGTTTAGAGTATATATTTGTATCTTGCAAGTGGAATCTCTGTTTCCTGATCACCAAGTAAGCTGCTTGCCTCTGCCACACTCTTCTGCCATGATGTTCTACCTCACCTAGAGCCCCAAGGAATGGAGCTGACCTTCTATGGACTAAGACTTTTTAAACCATGAGCCCTGAAATAAGTTTTTCCTCCTCTAAAATTGTTCTGGTTGGATTCTTTAGTCAAAACAGCAAAAAAGCTGACTAAAACAGAAATTCTACCAGATTTCGTTTTTTTTTTTTTTTTTTTTTTCCAGTTTTCGGCAGACACAACATCTTTGTGTGTATGTGGTGCTGAGGATCAAACCCTGGCCGCACGCATGCCAGGTGAGCTCGCCACCGCTTGAGCCACATCCCCAGCCCCTCTACCAGATTTCAATATTTAATCTTCAAAGAGTTAGGCTATTGTATTTAAAGATAAGATCTCAGTCCAGATATAGGAATTTGGAGTGACCCATAAGAATTTTAAATTATGTACACCAATCTTTTTTTACTCAAATATTTAAAGTTTTTTTTTAATTATTGAATATATGGCCCTTCAGATCACCCACTTTATACTTTTTCTTTGTGTTTATTAAAGTAGGCTTTAAATATAACATTTCTAGGAATGCTTTTTTTTTTTTTTTTTTTTTGAGATACATTCTCCAAGAAATGAGAGCAATATTAGTTCACTGGGTAAAGGAGATATGAAACTTTGGAGATTTTTATGGGGGGGAGGGGCTACCAAGGATTGAAATCAGAGGCACTCAACCACTGAGCCATATCCCCAGCCCTATTTTGTATTTTATTTAGAGACAGGGTCTCACTGAGTTGCTTAGCATCTCACTTTTGCTGAGGCTGGCTTTGAACTTGCAATTCTCCTGTCTCAGCCTCCTGGAGCAGCTGGGATTACAGACATGTGTCACTGACTTTGGAGATTTCTAACAAAGAAGACCACACCATCTCTCAATTTCTATCTAAAGATTTTTAAAATTCCATAATCTTGTTCATTTGGTTCTCATTATTTCCAACACATTTTTCCTATTTAAGAGAAATGTCTAACATCATGTAAGATATTGGGCAAGATTTTAGCTCTTGCTCTCCTCATTAAAGATATAACTAAATTGATAAAATCAGGACAGTAGCTGTTGCTCACAATGCTCTGGCTGTATAGAATGTCAAAGTTTTGGGTTTTTAAAATTTAATTAATCTATTTTAATTAAGTATATATGACAGCAGAATGTATTTTGATTCATTGTACACAATTGCAGCACAACTTTACATTTCTATGGTTGTACATGATGTAGTGTCACACCATATGTGCAGTTACACATGTACCTAGGGTAATGATGTCCATCTCATTCCACCATCTTTCCTGCTCCTGCACCTTTCCTCCCAGCCCTCCCCTTTGAGCAAAGTTCTTCCACTTTTCCCACACCTACTCCTACCCATAATGGAGCAGCATCCACTTATCAGAGAGAACTTTTGGCCTTTAGTTTTTGGGAATTGGCTTACTTTGCTTAGCATGATATTCTCCAACTCCATTCATTTACCAGCAAATGCCATAATCCATTGCATATGTATGTGTGTGTGTGTGTGTATATACATACATATATATATATATATATATATATATATATATATATATATATATCATAGTTTCTTTATGCATTTACCTATTAAAGGACATCTAGGTTGCTTCCACAGTTTATTTATTGTGAATTGAGCTTCTATGAACATTTATGTGGCTGTGTCCCTGTAGAATGCTGATTTTAATTCCTTTGGGTATAGACAGACCAAGGGGAGGGATAGCTGGGTCAAATGGTGGTTCCATTCCAAGTTTTCAAAGGAATCTCCATACTGCTTTCCAGAGTGGTTTCACCAATTTGCTGTCCCACCAGCAATGGATCAGTGTGCCTTTTCCCCCACATCCTCACCAATATATATTGTTTTCTGTATTCTTGATAACTGCCATTCTGACTATCATTAGATGAAATCAAACAATGGAGAAAAGATAGTCTCTTCAACAAATGATGCTAGAAGAACTGGAAATCCATATGTACCAAAAGGAAAATAAACTCCTATCTCTCACCATGCACAGAACTCAATTCTAAGTAGATCAAGGATCTAGGGATTTGTCCAGAGATCCTATGTCTAATAGAGGAAAAAGTAGGCCTAAATCTTTATCATGTCATATTAGGCCTCAACTTCCTTAATGAGACTCCTAAAGCACAAGAAATAAAATCAAAAACTAATAAATGGAATGGACTCTAACTAAAAAGCTTCTTATCAGCAAAAGAAACAATCAATGAGGTGAATAGACAGCCTATGTTTTGGGAGCAAATTTTTGCCACACACACATCAGATAGAGCACTAATCATCAGGATATATAAAACACACACACACACCCACACACACAAAAAAAATCCAATCAATAAATGAGCTAAGGAGCTAAACAAACACTTCTCAGAAGAAGATATACATTTGATCAACAAATATATGAAAAAAATATTCAACATCTGTAGTAGTTAGATAAATGCAAATCAAAGTTTTATTTTAGTATTTACATTTAGGAATCCGGGTACACTGTTATAAAAACTCATTAGCATTAGTGTGGAGTTAAGAGCACAGCAGCAAATCCAGAGGGCTTGTATTGGAATCCCAGCTCCACTATTTATTAAGTAAATGGTCTTGATCAGATAACTTAACACCTGTGTACTCTGACATCCTTACTAATAAGAGTACAGTAATTAGTGCAGTGATTAGACTCATGTGAAGGCTAAAATTAGTTTATACTTGTAAAGCACTCAGAATTTTCACTATCCCCATCAGATGGTGTATGTCAGTATCATATACTGTTCAATTTAGCTTCCTGGAAATATTCAATTATCTTTCTGGTTTATAAAATACTCCTTTTTACCTTTAAGCTAATGATTCATATCAAATACTGTAGCCATCATTTTTATTAATAACTCATACTTCCCAAGTAACTGCAAATGATAATAATATGAGAAAGTTGAGCACTCCCCACTACTGTATTAATGATGTGCAATGAAAGATACATTAATTATTGAGCAATTTATTTAAAAGGTACATGAAGGTGAAAATAAACTTAAAGAAAACAAAAGGTGTTCAAGGTTTTACTAAATCCTGTGTCAAATGCTTTGTATCTATTTAATCAAATATAACACAGTTATATTTATCTTGATAAAGCCACAGGGTTCAAATACTGTCTCAAAGATCAAATACTGTCTCAAAGATCAGTAAATTATTACATTTCAGGTTCAGTGAATAGAAATAATAGAAGTTGAACTCAGACTGGGATTCAAGAACTCATCCTACAGTACCTGGAGGCTTGGCATAGGTGGACTTAGGAGAGTTACTCTGATTATAAAAACATGAGATATGCCTGAGAGGTCAGAAGCAGCATGACAGGAATATCCCACTATTTTTCTAGAAACACAATTGACATAAATAGGTATTAAAAAGATGGAGTTTTGGAGGATGTTTTGTTTGAATTCCTGCCATAACACCTTATAGTTTGAGACATTCTGTATAGAACTTAACATCTCAAAGTTTTGATTTTGGCCCTTGTAAATAGGAAATAAACTTCTCTATCAAAAAGCTCTTTTTTGGATCAAATAATGTGAAACACAAAGTCCAATATAGAGCATATTATACACAATGAACTGCAAAAAATATTATTATTATTAGCTATTGTTATTTTTATTGCTTCAGCTATTTTCATAGGGATCATTTTAATTTTTATGTAGTGAAAAGACAATGCACAGTATAAGTATGAAACATATCTGAGATATGATGGCAAAAGAAGAAAAGGGAAATAGATCTCTCCAAATAATTCTCCTACTTGTTCATAGTATCATAAGTAAAATTTGAGCAGGCTAGAGAACAAAGTATCATTCTTGATTCCTGTTTCCTGTCTCATTTTTTGTTTTCTACATTTTATTTTCTTAAATCCCCTAATTCTGTGTATTTCTTTTAATTTTCAGTCATTACTCTGGTTTACTCTTGTATTAATTTTCTTTTTTTTTAAAAGAGAAAGAGAAAGAGAGAGAGAGAGAGAGAGAGAGAGAGAGAGAGAGAGAGAGAGAGAGAGAATTTTTAATATTTATTTTTTAGTTTTCGGCGTACACAACATCTTTGTTTGTGTGTGATGCTTAGGATCGAACCCAGGCCGCACACAAGCCAGGCGAGTGCGCTACCACTTGAGCCACATCCCCAGCCCTACTCTTGTATTAATTTTCATAAGTGATGATATGAGCATTTTTTGTGTGTGTCCTTGAAGACACTCTAACCTTTTCAGTTCCTGTGCCGTTTTGTAGCTAGTTCATTTCTAAACCAAAAAACTTTGATAAGGCAGCTAAATTTGAGTACCACTATCATCAGTATGTGGCATCTCCTCTTTAACATATCTTCACATTCTTAGCATCATGGCACAGTACATTATATTATGACATGCCATGACAAGACACAATGCAGCATAACATAAAACATATGAGTATTTTATGACGTATTCAACACTCTGGTCTCATTTGCCACCATACTTGCTTAGGAATTAACTATTCCTTTCTGTTAAGATATCTGTTTCCTCCCAGTTTTTGTCTTACTGTAAATGAGGCTATGGTTTAGATCTTGTATGTCCACATCTCCAGGAAGGCTCTCCTGGGAGGTGGTGGAACATTTATGAGGACAGGTCTAGTAAGAAGTGTTCAGGTCATTAAAGGTGTGTCCTTGAAGGAGCTAGTGGACTCTGGCCTTTTCTTCTTTCTTTTTTTTTATTCACTGGCCATGAGATGAGCAATTATACTCTGCCACATTCTCCTACCAAGATGTGCCACTTCAGCCCAAAGCAGCACATACTACCAGTTATGGTCTGAAACTTCCAAGACTGTGAACCAAAACAAGCCTTTGCTTTTGTATGTTGGCTCTCTCAAGTATTTGCTACATCAACAGAAATATGTCTAACAAAATAAACATCTTTTAAATGTATTCTTGCAGGGTATTTTTTGACAAGAAATGAATCTTTAATACAGATATTTTGCATTGAAATCCTGTGTAGGAGTATAGATTTTTTTTTGTATTTAAATGTTAAATTTTGGTGAAAATTTCTGTGTTTCTCCAACATTTGAAAGATATTTCCAATGAGTACAGATTTCTAGGTTGGTCTTTAGGTACTTTAAGAACATTAGTTTATTCTTACCTATCATTATTTCTTCTGAGAAGTCCTGTCAAGGTATTACATAGCCACTTTCAAGGTAATGTACTTCCATGTTCTTTTTCTCACTGATTTTAGTGTTTGATTTTCGATAGTTTTCTTACCATACATCTGGAAGTAATTTTTATATCTACTTATAGTCCTTGGAGGTCTCTGAATCTGCAGATCTATTTTTAAGTTCTTGGGCTTTCTCTCTTAAAATATCCTATTTGGTCATTTCTTCCCCATTGAGTCTATCATTTTTCATATATTACAAACTTTAATTAGAGATATTTAAGTCCAATTTGTATTTATTTTCATTCCACTTGAAATTCTATGTGCTTTAGCATAGGCATTTTATATTCATATCTTTCAGTTAGCTAATCCTCTCTTCTCGTTCCAGTTTGCTTTTTACCTATTTCTCTTCT
Source organism: Spermophilus citellus (assembly GCF_964194105.1). Taxonomy (NCBI): domain Eukaryota; kingdom Metazoa; phylum Chordata; class Mammalia; order Rodentia; family Sciuridae; genus Spermophilus; species Spermophilus citellus. The sequence continues at coordinate 49,221,825 of NC_138189.1, forward strand.
TTCTTTCTTTCTTTCTTTCAACTGATGTTTTTATGATTTCGAGTTCTTTATGATTCTTTATATAAACTCCTATTCTTAGAAGAACTTTCCTTCTTAATATCTCTGGTGGCCTGAATAATTGCTCCTCAAAGATGTTCATGTCCTTATCCCTGTTTGTTTTCACATGATTCAAGGGACTTTGTCGATAGTATTAAGGTTCTTAAAATACAAGGATCTGGATAGGAACAGAGAAATCACAAATGTCCTTAGAAAAGGGAGATCAGAGAGAGATAGTCAAAGTGACAACAGTAGCAGAGTCTGGGGTTATGTGGTCATAAACCAAAGAATGGGTTAGAGCAGCAGCCTTAAGAACTGAAAAAGTGTCCCTGTAGCATGCTCTTATTAGGTCTTTAGGGAATAGACCGAGAAGGGGAATAGCTGGGTCAAATGGTGGTTCCATTCCCAGCTTTCCAAGAAATCTCCATACTGCTTTCCAAATTGGCTGCACCAATTTGCAGTCCCAACAACAATGAACAAGTGTACCCTTTTCCCCGCATCCTCTCCAGCACTTGTTGTTGTTGGACTTCATAATGGCTCCCAATCTTACTGGAGTGAGATGGTATCTTAGGGTGGTTTTGATTTGCATTTCTCTGACTGCTAGCGATGGTGAGCATTTTTTCATGTACTTATTGATTGATTGTATGTCCTCCTCTGAGAAGTGTCTGTTCAGGTCCTTGGCCCATTTGTTGATTGGGTTATTTGTTATCTTATTGTCTAATTTTTTAAGTTCTTTGTATACTCTGGATATTAGGGCTCTATCTGAAGTGTGAGGAGTAAAGATTTGTTCCCAGGATGTAGGCTCCCTGTTTATCTCTCTTATTGTTTCTTTTGCTGAGAAAAAACTTTTTAGTTTGAGTAAGTCCCATTTGTTGATTCTAGTTGTTAACTCTTGCGCTATGGGTGTCCTATTGAGGAATTTGGAGCCCGACCCCACAGTATGTAGATCATAGACAACTTTTTCTTCTATCAGACGCCATGTCTCTGATTTAATATCAAGCTCCTTGATCCATTTTGAGTTAACTTTTGTGCATGGCGAGAGAAAGGGATTCAGTTTCATTTTGATGCAAATGGATTTCCAGTTTTCCCAGCACCATTTGTTGAAGATGCTATTCTTCCTCCATTGCATGCTTTCATAGCAGCACAATTCACGATAGCAAGATTGTGGAACCAACCTAGATGCCCTTCAATAGATGAATGGATAAAAAAAATGTGGCATTTATACACAATGGAGTATTACTCTGCATTAAAAAATGACAAAATCTTAGAATTTGGAGGGAAATGGATGGCATTAGAGCAGTTTATGCTAAGTGAAGCTAGCCAATCCTTAAAAAACAAATGCCAAATGACTTCTTTGATATAAGGGGAGTAACCAAGGACAGGGTAGGGACGAAGAGCTTGAGAAGAAGATTAACATTAAACAGGGATGAGAGGTGGGAGGGAAAGGGAGTGAGAAGGGAAATCGCATGGAAATGGAAGGTGATCCTCAGGGTTATACAAAATTACATATAAGAGGAAAGGAGGGGTAAGAGAAGAATAATACAAGTGGAAGAAATGATTTACAGTAGAGGGGGTAGAGAGAGAAAAGGGGAGGGGAGGGGAGGGGAGGGGAGTGGAGGGGGGATAGTAGAGAATAGGATAGACAGCAGAATACATCAGACACTAGAATGGCAATATGTAAATCAATGGAAGTGTAACTGATGTGACACAGCAATCTGTATACGGGGTAAAAATGGGAGTTCATAACCCACTTGAATCAAACTGTGAAGTATGATATATTAAGAACTATGTAATGTTTTGAATGACCAACAATAAAAAAAAAAGAACTGAAAAAGTCAAAGAAAGGATGTTTTCCTGAAGTCTTCAATAAGAACCAGCTGAGATCGCACTTTTGATTTTGGCTCCACAAATTTCATTATGAACTTCTGTAAGATAATGACTTTGATGTTCTAAGCCATTTAAGTCTATATGGTTTGTCAGAGCAACAAGAGGAAATAATAGGAAATTCTAATAATGCCCACCAAAACTGATAATCACTGAATTTTTACTGCCAAGTTTGGGGGCATTTTTTTCTCGTATTGAGCAATAAATAGATTTCCTATATTTGTATCTATTATTTCTATTATTCATAATGTTTCTATTTGTTTCTTTTTCTTGATAAAAAGAACAGATCCTGAGAAATGAATATATCGGGAAAGTGCCTACACTCTGAGGAATATAAAAACAAGAAAATGTATTAAAAGGTTAAGTAAAGTTCTAGAATAATAGGGTGGTAATTTTAGCCAGAACAAATAAAAGAGAATCAGTGAGGGAGGTGATAATGCTATGCTGTCATAGTTAAGATTGCAACGCAGCAAGCAAACCAATAGTTCTATGCTGGGATTTCAAAAAAAACTAAACAATAAAGTAGGTCTTTGTAAAATAGAGTATAATAATAGTTGGTATTTAAGTTTTACTTCTTAATGTAGTCTTATTTTTTCTATAAAGTATATTAAAATGTCAAAAAGAATACTAGTGCAATTCTGGTGCGTTAGTATCAGTTATTGGCATTGTTTAGATAAAACAATACTGTTGTTTGGGTTTTGGAGAATGTTGGATAGTAAATTAAAACTTGAAGTTTTGTGTAACCAATATGTTGTGTACCTGAACATTCATTTTATATTTATTATGTTGACAAAAGTCAAGCAAACAAAGCAAAACCAACAAACTATGGTACTCTAAAGCCACTAAACATCTTAACAACCTTGATTTTTCTTGATTCCTTGGTATTTTACATGGTTGGAATTTCTTCCTAAAAATCTGTTTCCATTCTCCTGAGGTATAATTACTGTAGTGTTCTTTCTCCTCTCTAAAGCTCCCCATTTTTTCCTTCTTTATCACCTCTAAGGATTTTATTTGAGATATTCTTCTCTGCTTGTTTCATAGTGTATAAATGTTAAATATTTTCTACTTTCAGATTTTTTGATACTTATTTTACATGACATTGTCTTCTTAAATGATTTAGAATTTAACTAGTCTGTAATTATCCATGCTTGGGTATAGTTACTGAATTACTAAGTTTGGGCAGTAAGTCATTTAACTTCCAATGTAAAATAGACAATTATTATTGTAAGAACAAGAAGGAGACCTCTTCTTCTCCCCTGAATAAAAACAATAGGAGACTTCATTTGACTGGTTTCTAAGACAATGACTATAGATATGTATGAATGGAATCACTGAGCACATGGATGACATGCTTTCCCCATCTCCTTCTCTCTGAGGAAAAGTTAGTGCTGCTTCTTGCATTTTTAAATTCATTCATTTCTTTCTTTCTTTCTTTCTTTCTTTCTTTCTTTCTTTCTTTCTTTCTTTCTTTCTTTCTTTCTTTCTTGTGTGGGTAAAGAGGGAATGATGCTGCCTTACATTTCTTTGGCTTCCATTGGTATGTCAGCTGTGAGAGAGTCCCCAGAGTCCAATAGGTTTTGACATAAACCCTAGCTGAACTTAACCCTTGTACTGCTAGTATGAACTCATCTATTAATAAAATGCTATCCTGTATAGTATCTACTTTGTTCTTTGTAGATATATCTTACAAGAGAGCAGAATAATGCCAATAATTGGTCTAAGGCAAAGTCAGGCATTTGGGTGTGTCCAAAACAAGTACCAAGTTCTAGTACTATACTATTAAGAAATAACAAGAGCACTTACCTTAAATATTTATTTTGGCTATTACATGAGGTGTCTTAAAAGAAAATAAAAACTAATTATATGCTGGACAATTCTACTTTACCACTAAGTAATTTTTGCTCACTCATGAATGAATTCATCTTTTAATGTTGTATTCAGAGAAAAAAATACATAAATTTCATGGCAAATGTGTACAACATTCCAATATTCACAAGTCCAAAAGATAACTAAGGGAATTCATGAGGAAAACCATTTGAGACAGAGAAAATCAAACAGAAAGTAATATGCCAGACGTGGACTGAAGAAAGGTTTCAAGCAGGTTCCATATTGAACTCCCTTTAATGACTTAACAGAATACTGTTGGCAGGTCAGAATTTTCCATAGAGCTTTGGTAAAAACAATGTCATTATGTACTACAGCACAATAACACAAACTCAATTTTATGAAGACATGTGGATAAAATGTAGAATCAAAAGAGAAAATTGTGAAATAAAGACAAAATGCTGGAAAAATCTTACCAAAGTTTAGTTTTAGGGTTTGGTTGCTAAAGGGAGTGGTAGTGAAAGGGTAATATATGCCTTTAATCAAAGGAAAGTTGCTTTTGGTAAGTTACTTTATTTTTTTAAGAGGATTTATAGAGAGAAGAAAATCTGGAAAAGAGAAACCAGTTTATTACAATGACTTCAATGGCCCCACAAGGGCTGATTCATACATAACAGCAGACCAACACTAAAGCAGACTAAAATTTTGGTGCTGATATAAATATGAACATAATTGTTTGAACTATTATTCCTTTAACTCACTGTTTTTTTGCTCAAAGACATATATTCTTATTATGGAGGCATTATTACTGTTACTGTCATTTTTAATATTTTGGTATATAACTTGTAGCTGGTGAAGTCATTGTCTATTGTTGAACCACAGCTTGACATACAATATGTCTTTATCATTGATTCCTTGTTCAAATGGAAAGAATTAGCATGTTCAAGTAGGTATCAAAAGTCATCCTAATAAGTTTTTTAAGTCAGGAATCATTCTAATTGGACATGTACCTCCTTCTGGAATAGGGAGTAAGTCCATTTCCTTCTTGGCTCACTCAGCTCGTCAGTAGAATGTTCAATCAGAAATAGGATTTATTTCTCTTTTGGCTTAGTTACTTTAAAGCTATTTTCCTGAGAAGTGAGCCCTCTCTCTCTTTGTCTCAATTATTTGGTGTAGCATAAATTGATAATCTGTAATGATAGAAGCTAGAGCCCTCTAGTCTGTTTTACAGTTGTCAATATTTTTTGTTATTATAATATGTAGAATTCTTAATTAATTTTCATTTGTCATTTATTTCAAAGTAAGAGCTGCTCCCTTAAATGACACATAAAACTGGTTCCATAAATACCATCTTTCCCTATCTCCTGAACACTTGCTCCTCTCTACTGTCATGGCCTTTGGTTCAGTGCAGGGTTTGTCATGTATCACCTGATTGAGGGCAATATATTTTCATTACTCCTCACTCTCCATTCATTGAAGTTTTTGTTCTCCATAAAGTTTTAGAGCTCAACTATTTCATGTTATAACCCTTAAGAACATTCATATTATTTTATTTATAAATTCAAATTCTTGGAAAATTAAAAATATAGAAGCAACCTACTTGTCCAGCTTCACCTTTAGAAACTCTGTCTTTACTCCTCTTGTGGCAATGTTGGGATCCTTCTAGATATCTGCAATACCAGAGAATAATTGTGCTTGTAGATCCCTTTCCCCTATGCCAGGCATACGCTTTTCATTCTCACTTTCCATTTATATCTTCAACTTCTATTTACATTTCAAGTCACACCTTAAACATCTTTTCTTTCCTTCAGGGGGAACTTGGATTCTAAATTACTTGGTAATATTCCCACAACATACTGTAATATGTATTACAATGATTATTTAATTAGTTTTAACATATTTTTGTCCCTAAAATTTGAACTACATTGAAGAAGGATTTCTTCTATCTTTCCTTTTCTTGGAACTCAACAGTGCTTCTTGGCATAGATTAGTTAATAAGAATTTGTTGATTGAATAAATATGTGAATGTATCAATAAATAAAAGATCTTAAAATTATCTTTCATAATGTGAAAATGAATTCATTTTTCTCCCCAAGTTTTAAGTGAGTACATGAGAGAGTAGTGTATCATTATCAAAGAGTAAATCATAGGATGAAATGAAAGCCCTTTATATTGTTTCCAGATATACTAGAAGTGAAATGGTATTCAGATATAGGTAAATCTCACAATGTATTTCTCTTCAAATCTAAGACAACGTGAGATTTCAAACTCATTGTTTCTCTAAAGCCACAGGAGGAAACACTTCAATTATACAAAGAAAAATGAGGACAAGTCTTTAAACATATAGGTAATATATATTAATTATATTGCTAATGTTCTACACTATTGAATGTTTCATTTACAATGGGCCCTATATTGCACAATACAATACCAAAAGTGCATTATTATTCTCAATTTGTAGATGATTAAAATGACACTTGCATTAAATATAATGAATAACTAATAACTGAAAATATTTATTGCTAGGTATGTCTGATTTCAAAGCCTGCGATTGATTATAGAAATCAATTTTGTTCTGCAAGGTAAGTTTCAGGGAGCATAGGTTGCTGATAATTAAATGTAATACAATTTGAGATAATGTTTTGCTTTGTTTGTAATAACTAGAAAAACTAATGCAGTAACTTTTCCCACTATCTGGGTAGAATTTACTATCCCATTTGTAATCATTGTTGCAATGTAAGTGATTTCTTTTCTCTATATATCTTGGGTGAGAAATAAAATGTTTTCATAGTGTTGGGGAAGGGAAAAAATAAGGCCATTGAACTTGGAGGGGGAAGGATTCCCTTGAATGACTTTGTGTTCATTCTTCTTTGTGGACATAATTCAACTTCCCTTCCATGACAGGAATGGGCCTCATATACTCCTAAATTAATACTGAGTTTCCAGGCAACATATGGAAATATGCAAAACACCTGATTTGCTGAATACACATTTGTTCTTTAAATAGGTAAAATTGAGAGATGCAATACTCTTCTCTTGGAATAAACCCAGGATGAGTCCAAATGTTCCTTCACTGCTGAATGGCTCTCTATAAAATGGAGCAACCTCATGGGATAGAATACCTTATCTCACCTAAGCACTGTTGTTTTATGAAGCCTGCTCTGTGCCTACACTCCAGGAGGAGTCTGCCTTTCCTCTTTAATGATGCATGATATAAACAGAGATATACATAACAGACCCAAGTTCACCAGGATGTTGTTTTATTTGATAATGCTTTTCTATTTGCCATCTGCTGAAATGAATCAACATTTATACATAAAGTCCTAAAAATGCCGTGTTCCTGTTCTAATCAGGCATAGAATAGGGAGATCACTTTTCAGGTGATGTCTGATGGTGTCAAGTGATCATTATTTCTCACGATGCTGATATTTCTGGTGTGAAGAGAAATAATGATTTTCATTAATTTCCTATAAATAAACCATTTGAAACTTCAAAATTTGATGTTATAGTTATATTGCATGTTTATATCAGTTTGGGGGTACTTAGGAAAAAATAATTTTAATGTGCTGAGAATGCCTGTCCAAAATATTTTATTTACCTAAATGTTTTTTTTTTTTAATTAAGGTTGTCTGGATATATGTAATATTACTACAGCTATTATTTACACAACATTAGGTGTAAAAATTTTTTTTAAATGTTTCTTCTGTATTCCTGTAACTATGTTGATTGTCTCATAAGCCAACTACTAGTTACTAAGAAGGGGGACCCACTAATAAAGTACTGCACACTTGGTACTTTATAGGATTTTTCTGCCTCCCAGCGTAAATAATTTCTTTTGGATGGATTCCTCTTTTGGTGTGTAAAACCTTTGTCATTTAAACGTAGTCCTTTTTCTTATTCAAAATAGATTTTTTTTTTTTTAATGGAAAGGTCAAGTCTATATGACATCAGACAGTGGAGGGAGACAAAGACCATAAATCCCTGCAGTATCTTCTGAACTGTTCTGGTGTTTAGAAAATGGCAGATCTGATCTTCCTATTGGACTCTGAGTTGTGACTATTGGCTGTATTAACTCCCACTTATCCTTGGCCTCAAGAATTATTTTCATCTTGAATTTCCCACGAGATATTTTAATTGTACATTGTGACTCACAGCTTTTATCATTCTGTCACCCAGACTTCAGGGATTTCTGAATCTTATTCCTAGTTCACACAGTAATTCAGCAAACCAGAAGTTCTCCCTCAGCTCATTTATTCACCCAACTCCCTTCATTATTATGATCCAGTACTCAGCACCTCAAGCTGATTGGTTCTGTGAGGGAGTGCTTGGAAAGCTTGCAGTATGCATGAGACATGCAAAGAGCTACGCACAGCACATAGAATTCTCTCTATCCCATTCCATGTTGTATTTCCTTTGTGTATTTTTAGAATCTGAGTGAGGATGAAGAGACAGGATGATCTGATCTTTCCTTACAACTGTTTCTCTTTCCATTAACCTCCAGATCAGAGTCATCCCGTTTCCTTATAGAGTATCATATTCTTCTCTTGGACTAGAGTGAATCTTTCCATCCAATTTCATGCCGTCAAAGGAGATGGAATTCAGAAGGTAATGGAGAGCACAGCTTTTTTTGAGTCAGTATACTCAGGTTTGAATTCCAGCTTCACCAACCATCAGAGATATAAACTTGATGAAGGCAATTAATTGTACCTTAATTGATTTTTCTATAAAATAAGTTTTTTTTAAAATATTTATTTTTTAGTTATTGGCGGACACAACATCTTTGTTGGTATGTGGTGCTGAGGATGGAACCCGGGCCGCACGCACGCCAGGCGAGCGCGCTACCGCTTGAGCCACATCCCCAGCCCCTAAAATAAGTTTTAATATAGTAAATACTTTATAAGTTTATTAAAGATGAAATGACAATGTAAGTTTGTTAGACTAATGACCTATACATAAAACTAAATATATTTTAGCTATTATTACTAGTGTATATCTTATGTAAATTGATATCAAGGGGGCATTTAAATCCCCTTTGAAGGACCCCACAATGTGCTTGGCTTCCTTCTCTACCAACAAGAGATGCAACCCTGAGCCACATCAGATTCATTCATATATATTACTGAAACCTCTTCAAATAAAAATGTTAGATATGTCTTGTTCAGCTGCATTTATTTAAACTTCTTTGCAGGAGGAGTTTGTTAGTTCCTTTACCTGAACTTATGCCATGTTCTTTTTTTTTTGACTAAAAAATCATAATCCAGATTTGGGTCAAACTGAATTCAAGTAAGTCTGTTCGCTACAGAAACAAAACTGTCTCTTCAGACAAAATAAAAATCACAAACAAACAAACATGGTTTCACTCTTTTCCCAGAAATCTTAGATTAGATACCACAGGAAAACAATGTCTTCCTTTTAGCATTTCCTTCTAAACCTCTCCTTCCTCCTCCTCTTCTCTTCTTCCCCTTCTTCTTCTCTCTTTCTCTGTACACATGTATATATACACATATAATATTCAATATTTTTCTTTGAAACAGAGTCATCTGTTCATCTTTTAGAGGTCACATATATAGCGCACACACACACACACACACACACACACATATATATATATATATAAATATATATATATATCACATATATAACATAGATTACATAGTATATAGTATATTTAGAGGCCTTTCTCTAAAATACAGTCATCTTTATTATAAACCAAATCAATCAGTATACTGTAGCTTGAGTTACTGCAATTGAGATGGGGCTCACTTTTCTGGCAGCAGTTCAGCCCTTTAAAAATGCAGTTCACAGAGGCTGTGGCATGTGGGGAAAGAGGCAATGTTAGTCAAAAGGTACAGAGTATTAGGAGCAGTAAGTTTTAGTGATCTAGTGTACAACATGATGACTATAGTTTGTAATAACCTACGAGATATTTCAAAACAACTAAAATACTAGATTACATATCTTCTCAAAATAAAAAAATATTAATAAAGATGTGATGTGATGGATAGCTGGATTAAGTTATTCCACAAGGTATTCATTTACATCACACTGTACTTAATAAATATATACAACTATTATCAGGTAAAACTTAAGCAATAGTTGGGCACAAAGGAAAGAAGAATTAAGTATTTCAAAGGCAATGTTTATTGAAATACATAAGTTAAGAAAATTAAGATTTCAGAAGTGACCAAAAGATAAATTTCTGTCCCTTCTTTTCTTTCTGTTAATGACTCTGTGTCTTTCTTTTCATTTCTATTATGCCTCAAGGTTGGAATCCTGTTCTCTTGAACAGCTTGGCCCTCAATAGTCTACAACACTGTAATTAGTCTATGGCTCATGTAAATGATGCTCAACAATTCCTCAAGAAAATGTGACTATGTCTGTAAATTCCTGTGAAATATGTATATATGAAATATATATATGGATAGATAGATAAATAGATACAGATATAGATATATAGGTAGAACTGTCTCTTCAGACAATATACCTCTTTTACAAATGATTACTTTCTTAGAAATATTTTCATTACCACTGTTGTGAAAAAAATATATATATATGCAAAAATTTTAATAACAAACAAGCCAACATTTTGTATGCACGTTTTCTTTTTACTTTTAACCTCAGTACCTCTTATCCTCTTATTAAGTTAATACTCAACCAGACAATTCATATTAACAGTATAATATGAAAACTCTATAAGTTCATTTTTACTACTTTAATCATATAGAGAAATACATAGGGACTTTTGTTATATTATGTCTTTAAAGTGGGATTAGTTTCATGTTGTTTCAGTGGATAATACTCTGGAAAATATTTCCAGGTCAACTGATAAATATGCAATAAACTTGTAGAGATCTCATATTTTAATGGCTATGTAATACTTCATAGTGGATATATGTCACAATTTTTTCATATGCTTCAAATGATAGTCATTTGGATTATTTCTACTTTGTAGTTCACTAAAACAATACTTGCAAAAAGCTTTATTACAAAAAATTTGTAATAATATGCATTATTTTTTTACTGCTGCTCATTAATTTTGCTTATCTTAAGAGCAATTTAAATTTTTACAAAATTAATGGAAGTGTAATTTTTCAGTAATCTTCAAAAGCAGTAACACTTTTTTTCTAAATTTAATAGTCTGATACGTGTAAAATGTCAAATCCTTATTACCTTTAATTCCACCTGAATGTGAATTTATCCAGTTTAATTTCTTTTTCTTTTTCTTTTTTTTTTTGGTGAATGTTCTATTCATATCAACTAATCAATATTGTTAATCATGTTTTTCTTATCAGTATATGCAGACTTTGTTTATTGTGTACCTTACAAATACGCCTTCTGTTTCCACATACTTGTCACTAATTTTTATGTAGGTAAGTGTTGCTATCTCTTAATTTTAAAACTGTTGTTATTGTCCTTTGTCTACCTATAAACTTTTAAAAGTTGTAAAAACTTTGTAAAAGTTGTGATAATCTTGCTTTGATACAAATCCAAGCCTGCCCTAAATGAACCATCGGAAAAGTATAGATGTGTACATATTGTATTGATGTACATAAAGGAATCCTCCCTTCTCTCTATTTTCTAAGTATTTTCTGAGAATTAGAGAGATTTGGTTCACTTCTTTAACTTATTTGGGGAGATTATTTAGACTGCTAATATTGTGAAACACTCTTAAAGTTTCAATTGGGAAGAGAAAGGTAATCTGTCCTGGAGGCAACTGCCCAAAAATGTTGAGGAAAATTTGCAATACCTGATTTTCTTTTCCAGAACTCAAGAGTTCATTAGTCTATGAACCCAAACTGTCATTCAGAAGAGACCTAATGTTTGTATACTGTGTTTAGTGTAAAGGAGGAAAAGACAAACTTCATGACATATTCTTCCTAGAATGCCTTTTCACTCTGTGTTTTCAAAGCTATTTGGTTGTTGTTGGGGAAAATGCTCTAGAGTTGATTATGATTAATTATTATTCACATACAATAATCCATTATTCTACTGTTATTTATCTGTGCCGTATGTACTTTTATTGAACACTGCCTAAGACTCTGGTTAATTCTGAACATCTTCACATATTTCCATTAAATTTTGAAACTGAAAAGCATGTCTATTTTATAGAAGGAGGAATGCTTTATCCAAGGTTACAAAATAAGTTTATATTTCCTCATCATTTTCTTGCATATAGTACTTTTATAAACAAAATACAATTCAGTAAATCATTAGTGTCTCCAAAACTGAATGACTCAACTACAATGAATTCATTATGAGAAGAAAAATGACTGACACTACCAAAAACCTTTGAATTTGTATGCATTGAAATTACTGTTCTAGATATGGTAGGAAAGGGAAGAAAGAAATTAATCATTTTTATTAATATGCTATTCAAAAAAAGTGCACTTTCTCTCATTTTCAGGACTAACATATCATGTCTGACACATTTATTTTTGTCCTTCACAGTGAGTTACATTTCATCTTTTGGGTTATTGGCACGAGAAAAAAGAGATAGTCTTGCTGAGGTCCATTAATAGTTTCATATATCACTTTAGCAGTGACTCGGCATCTCTACTGCATAAGTTCAATTTCTGGCTGTTCACTATTATTCATACATTGGTAGCACAACTCAGAGAGGTCAGTGCTTATTCTCTTTCCACCACAGAAGATTACATGGAAAGATCATTATTCTTATGAATTGATATTAATATTTTCTGCAACATTTTAAGTGTGATAAACATTTCACATCATAAACATAAAGTGTGATAAAACATTTGTGATCTTGGTCAAATCATGATCTCCCTTGTCTTATTTATGCATATAACTGTGATAATATTAGTTACACCCTATATATGGATCAGAATATACATGCCCTATAAAATTTTTCTTTTGGAAAATGTTGTAATTCTATTTATCTTGAAGTTGAATTAAAAAGTATAATTTGAATTTTGCTTACAAGAATCCATTTAAAGATGGGTCAGTAAATAGAAGATAAGTGTGCTTTGTTTTGCTCTATCTGCTCTCAGCAAATAGCATCTTTCTTTCAACATTGTTATTGTCATTAATGCTGTGAAGGCTGAATTGGATTGTGTAGCATTCATAAAAGAAAATATATAATTGTTTGAATTTGTATAGCAATTGTCATGGGGAAAACTTTATATTCTTCATAAGATATATAATCAATTTCACAGATTTTTTTATTCTTTATGGGGTCTAATTTGAGCTTTTTGCGACTATTATTTAATAAGACAAAATTTAGTTTCCAAACGAATAGCATGTACAGATACAAAATAAGTTGAAATAAATAGAAAATTGCATTTCTAATGATTTTAAAGTCTACCATCCAGCATGTTGTTCACCAATACTATATTTGAGATTTATGAACACATAAATTTGCATGTCTTTATTAGTTGATCCATAGGAAGAATATTTTTCAGAACTTTAAAAATTACATCAATCAAAATAAATTTTGTGGTTTTATTTTTATGTCTTTATAGTGACTTTTCCACTTCCCTTTTGGCTCAGAACTGTAGTGACTAAGCTGAAGTTGAGTTTAACATTCCATATTCATGCATAAATTAATCAAGGTGATTGGAGCAGTGGAGACCTCAATGAAAAATCTCTAAACATGATACAAAATGTTAGAGAAAAACTCTTTTAAAAATGCTTTTATTTTGGCATCAACTTATTAAAAGGATCAAGTTATTTGTTTTATAGATTTATACAAATTTGTTACCAGGCAAATTGCCTTCTTGTAGACATTTAACTGTGTTTCCCTACCATATTTCCTATAAAATAATTATTCCAACTAGAAATTTGATTAGAATTATATTTAACTTTAGAGAGGAAGAATAGTATGATTATGTGTACTACTTACTGTATTAAACTATGAAGCACAGACTATCTGGTGGTTCTGCTTTTATTAATGTATACATTAACCCAGGGAGAGAGTTCTGTAAGCTCAACACTACATTATAAATTCACCAAGTTTTTACCTAATCAATGATAAATTATAAGATGTAATCATCAAAATTCTAACTGTTTTAAAGTGAAATTATTGTGTACATGGTAAATAAAATGAAATACAAATCCTTGGAGTCAGGAAAAGACATTGATAACTTTTTTGGATAAAAATGAAAAGTAAAATTATATCTACATACTCAAGAAATAGTGATTTGTAAGAATATACTCTTTAACAAAGTATCTGGAAAAATAAATTTCTCAAGAACAAATATAATAATATACTTTAGAACTTCTATGGGGAAATTCATATATTATTTTCAAGAAACAAATATTTATAGATATTTATATTTTAATATGTCTGATCTCCACTAAGTATCAGATATAAAAATTATCTCATTAATTATGATGTTATGAAACGAAAACAAAAAAATAAATGATTTTTTCATAGATTTGACAAAAATCAAAGACATAATCATAGCCATGATACTCTGAAAAAAACTAAAAACAAAATTAGAATTTTTCTATGCAATTTTAAATATTTTATACTCACAATAATTAAGAGTGTGGATAAGGATTCAGAATAGACAAACTAATCAATAAAAATGCAGAGATCTCAGTATCAAACTTACAAATACAAGGATTCTTGTTATATGATAAATATGGAACTGTAATACAACACACTCTATTATCTAATGTCAAGTTGTAGGAAATGTGGGAAGAAATGTAGAGCAGACACAATCTGTTAACAAAATTCTGTACATAACAACTTGAGTGAAAAAATGCCAACCTATGAAATTTCATTGTGGAAATGCATTATATCTTTATTGCCTGGTGTCAGCTACGTTTTGCTGTTTGACAAACCACAAACAATTTAATGTCTTGAAACAACAGTTATTTATATGGTTTATGATCTTTTGGTCAGAAATTTGTGCTGGTATATAGGGTAGTACACTCCACTCATGAATCTGCAATCACTTACTGGTCAACTGGGTGGCTTTGAATTTGGCAGTTGGTTGGGGCTGTGTATTTGGAAAATGGGTGTACCTGAGACATTTGTTTCTTAGCATTCATTAATTATTCTGAGAATATTTACATGGTAGAAAAATCAGGTCCCAAAGTAAACAAATGGAGGAATAAAAAGCACTGTAATACCTTGACATGAAACAAAATAGTGGTGCTTTTCAAAGTAGCAAAGCAAGTTGATTAGCCCAGTTTCAACTGGGCATGATGGTTCATGCCTGTAATCCCAGAAATTGGGAGGCTAAGACAGGTTCAAAGCCAGCCTCAGCAGTTTAGAAGCCCTCAGACACTTAGCAAGACTTTGTCTTAAAAAAACAAAAGTACCAAAAAGTACTGTAGATGTGGTCAGTGGTTAAAAATCCATGGTTTCAATACCTGGTACTAAAAAATAAAAAATAAGAATATGCATGAAGTCTCTTTATAAAATAATTTTAATTTGTTTTAATTAGCTATACCTGACAGTAGAATGAATTCTGAGTCATCATATATAATGGAATATAATTTTTTCATTAGGAAAACTACCCCATTCACAATAGCTTCAAAAATATAAAATATTTGGAAATCAATCTAACAAAAGAGGTAAAATACATCTACAATGAAAATCACAGAACACTAAAGAAATAAATTGAAGAAGACCTTAATGGAAAGATCTCCCATATTTCTTGATAGGCAGAATTAATATTGTCAAAATGGCCCGACTATCAAAATTGTTTTAAAGATTTAATGTGATTCCAATTAAAATCCCAACAAAATTCTTCATAAAACTAAAAAAAGCAATTATAAAATTCATTTTAAAAAATTAAAAAAAAAACAGAATAGGGAAAGCAGTTTTTAGCAAGAAGAGTGAAGCAGGAGGCATCATAATACCATACCTTAAACTAAATTACAGAGCCATACTAACAATAACAGCATGGTATTGCATCAAAACAGACATGTAGACCAATGGTATAAAATAGAAGATACAGAGACAAACCCACTTATATTAGTTATCTCATTCTAGACAAGGGCACCAAAAACATTCACTGGAGAAAAGATAACCTATGCAATAAATGGTTCTGGGAAAATTGGAAATCCACATGTAACAAAAATGAAAGTAAACCTTTATCTTTCACCTTGCATGAAATTCAACTCAAAGTCGATCAAAGATTTAGGCACTAGAACAGAGACATTGCACCTAATAGAAATAAATGTAGGCCCAAATATTTACCATGTTGGGTTAGCATCTGACTTCCTTAAAAAGACTCCTAAAGCACAAGAAGTAAAATCAAGAATCAGTAAATGGGACAGATTAAAACTAAAAGGCTTCTCATGAATGTAGTGTCTTAAGAGAAATTACAGTCACATTTAAAATACGCAGATACAAGGAGAGTAAAATTTCAACTATTTTTGTGAACAAGCCATTAAAATTCAGATTGAAATTGCAGAAATATACAGAGAACACAAATTTATGAACCATGAAAATATAATACAATAACATTAATTCAAATAAATAACTTTAATAATAAAATATAACCTAAATAAATGGAAATTTTTTACAACCCACATACCCCAAAAAGAACTGGTATGAAAAGAACATAATAGAATATTATAATAATAAAATACTTAGCAGACCAAAATGCAACAAAATTATCCAAAAGACACAAACTGTTATTTAACAACAATTTATGTGGTATATTGAACCATTTAGATTGCTGATTTATAAGTATAAAAAGTTAATCATATTTATAAATCGGCAAAATACTACCTGAATAGGAATCCATTTTATTTTATCTGGATAGGTGAACATTAATAAATTGGACCTTATTTTGTTTAAAAATATGAATTAAACAACACATTGTTAATCCACAAATATATTCGCTGTGGAATGTCCTTCTGTAAGAAAGTATGACATACTCCTTTCCTGTTAAATCAGTTTATTTGGCCTATGAAATATGAGTGGGGTTTGGGACAGTAAGTCCTCTGATCACTAGATTCCAGAAGTGATGTTCCCAAAGAGATGGAGTAGATCTACACCTAGTCCACAGTGAATATGTAATGTGAGTGAAAATAAACTCTTCTTATTCTAAGCTATGAGATTTGGCCATCATTTGTTATTCTAGTATGAGATTGTTAAATTAATGACTTATAGTAACCAGTGTCTTATGAGAAGTTCATACAGTGGTGTAGTAATCTCAGATTGCTCAGGTGTTAGAATGAGTAAGCTTATAATTAATAAGTAAGTTTCTTAATAAGGCTTGAACTTTTGGAACATTGACACCCTGTGAACAAATCTGGTTTCTCTGATACATTGTAGCAAAAGATCTCCTGAGGAAGGAAGTTGACCATTTTATCCATTCCAGACTTTAAAGCAGATGCATATGAGTAAATGCATATGAGTAAAGTCATGTGTTCTATGTGAATTAATTCCACAACAAATAAGATCTGAATGAAGATAAATTAAAATCAATAAATTAATATACTCTTCTTGTCACTATTCTACATTGATAGATTTAACTTTATGTATTTAAACACTATACATATTCAAGTATTATGCTTCTAAACTAAAAGCTATAAAACATTGCCAAGAAAAATTAGAGAATACCAAAATAAATACAGAGATAAAAGATGTTCTTGGATTGGAAAACCAAATATTATTAAGATGGAAATTCTCAGCAAATTGAGCAACAGACTTGATGTGACCCTACTAAGAGTTAAAGATAAAAATATTATTTCAAAATGAACATGTAAAACAAAAATATATAGTATAGGCTAAGCAACCTTGAAAAGAAAGTTTGAAGGACGCACCTGATTTTGATTTTGAACAAGGCTGTAGTAATGAAGCAGTTGACATTGACTAGAAGATAGATCTACATGTCATGCAAATTAGAGAATCCTTATGTAGACTTGCTCTTAGTCAATTCATTCACAACAAAAATGATGAGGTAAAATGATAAAAAAATTGAACATAATTACTTTTACTAAAGTTATGAAAAGTAAAAAAAAAAAGATTAAGCTTTTGGTTTCAGAAAAACTAAACTTTCACATTTGAAAATTTGATAAAGCACCTGTTAGAATGCATAAAAATTTTAGTAGTCATCACTGTGCTCAGCATCTTATTAAGACTTTAATAAAAATATACAGAAACCGCATACCTCCTATATTCACATCTGTGCATCCATTTCAAAACTGAAGCTATTATTTCCTCAAATTTGGGAATGTTGGCTGCTTTGGGAATGTTGGCCAACTGAGTCCACCTCCAGGATAGGCTCCAGAATGAGGATTCTGCACTAACAATTGTTCAGTGCAGAGAAATAAATGCCTAGACTCACAGCCTCAGTGAAGGGCAACCCTGTAGCGTCACACCAGATCCAGTGCTCCCTGTCCCCAATCATGCTTCCTTCATTCTTCCACAGGTGTCAAGGTCAAGAGATTCCTTCCGGGGATACTCTGCATGCAGATCTCTGACTCTGTTTGACTTCAAGTGAAGCTTTTCTACAGTAAATTTGATTGTGAAAAACTTCAAAGCTGATTCTCATTTCTTAGTATTCACAGATCGATTACACTTTTAAACAACTGTGAGTTAAAGGCAAATTTATAACTCAATGTGTAAGCTTCTTGCTCTTAGACATAATAGCTTAATTTTTCTTAATGTTTGTTCCTACTTACTCATGTGACTACTTAATATCACAGTTCAGTGTTTCTAGGCACAAAGCCAGATATAAGTCCAGCTATAGATTTTTAGCATTATCCTCCCCCAAGCCAGAGACACTTAAATGAGTATTTAATTGAATTAATTAGAAAATTATCACTTAGTTTAAGTAACCTAATTGTTCTCTCAGCATTGGCAAGAATCCTAAAATTTACAAACTGATTAAATGTGTGTAACCAAGAGTAGGGCAACATAAATCCTTCTCAGAATGTTGAAGTGTAAATGAACTGTTGTTAAAAGAATTATAAAGTTACACGGATAGTTAGATGGTAGATGGAGAGATACATAAACTTTAAGTACAAAGCAAAGATTTGCAATAGAAAAGTTATGGTGTTTATCATTTTGTCATTTTTTAGAAAGTACAGTTTATGTCTAAAATTGATATCTACAACTAAAAGTAGAAATCTTATAATACTTACAGATTATGCTCATATATGTAATAGATAATATATTGTGTATGTGTGTGTACATGTGTGTGTGTATTTTTAGAAAAAATATAATGAATAAAATATTGTCATTCAGCTGGGCGTGGTGGCCCTTGCCTATAATCTGAGCAGCTGGGGAGCCTGAGGCAGAAGGATTGCAAGTTTAAAGATGGCTTGAGCAATTTAGCTGGCCCTAAGAAACTTAATGAGACCTGCCTCTAAATAAAAGTTTTAAAGTACTGGGGATGTGGCTCACTCCTGGGTCTCCAGCACCAAAAAGAAATTGTCATTCATAGAACCATTACCTTGGGTAATGTTAATATATATTTCATTTATTATGTTAAAATTTTATCTTATGTATTTTTTATTATAATTATTAGTACATATATATTATGTACAGTAATGAATAATCTGATTACTTTTAAAAATGCACAGATCATGGTTTGATCCTATTGTTTTAATTTTCACATATGAAGGAAAACATGCAATACTTGTCTTTCTGTGTGGCTGATTTCATTAACATGATGTCCTCCAGTTCCAGCAAATCATTCTCCTTTATGGGTAAATAATATTACATTTGCACATATAGCATACTTTTTTTTTTGCACATATACATACATTTATCTGTTGATGTGCATCTAGGCTGATTTCATATCTTAGCTATTGTGTATAATGTCAAATAACAAACATGCAGGTATCACTTTTGTCTCCTCACTTCATTTCCTTCAGGTGTACACCAAGGAATTTTATAGCTGGATCATACAGTAATTCTATTTTTGTTTTTTTGAGGAACCTCCATATATTTTTTTATATTGGCTACAATATTTACAATTCCCACCAACCATGTATAAGGGTTCCTTTTTCTGTACATTCTTGCCAGCATTGTTAGGGTTTGTTTTTTGAAAACAGCGATTCCCTTTGCCTTCCCGAGATGACTAAAGCCACTGAGCATATTTATATATATTTATTTGCCGTTTGTAATTATTCTTTTGAAAAGTGTCTGTTCACATTATTTGGCCATTATTTGATTGGATTAATTGTTCTTTTTGTTGTTATGTGTTGTGTATATTAAATAAATCAGATTAAACAGTAAATACAATATTAGCTAATTGATCCATCCAAGAAATGTTTATCAAGTTGGTAGCGCGTACATACAGCTATTCATATCACTGGGAAAATAGTAGTAAACCCAAATTTCTGTTCACTGAATTGTGTATCTAGTTAGGAAGAAATGCATTAAACAAACAAATAAAAATCTAAACATGGTAGATAAAGAAAAAACAATGTAAAGTGCTTTGAGAATAGCAAATACATAGAAAAAGATGTCTCCAACAAGAACTGAGTCATGAGTTTATGTTGAAGATGGGGCAGACAAGCAAGCAGAGACCAGAGAGCCTTGCTATGTGCTCTAGGTAAAGCTACATTTGAGCTACTAAAACAGAGAGAGGGCTAAAGAATGGCTGACAAAGATGGAAAGATGTTAAACTTTTTTTCATTACTTAGGGAATGCAATACCATTATAACACTTTGGGTTTTAATTTAATAAAGAATCAAAGGCTTTAGAGATATTTGAGCTGGAAAGTGACATCATCTGATTTCCATTTTACAATGATTTTTCATAGGGTGTGTGGAGAATAGACTTTTATTGTTACAAAAGTCAAAATAAGGTACATGCTAGGTGACTGTTGCCATATTTCACTTGAGAAAAGGTAGTTAGCATCAGGGTCTTTGCAATGGAGCCAGTGAATAGTGGTCAGATAGCACATATATTTTTCAGGTAGATACCACAGAATCTCTAAAAATTAAGTTAAAAAATAGTGAAACACCTGTAGGTTTAAGCCTACAAAATTTAAAGATACAAGGTATATATTTATTATATGTGTATACACACATTTAAAATTTTTTATCTTTTAATGGTTTGTATCCATGTGGAGTCTAGATGAGAAGGTTGGGGTTTTAAGTTTTCTTCCCTGATTAGTTGCCTACATACTATGTGGCACATAATTGCTAAGTAAATGATAGACTGATGAATGACTGGGGTATATTTGAGATGTAAAGAGATAGTTAAATTATAGAAGAAAATTTTAACATATAATTTATATATCCAAGTATGGATATTAAAAATACAGCCTTATATACATCATTGGATTTAAGAGAGATTTGATTATAGATTTAAATTTGAAGTCATCAAATTTATTAATTTATTAATGGTTTACAACTTTGGCTACTTACTAGATAACCTAGAGGTATTTTAAAATACATAAGTTAATGAATCTCAGAGGAGGGAAATTTATTCAGAATTGGAAGGAATAGGTAATGTTAGTGTGGCTATATGTGTGTGCATGCATGTGTTGAAATACTCAGGTGATTCTAACATGAAGTCAGCATAAACGTTATGTAAATCAAGGGCTTGAATAATTTGACCTGGAGTGGTGGTTCTTAATCTTGCCTGAAAACTAGAATCAGCCAGGGAATTAATTATCTTAACATCCAGAGTAAGGAAATAAAATAAAAATTACATATTTTTAAATTTCTCAAGGTATTCCTATGTGCAATTAGGCTGAGAATCAATGATACAGAGAATGGTTGTAGATTAAAAAAATGGAATCTGTCCAAAGTTTAAGCTTATGTACTTCACACATTTAGAAGGCTACAAAAGTACATCAGCTCCAAAAAGTAGATCAGCTAGAATGAAAACAAGCAGCTATGCTAGTAAGAAAAGAAAAGGTGAGAGAACTCTTCCCAGATGCTAAATGGAGAATGGTGTTAGAGAAATGAAGGGCATATAAATGTCTTAATATATTACTGGTATTTGAAATGAAAATAATTATGTGCTGAGGTATATGATGGTTGTTGAGCTACATATAATTCGTTTGGGTGTAGCAATAGAATGGATTTTGTTGAGTTAAGAGCAATGTGGAGGATGAGGACATAATGAGTTGATGAAACATTTTGTAGATGTTCTATAAAGAATGCTAGGTAGGGAAGAAGGAAATAAAAGGAAGATTTTTTTAATATAAAATATTTTACTATTTTTTTGACGAAAATGTTCAGATAAAGAAGGAAAGTGATGTGAAAGGATATGAACCTGTCTTCATATTAATTCCAAATTCTTCATTAAATAACAATGTAATCACCTAAGCATAAGGCAGGTGATTGGAGGTGGGAAGAGGAGTGGAAAAGTCATCTGAAGTATAAGAAAATTGGTTGATAGTGAAGTGCATTAGGACTGCAATAGATAAAGATGCTGTACTGGCCAGGTCTAGCTTCATAGGTGTGCAGTAAATGTAGTCACACAATACTCTGCTCTCACAAGGGCCCCACACTAAAGCTTCATAATCTTTCGTAAATTTATCATTGAACTTAAGTAAATGAAATTCCGTGAAGCAATGAAGCATGCCTATGATCAGGAAAGATGTCCTCCTGGTTTTATGCAACATACCTTGCTACATTGTTTGCAAATATCATACAAAACTCTAGGTGGCTTCCTGAACACACCTAACCTTTTCTTTCTTATAGACTCATTTACATCTTGGGTCTACTGGAAGTCTATGCATCCATTCCACGTTAACACATCTATGACAGAGTAAGCAGGGAGACTGATAGCCTCAAAGAATCACATTATCTGTTGGGACCAGAGCTTGTTTCAAATGTGCAAAGAAGGTAAATATGATAAATAAAACATTAGTGACCAAAGAAGTTAATAGTGTACTTTTTACTCAAGTTACTTCCCTGTATTAGCCAAGCTTTTACACTGTAAATATGATGTAGAAGGAAAAACAAACAAATATTAACCCTTAGTTTCTTGTTCTTTTAGTATTCCTTACTCATCAATAAGTGAAAGGTAGTGAATGTTGGTAGAATGAACATCAAGAGTAAAGAAAAACACTTACTTTGGGGCAGCATTTTCAATGTTTTGATAAGAGAGAAATGTATATGTGTATCTGACACATCAAATGTGGATTATTCTGCATGAGTTAATAGCTCTTTTATGTGCATTTAAATCTGCCATAACATGATACTATGTTGAATAGTGAAATTCATGGTAATTTCAATGATCCCTATTGTATATTATAAGCAATAAAGTATTTTAAAGGAAAAAGTTGTGAAATACTAATACCTGTATTGGCATATTTATAGCTTTTTAAAAAAGAGTCTTATGATTTCATTCAGCACCACTACCACAAATTATGTAGCTGACTCTGACTACGGCTGTTAATATCACTGATGTGAAAGAAAAAAATGGTGAGAGGGTAGAGTCAGGGGAGCATTTTCTATGTAAAATGGTGGTAAGGTCAACGGATTATATGCTTCTGTTGGAAATAGTTAGAGATAGTAAACTAGAAATATGGGCAATCTTAGAAAATGAATTCCTGAATTTGGGGCTATGGCCATGGGAGTGGGTTGCTGTCATGTTGATATGACTGATGTGAAATGATATGGTCACACAGGTACATGGAATTAAGTTAAATATCACTTCTCTTAGGGCTCTTCTTGCATATTTTCTTTCACCTAACACTGGCATTTAATGCATTCCCTCTATGCCTGTATTAGTTGCACTGACAGAACATCACAATGGGGATTATAAATTACAGATTTATGGACTTTTAATATTTTTCATTCTAATAGTTGCTAGTTTGTAAATTTTCAAAATAACTACATGAGCTTCCATCCTCTACAGCAGTGCATATCACTCTCGTTTCTCTACATCATTGCCATCATTTGAAAATTTTCATTTTACAATCATTTTTCTTTTATGTGTATATATATGCACATATGTATACATATGTATATATATCATGCTGTTTGTTTATTTGTGGAGATTGTATCTCTTCATATTAAATATCAGTAAAACTTCCTATTTGCTTGTAATTTAGAAATTAACCTAATTCTCTACATTTACAAAAAAACTTATGAAAAAAATATTATGATTCTTATAGAGTCCCATTTTAGTATAATGGTTATTTAATTAGTATTGCTTGATTTCATGAAATTTTTTATTAATTTTCTTTTGACTAATGCTCTGATGACTATCTTTCTTTGAGTTCCCTTTCATTTTTATTTGTTTCCTTTAGGGAGTAAATTATAGAATATTGTTTTTAAAGATTTTGTACAGGTTTGTACAGGGCATTTGTCAGTTATACTAAGTTGATATATTTAAAAGAAACAAGAGTTATAACAATGTTTTGAAGTGGCTGAAGTTTTCAATAAGATTTCTTGGCCAACTTCTTTCATTTGTAGATAAGAAGATTTTCCTTATTAAAACTGTCTCAAAGTGTTCCATTCAGTAAGTATTCTTATCTGGGATAAACATCTCCCTTTCTGCCTATCCAATGTGTAAAATAAAATTTTTATTGAAATTAAAATTATTTTCTTCCCAGTTTCTGTACTTACCTTTTAAAGAAGAAAGGCTGATTCTTATTCTTATAACTAGGGAGAGTTAGTTAGTAGCAGTCTTCTCCACTGAGGTCCCTGGACAGAAGCAGCATTTAAGGAGAGCATCAACTAAGAGGTTTTCAGTTAGGACATCTGGTAAACACAGGTCAAAGTTTGGCAATATGTTAACATGTGGAGCATAAACTAACCACCCACCTGAATTCCTACAACTAATAAAAAATTTCCTTTGAATTTCATTTGTTAATTTTATTTTATTTTATTTTTTTTTTGTTGTTGTTGTTGTAGTGGTGGTGGGAAGTTGTTCTTGTTTCTTAAAATGTAAAGATTTGGAAAATGAGTTACGTGCTACTGAGTTCTTCAAGACAAGTTTGTCAGCTACAGATGCAAATATTGGAACAAAACAATCCCTAAACTTTATAAATGTATTGAATGATACTAAATTATTTTAATTATTATTATTTACTTTTGTAAGCATATACCTATTAAGTTTAATTCACATTTGAAATTTGTTTTAACTTTTAAAATTCAAACTTGTATGTTCACTTCTGATCTCAAATATTAAAATTAGGTAAACTATACTTTATACCCTAAAGAACAGCCTGGAAATTCAGAAAAACTACTGCACTGGCTTCAATTGCTAAGTGTTCTATGTAATAGACATGCAATCCATCAAATTTATGATAAAGAATCTACCACAAGAAACAATCACTATATTGTATTGAAATAAAGCAAGATAAAAAAAATGAGGTAAAAGACAATTTTGCTAAAAAAAAATCCACAAATTTGTCATTTCATGATAATATATTTTTAAAATTTATTTTATTAAGTCATGTTAGTACATTGATATATTAGTAAATCATAGCTTTTTGTTGGCATGACCAAAATACATTTGGCTCATGGTTTCAGAGTTTGAATCCATGGCTGGTTGACTCTGTTGATCTAGGCCCAGTGTGAGGTAGAGATTCATAGCAGATGAGCATGGTAGAGGAAAATAACTAAGGATATGGTTGCCAGGAAGTAGAAAGAGAGGAGGAAGATGTTACAGGGAAGATTAACCCTTCCAGGGCATATTGACCCACTTCCTCCAGTCAAGACCAACTTGCCTTCAGTTACCACCCAGTTAGTTCATTCCAACTAGGAAAAACTGATTAGGTTACAACTTTTCATCAGCCAATCATTTCACCCCTGGACATGTCTGCATAAACTTTGGAGGAACACCCCAAACCCAAACTATAACAGTATTTTACCTATAATTTTATATTTAAAAGAAACATGTTAACTATATCTGAAACAAAAATAAATATATATACACTTCTATATCAGGATAGTAAAATTTTGTTTTTCTTCTCACCCAAATAGTGGCTTTCCCAATAAAATTAGCATCAATAAAATTAGTTTCCTTTTCCCCCAATTTCTATGAAAGTCATTATTTTAATATATTTAAATCTGCTTATCTGAGATTAGATTATAGAAGGATTTTTTTTTACTTTGTACATTACTAAATTTCAAATCAAATCAAAACACAATGCTTCAAGAACATAGAATTATTTCTCATCACCTTAAGAATCATAGCTTTGGAAACTTGAAACCAGTGTAATAACTATTATAAGTATACTATTTCCAAATAAATTAAATATTTTATAGACATCCTGATAAATTAGTTTTTCAACTGAGTAGAAAACTTGACATAAACGATATCCATAAATATTATTCT
The DNA here is from genome assembly GCF_964194105.1 of Spermophilus citellus. Lineage (NCBI taxonomy): Eukaryota > Metazoa > Chordata > Mammalia > Rodentia > Sciuridae > Spermophilus > Spermophilus citellus. The sequence continues at coordinate 49,247,758 of NC_138189.1, forward strand.
AAAATACTTCAAAGTTATAGTCATGAACTGCATAAGAAAGCTTCAGTCAATGACAGACCATAGATAAGATAGTAATCCCTAAAATTATAATAAAGATGAAAAACTCTCATTGTCTAGTGATACCATGGTTGTTGTGGTTTCACAAAATAGTAAATTCCTCATGTTTTTGTGATGATGCTGGTGTCATCAAACCCAGTCATATTAAAAGCTAGCACATACAATTAAATACATTGCAGGACACTTGACAATGATAATAGATGACTATATAGCTGGCTGATATATTTACTGTACTATTCCTTTTATCATTGTTTTCAAACTTACTTCTACTTGAGAAATGTTAACTGTATCACAGCCTCCAGCAGTTTCTTCAGGAAAAATTCTAGAAGGCCTTATAGTCAGAGCCAATGACAGATGCATGCATGTTATTGCACCTTAAGATTTTCCAGTAGAGGTGGAAGATAGTGATATTGATGATCCGGAGACTGGTTAGGTTTCAGTTAATGTGTTTGTTTATATCTTAGTTTTAATAAATAAATAGCAAATAAAAATTTAAAAATTGAAAAGCCTAAAGAATAAGATGATAAAAAATTGCCTAGTTGTACAACATGTTTAAGTATTAAAATAAATGTTATTAAAAAAGTGTCAAAAAGCTTTTTAAAAAATTTAGTTTATAATAGAAAATAGCTATAGTAGACTAAATTTAGTTTATTATTGAAGAAATAAAAATACTTTCATAAATTCAGCATACCTTCATAAAGTCTACAGTAGTAAACACTACTTTACCAACCTTCACATTCACTTCACATCCATTCATTATTCACTCACTCACTTATCCGGGGGAATTTCAGTCCTGAAAGCTTCATTCATGTTAAGAACTCTATATTTTTATACCATATTTATCTTTTATAATTTCATATTGCAACTTTTCATAGGTTTCAATATGTTTAGATACACATATACTTACCATTATGCTACAGTTATCATTGTGCTATAGTATTCAACACCCCATTATGTTGAATAGGTTTTTTTATTTTTATTTTTTTTGTCAGTTATTGATGGAGTTTCATTTTATTCATTTATTTATATATGGTGCTGATGTTCAAAGCTAGTGCCTCATACATGCTGGGCAAGTGCTCTACCACTAGCTACAACCCCTAGAAGCAATGGGCTGTACCATGTAGCCTAGGTGTGTAGTAGACCATAGTGCCTAAATTGAAGTATACCCTTTGGTATAACCACACAAAACTGCCTAATGATGCACTTCTCAGAATATATACTCATCAAGTGTTGCATGACAATATATGAAAAATATTTTTTAACTCCCCCAAATTAAATGAGATCTTTCAAAAATCAGATTTAAACCTTATTTCTCTACCATTTCAATTAAGCGATCATACATAGAATTCAAGCTAGAGGAAGCTAATGTGCCTGATTACTAGTTTTTTTTAATAACAATTATTTTGTTTACAGTTCTGATTCATTTCTCTTTTAAACTTTAGTGTGTAAGAATAAATTAACTATATAACATGCTCTTCCATGTATGACTTATGCTTTTCTAGAAACTTTTTTTAACCTAATAGGCAGGTAAATTATTTTTCTGATAATTCTAGGAACTTGTTATTGTTAAAAATGATATTTCTTATGAGTGAATTTCTTGACTGTAAAGCCCACATAGTCAGTGTTGAGGCTCCATAAGAAAGAGTTTGTTGTTTGGAAACACTAAAAATCTAAAGAAAATGAAGTACTTTATCTGTATACTTGAATCCTATCAATTGTAACTAATAAAAGTAGATTATTTGAAGTGAAAAATGAGGGGAAAAAACCCTAAAAATAGCATATCTATCTATCTATCTTGATTACATAGATTTCTTACTAGTATTATGCTAGAGACAAGCGTTAGTTCTGTTATTTACCCTCTAGAATTGTGTATGTGTAGGAAAGAGTTTGAGTAAATAACACTTTCCACTGTGAGTCATAGTAATAATTTATGTAGTTAAAGAATCAATGAGAAAATTCAATGACTTTGACATTATGCTAAGTCTTTAGACATATGTTGTCAGTTATAATATTCACATTCACCCTGTGAACTAGGCATCATTATTCATTGACACATCTGTGGCTTATGAAGCTTAAATGACATGCACATATAATATAGCTAGAATGCAAAATAAAAGTACAATAGATATAAATCTTGGTCTTCTAACTCCAAGTCCTTTGATGTCTCTCATATACCATGCTAGTACTAAATAGTACCAAAATATTTAACAATTAGTTTATGTTATTACTTGCTACTGTGATGGATTGATTAGTATAACTGTCAAGAAAAATGATATTTTATGTAGTCGATGATGATAAATCAGGAGCTAAAATTAAAGAAGACTCTGACAGGACTGTGCCAGTGAAAATGCAGGAGTGTTCAAGTTGAGGAAGGCAGAGGTACCAGCAAAATGCAAGAATCATCAAGGAATGGTACAGAGAACATGCAAAGGCAACCTGAGAGAGTGGTCATATGGGTTGCTTCTAGCAAGGCCATAAGAGTGGCCTATCATCATGTGCTCTGCAAGATAGTTATGGGTCTTTAGGATTTAATGTTAGTCTTGATGGATTTTATTCTTTCTTTGGATTAATCCCTCCTTCCTATTACTGTAAATCTCTTCTTTTAAAAGTTATTTGCCTTTCAGTCACTTTGTTGTAGTGACTGAAAACTAATAAAAATATTTTTTTTTATTCTGTAACTCTATTGTATAGCTCTTAACTTTTTCCTTCTTAATTTTGTTTAAAATTAAACATTTTAAATATATAAATTTGTAAAATGTAATTATGTTTATTATATAAAATAAAGTCATAGTAGACTGCAGGTACTATTATGATAATAGGTAAGAGGGCATGATAATATTTAACATAATTTTGACCCAATTATTCCTTTTATCCAAGAGAACTCAGATGTCTAGCAAAGACATTCTTCTTTCTTTAATATGAACCATAAATTTCAGTCCTTTCTACTTCACATAAAGACAAGATACATACAAATGGATGTCCAGAAAGAGATGTCAGAATGTAAGACATGATGATTTTTGTTCAAGTGCCTATCACCAAGACTCATGTCTCATCATGAGTCTTGCCAAAATTCTCTTCCAGGATGGGTCAGTCCTCTGGCCCAGAACTCCACAGAAATGGGTGTATTAGCAGAGATATTGGCTTTTTGGTTTCTTTTCTCTCAAGACAAGAAAGAGAAAATTGGGAAAATACACTTATATAAATCATTGTCTTTATTCTTACTCCTAGATACAACTCTTGAAAAAGTAACCAGTACATTTAGGCCTGATGTTTAAAACCAAAAACTTGGAAATCAAATTCAAGCAAGTAAAAGAGCCAAAGAAAAATCAGCCAACATTTCAGCCCTTGCCCTCAAAGGTCAGCTAGCACCCAGAAAATGATGGGACTACTTCCTGGGCCCTCCAACTTTGGTGAGTCACATGATCTGCCAGTAAGAGAGATTGAGAGGACCCTAGAGTTCAGGAAGCTAACCAGTGCACATTCTTTGAAGAAGAGGGTCATTGGAGATGGAAATGTTCCTGATGCTTCCAAGAGAAGTCATATATGGTCAGCAAGATGCTGATCCATCCTGGCAGATGGCATCACTGGTAGAAGAAAGCTATAAGAGCCAAGAGGCTTCACACACATTGCCAAGAATGACTTAAGAGTAGATAGGAACAAGGTAGGTTTTAACCAACTTGGTCTTAAACACCTGGCGGGAGAATATAGCCTAAGCACTGTCCTATATGGACATTTAAAAGGAAAAAATAATATTGTTTTCAAAAATGTAACTTAAAATGTGCACTTGTGTCAGCCCTTCGAAAAGGAAGTAAAGCTGGAGACTATCAAGGAAGGTTTCTAGTGTGGGCATGTCTAATAATAATGATCACAAAGGACTCTAGAGTTGCAAGTTTGTCCTAAGTTAATTTGAGCCTGATCCCCTAGACCTACAAACCTTCCTATCTTTTGACATGGATAAACTCAATCTTTTTTTGCACTAATAAGATTATGAGTTATTGTCTTCCTGGTTTTCAGAGACTGGCTGACATACTAATTGCTTTAGTGATAATTGTTCACAAAAGAAGTAATGCTGGGCTGGGGATATGGCTCAAGTGGTAGCACGCTCACCTGACATGCGTGCGGCCCGGGTTCGATCCTCAGCACCACATACAAAGATGTTGTGCCCACCAATAACTAAAAAATAAATATTAAAATAAAATTCTCTCTCTCTCTCTCTCTCTCTCTCTCTCAAAAAAAAAAAAAAAAAAAGAAGAAGTAATGCTTTGTTTTGTTTATTGTTGTCTTAGTAATATCCCTGCCCTATGAATGCCTTGTCCAGTCACCTGCCATCTGCCACTGTGGATCTCTGGACTGCTCTGATGTTTAATATCCTTAATGATCCACACCCCCATCTGATAGAGAATAAGGACTTTGGGTACTTCCCCCAACTTCATCCTCTTTCAATAGGAAGCAGCTTGGAGATACTGTTGCCCATTTTGCCATAAAAATGGAATGTAGAAATTGACAGTAAGGAAATGTAACGGTGGTCCAATTTATGCTTTGATTATAGTCCTTGCTGCTCTGCCACTGCATCTTATTTTTCAAATGACATGTTTCTTTCTCTTTCTCTCTCCCTAATCCTCCCCAATCTCTACATATTCTCAGAGGAAATAGGATCACCTTTCTTTCCTATTTAGGCAGACCTATCTGTCCTTCAGTATACACCCACCATAGGAACAAAATAATCCAAACTTTCAGGATGGTGCCTGATGATCTCAGAATTGACTATCTCCCAATTGACAAGTGAATTACAATTTCAATAATGAACACTTGGAATGTAGCTTTTGAATCATCTCTTTAAAAGCCCCCTATTCCTCATCATGAGCAGAATCACAGCCCTTGGGACAGGAATCCTCATGTTTTCTCCTTTGCTAGCAAAGCAATAAACATTCCCTTTCCTTTTTTTTCCCAAAAACAAACAAAAAATAGTGTACCTAATTTTAAAAATTTGTTTCTAACACATGCATTTTAATCAGGTATGACTTGAATATATTCGTTTGTGAAGCTTAGAAGTTGCAGAGAAATATAAATTATGTGACCAGATTTTTTTCCCATGTATATTTAGGTACTTTCCCAAATAATTTGAACCTTCGTTTCATCACCTGAAAATAAAGTTATTGGTTTTGAAGTAGACAATCTCTGGTATTATGATTTATTCAGTTTCTGGATTCCTTAGAGGATGGCTTATAAGACATATATTCACATGTGGCTCGCTCAAAATGCATATCACATTTTTTTTCTTATTTTTTGGTGCTGGGGAATGAACACAGGGGGACTTTACCACTGAAATATACTCCCAGCTGCCACTTGAAAAAAAAATTTAGATGGGATCTTGCTAATTTTCTGAGGCTGTCCTCATCCTTGGGATCCTCCAATCTAAGTCTTCAAAATTGCTCAAATTACAGTTGAGTCAGCTTTTCTACATCAAAATACTAATTGACCTGTCTATATCTAGTACCACTTTTCTTATTTTATAGTCTCAACAAACTAGAATTGCTAATGAAGTTGAAAAATAGTTTTATGCATCCAACAAATTGTTATACCTGTCACTACTGGGTGTAATGAATAGAAAATAAAATACATATGGCTTCTACTTTTTAAAACTTCAGTGGAGAAGAAAAGTATAAAATGTTTAAAATAATGACCCTGATTTTTGTCAAAGACCTATATATTGCATAAAGTATGTGCTTATAAGCACTAATTCATACATGCATTCAGACCATATGTGAATGTAAACATACTGTACCCTTGTGCTATAATCTAAAATTAGATTTGTACATTAGTGAGTTCCAAAAATATACTTTCATAAATGCTGATTGACTAAGATCCATTAAGATCCACTGTGAATACTTGAGAATACTTAATAACTCAGTGATTTAGAAGACAATATTGAACTGAAAGTAATATTTTAATTATATTTTCTTTCTTGTATGCTTAAAATAAATTTCCAAGAAAACTATTGTATACAAGAATACTACTCTTGATATGGCTAATAAAAGTATCTTTAGATCCAGGGAGTAAGTTGACTAGAACCCAAAAGACTATGTGATTGACTCAGTGGATTAAGGACTCATATTAATGGTATACTTAGATGGAAGAATTCTTGGCCTATGACTATTTTCAAATGTCAACTTATCACAAGTGTGAATTTTTTCAACAAATCATCCTTTTTATTAGATAATCCATAGATTTATCCAGAAGTGCTAATAATCAATTTTTGGAACAATCAGAGGAAATATTACACAGAAGCTGACAGAGCCTTATGGGTACAATTCTCCAGGTAGAGAAGAAGGAATAAAGTTTACTGAGAGATCTTCCTAGTATTTGATATAGCTTAAACCACTGGACAATGGGGTGTCATGAGGTTATACAGGCACACAGGTAAATACTTTCATATATATATATATATATTCACATTTATTCTTATATGCATCTTATATAATTTATTATTTTGTAATATCTATGAATGTTGAATATGATATGCAAAATTTAAAAATAGACATATATTTATATAAAATTATGAATTTACCTGTGCATCTGTATGACTTTATGACAATTAAATCTGTATTCCCAATGTTCCAAATGGGAATTTTACTTTATTTGAAACTTCAACTGATTTAAAATATGCAATACTATACAGTATCCACATTGGCATTTTGAATATTAGGTGTAACTTATTTAAATTGCTTTTGGTACTATTTCACATTAAATGAAAATTTCTGATAAGTAAAATATGGCATATTTGAACATGAGAGCTTTCTTCTGCATCTTATTTAATTTTATTTGTATGTATGTCAATATAACCAAGACCTTATTTTAGCTTTCTCTTTCAATTTATGTCCCTGAGATTTTACCTGTTATTTACAATTTACATGTCTTGAAATTGACAGCAATAAATAGTTATACATAGTCTGAAAAATGTCATTTTCTTTCATTAATGTAAAGTAACACTGATTGATCTTTTAATTTTATTTCCAATACCTGTCACCTCACTATTTGCTTTATTTTTCTCTACAGTTTATAGAGTGCAATAATATTCAAAATGAATATCCTGAATTTTTTAATTTTAAAATATATTAATATGAGGGTGTAAAGGTCTTTTTTGTTGACAATATACTCATTTTCCAACATAACAAAAATAAAATGCAATTTTCCTCTCTGTATTATTTTTTGTTTGTTTGTTTGGGTCCTTTTGGAACATATATTTTCAATTTTATTCTTCCTACAGGGGATCAAGTCTAGAGAGTTCCACATCTTGACTAGTTCATGAAAATTAAGATAAATCTACATCTTATGTTATTAAATTTCAATAGTCCTCATAAGAATTTTAGAAATAAATGAAGTCAGTTATGAAAATTTCTATAGAAATAATTTTATTTTGTTTATAATAATCATATTCATGCTGACAACAGAGGAATAAATAGAAACGAACAAACCAAAACTCTGGGCTACTTTAGAAACATCATAATCTACTTGATTAAGGAATATTTTAGTTATATATTTTGGACCAATTTATATTACTCTTATACATCATAATCTTTGGACTAGCATATGCCTTTATGCAACAGTTTTCAATTGTCCTAAACATTCTTATACATTTAACTTTAATTGTTCTAAAAGATGATTATGCTTGATCTCATTTTCAACATCCAGGATTCACATAAAGATTCACTGAATTTAGTTGTCAAGACTTATTTCATATCTTCAATGTATGGTGTCTCACTAAGTGTATTTATATTACATGTATTTAATGATATCAATATTTTAAGAATTGATTCAAGCTATATTATAGGATGTCAAAATCTGATTCTGGATGGGGTTTTGTTCATAAATAGACTTAGGCTAAACTCTTTTTTAGTCTAACAATATTATTGGAATTATATTATTTACTTCCCATGGTATCACATCAAGAAGCACACAATGTCATTTTATTTTATTAATGGTATGGCTAAATTTGATTACTTGATTAAAATGGTATTCCCTCAAGCTCTTTGTTATAAAGGTGCCTTTTTTTTCGTTTTCTTTATCATTTATAACTAATACAAGGAGTGATAATTTTGAGAATTTACAATGACGATTGTCTCATTTTATTGTTCTTTCCATATTTAGTAGCTGACATTCTTTGAAGAGCCCTCCCTCTTTTTAATTGTCAAATATTAGAATGAATTCATAAATTATTTGATGCAACAAAATAAAATCCATGTGTCACAGACTTGTTCTCTGCATGTTCAAATTGTCTTAAAAATGATAGCCAGTTAAAGTGAGCCCAGAGTCTTGTACATGTTTTTCTTAGTCTTCTAACATGTTCCTTCTTTCTCACAAGACAAAGTATTTCAGGTTCATCTTATGTTTTTCCTGCTTCTAACATTAATTTGTAATTTATTCAGAGTCCTGATTTCCTTTAGTCAAGAATTATAGATAGCAAAAATTATGGTTATTTTCTGGAACAACTTGGTTCTCATATATAAGAATCATCCTCGGAGAGCTGTGAAAGTAAAGAAGGTATGTAGATACAGGATTGCAAAGAATGCAATTTGCTGGAAACAGTGTCATCCTAGCACATCACCCATGTTAGTCAACAGGATGGGGTTCAAAGTGATTCCTAAAATTAATGGCAAAATGACATGCTAGACTAGGAGCTCAATTTCAATGTTTCTTTAACCCATTCTGTGTAATAACTGTGAACACAGAATCAAACAGGAAAGTGAGGAGGGCCACGGACTCCTTGCATTATGACAAGAAATAACTGAACGGCTGAGAGAAATGAGCAACTTGAGTCCCCACTGAATAGTCCCCTCCCCTGGATTTAATTCTATGTTATATGAAATAGCTTTACCATCTGTCTACGTATAAATTTTACCAGTACAGCATCTAGATGTACAGCTTGGCCATAGAGGGTCTTTAGGGCAAGAACTAAAGCCCCCAGTTACTCAAAAGGGGCAGACATGGCATATTTAAATTTGTTAACACTTCTCCAAGGATTTCAGTCCAGCTGGGCAAGGTGGGATTGCCTAAAAGGACTGTCTGTTGCTTTAATGAGCTATTATTTTTCTCAAGAATCTCTCCTGCATGAACGTTATATAGCAGATGAAAGTGCCCTGATATATCATGGGTTTGGGTCAATCCTGGATAGCATTTCTGAGAAATGGGTGCCTGATTCATTGCTAGAGGGACATGTGTACCCATACATTACACTACTAAAAATCTTTTGTCATGGCAGATTGATTAGTTCTCCTACTAGGAAAGGCTTATATAAGACTAATACCTATATCTGCACAGGTTAAAATATAGATACACTCTTTAATGTTTGGTAAAGGGTCAATAAAATCAGTCTTCTAGTCCTACACAGGTTGGATGGCTCCTGAATCTGCCTCTGCTTATAGGTCAAATGGTGGGACTAGAGAACTGAGAACACCTGAAATTTGGTCACAGATGCTACCAAATGTATTTCATGGGCAATACTCCTCTCTTAGCTACATTCAATTGTCCTTTAGCACTTTTATATTCAATCTTCCTATGTACCCACAGGACCAGTTATGCAGCCTGGGTTGAAGCAAAGGCCTACACCTTAGTCAAAATATCCTCCTACAGATTTCTAGGAGTAGAGGTCTTAACATGACCAGGTATATATATATATATATATATAGTTATTGTGTCCCTGGTTCACCTAATTCTTCTTACAGGTGTTGCCACATGGATCCCCAGACAGGCTTTCCAAATGTTCCATTTGCCATTGTGTTATCATCAATGTAAGGCTTTTGTATGCTGCCAAGTTGACAGCACAACAAGCTGCCATAGCTCATGGGTTACTAATAGCCATACTACATATAGTTACACCAATTGGCTGGTGTGATTTCCTCTTGCCTCACAACAGATAGCAACAGTGGTAGGTTGAACTGCAAAAAAGTCTGGACTCTCTCCTTCCCCTGGCTGAACTTATCTATATAGCAAACATTTTTAGGTATGGAATTCCCCTTCTTATCCTTGTAAGAATATAATGGGGTGATCACTTGAAGTAGTGTGGCCAGTTTGTAGATAATGGGGTTAAAAAAATTACAGATTGGGAGTCAAGGAGCTATTAGAAGTGACATGATAATGATGTAAAGACACATGTGGCTTATTTAGATCAAGACTCTATCATGGAAGCTTGAGGCCCATGAAATTGGCCATCTATGTATCACTTTATAGGTAGGCCAGGTTTGTACTGTGACTGATAAGGTCTTGTCAGTGCTCAACTGTAATAAAGCCTTGTTTCCTACTAGAAACTGCTGTTCTAAAGAGGTATAGAAGTTTTAGCCACCTTCCAGGATTAAACCCTTTTTCTTGCCAAACAGCCCAATTTATCCCATTTGCCATACTGGTGACATCTAACTATACTGACATATCTGATTGAGGGAGTGATCCGATCTATGCCTGTAAAATTCTTTGTTTTCTCAAATGTCTTCTGCAAGGGAATATTCCAGATCTGTGTGGCTTCATTTTTAATTAGACAATATATTTGTTGTAGACAATGAGCTAGAGGAGGAAAGGAAGCCCACAATGTTCTAGAATTCCTTGTGGAATGTATTTTATCTTTTCTTCTACAAGAAGACAAACTGACACTGTGAATTAGTTTCTTTCCTTCCTCCCTCCCTCCATCCCTCCCTTCCTTCCTTCTTTCCTTCCTTTCTTCTTTCCTGATAAGAGAATAATGATAAAGGCATTTTCTAGATCCAGGAAACCATACACAGATTCAAGGGAGAATGTGACTTTTCCCAGTACCTGAGTCATGTTAGATTTTACAGTGTAGATAGGTGGTATTACCTTATTTATCTCCCAATAGTTATCTCAAGAATTGACAGGTATTCTCAAGTCCTATCATGATTTTGTACAAGCCAGACAGGGCTATTTAAGGCACTTTAAGCAGGATGTAAAATTGCATCCCACTTTAATTCTTTTAGTCTTCCCAATCTCAGCACATCCACTTGGCACCTTGCACTGCCTGATGTTTATCACTCTTCTAGAGGTGGGTCAACAAAGTCTCAATTCTCTTTCTTCACTCAAATACTGCCTTTAGTACCTGAACATGGAATGAAAGTTCTCCCACAGATGTCTTTCCTGCCGCAGTCCAGCTGCAGCAAAATAACCCGGGGGTGACTAACAACTTGTGTAGATTAATACAGCAGGAGTGGGAGCCCTTTATTGTAGGACATTCCACACAGCTTATCTAATTAACATAAACTAGATACAGCAGTCAACCAATAAGGAATCTCCACACTTAATGGCTCGCTGGCGTTACTTCACAAACCACTCCCTCTGGCAAAATGCCAGGTGCCATCCAGACTTGTTTACAGACTCTAACATTTCTCTGGCAAAATGCCAGGCGCCATCCTGACTTGTTTACAGACTCTAACACTTTCCTAATAAAAATACCCTTCCTTAGAACATCTTCTGGAACTGGGTAGATTAGTAACAATATAGAGTGGGTGACACTCTCCCAATTCCCAGGTGGACTCATACCTGTTTTACTCTGATTGTCTTATTCCCTCATCCATCAATAACTACCCGAAAGCCCCAGAAAATATTCTAGGTACCCATAGGCCAATGTATATTCAGCTTTCATATGTTTACCTTTGTTCCTTAATGTTTTAGTCATGTGTATTTTTCTCTTGGGACTAAAGGATGGAAAGCTTATTTGAGGATTCACAGTGTCAGAGGTCTTAGTCCATAGAGGCCAGCACCATTTCTCCAGGCTCCCGATGAGGTAGGATGTCATCATGGCAGAAGAGTGTGGCAGAGGGAAACAGCTCACATGTTGATCAAGAAGTAGAGAGAGTTCTCCACTTGCCAGATAGAAATATATACCCCAAAGCCATGCTGCAATTCCCACCTCCTCCAGCCACACTCTACCACTTCAATTACCACTCAGTTAACCCCTGTCCTGGGATTAATTTACTGATTGGGTTAAGACTCTTACAACCCAATTATTTCTCCTCTGAACATTCTTGCATATTGTCTCACATGTGAGCTTTTGACTTCACATCCAAACCACAACACTTAAGAACCTATAAATAACTGGACATGGTGGCACATTCCTGTATTCCCAGCGGCTCTGGAGGCTGAGGCAGGAGGATTGTGAATTCAAAGCCAGCCTCAGTTAAAAGAAAGGCACTAAGCAATTCAGGGAGACCCTGTCTCTAAATACAAACTAGGGTAGGGCATGTAGCTCAGTGGTTGAGTGCCCCTGAGTTCAATCCCCAGTACCAAAACAAAACAAAACAAAACAAAAAAATCTGTAAATAGTGAGTTCCACATGAGGCCTCTGGTCACCCCCTATATATGTCACTCTGGTTCAATCTTGATCTTGCTCCTAATCATGGGAAGGGGGAAGAATACATTCCATATAATCAGCAATGCCAGTGCAAATAAATTTGTAACTTTTCTTTGTAGGAGCAACAGGGTAGAAAGATTGGAACTGTTGTTTAGGCTTAAGTTCCTCCCATAGCTATCAAGATTATGTTAGTTTTCACATCTGTCTTTTCTCTGGGGTGCTGGCATGAAGCAAATCAAGTTACATCTGCTTTTTTATTGTCTATGTCCTCCTCCCATTTCTTTTCTCTTTCATTTTTTGGCCCTTCTTATCAAGCTTCATGACAGGTGAATTTGACAGAATAGAAAGCAAATGTAGATCACCAAAATAAAAAATTAAGTTTTTACAGAGATGGATAAGGTTGATAATTATCTTCAACAACATTGATCCAGAATATAAGGGGAAAACAAATTACCAAACAGAATTATATAAGGAAATATCACTTTACATCCCAAAGACAAAAAAGGCAAAGAACTAATATACAACCCAATACCCAAATTGGATAGTATCATTACATGTTGTATTTAAATATCCAAAATGAGTAAATTGTTTGAAAATATTAGTTACTTAAACTGATATTTTTAGAATGGCAACAATCTGAATAGTCATGCATTCATTAAAGAAATTAGATTTATAAGTTCCCTTTACTAATTTTTTTATCTTGGTAGCTTTATGAATGTATTTTATTAATCATTAAAAAATAAAAGAATTTTTTTTAGAAAATAGAGAGGAAACATTTTCTGATTTATTTCATGAAATCAATGGAAGCCTGATATCTGAAACTGGAAAGGTCATTATAAAATAGGTGTAGAAAACATTGCTCTTTCCAAAACAGATTCACATATCCAAACCAACATTGGACAAATGAAATCCAGAAACACAAATTGATAACCCTCGGGTTTTATTTCAGGAATGCAATACTAAACTACTGTTTGAAAATCACTTAATGTAATTTAGTTTGTTAACATTTAAATAAAGTAAATTATATGATCATTTTAATAAATGCAGAAAGAAAGCATCTGATAAAATTCAATTTTCATAAAAAATCCAATCCCTCAGCAAATAGAAATAAAAGAAAGAACCTATATTCTAGTAAAGAATATCTTTCAGAAAACATTATATTTGATATACTTGAAACTAGATAGGGGATTGTAAAATCACCACTTTTCAACACTTTATTTGATGTCCTACACAACTGAAGTATCCACACAAGGATAAAAATAGTAGACCAATGAAAGAGAAAACATAGTCTAGAAACATACATACTTATAAATTTATGGACCATGTGAATTAAGAAAAATATATTGCAATGGGGAAAAGTGATATTTTCAAACCATGGAGCTTATTTAAAATAAATGTCTCATGGAAAATGTGTATGAATCATGAGCTCCACAATACAATAAACCTCAAATAAACATTTGCAAATATGAACATGGAAAGATGTTTGACATCAGATTTGCTAGAGTGCATAGTTAAAATCACATTTAGGTGCCAATCATTTGAATGTATAAAATAAGTCTAATAATATTAAGTTCAGTGAAGGTAGGGAACAATCAGAACTGTCTTACTCTTCTAGTGGGAATGCAAATGAGTGATAAATTTGAGAAAACTTTTTGTGTTACCAACTAAAGTCCAACCTACTCTGATTCTTTCACCTAGCAATTCCACTGCCAGATACAGAACACTCAAAACTGAGTGACTATAAAATCGCTCTCATAAACCAATAAAAGTTTAATTATTGTTAGGCATCTACATTCATAATAGCCCTTAATTATTAAAAAGAAACCCCAAATGCTTATTTACATAGGGGTGGATAAACTTACTGTAATATGTTTACTGGAATATTGTACAACAGTAAAAATGAGAACTGCTATATAAAGCAATATTGATGGACTTCATATACCTAATACTGAGCAAAAGAAAGAAGATGCAAAATGGTACTTGTAACACAATACTACTTATACATATTTCAAGAACATGCATTATTTATCTATGGTGATAGGAACTAGAGCAGTGGTTACCTCTGGGATGTTTGCAAAGGACATAGAACCAGGAAACCCTTTGGAGACTTATGTATATTTTACATATCAACCACAATGGCAGTTGTATATTTAATGTGTGTAACATATGCATTATATCCTAATATACCTTTATAAAATTTATTTTGGATGCAATATGAAAAATAGATTATAGGCATAGATGTGGAGCAAAAGAAGAATCAGAGGGTGCTCTTGAGAATTGTTAGGATTTCCTATTGGGATAGTTTGAGGTAGACAGGTGAAATAAAATGTTCTTTTAGTATGGAAGGTTCAGAGAAGGGGTAGAATCAATGTATGCTCTTACACAGAACAGTAGGCATTAGATAGAAGATTCTCAAATTCTCTTATTTATTTCCCAGAATGCTCACTTACATGAAATAGATAAAAAGGAAAAAGTGGAAAATAATTACTAATTCCAATTTATTTTTTTATATATTTTTTAGTTGTAGATGAACACAGTGCATCTTTATTTATTTTTATGTGGTGCTGAGGATCGAACCCAGTGCCTCACACATGCGAGGCAAATGCTATACCAATGAGCTACAGCCCCAGCCCTAATTCCAATTTTTATAGCATATGGATTCTAATGTATTTTGCTACTATATTCACAATGTAATTAATTTTTCTGTTTGAATAGTTTTATGCCTAGTATGCTTATATCTGTTGTGATAAATTATCAAACACAGTGCACAGCTGGTCTTTTTAAATTTTTTTTAAAGAAACCTCATTAGAAATCACCAACTTATCTTTAAATTCTTTGAACATTTGGTGCAAAATCTGAATTCATGCAGTTCTGTGTTAGCTCCAAACAGCCTGCCTCATTGATCTTACCATATGATAGAGATATATTTTAGGAATGAGATAAGGAGAATGATGATTTTTGCTTATTGCTATTTAAATATTTTATGATGGAAAGATGTTGTTCTTGTTTAAAACAAGTAGTCAGAATAGTTTTCCAAAAGCTTTTTTATAATGTTGCTAAGCTCATATCAGATGCACTTAAAGAAATTTGGGGTTCTTTTTATCCATCTTGTGTATTTATCATATCTTATTAATCTTTTGGTGTAGAAGAACCATATTATAAACTATTGAAGTTTCACAATTGATTTTTCTCTTGAAAATCAAAGGTGTGTTTACATAAACTTTTATCTGCAGAATGTTGTTATATATGTAAAACTATTTCTTTTTTTTTAACCATTGGAAGTATTTTTTACTACCTGTGTAGGTAGGGTAACCACATAGTTTTCCATCTAAACCAAGATAGTTTTTATAAAACCTTTATTATGAGATAATTTTAGATTTACAGAAGAGTTGTACATATAGTACAGAGTTCCTGTATACCCTTCCTCCAGCTTTCATTGATGTTAACATTGCAGATGATCACTGTGCCATTATCAAAATTAAGAAACTAATACTGATGAAATATGTTTAACCAAACAACAAATTTTTGGATTTCTCCAGTTTTTCCATTGTCCTTTATCTGAACTTGGCTACATTTCAGGATCCTGCAGTGCATTTACTTGTCCTGTCTTCTTCTATAGTGATATTTTTGTCTTTTGGACCTTGTTGTTTTTTTTTTTGTCACACTTTCATATTTACCTATTTTTGTAGCCTATTCTTAAAACGCCATAAATAAATTATTTGTTTGATTTTAACACTTAAAATTATATTTGTATTTGTTTAGGTTTTGTACTATAGGTGTTTCTCAACCAAAATGTTAATTTAAAAAGTGAGACAGTTTTTTTATAGTATAATATCAACTTTTCTGTCCATTCTTTACTCATAGATTCCAAAAAGCCCATTATTTTAATGGTTTATACTTGATTATCATAATTTAATAATACAAAGTTGAGTGTAAATCTAATATCCTTATTAAATAACTTCATATCTTCATTTTTATTAATGAAAAAATGAGAAACTTATGAAATCATATTCATAATTTTGATGCTTAAAACACATCTCAAGCTTTTCTATCATTTCTGAATGATCTCAATGGGTAATTTTTTCGTTAGTTTTTCATTATTGGTTGGTATTGAAGTATCTACCTACTTACTCAACATTAAATCAAAGTTAAGAATATATATATATATATATATATATATATATATATATATATATATATATATAATATGTGTATGAATGTCTCATGTCTTATTAATTTCTGATTTTCCCAACTCTTTACTAAAAAATTGAGAGGTTATTGATTATCTAAAGCACTACAATGGTCTTCTAAATATACTCCTATATTAACAATTTCCACACTAATGCAGGATGACTCATCAAATTTTAGATCCAATCATACCATTTTGCTAGAAGCCTTTTAATGTCATTTTACTGCTTTAGTATATAAAATGCAAAATACTTGTCAAGGGCTTTTAGTACATTCAGTTCAGGAATCAGAATCTTTCCTATTCTGTCCAGGGCTTATCTCTCTAGCCTCATCAAGTTCATTTTAATCTCTCTATCATTCAATCAAAATTCAATGTAACAATATTTGAACTTAATATCAGTGCTTTTCCCCATCTTGAGCTTTGTAACTGTTCTTCCTGAAACCTAAAATACCCTGCATCTATCTCCTTCAGATTCTACACCACAAACTTCATAGGGAGATGAATTTGTTTCTTTGCTTATAATTTTGTTTAATATAACTAGGATAGTGTTGTCTACATTTTAATAATAGTTATTAAAATAATAATAATAATAGTTCAATAAGTAAAGTAAAATCATGGTGTAGTACAAATGTTAGGTTTTTTTTCCATTTTTGAATACTATAGTACAGCAAGATATTCAGAATAAATACAAAATAGTACCCATTATTAAATTAATGAAACACATAATGCATTATAAAATAAAATGTATCTGTATTAATTTTATTTGGAAATACATAATTCATATCAAGGTATCATAAATAAATAAAACTAATATTAACATATTTAAGTGATTCAACATAAGGTCACAATGTACAGTACATGAATTAATGCTTATACTAAGAACTCAACAAGTAAATTTAAAATGGATCAAAATTATATTCTCTGGAAATCTTGATTTTTTTTAAGATATAATTTTGACTCAAAACAGGGTATTTATTTTAAAGAAGAATTTTCTTTAAGTTGCTTATTTTAAAATCCTGTTTCTTGGGTAGGAGCATGCTTTTTCTTCCCTTGCAGCACTCCTTAGTAAAGTGGCCCTTCTTATGGTAATGAAAGTTTCTGAGCTCCAAAACCATGGCACCCAATCCTGCAGTGCTTCAGATCTCTCTTTTCATTGATGAATGACGATCACAGAGGTTACAGGGAATATACAGTTCATCAGAAAGAGATAAGTTAAATGTTTTTCTACCACCTCAGCTTTTCAGGCAAACCACTGAAAGCAAGGTAAATTTCAGGAGTACATGCTGTGTACAAAGAGAAAGAAAAAGAATCAAAGGCGCTATGTAGGAAAGTAGGAGCTAAGAAATAATGAATAATCTACTGGTATTACAATATGTAAATTCTAGATTAGTTTTTTTTTCTGTTTTTTCCTATTTAAAACAAATTCCATTTTTATCAAAATTTATAAGTCTGGACATCCTAAGTACATATATGAAGACATAAACGGTGTGACTTTGTATACAACTAGAAATATGAAAAAATGTGCTATACCTGTATAATATGAATTGTAATGCATTCTGCTGTCATATATAACAAATTTGAATAAAAAATTTAAGTCTGTCTTACATGTTTCTCTCTAACATAAATAGCTAAAGTTTTAGGTTAACTCCCAATCCTTATAATGGAATTGCAATAGATATCATTATCAACTGCTTAATATTTAATATAGATTTTATTGTTTATAAATTTACTTTTTATCCATTAAAATAAATTGAATACGGATTTTATGTCAAGCATTGATTGGGGCATTAGGAAGGGATAAAGTTTCCATTTTCATGATGTTGATGTTCCATGGGAGGAAAGTGACATCAACAGCAACAAAAATAGATGTAATAGAAATTCAGATACTAATATAAGTACAGCCTACTGTACTAAGGATGAAAACAAGAAGAAAAAGCAAAGAGGAAATGTGACAAGGGTCAACTTGCTATTTTAGGCTGTCTGCATAATGGTAATTTTCAGAAGGAATAACATTTGAATAGAGACCACAATTAAGTAAAGAAAGCAGTTAGGTATGTATCTGACTGAAAATGACTTGAAAAACAAACAGAAAGCATGGCAACCTTTTCTATCTACAAGTAATAATATTGTCAATTGAAGGCAAAGAAGCCACCCTGGGCAGGTGACAGGAAGGCTGGAGGAGAATTCCAAGGAGGTGACTTTATATAGTTGACCAGAAGCTTGATGATTCACAACAGACATTGGACATGTTCCAGATGAGAGTACTATAAATAAATAAAATTTATGTTAAAAAAGTTCTGTCTTTGGATCATAGGCTGTGGATGATAATTATTTTAACAGTAGACCACTGGTAAAGATGAGCAGTTACAGAGCTGGGATATAGAAATCTGAAAAAATATATCAGATTTAAGATATATTTTGAAGAATTTTCTGATGAGTGGGCTACAGAATGTGAAAAGAGGGAGATTCAAGCTTGATTAAATGGGCATAATTTGTTCAGAATTCTTTTTTTTTTTCTAAAAATGCTTGGAGAAATTACTTTTAAAGAAATCACATGCCTTTTTGGCCTAAGTTATATCATATTCTTAGATTACTGATAATTGCTCCTTACAAGTAACTATTTTTTTCTTGTATTTTCATTAGATACCAATGAGGAGTATTAAAAATCTATATCCCTCACATAGGGCACCTCTTTTCTGTGAAGAAAGTAACTGTGTTTAAAGAGAGCCCTCTAAGAGAAAGATCTCAACTTATACCCAACTCTTTCATGCCTTACTCTTTAAGGAAAAACGGGGGGGGGGGGAGATAAAATGACAATATATTACAGATGAAAAGTAGAACTTTCATCAGCAAAAAATATAGAAAATGTTCCAAACTTGAGGAGAAACTGATATCTTGAAGAGTATCTTGAAGCATATCTCATGAGTTTCACCAAGAGGACATCAGGTGAATCTCACAGGATGATTAGAGCACCTGATGAATCGCTAGACATTTTTCCCATTTGAACATGAAGGGGTGTTCTATTTTGTCAAATGCTTTTTCTGTGTCTATTGAGATGATCAAATGATTCTTATCTTTGAGTCTATTGATATGATGAATTACAAATTTATTGATTTTCATATGTTGAACCAACCTTGCATCCCTGGAATGAAAAGGCACTTCTCAGAAGAGGATATACAATCAGTCAGCAAATATATGAAACAATGTTCATCATCTCTTGCAATTAGAGAAATGCAATTCAAAACTACTGTAAGATATCATCTCACTCCAGTCAGCATGGCAGCTATTTTGAAGACAAACAACAATAAGTGTTGGAGAGGATGTGGGGAAAAAGGTACACTCATATATTGCTGGTGGGACTGCAAATTGGTGCAGCCAACATGGAATGCAGTATGGAGATTCCTTGGAAAACTGGGAATGGAACTATGTTTGACCCAGATATCCCTCTCCTCAATCTATACTCAAAGGACTTAAAAACAGCATAGTACAGGACACAGCCGCATCAATGTTTATAGAAGCCCAATTTACAATAGCTAAACTATGGAACCAACCTAGATGTCCTTCAATAGATGAATGGATTAAAAAATGTGGAATATATACACAATGGAATATTACTTATCAATAAAAGAGAATAAAATCATGGCATTTGCAGGTAAGTGGAAGGAAAACATAATGCTAAATGAAGTTAGCCAATCCCCCCCCCCCAAAAAAAAACAAATGTTGAATGTTTTCTCTGATTTAAGGTAACTAATTCATAGTGGGGTAGAGAGGGGGAGCATGGGAGGAAAAGAAGAACTCTAGATAGGGCAGTGGAGTGGAAGGGTAAGAGAGGAGGCAGGGGATTATCAAGGATGGTGGAATGTGATGGATATCATTATCTAAAGTACATATATGAAGATATGAATTGGTGTGATCATCCTTTATATTCAATTAGATATATGAAAAATTGTGCTCTATATGTGTAATAAAAATTGTAATGAATTTTGCTGTCATTTATTTTTTAAAAATTATTTAAAAAAAAATTGGTGAATTAGAGCTGGGCATGGTGGCTCCCAGTGGCTTGGGAGGCTGAGGCAGTAGGATCACAACTTCAAAGCCAGCCTCAGCAACTTCCTGAAGAACAAATGGTAGTGCTCATGAAAAAAAAAAAAAAAATACCATCCTAGGCAAAGTAACTTTATCTTTTCAAATAAAAGAGCCCATTTAAAATAGGTGATAGTCAAAGCATTTGGACAGTCGGTTATTGACTGAAAAAGCACAGTATAGGAACAGGTCAACTCAGAAGCTGAACTCACATTTGGCAACTCATCTAGGAGCAAAACACCCGAAAGAGTTAAAATCCAACCTCAACACAGGAGGTAAAACACCCAGTATACGAGGTAATGTGGAAATAAAGAACCTTAAAAGAAAATCAAACAATTTTGCACATATAGTCAGCATGAGGAATATTGAAATAGACTACAAATTGGATACATTATTTATTACAAAGCTTTCAAACAAATCTCCAATGTAAGGCCTTTTTTTTTTAAAAACATTAGTGCCCAATTAAAAACTTAGGTACATCAACATGGAAATTTAACTTCTCAAAAATATAAAAGAATCTCCAACATTAATGGTAGTCAAACATTAATAAGTAATTTAAAAAGTACATATCATTTAAAACATGTGAAATGTGAAATATTTAAACAATATTTTACCATGTTACAATACCTGTGGTGATTGGGGTCTTCATACACATAGTCTTAAATTTTAAATGGTTATATCCTTAAGGAAAAAGTGAAGTGACAGTAAGGCATCAGGATTACTAATACAATTTTTTCTAGTAAGTACACAAGGGGGAAGTTAGCCTATATAAGTAATTAGAGAAATAGTCAATTTACATTCAATGATTTAGTATGGATCCAAATTAACTGCCAAACATTTCATGTTTCAAATTTCTAGAGAAAAAAAAAATCACATAGAAAAAAATAAGAATCTACAATTACTGAAATTTTAGCAACAATGATGAAAGTTAGTATGTTAATATCACTGCTTACAATAATTTAAGTGAAGATGATTTTTCTTTTCCTTAAAGTGCCTATTAAGCCATAAGGAAGAGGGAAAATAAAGGAGTTTAAAGATAGGAAAATTCAAAACTACTTGTAGTCCCCTGGAACCGCTTTTTACAAAAAGACACTACTAGAGATACTCAGAGTAAATCAAAGGAATTACTACTTGGAATATAGTGAAAGTGGTTCTACCACTTTCAGGTTGACTAAATAGGTACACATGACAGATTGGATCAAAAATATACCAGTTCCAAATTGAATGGTTGTTGGTGCAATTGCCTGGTATATTTTACCATACTGAGAAATGTTTCAGAAACTGTTGGAATATTTGACACTAACTTATTACTGGGTGATAGAAAAAAATATATATATCAATGCTAATGTCAGAAAAATGACAGTTAAACAACATAATTTAATAATATTTCTATAGTGGGTTGATAGTGTACTTCCAAAATTAATGTTCACCCAGAACCTCAGAAAGTGTATTTAGAAGCAGGGTTTTTGCAAATGTAACTAAAGATCAAGACGAGATTTTACTTATATAAGAGTGCACCCTAATTATTTTTTTGTTGGGGTAGCAGTGATTGAACTCAGGGGTACTCAACCACTGAGCCAGATTCCCAGTCCTGTTTTGTATTTTTATTTAGAGACAGGGTCTTACTGAGTTACTTGGTGCCTTGCTTTTGCTTGGGTGGCTTTGAACTTGTGATCCTCCTGCCTCAGCCTCCCATGCTACTGGAATTATAGGCATGTGCCACTGTGCCTGGCTAGAGTGGACCCTAATTCTCATGGAAGAGTGTTTATAAAATACAAAAAGGGATACATAGACAAATAGAGGAAAGCAATGAAAAAATGGAGGCAGAATTTTTTGAAGAATGCCAAGAAGATTGCTGGCAATCACTAGAAGTTAGGAGATAGGCATTGGTTAGTTTTTCTTCAAGGCCCCTGCATCTTGAATTCAGACATCTGGCTTCCTGGCATGAGAGAATATATATTTTTTTTCTTTCAAGTTACCAAGTGTGGGAATTTATTATGGCAGCTCTAGGAGACTAATATAGTCCTCTACACATTCTAGTTGTAACTGTAGTTTACAACTAAGATGTAGTTGCTATTACTTTTGTTGTAATACTGGGAAATGTTAGGGACTGGCATTTGAGTGCATTTATAGGGACACTGATTCAAATGTTTAGTCCTTCCATAGGAGATGTGGAGAGCGGCTAGCCTAAATCTTCAAGATTGTTTCTGGAAATAGTCTTTTAGTAACTAGAGATGGTTTGGTAGTGAAGGATCTTTTCCTCTTCCATCACCTTGTTGTCCCTTTTAATGGGAAATGTAGGAGCAAAGTGGTCAAAGCTTCAACAGACTACCCAAATTTAAACTGTCTAGGATATAACAGCTACTAATGGGAATTGACAACTGTTGCCTAGATCTCAGTTTTAAAAGACTTAAAGTCCTGTGCATGTTGCAGCCTATTCTATCAAGGAGAGTTGATATAGCTATGCATCCCATTTTATATAATGAACTCCAATAATAATTTTTAAATAGTGAATTCCAAGAATCATTTTTGGAAACTTCTCCTTGGCACAAAACAGTAAGTAAACTTTTAAAAATTGAGTCATCACCAGCATTGGGGTATTATTGTGAACATTTTATTTTCTCTGAATTATAGAAATATTTAGGTGATTTCCTAAAATGAAAATCAAAAAGAGCAATATTACTGTGCTTTTTTAAACTATTCAATTAAAAATCAGAAGAAAATGAATAACACCGTTAGAAGATTTTGGCATAGTTGATTCTAAACAGCAAGAAAATAGGGGAGTAGGTGGGATTGTGCAAGTTATGTTTATGTAATAGGCCTTATACCATCATTTAACATTGATATTCATATTTACATTTTGCATTAATGAAAAGCAATGTATTTAAGTGGAAATTCAATTATTGTTCCACTTGTTTTTACAAAATTTAAAGTATGAGCTCAGTCTTTATATCAATTTGTAGCATGATTATATGAATTGATGAATATCCAAATAACAGAGTACTACACAAGTTAAAATGACAATATATTCAAGTAATACAATGACAATGGAAGAATACAAATCATAAAATGGAGCTGTAAATTTATAAGTATATGGAGAACTCTGCCAATTTTATAAGAGTAAATGTTGATGTGTGCAAATAGAATATATATTATGAGATTTTTACCAAAATAGGATAGGTCTTTCTTGGATTTGTAATTGTGAATTAATTTTGTTTATAAACTTTCTATAAATTTCAAAATTTATGCAATATCATCTCAATGTGTATGTGTTTGTGATTTGTAAATTGGCGTGATCTAAAGCATTTTTGGAGAATATCATCCAACTGAAGAATATCATCCAGCTATATAATTAATGAGTAATTATTAATGGTCAAGGAATGGCTATTGTTGAAAGAAATATAATATTTATATCAATATCCTTATAATGTTTCTAAAAATTATTGATATTCTTACATAGAAAAATGAGTCATTGGATGGAATACTGGGAAGCTAAGAGTCATTGAGTAGAGTACTGAGTAGCTAAAATTATTGAATTCTGTTGGAAAAAAAATACAATTTGTTTCCAGGTCACTTTTCCACAGGGTCTTTTTTATTAGAGGATGCTAAGAAGCTGCCCACTTAAAGACAGAAATGGCACTGTATCAAATAATTCATGGTTTCTATCAAGTATATAATTATTTAGTGTTTTAGTATTTCAAAAATTTATATCAGTATCTTCACTGTGAGACATTTTGCAAGGGGGATAATGTTGCTTCAATGATTTATTCAAACTTCTTAAATTAAAATTGATATTCAATTGAGCATCCCATATATTTGGACTTAGGATGGCCTTTATCTATTGGAATCACAACATAGTTTATGAAAGCAGCAACGGCTTTAAACAATAAGGCTGTGTGTCTCCTAAAAGAAAATGCATATCAATAACAGCAGAGGAGGGGAAATAATAGGAAGCATTAGTCACTTAATACTTCAGAATCCACGAGGATACATGATAGGGATACTAGAAAAAGAAAGAAAAAAAACCAACTTTATCTGAATAGGATTTATTTTATTAGCACACACCAACATTCATTCTTATAAAATTGGTAAATCTCTTCATATAATTATTAACTTATAATTGTTTCATAATTTGTATACTTCCTCTCTCATTATATTAATTGAACATTATTGTCATTTTTAGTTGCAAAACACTCTATTTGGATATTCAGCAATTTGTATAATCATACTAAAATTGGCATAAAGACTTGAGTACATGCTTTAATTTTGTAAAAAAAAAAATAGTGTGATAATGAGGGTATTTCCATTAAAAATAATTGCTTTTCGATAAAGTAAAATGTGAATAAGGATTTCAAGGGCAATTGATAGTATAAAGAGTATTATGTAAACAGAGCATTCCATATCCCCCTACTGCCCAGTTGTCCCACTCTATTGAATCAACTGTGTCAAACTCTTCTAGTTGTGTTTATTCATTTTCTTCTGGTTTGATTAAACTAATTGCATTATGTATAGCATAAAATCCAGTGTTACAAATGTTTAGAATAACAAAGTCTTATTTAAAAAACAATATTTGAGCACTTTAAAATTCCCATTTGGAACAGAGCTTGTTTTATCCTTACTCATGGGGAGTTATCCATGTTTTATGCTTATCCATGGGGAGAATGTTTTGACTAAATACCTTAATTCGGTTAAGTTTATCTGGTCTCACATTTCCACCAACAATGATTCCCACCAACAATAATAACTGCCCCAGTTTTCAGTTGCCCTCATTCAAATTTTATGCTTATGTATCTTTCTTTTTTCTTCTTTTGATACGGAAGATTGAATTCAGGGGCGCTTAACCACTGAGCAACATCCTCAGCCTATTCCATAGTTTATTTAGAAACAGGGTATTTTTAAGTTGCTTAAGGCCTTACTAAATTGATGGGTCTGGCTTTAAACTTGTGATCCTCCTGCCTCTGCCTCCTGAGCCACTGGGATTACAGGAATGCACCACTGCACTCAGCTATGCTATATAATCTTAAATTTTAACTGTAATTTTCTATTGTAAACCAAGACTGTCATCATCCTCAGTGCCAATATCAATGTGGATAAATCCAGTATTCATCAGTCACTTTGTTGCCCTTGTTTTGAAACAAATTTTTATTTCTAAATTATTAATGTTCTCTAGTTTTCCTACCAATAGCATGGGCCTTGTCTGCACGGTATAGCTACATGACAACATGGTGGATGGCATCATGGTAGGAGCTCACTGGAGAGAAAGAGCAAAGCATATGATGAAACAAAACACAAGAGACTAGGGTTGGGACAAGTCTTACTCTTTTATAACAATCTGTTCCTACAGGAATTGATCCAGTCCTAGGAGACAGAAGTCACTCACAAAAGACAGCATTGATTCATTCATGAGGATTTATCCCCCATGAACTACTTACCTTCCATTAGGCCCCACAACTGAATATCACCTCAATAGAGCTACACTGGAACCCAACTTCTACTACATGAACTATTGGAAGACAAATCACATTCAAAACACAGCACTGAGTTATACTTACTTTTTAAAATCTCATACCATGAAGTGCCTTGATAATTTCTCCCTAGTTATGACTCCTTTTTCAACCCAGCATAAATCCCATTCTTCACAAATGTAATTGGCCCCTTGTCAATATGCTCAACCTTCTTGCCACATTTGTGGTGGCATTTTGCCTACTGAACTATTTAACAATGTACACATAAACAGTGGATGGATAATCACACAGGCAGGCAACTACATAAATTCATAATATTCAAAGACTGCATCACTGTCCTTTTATTTTGAGTAGAAGAGCTTCCTCTTTATGTCATCAGAAAAAGATAAATGAATACACCACAGTCATATCTTATTGTTATTGAAGTCATATATTTGTTTATATCCCAACCAGCTTTTTCAAACTTTTGTTTAAAAGGAGCATTTTTCTTAATGTTTGATTGCCTTATATCTTTACCCTTATAATCCTCCTTTGTTTGGAATTCACTAAATAATCCCATATATTTTATATGCATAACATCTCTTTTGATATTAGTAAGCAATCAATCTTGAACATTCTAATCTCACTTCACACATTGTCTATATCCACATCCAAGAACTCAATATGCATCTATACATTGACATTTCTCGATATATGTTGTAGCAATGTGTTATTGCCAATTAATTTATCTACACACATCAGTATTGATACTTATCCTTTCTTAAACTTACCTTCTTAATAATACTTTTGAGTGAAAGTCCCCATTATTGATTAAGTTTCCTAAAGCAGAAAGATGATTATTATGTTTGAACTTTCTATGGATAAATTTGTTTGCTAAGCCTGATTAACAAGATACTTCAAACTGGGTGGCACACACACACACAAAAAACCATGATGTATTGTCTCAGCTCTGGGGGTTAGAAGTCCAAGATGGGAGGAACAGCAAAAATAATGTATTCTGTCTGCTACTATGACAAACCTGTTCTTCCTTTCCCTGATTTTGGTGCTTTACTGGTACACATCATTTATTGGCTTGTAGACACATACCCTTCTATCTCTTCTTCACATCATGTCGTCATATATATAGTTCTCAGCCTATATTTTATCTATCCATAAGGATCAAAGCCCATCCTAATGACCTCTTCTTAAGAAATTATTTTAGCAATGATCTATACCCAAACAAGGTCACATTCTGAGGTACTCATGGACTTTAATTTATTAACTTGTGAGAGAGCAAGATTCAACCTGTAATAATGTATTTCATTATTTTACTCAATTTATATATAATAATTCATTGAATCGTAACAAAGATCTAGAATTCACTTACTTTTCTTTGTCCTCCATAACCCTTCCTTAATCCACAACACTTTTGCCTAACTTATTATAACTGTATCCTAACTCCAGTCTTATTCTTTTACCACCAGAATGAAATGCTTCCATTACAAAATAGAAGCCTGTTACATTCTCCTATTTTAAATGTTTTTTATTCCTTCCAAATGCTTCCATTATGGTTTTCAAAGTGTTTGCTGTAATTTTGAAGCACGCCTTCCCTATGAGATATTTAGACAAAATCCAACATGCAAAATTTATGCTGCAAATATATAGAACTTATTTATATTCCTCTGCTATATCATGCTGTGTTATCTCTTTATCATCAAACCTGGTATTTCTATTTCTGTATATATTTCTTCCTATTATTTCTTTCCCAGTTAATATGTAATGATTATTCAGCTCTCAATTTAGATAGTGCTCCTAAAAGTTTTCTCAAGTTCCTTATGTTCTAATTAGATGCAACTTTTAGAAGCTGCTGTAGAATCCTGCATTCTTTCTGCCTTTGTACTATCAGCTTTTATTGAGAATTTGACAACCTGTCTCTTTTACCAGACTGCAAAATTAAATGGGAGAAGGGACCTTAACATCCTTTATTTCTCATTATATGAAGAGTTTATTTACTATTTTCTCAGTGGGTTACAGATGTAAAATAGTCTTGTTTTTCTTCAGCCTGACTTCAAACATTTTTTTTCACCCTTGTATCTGTTTTTTTTTTTTTTTTTTTTTTTTTTTGCGGGGGGTGGGAGGCAGATATCATTATCAGGTATAAGAATACAATACTATTTTTAAATTATTACTTTCTGTGATTAAAATACATGGTCCAAAGAGGATCTATATTCAATTCAATAATTCATTTTCCTTCCCTATCTACCAGTATATTTTCTTTCCCTTGTTTTTCAGTAAGATACCAGTATATTTAATATTTTTCTCTTTTTCTGCTTCTTTCAGGATCCATGACATGTTTTTAACTCCACTGAAATAGGGTACAGGTGAGTGAAGATTAGAAGAAATTATCAATTTTCCAAATTTATCTATTCTTGTTATTTTTATTACATTTTAACTATCACTAAAGAATATCTATGCCTTCTGTAATGTATGAATTTAAATGTCACTTTTCTAAGGGATGCATGTTTGCTTATTTCTCTCCCTAAGGACTTATAATGAAAAAAATTAAGATATGACCCTTAAATTAAAAAAAAAATTTATTTTGTTGGTCACTTCTGACAATATTTTCATTTCCTGTCCTCACCAGTTACAGAATATATAATCACTCTCATATATATTTCCTAGCCGAGTAGGCTGATGATACAAAGCAAAGGTCAGACTGTCAAATCAGACACACACGTATTGGAGATCTTACCCAGCAACAAGTTTTACAAATTAATTGAAGGGTACAAGCAATTAAAATGTATAAGCATATTCTACCATATTGAGTATTGTTTCCCAAGTTTTCTTTTCTTCATTGAACACATGGCTTCTGGTTTATATCTAAAGATTATGTTACTAAGTAGATGGCCAGCTTTTCATCACTGTGACCAAAAGACTTTAGGACAACTTAAAGGAGGAAGGGCTTATTTTGGATCATGGTGTTAGAGGTCTCAGTTCATGGCAGGCCAAATCTATACCACCTGAACTGAGAACATCGTGGTGGTAGAGCATATCTGAGCAAAGTTGCTCAGGACATTGCAGTGAGGAAGGACACACACAGAGAGAGGGATAGAGAGAGAGAGAGAGAGAGAGAGAGAGAGAGAGAGAGAGAGAAACATGCCAGTTCACTAGGCACAAAATACAAACCTTCAAAGGCATGCCCCAGTGACTTACTTCCTCTGGCCAAACCCTATCTGCCTATTGTTACCACCCAATTAATCCATTTAAGTGAATTAATTCACTGATTAAATTAAGGCTCTGCTAACCTAATCATTTTACCACTGAACATTCTTGCTTTGTCTCATACATAAGCTTTTGGGTAACACCTCATATCTAAAGAATAACAGAGGGTCACCTTACGAAGTATAGACTATAATAAGTTATAAAGCATTTCTAAACTCTGATACTAAGTTTATGTGAGAGTTTACTAGGAGTCATGGCCATAAATCCATAGATTCTCTGTTTTTTAGGAATGTATGACTAGTTCAATTAATCCTAATCATCACCACATTTTCAAGTTTCTACTTTGAACTCTTTTTTACTTATCTAAGTAGGAATATGTAGGTATTCAAACCATGGAAATAGAGAAGCATTCCCCCAGTGAGCAAATTCCCAGGGGGTGACTGGCGCCCTGATTCCCACGATTGGAATGCCCAGCTACTCTCTGCTGAGGCTATTAAGATAACTCTGCGGATGCACTACCTGGTTTACATAGTGACATTCTTTGAAGGAGAGAGGCTCTGTGTTTGAATTAACCTGACCTTATCTCAGTTAGCTAGTACTCAGGGTAAAAGGAATACTGGTCAAAATGTAGTCACTGGTGGTGGGTAATATGTAATTTTTGGGGTTATTAAAGATGACGGTAGAGAGGGGTAGGCATTCCTTTTGTCTGCCATCCTTCTGTCTATTTGCATCTGACCCTTGTGTGTGTGTCTGTTCTTTGTGGGCCTCCTCCACAATTCTCCCTGCACAGGTGCTCCTTTACAGGAATATGGTATATCTCATGGTGCTTTTAATTTGCATTATCCATACATAAAACAATATCAAGCATCATATGATCTGTCTGGTGGACCTACACATATGAAAGTGTTTTGGCCCATCTTTTCTGATTTAAAAAATTCAGTATTTGCCTTTGTTTGTTTGTGTTTTTAAATATTGGGAATCAAAACCAAAGACTTATGAATGCTAGGTAAGCACTCTGTCACTGAGCTATACCACCAGTTTTTTTTCTTTATTCTGAGACAAGATCTCACTAAATTATCCAGTCTTCCTTCAATCTAGTTATTCTCCTTCTTCAGATTCCCAAACAGCTTGAATTATAGGCATGCACCTTTGAAATGATTTTGTCTTTTTATTTTGGGTTTCTTTACTAGTCTGTCTTTAATATATTATAATAAACAGGTATATTAAGAATTTACCAATTTTTAAACTTTGAATTTCATTTTTATTTACATAGCAGGGTTTTCTAAACATAAGCATTTTTGTTGTTGAATTCATTTTATCATTTCATTTTATACTGCCTCAATTTTTTTTGTTGTTGTTGTTATTTTTCTTTGGTACTGGGTATTTAGTTGTTACCTCTGAGCTAAAATTATTCTCTAGCAGATTTTTTAAAAAGTCAAAGAGATAAAATAGAAATAACCAACTGAACAAAGAAATAAAAATAGAAAGGGATTGCTCAAAGTAACCAATGAAAAAAAATATAATAATATAAAAATAATTCCCCACTTACACGCTCCGAAGGGTATTTAAAAAGATCAGGTAGCCATAGGTATGTTATGCAGTCAATTTTATTTATTTCTGCCTAATTTTATATCAAGGCCTTTGGAAATCTGGGCAAAAGTAATTTCTTATATAACATAAATTACTAAATTCCCTTCAATATACATTGGAAATTGATGTACAGCCATGAAAAACATGGAGGACTCCAATAAATGAAACTCTTGGGAAAAAAATAATCTGGCTCAGATTGTGTGGTGTTTCTATTCAGAATATTATTGTATAGAAAGCCAAAATTATTTAAAAGTTTATATGTAAAAAATTGAACATGTTTCTATTATATATATATGGTTTTTAAATGTTTATTTTTGTTGTAGGTGGACACAATAACTTTATTTTTTTTTAATGTGGTGCTAAGGATCAAACCCAGTGCCTCAAGCATGCTACGTGAGCATCTACCTCTGAACCACAACCGCATCCCTTATTTTTTATATTTGATGTCCAAGTGTTATCAACATGACCAAAGGCTCTTCTTACTCTTGGCTATAATCTCTCAAGAATTCTTAAAAATATTTGTCAAATTAAGTCCAGCAGTATATTTTAATAGTATAATTTTAAAGCATATAATTTATGAACACCTCTATCTATATTATGTTTGCAGTATCAATAAGTAAATTACATAGTTACTTGCAAATTATTCAAGCTATAAATCATAATATACAGAATTGAAAGTCAAAATCATGAAAAGATGCCAAAGATATTTATGAAATATACAGTACATCTTTTACAAAAGTGTTTTTCATGACACATCTGTTAACATTTGTGAAGAATAATGTGTGTGTGTATAGGAATAATTAATATTTAACACCAACACCATAGCTACGCATAATGATACATCTTTACAAATAATACATTGTGTCTTGTTATATTTAGATATGATACAATTTGCTTTTAAATTATTATTTGAACATTCTTTCAAGTATTGGTTAAATAAAGTTCAAAATAGAATAAAATTACTTTCATTTTTTAATTAACATACTCATTGAACATGAATTAAAGTGTTTCTTTCTGAAAAACATTCATTTATGAATATTTAAAATATTTGCCAAAACAAGGTATTGTGTTAGCAATTACATCTCCTTTTTTATGTAGTTTGTCTAAACTTTTTTAATATAGTAAGATGTACATGATATATTTTTATTATAGATGGTAGTTGTAGGTTGAAGATTCACTATTATCTCATGGTCTAAATTAACTGTATGTTTATTGCATGCAAGTTTTATTTGACTCATGAAAATCATATTTATTTTCTATGTGACTGCTAGTTTGTATCTTGGAATACAATAGTATTATACAATAGTGTAATCACTGTTATCTTGAAGAGTTTATAAAGCTGAGCATAACTGATATAAATCAAATAGCACAATTCAGTAAAAACTAAAGTTTATAAAAGTGACTTTTTTCATCTTATGAATTAGGTTAAGTAATCTGTTTAAACGTTGTGTTAGTGTGTGACAATATACCTTAGATAAACAACTTTAAATGAAGAGAGATTTGTTCTGCTCATGGCTTCAGAACTTTCAATTCATGTTGGCTTTGCCTGTTGTCTTTGAGGTTTCATGCCTTTGGCACAATACATCATGGTGGGAATTATGGTGGGGAAGGTCGGTTTACCTCATGGTGATTGAGAAGCAAAGTGACAGAGAAGAGAGAGGGAGAGAGAAAAAGAGAGAAAGAGATAAGGGGATGGATTCTAATATTCCCTGCCCCTAATTTCCTCCAATTAGGCCCATCTCTAAATGATCCACCACCTTCCAATAGCACCACATGGGGATTAAGCCTTCAATGAGTGGGGACACTACTTATCCATGCTTTAACAAATGCATTTATTTTCCAGATATAATAATGTTTGTCTTCTGCAATAACCTTGAATAAAGTAGTTTAAAAGTTAGTATGATTTCAACAAATCTCCACGGTTCTATGTAAACATCTTTGAAACAAATAAACTTGTCATACTGTGATAAAAAGCAGTTTACAAGAATAATAGTGAGGTAGCATTTCTGTCTTTACTTTGGGAGAAGTAATGAAACGCATCAAGTTCTATGAAAAATATGCACTTTTTTCTATTGTCGGTGTCACTACTGGATTTAATGTGCTTAGAACAATCAATGGTTCAGAGAGCATGTAAAGTCAGGTCTGGCGGATGTTGGTATAGTAATTCTTTGATATAAGATAGATTTTTATAGCTTCCCTGTCTACTCTGTTTCCTCAATGTGCATATGTTCCTACAAGTATAAATAGCAAAATTATATTTTTTTTAAACTCAAGCAAACAGTTTTAAAACCATGCCGTGACAATAACTTCATCTCCTTAAAAAAAATGCAACAGAATTGGAAGTAAAGAAATTGAACAAGTATCTTAAAACGTCTTGAGTAGGGTATAATCCCAGTGACTCTGGAGGCTAATGCAGGAGGATTGAAAGTTTGAAACCAGCCTCAGTAACTTATTCAGACCCTGTCTCAAAAACTAAAAAATAAATAAAAAATTTAAAAAGGCCTTGGAAAGTAGTTCAGTGATAAAACACCCAGGGTTCAATGCCCAGCACCAATAAGAAAAAAAAAAAAAAGAAAGAAAGAAAGAAACATGTCTAGGTATTTCACTAAAAATTTCTACTGAGCACAAGCATTTTTCACAGTTTTGTCCAGCAAATAGATTCCCAACTGATTTTATTATGCTGGTATTTTTCAACTATCAAAACAAGCAACAGTACAAAAGAAAGCTACAGAGAAACATTTCTCACAAATTTAAAAGAAAAATATTAACAAATCAAATCCAGCAATGTATAAATAAGTTATAACATTGTTATCAAGTGGGAGGTATATCAATCTGCCCAACACTGGAAAGTTATTCCATGTAATCTAAGCCATAAAGGAGGAAAATCATAAAAATTAAATGATCTCATGAATTGATACAGAAAAGAAGTCCAATACCAACTCATGATAAACCCTCTCAATAAACTAGAAACAGAAACTTTCTGCACATGATTAAAGAGCATTTATAAACAAACAACAAATAGCTTAATGTTTAATACTAAAAACCTGAACATGTTCCACTAAAGTCAGAAACTAGTTAAGGAGAGTACATCCAGTTCATTAGATTTCCGAATTTTGTAGACAGTAATGAATTTTTAATGCAATTTTCAAGAACAAACATACCTACAAAAAATAATTCTAGGGAGTTTATATAAAGACCCATGGATAAATATTTAACCATGATACGTATTCAAAAATAATCTAATTGCTAACAACTAATAAGTTTGTAAAAAAAAAAATCTGCTTACTATGTTTCTGTGATGGACTTGCAAACCTCTGTCACACAGCAAATTCTGAGAGGGCCAAGTTTCATTTCTAGTGCCTCTTCATGCTTTCAGGGAACTGTTCCTCCTATGCAAGGAATTGCTAGAAGCCATGAACATTCGGGCCACTGCACAACTTAGGGCTTTGACCCATGGCCTGCTTTTCCATAAAGGTTTAGTAACCTCTTTAGGTTCTTAACTAATGCTATCTGGCAGAGACAGCATTCCAAATTAAGACAGACTCACAGAAAATCTGTACTTTAATCACTTTCTTTTGCTGAAATGGCTGCATCAGTTATGGGCTAAGGGAACACCACTCAATTTGCTTAGAACTTCTGGAGAGGTCTATTAAAAATGGACAAGCACAAAATTAGATTATGAAAACTAGAAAACACTTCTGAAATGTGCAAACATTGGCACATGTCCACAAGCATTGATAGGAAGTTAGAAAATATGATCTAACCAAACAGACAAAATAAGGTCCCTGAGTATATCTCCAAAGGGATAAAGATAGTATGTGATCTTTCTAAGAGTTTAAAATAGCTGATATAAGAGAAACCCAGCCAAGGAACCAAAACAAACTATAAGGTGAAGTTGAACACAAAGGTAGATATTAAGAGAGGAAGAAACAAAAAAATCCTGTAGAAGATGATTGACAAACTGTCAGTAGTAAGTTATTATCCATCAACCTTGAAAGTAAATTGATTAAAATTTAAAAAATTAAAGGTGATTGAATGAATAAAGAAAAAGAAACTGCTCTGCAACCTACAAGAAACTCGCTCCTACCTTTAATGACACAGAATGAAAGTACAGGGGTAGAAAAAAAATTCAGGTAAATGGAAAGCAAAATAGAAAAACTATAAAGGAGGCAACAAAAACCACTATAAAATTATAAAACAATAAATTCAATTATAAACGTACACAGTCACCGAAGCATCTAAATAGGTAATGCAAAGATTAATAGACCTAAAGAGAGAGGCACTATAATCAGATACTAGTAGGGGAAATTTTATACCCCACTTTCAGCACTAGAAAGATAATTCAGATTAAAAATCAACAAACATTGACCTAGAGTGCACTCTAGGTCAAGTGGACCTAGTAGACATTTAGAGAACATTCCATCTAATATGTTTTAGGACACACATTATTCTCAGCATCATAAAACACTCTCCAAGATAGACATGTTAACTTTAGAAGATAAAAGCAAATACAAACCTTTTCTGATCACAATGGTATAAAACTAGAAATCAATGACAGGAAAAACTTTGAAAAGTTTACAAATATATGAAAAGTAAACAATATACTTCTTAATAACCAGTGGGCCAATGAAGAAATTAAAAGATAAATTTAAATAACTACTGACACAAATGAAAATCTGAATGAAATAGTAAAAGCCTTGAATACAGAAAAAAAAACTGTCCTAAGAAGTTTATAGCAATGAATGTCTACATCAAAAAGAAATAAATAGTCAAAGAGAAAAACCTAATGATACATCTTAAGGATCCAGAAAAACATGAACAAACTAAACCCCAAGTTAGTAGAAGAAAAAAATAATAAATATGAGAGCAAAAATAATGTTTTGGTTTGGATTTTTAATGTTGCATAGAAAGCTCTTGTGTTAGGTAATGCTAGAATGTTCAGGGGTGAAATATTTAGATTATAAGAACTCTAATTTCATTAATTATTAGATTAATGCAGTGTATAAATTATTAATTTGAACAGACTCCAGGATGACAACTGTAGGCAGGTGGGGCATGGCTGGGGAAAGCAAGTTTGCCCTTGGACTATAATCTATCCCTGGTTCCCTCTCTCTCTGTGTCAGTCCGTCTGTCTGTCTGTCTCTCTCTCTCTCTCTCTCTCTGTCCCCCCACCTTTCTCTCTCTCTCCCTCTCTCTCTGTCCGCTTCTTGGCTGCCATGAGTTGACAACTTTTCTTTGCCATACCATTCCGTTATGATATTCTGTCTCCCCACAGATCCAGAGCAATGGAGTCAGCTGACGAGAGAATGAACCTCCTAAACCAAGACTGCAAAATAAACTGCCCCTCCTCTAAATTGTTGTTCTCATCACATTGATGAAAAGCTGACTAGCATAAATAAAGACAAAGAAATGCAAAAGATCAATAGAGTTGTTTTTTTTACTATATTAGCAAAATTGACAAACAGTTGCACTAAGAAGAAAGAAAACGACTGAAAATCAGAAATGTAAAAAGAAATAACTGATGCTACAGAAGTTCAAATCATAATAAGATACTATTGTGAATAATTATATACAAATTAACTGGAAAATCTAGAAGTATTGGATAAATTCCTGGGTGCATACAACTTAACAAAATTGAACTAGAGACTAATAAAAAATCTGATTCAACCAATAATGAAGCTGTATAAGTAGTAAAAAGCATTCCATCAAAGAGAATATTTGGAGATAGTTTCAGTGTTAAATTCTACTAAACATTTAAAAGATAACTAACATTAAATTTTTTCCAAATATTTCAAAAAAATGAAAAAGAGGAAAGTTTTCAAACTCATTCTCTTAATTAAGCATTATCCTGATACCAAATACAGACAAGTACACAGCATAAACAAAACAAGGAAACTATAGATTAATATCCCTGAAGGACACAGGTGTAAAACATCCTAAACGAAGTACTAGCAAACTGAATTCAACAATGTATTAAATATATTATTCCCAAGACCAAAGGGATTCATTCCAGGGATGCAAGAATAATTCAACATATGAAAATACATAAATGTAATACATCATGTTAGGAGAATGAAAGACTAAATACATATATTTTCAACTGGTACAGAAAAAGTATTTTACAAAATACAGCATCCCGTCTTGATAAAATTTAAGAAAGTTAGTTATAAAAGAAATGTACTTTTTGCTATTGTACTTCAACACAATAAATGTACCTCCACACACTAAAGCCCACTTATGACATACCCACTGCTAACATTGACAGAACTTACTGAAAGAAGAAATCCTGGATTTTCCTCAAAGATATAAATCAAGATAAGAATGCAAGCTTCCATCACTTCTATTCAACATGGTAATGAAAGTTCTAGCCAGAGCAACCAAGAAATATCTTTTGGAAACCTAAGGTATTAAAACAGGAAACAAAAAAACTAAATGTTTCTTGTTTGTAGATGATATGATCTTGTGTATAGAAAATTCTATTGACTGCACTGTAAACTCTTGGAAGTAACAAATTCAGTAATTCTTTAGGGTACATAATGAATGTACAAAAATCAGCTTAAGTTCTGTCTTAATACTTATTTATCTGAAATAAGAATAATGAAAAAAATATTTATAATAGCAACAAAAATATAAGGTATTCAGGCATAAATTTAACCAAGAAGGTGAAAGATTTATACACTGAAAATGATAAAACTACTAGTCAGGGTTCTCCTGAGGGAACAGGCTAAACAGGATATCCATGTGCATGCTTATAAAAGGGACTTATAGATTGGCTTATAATGGCTGCTTGCAGACTAGACAATGAGAAGAACCAGAAGATGGTCAGTCTAAGAAGCTGGAGCTTCATAACAACAGGGACCAATGATACAACTGTAGTTTTTGACTGGAGGCCTGGACAAAATAGAAGAATTGCTGGTGAGAATTCACATTGGAAGTGAAAGATATAGAATTCTATGTGCGTGGACAATGGGAGCAGCAACAGATACATCTGCACAAGAAGAATCCAGTTTTCATCTGTTGCTACCTCCCCACTTTTGCTTTGTCATTTTATATGGGCCTCCAGCCTATTGGACAGTGCTACCCATATTCAAGGCAGGTCTCATCACTCAATGTTTCATCCCACATGTCAATGGTCTTTGGAAACATGCTCAAAAATACACCTATAAGTCTCTCAATCCTAGGCATTTCCTATATGTCTCTCAATCCAATCAAGTTAACAATGCAGATTAACCATCATAAAACACTGATAAAGTAATAAAGATAGTAATAAAAGGAAAGGTATTCTGTGTTCAAGGACTAGAAAAACTAGTACTGCACATACTAACCTAGTTTTCTATAGATTCAACATAATCCCTATCAAAATAGAAATTACATTATTCATAGAAATAGGAAAAATCATAATGTTGGTGTGGATCCAGAAAAGACTCCAAATAACTAAGGCAATCTTGAAGGAAAAAATAAAAGAACAAAGAAGGAGGCATCACACTGCACAACTTCAAAGTATATTACAAGGGTACTGGCATAAAGATATACACATATATACATGAGCAGATATCCCAGAAATAAATCTACACATTTTCAACCAGCTGACTTCAACAAAGGTGCCAAAAGCACACACTGGGGGAAAAAAAAAAAAAACAGTCTCTTCAATAAATGCTGTTGGGAAAATTGGACATCCATGTGTTGAAGAATAAAATTAGATATGTATCTTTCACCATATAGAAAAAATAACTAACTCAAAATGGATTAAAGCTTTAAATTTAAGACCAAAGATATTCAATGACTTTGAACAAAATATTACCTATTAACCTAATTACGGATCAGATTTTTTAAAATTTTAGCATTATTTATTCCATCTTCAATAATCTTTCTTTCTTCGTGTACCTCTAGTTACCTGACCTAAACTATTTCACCCTTGATAAAAAAAAAAATATGTTTTAATCTTAGTTTCAGTAGAGATATCCTGATGAAGAATTTTCTGGTTTTGTCCATTTTCAAAAGTCTTTATTTCTTCTACACTTTTTAAAGATAATTTTACCAAATACAGAATTGTAGGTCTTTAGTTGTTTTGTTTTCAACTCACTAAATTTTTCCACTCTTGTATTTGCATTATTTCTTATTAGAAGTCTAATTTATTCTTATGATTTTTATTTTATAGGTAAGCTATTTTTGTACTTTTCTCTCACACCTTCAACTTTTTTCCACTTTATTTATAATTTGAGTAAGAAACCCCAAGATGTAGAGATTTTATATTTATTTGGTGTTTTTGAATTTAATAGAACAATAATATTGTGTGGTTTTAATTTTGGAAATTTCACCACCCCTCATTTGTTCAAATATTTCTTCCACTTAATTCTCTCTTCATTTTTATTCTCATATTCCATTTTTAAGGAAAATTGATTTTCTCCTTGTACTGCACATGAATAGTTTCCTTCATTATCAATATTCCCTGCCAGATTGATATAAGTGATGAATATGCATTAACACATAATAATCACTCAATGTCATGTCCATAGTTATGGATCATTCTTAGTGTAGCACATTCTAAGGATTCAGATGAATATATAATGATACACAGCCATTATTATAGTATTATAAATATTTGCACTGCCTCAGTAATCATCTTTCCTCTGTCCATTCATTCTTCCCAACATCCGCAACTTTTGGCAGCCAATGAACCTTGTACTATCACTGTATTTTTACCTTTCAAGAATGTCATATATTGGGAAAAGTGAAGAATTCAGAATTTTTCAAATTAGCTTCTTTCACTCAGTAATATGCAAATTAAATTTCTCCATGTCTTGATCGTTTATTATTTTTAATATTACATATTAATCCATTCTCAGGTTATACCAGTTTTGTCCATTCATTTACTGGAGGACATCTTAGTTGCTTCCAAGATTTGGTTAAGCATCCCTGGATTCAATTTCTGGTACCCTATCACTAAAAAAAATGCATATATAATGTACACTATCAAGAAACTACCTTAGCAGGGTGCAGTGGCATCTGCCTATAATCCCTACTACTCAGGAGGTTGAAAGAGGAAGATAATCAGTTAAAGGCCAGCATGGAAAACTTAACAACAAAATCTCAAAATAAAACAAATAAAGGGCTTGAGATGCAGCTCAGTGTTTTTCTGGTATGTGTGAGGCTATTGGTTCAATGTGCAGTACCATAACTTAAAAAAAAAAACGTAATGTAACCATGGATTTGGGTTTTAGCAATATGGCAATATATAACCATGTATTGTATCAAATATACCACTCTGGTAGAGAAGATTGATAGAGAAAATTACAATGGATAGGGTAAGGGTGGTCGTAGGGATTGCATGCGAACTAATTTTAGTTCCATTTTGTTATGAACAATAAAATTATAGCTGTTCTAAAAGTAAAGCCTATTAAAATAAAGTACATGACAAATAAACGTCACTGCTTTGACTGAGAAATCTTTAAAGAAAACTTTCTATAAACATAATTTCATTAATATATGAAATTTAAAGATTTCAATAATAAAATTCAATGGCTCTAATAAAAGTAATATAAACCATTTATTATTAGAATATCTATAATTACGAAATGTCACTATAATAGTACAATAATAAAAATCTAATGGTTTAATTAACAGCATTAAAGGGAAGTATGCCTTTTAGATGATATGTATTTAGCATATAAAATATCCAGATATTATTAGAAATTCAATATCATTATAAATAGATTAGATTCCATTACATCAAATCTGCAAATGTTGATTATTTATTTATTTTTAAGCAAGTAAATAGGAATTTTAGTAAAAAAGAAAGATTCAGAACTCCTGGTATCAAGCATAAACAAATAAAGAGTGCCTGTTTATTTACTTGTTAAGCAGAATTTTAATAGTTTAACATTCTCAAGTTATTTGCATCAACCTTATCACAGAAGTTTTCTTAATATGCCTGTTTCTCCATATCTTGAGAAAGGGATACTGACTGCACTTTTTTCCAGATTTTTTTTCAATTAATCTTTATGTTGGAAAAGCCTTGAAAAGTAGGGAGAGTATCTACCAAAAAGTAAATGACTAGCACACTAACTGCATGGTTTCATAAAGACAGTGTCTGCAAGTACAGCAAAACCCAGGCATACTGCTCATTTCAATAGAATAAGAGTCCCTAAAATTGAGTCTTCCTTCCTGTAACATACACTTTCAGATAGCATTTGGCCACTTAGCATTGTCCTCTGGAAGCTGGGTTATGGGGAACTTTTAAAAAAATGCCAATGTTTTGGCAACTGTCATTAATATAATAAACTTCCCCTGAGAAGTTGTGTGTTCTATTCACATGCAATAAAATGTGTCAGAATAACCTCTTGGCTTGAAAGTAGGCAAAATAAAACAAAAACAAACAAACAAACAAAAACACAAAAAAACCTTTACAGCTGCTGACAATGTAATGGTAAATTAATTGTATTTCTGACCTATTATAAAGCTAATAACATAGATAATTAAATCTGTAAATGTGCTTTGCAAAATATGTGTAGTAAGTATAGTACAACATCATCTTAGTCATATCAAATTTAAAGAAGTTGATTCATAGAAGTTTAGAGGTTACCAGAGGCCAGGGAAAGTGAAAAGGAGGGAACCAAGAAGGAAATATCAATGAGTTCTAAGTTATAGTTATATAGGAGTGAAAGCAATTCTGATATGCTACTACACAGAAGGGCAACTTCAGATAATGATAATACACTATATATTTTTAAAAAGACAAGAAAAAGTGATATGAATGTTTTCACCATAAAATAGTGTTAAATGAAAGTATCACCAAGGAGTAGACTACTTGGAAGATAGAACATCAGACAATAAAGACAAAATATATAATCTTGAAAAGAACATAGACCACACAGTGATAATGGTAAGAAACCACGAGTAGAACATTCAAGAAATATGGGACAGAATAAAAAGACCAAATTTAAGAGGTATTGGGATAAAGAAAGACATACAGGTCCAAACCAAAGGAATGAACAATCTATTCAATCAAATAATATCAGAAAATTTTTACAAACATAAATAATGAATAGGAAACTCAAATTCAAGAACCCTACAGGATGCCAAATGTACAAAATCACAACAGATCCACACCAAGGCACATTATAATAAAAATGCCAACATACTGGATAAGGAGAGAATTTTTTAAATTTAAAGGCCATGAGAGAAAGGAATCAGATTACATATAGGGGTAAACCAATTAGGATAATGGCAGATTTTTCAACACAGACCTTGAAAGCTAGAAAATCCCAAAACAACATATATCAATCTCTGAAAGAAAATGGATGCCAATCAAGAATCTTGTATCCAGCAAAATTAAACTTTAGATTTGAAGATAAAATAAAAACCTTCCATGATAAACAAAAGTTAAAATAATTTATAGCTAGAAAACTGACACTACAAAACATCCTTGGAAAAATATTCCATGAAGAGGAAATGAAAAATAACAATGAAAATCCACTGAGGGAGGTAGTACCTAAAGAAAAAAAACTAATCAAAGAAGAAAATCAAGTCAAGTTCAATAACAAAAATAAACAAATATGGCTGGGAATGCAAGCCACATCTCAATAGTAACCCTGAATGTTAATGGCTTAAACTCACCAATCAACAGACATAGGCAATCAGATTGGATTTTAAAAAAAAGACCCAACAATATGCTGCCTCCAGGAGACTCGTTTGGTAAGAAAAGACATACACAGACT
Organism: Spermophilus citellus; assembly: GCF_964194105.1. Lineage (NCBI taxonomy): Eukaryota > Metazoa > Chordata > Mammalia > Rodentia > Sciuridae > Spermophilus > Spermophilus citellus. The sequence goes on from NC_138189.1 coordinate 49,290,409, forward strand.
GAAGGTGAAAGGTTGGTAAAAATCACACCACTCACATGGAATGTGGAAGCAAGCAGGAGTTTCCATCCTCATATCAAATAAAGTAGACTTCAAGCCAAAGTTAATCAAAAGGGATAAAGAAGGACACTATATACTGCTCAAGGGAACCATTCACCAACAAGACATAACAATCATAAATACATACGCCCCAAACAATGGTGAAGCTATTTTCATGAACCAAATTCTTCTCAAGTCTAAGAGTCAAATTGACCACAACACAATAATCTTGGGTGACTTTAACACACCTCTCTCACCACTGGGTAGATCTTCCAAACAAAAGTTGAATAAAGAAACTATGGAACTCAACAATATAATCAATAATTTAGACTTAACTGACATATATAGAATATTTTAACCTGCATCAAGGGGATACACTTTATCAGTAGCCCATGGATTCGTCTCTAAAAGAGGCCATATAATATGCCACAAAGCAACTCTTAGCAAATGCAATAGAGATCCTACCATGCATTTTATCAGATCATAATGGAATGAAATTGGAAATCAATGACAAAATAAAAAATTACTCCAATACCTGGAGACTAAACAATATGCTACTGAATGAACAATGGGTTGCATAACACACCAAGTAGGAGATTAAAAAAAAATTCTTGGAGGTAAATGAGAACATTGACAAAACATCAAAATCTCTGAGACACTATGAAAGCAGTACAAAGAGGAAAGTTCATTTCATGGAGTTAATTCCTTAAAAGAAGAATAAGTCAACAAGTAAATGACTTCATATTATATCTCAAAGCCCTAGAAAAAGAAGAACAAATCAAATGCAAAAGCAGTAGAAGGCAAGAAATAATTAAAATTAAAGCTGAAATCAATGCAATTGCAACAAAAGAAACAATTTTAAAAATTGACAAATGTTGGTTTTTTGAAAAAATAAATAAAATTGACAGACCCTTAGCTACACTGACGAAGAGAAGAAGAGCAAAAACTCAAATTAGTAGTATAGGTAATGAAAAAGATAATATCACAATGGACATTACACAAATACAGAGAATAATTAGAAACTATTTTGAAAACTTATATTCCAATAAAAATAGAAGATATTGAAGGCATTGACAAATTTCTTAAGACATACGATTTGACCAGATTGAACCAGGAAGATATACACAATTTAAACAGACCAATATCAAGTGATGAAATAGAAGACAACATCAGAAGCCTACCAACCAAGAAAAGCTCAGGACCAGATGGCTACACAGCCAAGTTCTACAAGACCTTTAAAGAAGAACTAATACCAATACTCTCCAACTTATTTTAAGAAATATAAAAAGAAGCAGCACTTCCAAACTCATTCTTTGAGGCCAATATCACCCTGATTCCCAAACCAGACAAAATATATGAAAAAGTCTGTGCACCACAATCAGGTGGGATTCATCCCAGGAATTCAAGATTGGTTCAACATACAGAAATCAATAAATGTAATTCATCATACCAATAGACTTAAAGATAAGAATAATATGATCATCTCAATAGATGCAGAAAAAGCATTTGACAAAATATAGCACCTCTTCATGTTCAAAACACTAGAAAAATTAGGGATAACAGGAACATATCTCAACATCATGAAGGCTATCTACACTAAGCCTCAGGCCAACATCATTCTAAATGGAATGATGAATTAAAGACATTCCCTCTAAAAACTGGAACAAGACAAGGATGCCCTCTTTCACTACGTCTATTCAACATAGTTCCTGAAACACTATCCAGAACAATTAGATGAAAGAAATAAAAGGATATGTATAGGAAAAGAAGAAATTAAATCAGCACTATTTGCTGACGATTTGATTCTATATCTAGAAGACCAAAAAGTTCCACCAGAAAACTTCTAAAACTAGTAAATATATTCAGCAAAGTAGCAGGATATAAAATCAACACCCATAAACCAAATGCATTTCTGTATATCAGTGACAAATCATCTGAGAGGGAAATGGCGAAAACTACCCCATTTATAATAGCCTCAAAAAAAAAAAAGATTGGGAATCAACTTAAAAAAAGAGGTGAAAGATCTATATAATGAAAACTACAGAACCCTAAAACGAGAAATACAAGAAGATCTTCGAAGATGGAAAGATCTACCTTGCTCTTGGATAGGCAGAATTAATATTATCAAAATGACCATACGACCAAAAGCACTATATAAATTTAATGCATTTTTGATCAAAATCCCAATGATGTTCCTCATAGAAATAGAAAAAGCAATCATGAAATTATCTGGAAAAATAAGAGACCCAGAATAGCTAAAGCAATCCTTAGCAGGAAGAGTGAACCAGGCAGCATCACTATACCAGACCTTAAACTATACTACAAAGCAATAGTAACAAAAACAGCATGATATTGGCACCAAAACAGAATGTTAGACCAATAGTAAAGAATAGAGGACACAAAGACTAACCCACAAAACTACAATTATCTCATATTAGACAAAGGTGCCAAAAACATGCACTGGAGAAAATGATAGCCTTTTCAACAAATGTTGCTAGGAGAACTGGAAATCCATATGCAACAAAATGCAATTAAATCCCTATCTCTCACCATGCACAAAACTCGACTCAAGTTGGACCAAGGACCTAAGAATTAAACCAGAGACTCTGTGTCTAACAGAAGGAAAAGTAGGCCCTAAACTTCATCATGTGGGACTAGGCCCTAACTTTCTTAATAAGACTCCTATACCACAAGAATTAAAATCAAGAATTTATAAAAGGGATGGATTCAAACTAAAAGTTTCTTCTCAACAAAAGAAACAATCTTGAGGTGAATAGAGAGCCTACATATTGGGAGCAAATTTTTACCCCTCACACATCAGATAGAGCACTAATCTCTAGGGTATATAAAAAACTCAAAAAGCTAAGCACCAAAAAACAAATAACCCAATCAACAAATGGGCCAAGGACCTAAACAGACACTTCTCAGAAGAGGATATACAATCAATGAACAAATATATGAAAAAAATGTTCAACATCTCTGGCAATTAGAGAAATGAAAATCAAAACTATGCTAAGATGTCATCTCACTCCACTCAGAATGGTAGCTATTATGAAGACAAATAACAATAAGTGTTGGAGAGGATGTGGGGGAAAAGGTACACTCATACATTGCTGGTAGGACTGCAAACTGGTGCAGCCAATACGGAAAGCAGTATAAAGATTCCTTGGAAACCTGGGAATAAATCCACCATTTGACCCAGCTATCCCTCTCTTTGGTCTATACCCAAAGGACTTAAAAATAGTATGCTATAGGAACACAGCCACATCAATGTTTATAGAAGCACAATTCATAATAGCTAAACTGTGGAACCAACCTAGATGCCCTTCAGTAGATGAATGGATAAAAACATGTGGCATACACAATAGAATATTACTCAGCAATAAAAGAGATTAAAATCATGGCATTTGTAGGTAAATGGATGGCATTGGAGAACATAATGCTAAGTGAAGTTAGCCAATCCCAAAAAACCAAATGCCTCAAGTTTTCTCTGATATAAGGAGGCTGATTCTTAGTGGGGTGGGGAAGGGGAGCATGGGAGGAAGAGACAGAGCAGAGGGGTGGGAGGATATGGTAAGGGGCAGGGGCTTAGCAAGGATGGTGGAATGTGATGGACATCATTATCCACAGTACATATATGAAGACACAAATTGGCATGAACATACTTTATATACAACCAGAGATATAAAAAACAGAGATATGATGTATATGTGTGATAAGAATTGTAATGAATTTTGTTGTCATTTATTTTTTAAAAAATCAATTAATAATTAAAAAAATAATTAGAACAAATAAATATTTTTAAAAAATGCAATGAATAAATAAATAATATTTGATATATTAAAAAAGAAAATAAATTTAATTTAAAAACTGAAAAAATGTTATATGGTGAAATGAATATTAAAGGCCACAGAATACTATAGTAACATTATCCGATGTATGTACTCATTTGTACTATTGAAGACCAGAATGGCACTGGGTTGTTGCTAAGGCTCATATTACTATAGGCTCTGTCTTCCTAAAGGGAACTCACATTCCAGCAGGTATAAGTGATGCTAGCTAGATCAGAAGTCTATCAGACTGGACTAGATCAGAAGTCTATCAGACTGGAGTTCATGATTTTTTCAGCCTTGGAGCTATTTCAGAGATTTCATCCATAGAGAGGTTTGAGAATTGGTACTATTGGAATCTACCCAGTGTGAGATTTCACCAGTTTAGAGCTAAATTCTTAGGCAAAGTTCTATGCTTAACTATCCTGTCCTACCTCCAGCAAGTAGTCTTATGCCATGCTAACAAAGTTGGGATTGTGTTTAGGAAATAGAATTTTAGTCATCTATTAGGATGATAAACTGTGCCATGCCTGAATCTCATAGCCAGAATGTTTTGCACAGTCTCTGGGGTACACTGAGTCCCATTCTGGAAATAGTGGTACTGCAGGCTCAAATATGAGTCTATCTCACTGGGATGTAAGTCTCTTCTGCCTGGTGCTTGGACAATTCTAGAGGTCAGTCTGTGAACATTGGCAAACAATAGCTGTGTAAACTTTATCACTGAAGCTGGTATTAATCAGACTCACCCTTGAGTTTCAGAGCCACAGGGGCCTGTGAAGTCACGGGAAGTTGGTGGGTGTTACAAAGCCCTCTCCAAAGCTGGAACAGATGCTGCAAAAATTCAAGTATGTCCTGGATGTGCACAGGTCTCCCCCTGATGCCAGAGCTGGTCTAGAGGCTTTGTTGAACTCTGATGTGCATTTGAGGCCTTTGGTTTATATTGAGTGGTTGGTCTCACAGCAATGGGCCAGGAACTTGGCTATCAGACAAAGTCCCATCCTAGCTTTCCTGACTTCCTTTCCCTGGGTGGAGTCCCACTATCCACTTTGCTACTCAAGTTTGGAGGAGGAGTAATTTGAAGGTAGTCTTCTGGCCATCAGGCCTAATGCAGTTCTGGGGGCTCTGCCTGCAAGTATTAACCTGGCAATATAAGTCATACAACTATGCCTAGCGCAGTGTGGTACTGAAGATCAAGTCTAAGCACATACTCATTCTCACCCCTTCCCTCAGCTGGAGGCATCTCTGTCTGCACTGTCTGAGTTACTTGGATTTGTGGAATGGGTGATGCAGGCAATTCTTTCCTTCCTGCCTCTTCAATATATCTTTGTATTTTGTTTTGGTTTAAAGCAGGCACTATGGTCTCTCACCTGATTTCCTTCATGCTTGTGTTAGTACTTTGGAGCATGAACAGCTCTTCAACTTGGTGTGTCTCTGTGGAGACACCTCATAGGATTTCACACAGCCACCACCTTGCCCACCCCCTAGTAAAGAAACTTGTAAAAATGGAAGGACAGGATTTAGAATTAAAACTTCCCCTGGTAGTCTTCTTTTTACACAGGCTGGGAGAATAGCTAAGACACATTTCTAAAGCTTTTGAACAGATAATTACTTATTCTGATATCCCAATATTATTGTTTTACACCTAAATAGTGGATCTTACTCTTGAGAGCCAGCTCCATTTAAAATTATAAAGTGCATGTCTGAACTTTTGACACAGACATTTTTAAAACTTAGTGAAATAGTTATTGCTATAAAATTCACAAGCTCGGATGCTTTTCCTGTTTAGAATTTTTAAAGTCTTGCTTTCTTTCTTTGTGTGGAAAACCCATTCATGTTTGACTTCTTTGAATTTTCATTACTATTAATTATGCCAATGCAGTATAGACATATCTTTTCTGGTGAAGTGTTGCCACTTGTGACAAGCAAAGAGTGAAATAACTAAATTTGTTTCCTAAATTAATGAGTTTGATTTTTTCTTCTGATTACTTGTTATGACTGTAGTTGTCATATTTTGTATGCTGACAGTTATTATTATATTGAAAAGAATATCTGAACAAATGTATTAATCAAGACTTTTTGCTTACCTATAAGTCTTTTGTGTAAAGAGATAAAGCATGTTATGATACATTTCATTATCTTTTCCTTTTTATTGAACAATTGAACAGTCTGTACTTATGTGCCTTTTTGAAAAGTAAGACCATAAAAACAGTGTCAAACATAATATCCTCCACCATATTTCCTTTGTGTTAAAGTTTCACTTCATAATTGAATATATTGAGAAAGAACAACAAAAAATTAATTCTGTTTGGGTGGCATTTTATTTTGCATCACAATGTTTCAAATAAATTTTTAAAATAAAAGGCAATCAGTGAAAATTACAAAGGATTTTTTTCCAAAATGCCACAGCAGATAATCCCTCTGATATTTTGTTGTTATGATGACATAAGTCAAAATACTATTAATTGACTGGGGTCATGTTGCCTGTGCATTTGACAGTTCAAGGATCTCAAGTTCTTCTACTCCATGTACCAGGATTTTTATTACTCTGTAATTTTTATTTTAAAAATACCCTGTAACTGTATATTTCTACGTGTGTGTGTTTCTAATGAATTTTCAGTCAAGCTTACAAAAATGTGTCAGTATCTGGCAGGTCATTCAATAGATTATAAGTAGAATGTATTTTAATGTTTACTTATTTCATTTACAACTCATATCTTATATCAAGATGTGCCATGAGCTATTTACTTTTATTTCACCTCCATTTTATTCATGGTCCTTTTAATCTGCTTTTTTGTTGTTGTTTGTTTGTTTGTTTTGTTTGTTTTCTTTAGCATAGTAACACTGACAACTTCCTATGGAAAGAAAAGGGATGTGATAATACAGCACTGATCTTAGAGAGAGACAATCCATAGCAAGCATTATTTAAAATATATCTCCCTATTCAAAGTAATAAAAGCAACTATAATGTTGCTTGTAATATGCTACAAGCAAGACTTCCAAAGGTTTTCCAAATCCATAAACCCATTTTGATTTTGTATTAGGTTTGGCTATGAAGAACGAGAGCACAGACCAGGTTATTTTTTTTTCTTTTTTTCTTTTTTAAGCAATGTATTAGGGGAGAGGCCTAAGGAGAAATTGAGAAAAGGAACCAGGGTGGCAGACAGGCCAAGAAACTAAGAAAAAATATGGCCTTGAGTAGTTTCAAGCCTGAGGACATATTCTTCCAATTATGGAATAGTTGGAAATACAAATTACATCAAAGAGTTATGCCCACCTTTAGAACAACTTATGTATCATATGACAATTGATAGTTGTCTGAAGATGTCCCAGTGTATATGTGGAATACATCTTTATAAGCATTATAGCTCCCATTTGGCTAACAGCTATTCTTTAGGAAAGGCAGAAGCTATGAGTTGTCATTAGAAAACAATTAGAGCAGCTGGAGTTTGGTTGACATAGGTGGTAGGAATTTTACTGGGCACCACTAACATGCACTCCAACCTACATCCTATATATGATAGAGGTAATTGCAAATATTAAGTGACATACTCAAGATTATGATTTTCCAGGTTCATGGACTTATGGTTAGCAACAATTCTGAGGGAATATGCTAGAACAAGATTAGTGAGACTACCTTTTTTTTAAAAAAAATTATTTGTTCTAATTAGATGTATATGACAGCATAATGCATTTCAATTCATTGTACACAAATGGAGCATAACTTTTCATTTCTCTGGTTGTACACTATGGATAGTTACACCATATGTGCAGTCATACATGGACCTAGGGTAATGATGTCCATCTCATTCCACCATCTTTCCTGCCCCCATGTTCCCTTCCCTGCCCTTCCTCCCCTATACTCAAGAGAAAATTACTCAGTATTAAAAGATAATAAAATTATAGCATTTTTCAGGTAAATGGATGGAGTTGGAGAATATCATGTTAAGCAAAGTAAGCCAATCCCAAAAAAACAAAGGCCAAATGTTTTCTCTGGTAAGTGGAAAGTGGATGCTGATCCATAGTGGGTGGCGGGGACAAACTTTTGACTCTGAAACTCCAGTTGTTTTCAAGGGTTGTTTTCAAGGCCTTAATAGATGTGTGTGTGTGTGTGTGTGTGTGTGTGTGTGTGTGTGTGTGTACACACACGTATATATGGATTTCTTAGAGTGATTGACTCAAACAGTTTTGGATGCTAAAAAATCCTACGATATGCTGTTGGCAAGCTATTGAACCAGGGAAGATGGTAAAATTAAGTCCAATTCTGAAGGCCTAGAACCATGGAATCAAGGAGTTGATGTAACTGTGATCATGTAACTTTTTATATAATTCAGTCTGAGTCAGAAATCCTAAGAATCTGGATATATATGTATTAACTATTTTCTTTATATGTTTCTTAAACCTTTTCATCATTCCCCAAATAAAATTCTGTGCCAATTGAGTAGTTGTTCTCCACTTCTCCCATTTCTATCCCTATTCAATAATCTGTTTCTGTGAATTGACTTAGTCTTGATATTTCATATAAATGAAATTTTACAATGTGTGACTGTTTATGTCTGGTTAGCTTCATTTAAATAATTTTTCAAGGTGCATCCACATTGTAGCATTTGTCATTCCTTCATTCTTTTTTGACTGAATAATATTCATTTTTTGTGCATAGTGCAATTAGACAATCCATTAACGGTTGATGAGTATTTAAGATATCTCACCTTTTAATCTATTTTGGATAGGCTTCTATGAACATTTGAGTACATTTGGGTGTATTTATAAGAGAATTTCTGAGTCATCTGGTAAATCTGTTTAGATTTTGAACAACTTCTAAACTGGTTTGCCATGAGTGTGCTACTTTATGTTCCCACCAAATATATACAAGGATCCAATTTTTGTGCATCATCTTCAGTTTTTATTTTATTTGTTTATTAGTACTATTAATGTGTTGCTGTAAATCAAATCTGGGATCTTATAAATGCCAGTCAACTGTGTTAATACTGATCTACATCTCCAGATTCTTATTTTCCATCTTAAAAAATTACAGCCATCCTAGTGAGCATGAAGTGGTATTTCCTTAATATTTTGACTTGCATTTTGCTAATGAGCTATGATGTTGAACATATTTTTATATATATTTTGGTCATTAATGCATCTTCTTTGGAACATTGTCTACTCAAGTTATTCACTCCTTTTATAAAATATTCAATTATTTGCCTTTTTGTTGTTGATTTCTAAGGGTTATATATGTACTCTGGATACCCTTAACAGGTACATGATTTACATATATTCTTCTCATTCTGTTATTGCAAAAGTTGCCATTTAACCTTGTCAATCTTTCAATGAATTTTTTAAAAATTATAATTATGATGAAGTCTAATTTATCTTTTTTTTTGTCTAGACTACTGGTATCATACAATTGTATTTAGATGTCTTTATCTGGCTTTGGTACCTGTGTAATATAGGACTCATTATGAAAGAGTATTTTTTTTCTATTTTGTGGGGAAGATTTTAAGGATAATTGGTATTAAAGGCTGGTCTTTGGTAGAATTCACTACTGAAGCTACCAGATCTTGGCTTTTCTTTATTAGGTATTAGCATTCTGTGAAAAAGAGAATTAGAATCAATAGAAGATAGGCTATCTATCCACATATTGACGCTAATAAGCTATTGTTGATACTATTATTACAGGGACTGTGAAGTTTTAAGATCTGTGATCACAAACTAGATACCCAGGAGAGATGGTGCTATAGTTTCCATCTACAATAAAGGGTCTGAGAACCAGGAAAGGTAATGGCAAAAGTTATAGTTTGAGTCTGAGTCTGAGTCTGAAGGAAGACAAATTGCCTAGCTTAAAGACATTCAATCCAATAGTGTAGGTTCCCCCTCATTTAACGTTTTGTCTTATTAGGGCCTTCAATGGATTGTATTGGGTCTACCCACATTGTAGAGAGCAATTTCTTTTACTCAGTTTGCCAATTCAAATATTAATATAATTTAAACATTTCTTTATAGACACATATAAATTGTGTTTGACTGGTATTTGAGCACCCTATGGATCAGTGAAGGTAACACATGGAGTTAATCATCACATGTAGGATAGTGTTGTTGCCTTTCACTGAACTGGTAAGTTAGATAAATGGCAGGAGCAGCAGTTAGACTGGCCATGGTGAGACTGAGACCAATGTTGTCAGGTCCATGCATGACCTTTATTTCCTCTACAATTTCTATTTCTATTAATGTGACAGTCAAGTGCTGATAATTGTAGTGCCTTGATGTCTTGTCCACTTAGTTATTTAGTGCCTCTTCTGTAACAGCTATTTTCTTGTTGAAATTCTCTTGTGACATAAATAGTCTTACACTTATTTTGCTCACCCTCCTTTCATTTCATTTCCCTCCCTGTAGTTCTCTTTTTCTTTCAATCATGATTCTTCACGGTGATTTGTCATCCAGTTCATCCATTCATCCCCTGGGCTTTGATGCCCATCTTTAGGGTCATTTATTTCTTAGCAGAAAGTAGGTTACTGGAAATACAGTCCAAAGCTTTACATTGCATGGATTAGCCTCATCATTGTCTTCCAGAGTCATTCTTATATGGGGTTGAAAAGTAATCGAGTTCATTTTTTTGGCATCTTTTTGAATATAGAGCTGATAGTCTAGAGAAGAAACTCTGAATATTTTATTCTTTTTTATAAAATAGAAAGTTATTTCTCATAATTTGGGGTTTCAAGAGTTCCATTTTTTTTAGGATTTTTATATTTGCTCTGTTTAGATATACATGACACTAGAGTGTATTTTGACATATTGTCCATGCATGGAGTTTAAATTATTCTAATTAGGATCCCACACCATGACAACCACAAGAGTGGGATTCTAATTGGATATTTTATTCTTAATCAACTTAATCAGAGGGAATGCATTATAATGTTATAGATTTGAGATGTGGAAGAGATTTATTTGCATCGGTGTAGGGAACTTGGACATCTGAATTGCTATGTATAGCATTTACTGTCTCATGATAGTATTGTAAAATGTACTGCTTCTGGGTTTGCTTGGCTTATTACTTGTTATTTTAGATATTATTCAGATCATAACCAGATATGTTGCCACATGCTGACTTGATAACGCTTTGTTAGATGTTCAGGTTTTACCAAAGTCCAATGGCTTACAGGAATTTATCCTTCAAAAGAATTTACAGAGTTGTTCATTATAAACAGCATAAACTTCCTTGAAAATATGATGGAGTGTTTTCTATAACTCTCTTATGATTTTAAAATGACTCTATATAATATCTTTCTTGCCTATAACGTATCTTTTCCATACAGATCCCTGTTTCCATGGGTATAATGGACTGCTGCATCATGGTTGTTTCAATGACTTGTTTCATTGAAATGTACACATCTTTCTTCTCTTAAATACTATCAAAACTAAAATATATCCATGTGACCTTGTCAATGTGACATGTTGTATGCCCATCTCAAAATATGTTTGGGAAATTCTGAAAAAGTTACTTGTTTAGGTCCATAGACTCAGAATGTATAATGTTATAGAGACCTTGGCCTTTCCTTTTATTAACTGGCCTTCTACTTCAACAAGCAGACCATAACTATATTCTAGTACCCTTCATGTCTCAATATATTGTGTGCTGCTATTATAGAACACCAATGAGTGAGTACTATATAATGAACAGAAATTTATTGTCTCACAGTCTTGGGGACTGAGAAGTCCAAGATTGAGGAGCAGGCATCTGGTGAGGGCCTCCTTTTTTGCATCACCCCATAGCAGAAGGGCAAAGGGAGGGCATGTAGAGAGCAAAAGGGGGATAAACATGCTTTTATAAGCAACTCACCCCTCAATAATGGCTTTAGTCTGACTATACTATTTCATTAGAGATTAAGTTTCCATCACTTTTTTTTTTCAGGCACACCTTCAAACAATAGTATTAGAGATTAGTGATAAATTAGTCCCTGTAACCATAAATTATTATTTTATAATGGGGAAATTTTCTTTTTCCATTGAATGGCTATCTGAAAAAGGACTATAGATCCCTTTGGAAGAACTAAAAGAATCATAATCCCTATTTTTTTCTGGTTTTTCAGGGTATGTCTCTTCAGTAAATAGGTTCTTGGCTAGGCTTAGAAATTGAGCAAGTGTTCATCAATTTTTATTAGACTAGCTGACATAGATCTATTTTCATCATTTTTAATCTTTTTTGGAACGCAATCTTCTGTCAATTGTCCATTTCTTTGTCTCTTAGCAACACTGTATTCTATTATTTCCTCCTATACGTCCATTGATGTTGGGCATTCTTGTTTTCCTTTATAAATTTTTGACTATTAGAGTGTCCATACTTTTGCATACTTTCCAGACACAGCATAGAGACAATGGCCAAAGGCATGGAACTAAATTCAGAGAAACTTGGGCTTGAATCTGGTTTATATCATTCACTAACTGCTTCATCATTAACTAACTCAGCAATCATTTACTAATTCAGCCATCACTTAATTTTTTGAACCCTTAGTTTACGTAACTTTGAATTTAAAATACTAGTTGTCTTTATTCAGTCTGCTCTGACAATTGTACCATAGACTAAGTGGATTAAAAAAACAAACATTTAGGGGCTGGGATTTTGGCTCAGTGATAGAGCGCTCGCCTAGCATGTGGGAGGCTCTGGGTTTGATCCTCAGTACCACATAAAGATAAAAAAAAGAGATATTGTGTCCAACTACAACTAAAAAATAAATATTTTAAAAAAACCAAACATTTATTGCCATTCTAGATGGCAGTACCAACACATCCAACATGTGGTTAGGACACACACTTCCTGGTTTTTAGACATCCATCTTACTACTGTTTTCTCCCATAGGGGAGCACATACAGCTCTCTTTTTTTAAGGGTACTAATCCCTCTCATAAATGGTCCATCTTCTGGGCCTAATCATGTCCTTTACCTCTTAATACCGTCATATTGAGGTTTATGATATTATTATTGAACTTAGTGAATACAAACTTCAATCCATAACCCTAGTGCATAGTTCACAGAGTTATAATGAAGATTGAATAAGTTCTTAGAGCTTAAATGTAATTATTCAGATATAATATTTTATTACACAAATATATTTAAATGTTACTTATATTTGAAATAAAATTTATTAAAATTTTACAGGAATCAAATACAACTTCAAAGTTTTAAAATGACTATAGAGAAAGAATATCTGGTATTATACTGCACTATATACAGGAACATTTGTTATTTTCTTTTGTAATGGAAAGATGTATGCAACTTTCTTATTACAAAAAAATTACCCAAGTCTTTATCAATTTAAATAATTTTATTTTCCTGTAACAATAAATCTTATTAAATCTTCTTGAGTCAAACCTTTATTTGATTTATGAAATGGAAGAAATCTTGGGTAGTACTTTCCATTCTCAATGTGCTAATGAAATAATACCTGTCAGAGATGAAATGTAATAGCTTTTTTGATTTTAATTATTTCTTAATAATGAGTCCATAAAATCTTGTAATAATCTGTAATTTGAAACATGCATCACATATTCCTGAAATCATTCTAAAATTATATTTCAAATAGGTTATTATTCAGTAAAAGTTTACCACTTTCTCTTATTTCTTCTGTGAAGTTACTTATTTCTTGTGTTTTAAAATATTTTTAGATACGTATGCCTAGTCATATATGTTCATGTGTTCTTTATTTTCCAATAATTCTTTTCTTCTCAAACTACCTCAGTGTGTAATGATACAAAAAATACAAACTCTTTCCAATATATTATCTCTTCACTTTCATTTCACTTATTTTTTTTATATATTTTAATGCCTTAAGAATTTAGAAGATTTAATGATTGCCATTTTTAGGTTCTATATTCAAATTCAAATTGATATTTTTTTTTATTACTCATGAGTTAGATAACCAGCTCTAATTTTAAAGTATTTCAGTTTTTATTAAAAGATATGGACATTTTCTTATCACATCCTCAATAATGCATTTTACAATGGTAATGAATGTAAATATCTTTAGGCTATGCATTATTGTGATCTTTTTAGTTTTCAATGAGTTTTGTAAGATAGAACACAGGTAACTTCACTGATGTGGACTTGGGAATATGAAAACATAGGTTCCACTATAAAATATTACATGTGAAAGACACTTACCACTCAGTCAAGATTAATTTTGAAATTTTCTAGTGTTGCAAACTTGTTCAAATACATTCTTGAAAACAGAATAAAATGACAAATGTCAAGGTTGACAGCAATATCTAAAATATGTGTTTGGTTTGGATATTGCAATTAAAGAGGGACATTGAAAATTGTCAGTATTGCTTCAGGAAAGAAAACATGATGGATTTTTATTAAATGTTACCTATAAGAAATTAAATATTTATGGTAATCCACCTAGTATACAGAGTGTGTTTTTTTGAATATATCATTGAAAAGGGATAGATTTGTTCTGTGTGACTTACAGAAATGGAAGTAGAACCATCATTAGGGGGTTGGAGTTTGACTGGTAAATCAAAGGGTATTTGAAGTAATAATCCCCCCAAATGATGTGTCATCATAAAAGTTGTAAAAAGTACAACATTGCACTACTTGCAAAGATTGTACAACAGTCAAAAAATGGTAGTTTTTATTAAAAATTTTGAAAAATATTCTTAGATTATTAAGGCTTAGCTCTGTCTTCAAATAAATTTCTTACATCTATTTGTTCTTAACCAAGGTAATCACATTTTTAAAATAATTTTACTTAAGAAGCTCAGAGTAGTATTTATTCATAAATCTTACCAAATGCTCAATAAAATGTTTCCACATCATGTATTCATTTGTTTCTTTCACACACATTTACTGAGTATATCATGTATATCAAGTATAAATCTGGACCCTAAGGATATAGCTTTGAATGAGAAGAAAGTAGAGTTCACCATTATATTCTAGTAGAGAATAAATGCAAGTTAAATCAAACACTAATGTTATAAAATAAGAAATTTTCCAGTAAGAAAGCTTTCCTTGGTCATTGTCAACTAATACCATTTAATGAATAAAAAAATGATCCTGTTTTAGTACATTTTATGCTACTATAACAGAAGACCAGATAACCTATAGGGAAAAATGACTGGTCCTTATACTTCTGGAGACTGAGAAGTGTAAAAGGAAGGATTTTGCATCTGGTAAAGAACTTCCTGTTTTATTAACTGATTTCCAGAGTTGGAAGGATAAGAGAGAGAAAAAGGAGTCAAAATCAGCCTTTTATGGTAAATTCACTCCTGCACAAGCATCTTAATCTATTCATGGGTAGAGAGACCTCATGGCCTAATCACCTCTTGAAAGTCCCATCCCTTAACACTATTGCACTGGGAATTAAGTTTCCAACGTATGCTTTGGAGGGACACATTCAAACAGTAGTAAAGTTTGCAATTGTCCAATTTAAAATAACACCAGATTAGGAACTAAAGCTACCTATAAACAGCATTAATATATGTCCATTCTATTAGCAATTCAGAAGGGCTTGACCATTATATCTTGGATGTTGAGGCGAGTGACATTTTATCATTTTATATCAGCCTAGAACTCTGAGCTGCTGGTTCATGATCAAAGTATCTTAAAAAGTATCTTTTTTAAAATACACGTTTGAATTGTTTAAAAGGTATGTCACTATTTTCCTAATATTCTATTGCATTCATCAGAATTCTCCAGAGACAGAATATGTGTGTTTGCAGGAACATGCATGCACATACAGAGAGGGGAACTGAAAGAGAGAGACAAAGAAAAAGAAAGAGAGAAGTGTTTCCAGAAATTAATTCATGCAATTGTGAAAGATATCAGGTTCAAAATCTGTAGGATAGACTGGCAGGACAGAGACCTAGAGAAGAGTTGATATTTCTACCTAAAACCAGTCTGCTGTCAGCATTCCCTATTCTAGTGAGGTCAGAATTTTAACTTGATTGGATGACTCTTACTCATATTATTGAGGGTGATCTTTGTGTTTCAAGTCTACCAATTTAAATGCTAAAGCTTATCTCCTCAAGACCAATATTTGGCCAAATAGCTGGATATGAAGGCCTAGTCAAGTCAACATGTAAAATGAAGCATCATAGTTAATTAACATCATTTCTGAATGTCCTTACTCTTTCTTTATTGCACTAATATTGAAAATATCTTTTTTATTGCATCTTCAAATGTAAGATTACTTACTTGTGATTTTCTGACATTTTCCTTATTTTTCATTTGAAGAAAATAATTCTAGTCCATTTTACTCAGGAAAAAATTCCAAAGATGTATACCTTTGATAAGGAAAATATAAAACTACAAACAGAAAATCAAAAGGTTTCTTGTTTTGTAATGCTCTCTGATGGCTCTGGTAAGAGATTTATTTGCTCATCATCTTTTTTTCTTTTTCTTTTTAGTACCAGGGATTGAACTCAGAGGCACTCCACCACGGAGCCACATCCCTAGCCCTATTTTTGTATTTTATTTAGAGACAGGGTTTCACTGAGTCGGTAAGCACCTCACATTTGCTGAGGCTGGCTTTGGACTCTTGATCCTCCTGGCTCAGCTTCCCAAGCCAATGGGATAATGGCCATGTGCCACCATGCCAGGTTCATCCTCTTTTACTATTAGTTTTATTCTAACACAATTTCTATGGAAGAAGAAAATTGTTATGGATAAAACTGAAATGAGTATCATTATTTTTAAAGAGAAATAAATTCCTCTCATGCCATCCTTGTTGCTGAACATTAACTTATTTTGCATTGCAGTATGTTCTTTCTTCCCTGATGTTATGTACATACATTGTTTACTACAACAGGTTCCCTTCTCCCACATGCTTCCATAAAGACACACAATATTTGTGTCTTTTATACTATAATTGTGATGGATTTGGTGAAAAGGATTGCAATAATTCCACACTCAAGGAAAAATAAGAAATGTGTTTGTAGCCTTGCTTCCTATCTTCATATTCTCTGCATTGATGATCGATCATGTCACAAAACATACAATTATTATGTTACCATGCTACATATTTTAAAAACATTTTAAGAATATATCTGAAGGTGAGCTCACAAGAGAGTCTCATTAAAATTAATTTCAGACAAAATACTGACAGTAAAACTTATCAATAACACTTCTCTTTAAGAGTTAACTAGTTAATATTCAAATTATGAGATTTGCAAATGGCTAAAAGAGTTGTCATAGTTTCCATAGTATCTCTAGAGGCATATTAATTACTATTTTGAAAATGTTGGGGAATATTAATGTTAATATAGAATTCAAGCTAAATAATATATTTTAAAAGAAGCATGATTTTAAATTGACTATGCTTTATTTTTAATCTTCCCTACAATCTCAATTCCCACTCTCCATAAACTTTGGCTCTTTTGGGGAAAGAAGTACTAAAATATAAATCAGAAATTGTCTCTGAAATAAAAGACTTACTTTGAAGTGTTTCAGATTATTCACCAACCACATATTCTGAAATTCGTTGCTAATTTATTTGGGGGTCATTACAAGATTCCCTTCCCATCACATATCACACATATCTCCCCTGCCACATGCACATAGATCAAAATTGAATGCTTGATAATTTCAGCACATATTCATTCAGTACCATAGAAATATCAAATGTCAACACCAATTGCTCCTCTTTTTAAATTTATTTTTTAATTTGCAGACCATTTACATTTGCATAGTAAAAGCTATGATTTGAGAGTAGCTGGGGATTAGTTAATAAGCTATTCACTTTGCTGTAGAACTGCAAAAAAAATTAAGTATTTAATCCAATAAAATAGAAAAATATCAAAGAATTTGTTATTAATCAAAAAATGCTCTAGGTGCCCTTTAATAATTTGACACACATATACCTAATTCACAATCCCATTTTACTTTCACCTTGGGAGTAGAATACATCTGCTCTGCTTAGTCATACAAAGGCCTGTGAATGGAATTACCAGAACTGCACTTCTTTCACACATATTCAATGCAAGTTCCAGGGTCAGCAAGATTCAAAGTGAGATTCCAACATCTGATGTAAGGAGTGACAGAGCCATAATACAAATACATGAAAAAATGGGTAGTGGTTTTGTGAAAATCCATGAAAATAATTTACCACAGGTAACATGACTACCCACTGAGGAAAGGATACATTTTATATATGTGTGTGTGTGTGAGACATCATTACAGAGGTGAAATGATTAGGATGTGAGAGATGTAACCTAATTGGTATATTAATCCACTGATGTGGATTAACTGGGAGATAATTGCAGACATTTAGGGTGTGGGTGGAAGTGTATTTTGTCCTGGGCAAGCAAAGCTCTCTCTGTTTCTTAGTTGTCATGTCCTGGCTGCCTTTCTCTACCTCTCCCTTTTGTCATGCTGTTCTGCTTTATCCTGGACCCAGAAATATAAAGTCTGCTGACTATGGACTGAACATCTTGAGTCAAAATAAACTTTTCCCTCCTTTAAGTTGTTCGTGTCAAGTCTTTATTTCACAGTGATGAAAAACACTAACTAAAATAAACACCTATAAAATTCAACTCAGATTTATACTGCACATCTTATATCTATACAAATTATCAATGATTAAAATACTTCAAAAATATGAAAATGAATCAAAGGGAATGTCTAATTTTAAAGTGATAATGCACTAATTAAACATTAAACCAAGAAGTGAATAAGGTGATTTTAAAAAATAACAAAATTTTTTTAAATTACACATAGTAAAAAATCTACCAAGACCTTAAAGAAAGTGGTTGCAAACTTTTTGTAAATCATATAAAGATGAAGATAGAACTTCTTGAAGGAATGCAAGGTTGGTTCAACATATGGAAATCAATAAATGTAATTCATTGCATCAATAGACTCAAAGATAAGAATCATATTATCATCTCAATAGATGCAGAAAAAGCATTTGACAAAATACAGCACTTCTTTATGCTCAAAACACTAGAAAAACTAGGGATAACAGGAACATATCTCAAAATTGTAAAGGCTATCTACACTAAACCTCAGGCCAACATCATTCTAAATGGAGAAAAATTAAATGCATTTTTCTCTAAAAACTGGAATAACACAAGGATGCCCTCTTTCACCATTTCTATTCAACATAGTTCTTGAAACACTGGCCAGGGCAATTAGACAGATGAAAGAGATTAAACAATATGTATAGGAAAAGAAGAACTTAAATTAGCACTATTTGTTTACAAGATGATTCTTTACCCAGAAGACTCAAAATGCTCCACCAGAAAACTTCTAGAACTAGTAAATAAATTCAGCAAAGTAGGAGGATATAAAATCAACACCCATGAATCAAAGGCATTTCTGTATATCAGTGACAAATCCTCTGAAAGGGAAATGAGAAAAACTATCCCATTTAAAATAATCTCAATAAAATAAAATAAGATAAAATGATTGGGAATCAACTTAACAAAAGAGGTGAAAGATCTATACAATGAAAAATACTGAACCCTAAAATGAGAAATCCAAGAAGACCTTAGAAGATGGAAAGATCTACCTTGCTCTTGGATAGGCAGAATTAATATTATCAAAATGACTATACCTCCAAAAGCACTATACAGATTCAATGCAATTCTGATCAAAATCCCAATGGCATTCCTCATAGAAATAGAAAAAGCAATCATGAAATTCATCTAGAAAAATAAGAGACCCAGAACAGCTAAAGCAATCCTTAGCAGGAAGAGTGAACTAGGTGGCATCACTATACCAGACCTTAAACTATACTACAGAGCAATAGTAACAAAAACAGCATGATATTGGCACCAAAATAGACTGATAGACCAATGGTACAGAATGGAAGACAAAGAGACCAACCCAAAAAATTACAATTATCTTATATAACCTAAAGGTACCAAAAACATGCATTGGAGAAAAGATAACCTCTTCAACACATGGTGCTAGGAGAACTGGAAATCCATATGCAACACAATAAAATTCAACCCCTATCTCTCACCATGCACAAAACTCAATTTAAGGTGGATCAGGACCTGGGAATTAAACCAGAGACTCTGTGTCTAATAGAAGAAAAAGTAGGCCCTAAACTTCCTCATGTGGGATTAGGCCCCATCTTGCTTAATAAGACTCCTTTGGCATAAGAATTAAAATCAAGAATAAATAAATGGGATGGACTCAAACTAAAAAGTTTCTTCTCAACAAAAGAAACAATCTGTGAGGTGATACATTTTGGGGGCAAATTTTCACACCTCACACATCACATAGAACACTAATCTGTAGGGTATATAAAGAACTCAAAAAGCTAAGCACCAAAAAAAAAACAAATAACCCAATCAACAAATGGGCCAAGGACCTGAACAGACACTTCTCAGAAGAAGATATATAATCAAGCAACAAATATATGAAAAAATATTCATCATTGCTAGCAATTAGAGAAATACAAATCAAAACTACTCTAAGATATCATCTCATTCCAGTCAGAATGGCAGCTATTATAAAGAAATAATGATGAGGATGTGGGGAAAAAAGTACACTCATACATTGCTGGTGGGACTACAATTGGTGCAGCCAATAGGAAATCAGTATGGAGATTTCATGGAAATCTGGAAATGGAACCACTATTTGACCCAGCTATCCCTCTCCTTGGTCTATACCCAAAGGACTTAAAAACAGCTTATTACAGGGACACAGCCACATCAATGTTTATAGCAGCACAATTCACAATAGCTAAACTGTGGAGCCAACCTAGATGCCCTTCAGTAGATGAATGGATTTAAAAATGTGACACATATACACAATGGAATTTTATTGGGCATTAAAAGAGAATAAAATCATGGCATTTGCAGGTAAATGGATGGCCTTGGAGAACATAATGCTAAGTTAGCCAATCCCCCCCAAAAAAAAAACAAATGTCAAATGTTTTCTCTGATATAAGGAAGCTGACTCATAGTGGGATAGGGAGGGGGAGCATGGGAGGAATAGATGAATTCTAGATAGGGCAGATGGGTGGAAGGGAATGGGAGGGGCAGGGGATTAGCAAGGATTGTGGAATGTGATGTATATTATACATCATTATCCACAGTACATATATGAAGACACGAATTGGTGTCAACATACTTTATATACAACCAGAGATATGTAAAATTGTGCTGTATACGTGTAAAAAGAATTGTAATTCATTCTGCTGTCACTCATTTTTTAAAAAATCAAAAAATAAAATAATATAAAAAGATGTCTATGAGATAAAACTTTTAAAATGTATTTTCATTATTAAATCTAAATTCATGAAAAAACATATCTTTTTTCAATCACTAAATAAAATAACAAAAATATTTTAAAATCAAATGCATGGTTGAAATTAATAACATAAGTTCTTATCCTAAACTTATTCAGTTTATTTCCAAAATTACTTTTAAAAGAAAAAGAAAATACAAAATAAAGCAAATAGAAGGGTGAAATTTCTCAAAGTCTGTCTTCTAAATTGGCAATGCAGTCACATAAGATTAGTGAATAACTAATTCTGACTTGAACTTTGCAAATGTCCCTATTGCATAAGAAATACAGACTTATAAAAACTTCTAGCTATGAAAAACGTACCTGTCAAATTCATGAATTTTAAGTGAAATACAGTTATAGGTCATGTCTCTAGTGTTTTGTAAAATCTACTATTTAATATGCATGAAATAATGAGAAAGGAAAACAGTCAATTGACACAGTTACACAATGCATAGGTGGATTTTGGTCATTGAGACTCCCAGGTGTTTCAAATGAATTGAGGCAAATACAATGTTGAGCAGGAGAGGATGTAAACAAAACTTGAAATGTGTAGTTTCTGAGTATTGCTCTTATTTTTTTGCTTAAACCCATAATTAGAGGTGGTTGGTGAAACTTGGTTGTGCTATAATGAGCCCTGGGATAAATAGTTTTTTTATGCTTTTAGCCTTCTATATAGTTATATATAGGGTTCCTTTAAATACTGAAAATAGAAAATAAAAATCAGATGTTTTGACTTTGTAAAGAAATATAAATTACCTCTGGTACTACATTTATCTGTTTACATTTATTTTCCATCCTGTCTCATTATGTCTTCTCTAAGGGCTTCTAATTTTATTTCTGATTATTAGGCCAAATATTACATCAAACCTACCTTATGTTTAGTCTCTAAATATCCCAACGGATCTTATTTACCTTAGCATCCTATAATGACAGTTGTTTATGTTGTGTTATGCAATTTTAAAATGAATAAATTACATATAATGTCATTCATTTGAAAGCAGATCATAGCAGAACAAAAAAATCTACTGTTTATGACTTTTAAGTATAATTTTTGTGATGTTTTGCTTTTTGCTTTACATAAATAGAAATATACTCAACTAAAAATAATATATACCTAACTCAAATCCTCCAAAACATTAGATTATGTGGTAGCAAGGTATCTGTAGTAATCCTTCTCTTTACTTTCACATATAATGCGTTTTATTTCTGAGTCTTAATTAGAAGAGCAAAAGATTTGCCATTATTTTTTAGCAAACAATCTGCATTGGACACATTGTTTTAGTCATGTGATCACCATAAACCAATCATTTGCAAGGTAGATGGAATTACCTGTGCACCAATCAGAGCCAATTACCTGTGCACCAATGCAGAAGCTGAACATGGAGATAGATTACCTGTGCACCAATGCAGAAGCTGAACATGGAGATAACTTTAACTGAACACATGGTGGGAATTTTGTAGGGAACAAAGAAGGAAGAAGACACGCAGGATACATGAGCAAAAATAACCACTGTAACATTTTAAAAAATATTGCCTGTCTTATACTCCCTACTATTAGTATAATTTTCATTTTAAATGTTTCTATAATAAAGGAAAGTTATTATTATGAAATGCATTAATTCAAATATTTCATGTATAAAAATGCTTTGAGGTACATATTTTGTTGTTGAAAGTTACTGCAAATAACTTTTAAAAAAAGCAATATACTATTTTTGTATACTGTGCCAAAAGAAGATGTACCTTTCACAGTAGGGACAAAGCCATAGCACTCAAGAAAAGCACAGTATAAACATGTAAATGTCATTGAAATTAGAATAGATGCAGTTACTTCAATGACAGTAACACAAATACTGTAGAACTATTTTCTACTTTATTTTATAAAAAACACCAAAAGTTGTCTAGATCAGTTATTTGTTTCATCACATGATTTGTGTCAAATAAAATATATAACAAAATATTACATTGTTCTTTTTTTTTCCAAGAATAGAGTTATGTGTTTCTAAACATTTAATGCTTGGAAACGCTAATGTGTTTTCAAACATTTATGGGGACCTTTTACAATATGTAAATCTGAACACACTACAAAAAAATACCTTATTCTAATACTTTTCTGAAAAGTAATATACAAATTACAAATGAAAATATAATTTAAATTAATATGTAATGGGACAATAAATCATGTCAGAGAAATTTTATTGACCTAATATTTCAACATTCTTCCCTCAGTTTATGAGCTAGTTCATGAGTTAGATGAGAGTAAATGATATTATGGACCCTGTCTTTCAGGTACATTAACAATATGATGTATACCACATTCACACAACAGGTAGCTGAAATAACCGAGATTAATACAATCTTACTTTCACCTGACATACTTTTAATCTAAGAAAGGGATGTTCATGAATTAACTTATTTTAGTTAATGTAAAACAGTGTGTCATAAAATAATCAGTGGTATGATGTGTCTCCCCAAATCTCATACATGATACAATGCAAGAAATTTTAGAGGTGAAATTATTCTGTTATGAGTCTTAACCTCATCACTGCATTAATTCCCTGGTAGGAATTAACTGGGTGGTAATTATAGGCAGGTCATATGGGGGTGGAGGAGATGAGTTCTGGCACATGCCTTTGGGGTTTGTATTTTGTTCTTGGTGAGAAGAGCATTTCCCCCCCCCCCCCTCTCTCTCTCTCTCTCTCTCTCTCTCTCTCTCTCTCTCTCTCTCTCTGCTTCCTGCTGGTCATGTCCTGAGCTGCTTTCCAGCTCCACACTCTTCTGGCAAGATGCTCTGCCTCATCTCATGTCCCAAAGAAGGAGTTGCCATGGACTGAAATATTTGAAACCATGAACCCCCAAATAAACTTTTGCTCCTTTAATTATTTCTGAAAGTTCTTTTGGTCACAGCACCAAAAAAGTAGACCAAAACAATGGTTATATTTTATCAATTTTGAACTGACACTTTTTCATAGTGGATTGAAAGAAAAATATTTTGTTTTATGGGGACCATATTAATTTACTTTTTAACAAGGTAAATATCAGAATGGTGATTAAGTACAAATTTCTTTTCATTTTTTCCTGTTATTGATACAGGAAATACTTAAAATAATTTAAAAAATGAGAAAAGACACTCAAAAGTAAGTATAACTACACATACACACACACACAAAAAAAAACTGAAAATCAAAATCATCTTGTATATTTAACATGTTTTCCCCATACGATCTACATATGTATGTTTGAATCATCCCTTTTAGTCTTACACCATGACTAAAAATATATAAGAGCATTTCCCTTCCATTGAGGACTTTTAAAATAAGCCATATCTATGAAATAGGATATTTAAGACAATTCAGTTTTTAATTTTCTTTTTACATTTTAGATTATAACAATTTTATATAACATTATTATTTGTATCTAGCTTGATAAAATAAATAATTTCATAAGATAATAGTGAAACATGAGTCATTTTTTCTGGAAATACATATCAAATTTTTATCTTATAACATTCATGTCAATCGATACACTTCGCATAAATTTCTAAGATAAACTTATTTAATATACATATGACAGTTATAAGTATTTTCATATAAAAATTATAATGTTTTGCGTTGTTTTTGATGAGATTGAATATTGTATTGTGTATTTATTTTATAATGTTAGCACTACTTTGGATTCTATCTTCACATTTAATATATATTTTGTTTGAACTTTTTATTTATTAATTATTAGTTATTAAAATTATTCTAATATTTAACTCAGCAGTGATAAAACTTTGATATTATTATGGGAAAAGAGACAAAGTTAAAGTAAAAAAAAAAAAAAAAAACTCAGGCATTTTAAGGTGGCTCGGGAGCGGCCCAGAGGAGCCGGAGGCGGCCCGAGGAGCGAGGAACGGAGCCGGGAGCCATGCCGCGCTGAGGGGGGGCAGCACAGCCACCGCCACCGCCACCGCCGCCGGGTGGGGTGGGAGGGGCGGGAGCGCCGCCGCCGCCGCCGCCGCCGCCGCCTCCCGGGTGGGCGCCCTTCGCGGTGGACGCCGGCGGCCCTGGACGAGGGTTTCACCACCTTAAATGGTTTTGAGCCAATGAAGCTGTATCCCCTTAAGAAGACGGACAGCCCGTCGCGTGAACTGTAGAATTTGCAGACAGATTTATATTGGGTGCATAGTGGCATAATGCGCGCAGACTCCTGCGAGTTCCCCTAAGTTCTTAGAGGACCGCTTTGCCTTTTGACTCAGAGTTGCAAAGTTCGATAAAGAATGGCCCTTGTGGATAAGCACAAAGTGAAGCGGCAGCGATTGGACAGGATTTGTGAAGGTATCCGCCCCCAGATCATGAATGGCCCCCTGCACCCCCGCCCCTTGGTGGCACTGCTGGACGGCAGAGACTGCACCGTGGAGATGCCCATCCTGAAGGACCTGGCCACTGTGGCCTTCTGCGATGCACAGTCCACTCAGGAGATCCACGAGAAGGTGTTAAATGAGGCCGTGGGCGCCATGATGTACCACACTATCACCCTCACCAGGGAAGACCTGGAGAAGTTCAAGGCCCTGCGGGTGATCGTGCGGATCGGCAGTGGTTATGACAACGTGGACATCAAGGCTGCCGGCGAGCTTGGGATGGCCGTGTGCAACATCCCGTCTGCAGCTGTGGAAGAGACGGCCGATTCCACCATCTGCCACATCCTCAACCTGTACCGCCGCAACACGTGGCTGTACCAGGCCCTGCGGGAAGGCACACGGGTACAGAGTGTGGAACAGATCCACGAGGTGGCCTCAGGAGCGGCACGAATCCGTGGGGAGACACTGGGCCTCATCGGCTTCGGTCGCACGGGGCAGGCGGTTGCTGTTCGAGCCAAGGCCTTTGGATTCAGCGTCATATTTTATGACCCCTACTTGCAGGATGGGATCGAGCGGTCCCTGGGCGTGCAGAGGGTCTACACCCTACAGGACTTGCTGTATCAGAGCGACTGTGTCTCCTTGCACTGCAATCTCAATGAACATAACCACCACCTCATCAATGACTTTACTATAAAGCAGATGAGGCAAGGGGCATTCCTTGTTAATGCAGCCCGCGGTGGCCTGGTGGACGAGAAGGCCTTGGCGCAGGCCCTTAAGGAGGGCAGGATACGAGGGGCAGCCCTTGATGTGCATGAATCGGAGCCCTTTAGCTTTGCTCAGGGTCCTTTGAAAGATGCACCAAATCTCATCTGTACCCCCCACACGGCCTGGTATAGTGAACAAGCATCACTTGAGATGAGAGAGGCAGCTGCCACAGAGATCCGCCGAGCAATCACAGGTCGCATCCCAGAAAGCTTAAGAAACTGTGTCAACAAGGAGTTCTTTGTCACATCAGCTCCTTGGTCAGTAATAGACCAGCAAGCAATTCATCCTGAGCTCAATGGTGCCACATACAGGTATCCGCCGGGCATAGTAGGCGTGGCTCCGGGAGGACTTCCTGCAGCCATGGAAGGGATCATCCCTGGAGGCATCCCGGTGACTCACAACCTCCCCACGGTGGCACACCCTTCCCAAGCTCCCTCTCCCAACCAGCCTACAAAACATGGGGACAATCGAGAGCACCCCAACGAGCAATAGCAGAGAATGCTGAAAGGTAATCATTCAGATAAACTTGGGACCAAGAGACAGTGAAAATGGATGAACTAAAAGAGAAGGAATTTGACAGTCTTTTTAACTGACCCTGGACATATGCATCGTTGGTGTTGCAGTGTTAAAAGCTACAAGAGCTAGAAAACTGAAGATGTCGTCTGCTTCCGGAAGCGCTGAAAGAATAGGACGTTGATTTATTAACGACCAACTTCTGTTATTGTGTGTTAAGTTTTCCATCTGTGCATCAAATCACAAAGAATAAATAGAGCTTTTTCCTTTAACAGTTCCTTGGGCACAGCAGGTCCTGAGCACCTTGCTCTAGAATGTTGCATCAAGAGTTCCAAACATCAAAATAAAAAAAATATTAAGAGGAAATCCCCATCTTATGACTCTAGTCCCTTTGGTCTACAGGGGCTTGTTACCTCTTTTTGCTAATAGGAAGACAAAATTGCTACAAAATGGGGAAAAAACTGTTTGCCTGTGTTAGACACCTGCACACATAGGATTGAAGACAGTACAGGCTCCTGTACAGAAGTGTCTCCCTCACAGCTGAACTGCATACCGAGCAGGCAAGTTGGTTGTAAGTTCAGTTGTACCCTCTGATGATGCAAAAAAGAAAAAAAAAGAAAAAAGAAAAAAAGTATTAAGTTTCACAAGCTGTTTGTACTCAAATATATTTTCTCAGTTTCAGATCCTCAGCTATTTTATTGAGTGGAAAGTCTTGAACTGCTAAGGGTTCAAGAATAATGTTGCATTTCCTTATGTCTCAGGAAACACTTTTTATGGTAACTTGTCAGATTGTCTATGAACAAACCCACTTTTTTAGACATTGATAAATTTTCTTCACGTGATATTTTATACAAGAACACTTCAGATGTGTTATTAGATGTGACTGATTTTAACAAATCCTATTAGATTTGTATCAACTAGTTACATGTTCTATTCATAGTCTTTTGTGAATCATTGCCTTTTTGTTTAAAAAGATGGCCTATTTTGAGCCTTTGTATAGGTACATTCCTGTTAACTTTAACCTGTCCCAAAAGGAAAAATGGCTATCAGAAGTATGTTTTGTTTTAGTGTGAGTTACCGTTACTGTACTTGTTTATTGTAAAAGGTGAACATTTAGCGTTCAGTGCAGTTTTCAATAAAAAGTAATTAAAAAAAAAAACTCAGAATTTGAAAATTTCCAAAAAAGACTTTTTCCTCATTCCTGGTTATCTATTAGTAGAAGTTATATTTTTTAGAAGTTATTTATTGTTGTTTTTCTTATTTGTTTAGGTTTCAAGATTTTGCCTAAAGCAAAGGATAACATTTTGCTGCATTTACAAACATGATTTATATTACTAATTTTTGAAATTAGTTTAATATTTCTGAGAAAATAAAAATAATCAAAAAAATTAAATTCAAAAGAATTGTATAAGTCTTGATAAATTCAGATAGTTACTAAAATTCTATTTATTTAGAGAGGTGCATTACCAATAGAATTATTCATAAGGTCAATTGTGTGTGACACAATCTTCATTTAAAAAATATATATATAATTCAAAATAATTGTTATAAGTACTTTTTTATGTAGACAAATTGAGAAATATGCTGCTATCTATTAATTTTTTAAATGAGATAAAAATATTTCCTATCATTAAAGTTTTCATTTGTTATAATAGTTAAGGGATTCTAATATAGTATGAAATTATATAACTGATTAGTTACAAAAATGTCCTGTGCACTAATGAAATCCCTATCCTTACTATCAATAATTTTGTAAAATAACAAAATATTGGTAATTCACTCTTAATTATGATAAAGTGTTGTAAGAAATGCATATGCTTAAGCAGTGAAGGATGCTTCTAATTCAAAGAATAAAGATTGAACATCATGCTGTTTGCTTTCTGCAGCCACATTTCTATTATGTTACTTTATGTTCTTTTTGCTTCAAAAATTCTAGTATATATATTTTGAAAATAGAGTGTATACTTCTGTATACAAATGTATAATATTTTAGATGGGCATTTTGGCATTTATTCTAATAAGATTATGTCTTTTACTAAAATGTCTAGAATTCTAAAATCCTTCATTTGCCCGATTTCTTTCCAGTAAACATTCTGAATAGTAATTTGTTTTTTTTGCAAATAAAGTATTCTAGAATGTGATTTGGAGGGCAGAAGAAAGATAATATTGTCATTGTAGAACAACAAAATATTGGTAACTATTTTTTAATTTTACAAAATATTTTTTAAAATGTGTTTTAGCAATAAAGGACTTTAGTGAAAGATGACATTATCATTATATTTTTTAATATTTTGTTTGTTGTAGTTGGACACAATACCTTTATTTCATTTATTTATTTTTATGTGCTGCTCAAGATCAAACCCAGTTCCCCACACATATTCGGCAAGAGCTTTACCACTGAGCCACAATCTCAGCCCCAATTTGTCATTATTTTTGACCTTAACTGTTAACAGCCAGGTTGTGGGGGCATGAATGTCAGCCTACAAGTTGCAAGTTGCCACTGTGAGAAGTCAAATGTCTAAGTTGCCATTATTCTAGGTACACAAAATTACTGAAAGGGTAACAACTTCCTCATCCCTACTTTGGATTGTGGTTGTAATACTGTCTTCTTGAACTTAAGACTCCCAGTGAGGGTCTACTGCTCGCCACTTTTTCAGTTCTAACATCCAATTCACTATAATGATATTCTATTAGTTCAATAAATCTGCATGTATACAATATGCATGAATAGATCATATATTCTTTTATATTTGCTATTCATATAATTTCAATGTCACAATACTGACTCCTCTTTAGTTTCATGGTAGATATTTCTTTTAATCAGGCAAAGCACTTTCAATAACTTTTCAATAACTTTCAAAGCACTTTTCCATAACTCATATGGAACCAGTGATAGAACAACATTTTAGTTGTATGTAAATAAATAAATAACCATAAGATTCTTGGCCTTTCTCATCCTCAAGACTTGACCAAAACCATTTTTACTATCTAGTTGGTTTATTCTGAGAACATTATCAAAGAGCTTCTCTAGTAGTTTTGAAGAGTTTCATACTCAAAGTGGACCTATTCAAGTGTTTTTGTTTGTTTGTTTGTTTGTTTTTCAGACAGGTATTCATTTGCCAATCTCACTGAAATATTATTTTCCATAAAAATTAAAGTCATACAAAGATTCCACTCTTATCTTCTTGACATCTTGACACTTGAATCTCAGAATTTCTAAGTTAGATTCTGGGTTGGAACAAGGACCAATTTCTTTGTTATAGCTTTAAGTTTTCAGTGGATTTGTATGGCTTCTCTGTTATTTACCCCTGATTTCCTTGTGTGTGTGAGGATCCATGGACGTATCTTACAACGTTGAAGTCAATGCTGATTTTTTATTTCCATTTTGATATACCATAGATTGCCTCAGTCTGTATTTTCCAAATTAAACTGGTCACCTCTACCTGCTATACCATATCAATATTCAGCTGCTAAGATACATTAGCATGTTTAAAGTAATGTTACTACCACTTATCTCACTGTCAGAAAATGGCTTACTATCCTTCAACCCATGCTCTTCATTCATCACATTCCAAACACTCTGCTTTCATTTGTCTCCTAAATTGTTTCTTAATCACTCCTTGCTTCATGTCCACTGTTTTAATTCAAGTATCAGTGAACTCAATTTTTTTTCACATTTAGAATCCATTGTCTTAGGTAGAGTGAAAATGTTAACCTGGCCATTTTACTATTCCTGAAAGTTATGAGAATTAATATTTATGGCATTTAAAAATGCATTTAAGGAGTTGTATATCAATTCTTACTACTCTTATGTGCTTCATATATCATGGTTTTGGCAGGTGTGTATAGTAATTTATGGTTTCCATTGTAATCTTTTATTTAATTAATGATGACATGTTTTACTAATTCATTTTTCTTTCTATTCTTTTCAGTATTTATCAATAAAAGATTTTTTAAAAATCTGAATAACCATATCAGTTCAAATGTGCAGTGGCCCATGCCAGTAATCCAGCTACTCAGGAAACTGAGGCAGGAACATCCTGAGTTTGAGGCTAACTTAGATGCTATCTCAACATAAAAAAAAATAAAAATAAAAAAGGCTGGGGAAATAGATCAGTAATAGAGGGCTTGCTTAACAAGTTCATGGCACTGTTTTTTTTTTTAAAGTACTTATTATTTTTCACCTATTGTAATGAAATTAAAGTCAGGTATACTTTTTTATACACTTATTTTTTAGTCATAGGTGGACACAATATCTTTATTTTTATGTGGTGCTGAGGATCACACCTGGTGCCTCACACACAGTAGGCGAGTGCTCTGCCTCTAAACCACAACCTCAGCCCAGGTATACATATTCTTAGAATAACTAGGAAACTTCTACTTCTTCTTTAATTTTTCCATCTTGTTATAAGTTTGTACCCTTACATACACCTATTGCATTTTTTTCTACCATTTATTTATAGATTTTCTCAAAAAAAAAATCTCTGAAATCAAGATTAAGAAAAGAGAACAGATATATATTTTTCTTACAATTTTTGGTCAATGTATTTCTTTCCTTAAAAATAACTTCTTGTTAGTTCATATCCAAATTATCAAAAGACCCAAAATATGCAAACTATGTTCACTTTTATTATGATGATGATGATGATGATTTATTCTGGTATTGGGTATTGAACTCAGAGTTGCTTTACTACTGAGCTACCTCCCTGGCATTTTTTTTTTTTTTTTTTTTTTGAAACAGAGTCTCTCTATGTGGCTGAGGCCGGCCTAGAATTTACAATCCTCCTTCCTGTGCCTCTCAAGTTGCTGGGATTACAGGACAAACATGTGCCATCACACCCAGTAAAGCATGCTAATTTTTAATTGGTAAAATAGTATAATTAATATGCAGAACATATAAGTCTGTGCCTATTTTATTAAGTCAGTAGTGAGATATTTCTAAATATTCATTTGCAGAACTCAACCTTCAGACAATTTACTTCATGGTATTGACAATTAACATTTCTTTTACTATTCTACATTTCCCATGTATTTCCAGATACAAGTAAACATTGAGTAGCATACTGAAGAATTACATTTAAACAAGAAGACTGTACAAATAGGTGGTATAGTATAATATCACCATTCTGAAGGCAAATTTAATCAAAGTCAAACTCTGTAATTTTCTTTAATTATATAGTTGGACAATTTTTTAAAAATATTTTTTTCAGTTGTAAATAGACACAATACCTTTATTTTATTTTTAAGTGGTGCTGAGGATCGAACCCCAGGGCCTCTCATGTGCAAGGTGAGCACTTTATCACTGAGCTACAACCCCAGCCCCACATATACTTGGATAATTTTGAACATTCTTCTTATCCTATATTTCCTATAAAAATAAATCCTATAGGAATGAATACATATGCATGAAGTTGTATTAATAATACAATGTATGTAAACAACTCAGCTTTACATAACATTTCACAGTATTACAATTTGAAAGTTATGGATATCATTTGAATTCATGTCGATATTTCTGAATGTCTGTGTAAATTTGATTTTAAAAGCCTACTATTAGGGCTGGGGATGTGGCTCAAGCGGTAGTGCGCTCGCCTGGCATGCGTGCGGCCCGGGTTCGATCCTCAGCACCACATACCAACAAAGATGTTGTGTCCGCCGAGAACTAAAAAATAAATATTAAAAAAAATTTTCTCTCTCACTCTCTCTCCTCTCTCACTCTCTCTTAAAAAAAAAAGCCTACTATTAGTTATGTATGATAGAAAATTGTCACTTTTGTACATATCTACAAAACTAAAACAATAGCAAAATAAAACTGTAACAAAAATTAGAGAAAAGAAACCATAGTTTGTCTACCTGTACCTACCTAACTGTATTATAAGTGTAAAGTTAATGACATTGGTTTGCATTTATGTACCTACCACGTAGTAAGCACACAGGATGGCTTAACTTGATATTAGTGTATGTTTTAGAACCCTAATCTATGTATATTTTACACCAAAATTTACATTCATTCTGATATCATTCATCATTTATCAAATAATATCAAGCTGCCTATGAAAAACTGTGTAACAATAAAGAATTAGCAATGATACGCTTTTTATAATTCATATGCATTATTCACAGGTGCAATAGTATTGTAATGAATTATAGCTTTGGGTTTTTAAAGAAAAGAGTACTTAAAAATCCAGATGTGGGCTTTCACTAGTATTGGAAAAATATAATGCCTGCCCTTAACTTTGCAATTTAAAGGTTTAATGAGCAGTGATTATTACTTGCTCAAATTTCTATATTTTCAAAGATTATGCCAAAATGAATTCCTACAGCTGGTCTATACTGTGTATTTACTAAAACTTTGGGGGGGTGTTTATAATACTTAATCAGCAGTATTTTTCTAGTCCTTTTTACTAAAGATCTATACCTACTGATTTTTGTAGCAATCTAGCATATTCAAAGAAGCTCAAACAGGAAAAAACAATTTCAGGAACTGAAAATTAATCACTGGGAAGCAAATTTATGCTAAATCATAGCACTGGTATGGAGCATTGAAATTATTTACCGTATCATATTATTTTAAAGGAAAGGACATTGAAGACCAAAAATATTAATTTCCTTACTGCAAGTTACATAGTAAGTTAGTGGCAGACACTTTAAATTATCTAGTGTGTTTTTCTCTTTTAATAATTATGCATAATTACTTATTTTGACATAGCATATGGTGTGTAGGTATTAATTGGGTTGAACAAGACATTGAATCTTTATACCATGGCATTTCGTGTCTACAGTTCTAAAAAGGTATCAATAAACAGGAAAGTAAAATGCAATTACACTTGTATTTTAAACTTTATTATATTTTCAAGGTTTCATGATGAAAAATAAAGCAAAACAGCTGAAGCAACAGGAAGACAAAGACGTGAAAGGGTCCAGGGAGACAGATTCAAACTTCTGGAAGGTTTCCTGTATGCATTAACCCCAGGGTTATGGGCCACAGTGAGGGGTACTTACAAAGGTGGTGTTGGGTTGTAAAATATATTAATTCAAGGAGTACACAGGAAAAGGAGACATCTTACAATAAGGATCATGTACCTGCAGAAGGCAGTTTATTTTAAGAAATATTTTTATGCTTCTATAGTGAGCTTTTTATTAATTTAAGCCACATTCATTT
This sequence comes from Spermophilus citellus, assembly GCF_964194105.1. Taxonomy (NCBI): domain Eukaryota; kingdom Metazoa; phylum Chordata; class Mammalia; order Rodentia; family Sciuridae; genus Spermophilus; species Spermophilus citellus. Next base: position 49,324,286 of record NC_138189.1, read on the forward strand.
GAATAATTCATCCCTTCTTTTATACAACACACAATTTTCTAAATTTTAGTGCAAGTATAATGCAAATGATTTCTAAAACTCAACATTTTGTTAGACTGAAGTAAATAAGAAATGCACCTAGAGTAGATTTGCCCATTGAGGGGTTTATTTTTTCACCCAGGAAAAAGTTTGGTGTTAGCCAATATTGATCTGTAGAATCCCATCAATGAAGTAGTCCTTGTGTTTAGTATCTCACAAACCTCTTCAAAGATACAGGGGAGAAAGGGGTAGTTTCCTCTTTGATTTGTTAAGGCAAAAAGGCAATGTTCTATATACATTTCGCTTTCTTCTTGGTTGTTGTTATAGGTTTTTTGTGAAACAATTATGATATATCTGTATGCAGACAGAAGTTAAGTAAAATTTAAAATTTTATATTAATGAGGAAATTGAATAAAATATAATAATAATTTTTTCTCTTACATTATAACAATCATAAATATACTAAATGGATTTTATGGTTTTATTTTCAAATTTCCTAAGAGTATAATTATAATATTGAAACATATCAATACAATCAAATATAAATATATTAGGATATATATATATATATACACACACACACACACATAATATATATAATACATATTCATAGACATTGACTTAAATTGAAGAAAATTACTACATTAAGAAAAGAGTATGAAGAAATTTTAATGGACCACAAAGACATATTAACTGATGTATATATGTGAAAAGTTTTAAAAATCAAAGTGAAAATCATAGATTGTTTAATAATGTTTCGATAGGACATTATTTAATAACACTATTAAAAATGTTTTATACTTATAGATTAAAAATATATTTAAACTAAAAAAAAATTTTATTAAAAATGCTAGAAAGACATAGCACATTAAAATATTTTAAAAATAAGAAATATATAGAAAATAAAATTATAGATTTGATAAAAAAAAAAGCAAAGAGAGGTTCTTAAATGGCTAAAGAAGTAGCTATATTTTGCCAAATTTGCTTAGGACAGTTAGAATTTCAAATGAATAAAACAATAATAATTCCAGATAGTGTGCTTAACATGATAATAATATATGCAATATTATGGAAATGAGTTTGAAATCCAAAGTTAAACTGTTAAAGAAAATAAATATTTCCAAAATAAGAAATAGGACACTATAAAAATAAGGACCTAATGATCTGGAGAAAAATAAATTTGTAGCATAAAAGACATCAACTCTAAATGACAAAATTAAGATTAAGAAAATAGATTTCATTGAAACCTGCGGCTACAGGTGTGTAATTCCCTAGCCTTCCCTCTCCACACATCGGGGAAACCTTAAGGGCCCCTCCCAGCTCTCCCGTAAGGGCCCCTCCCAGCTCTCCCGTAAGGGCCCCTCCCAGCTCTCCCGTAAGGGCGCCTCCCAGCTCTCCCATGAGCACCATAGCCAACCCGAGGGAATCAGAGGTGGCGCGGGACCCGCGGCACGGAACTACCGCTCCCACCAGGGCTGACTGCTGAGGCCTCTTGCACCAGCTACCGGGGACGTGGCTACCGGAGGGCAAGTAAAATTCGCTGAGGATTCTCAGCCCCAAGCTCTACAAACTTAGGGTCTGAGGGAATGGCAAACTGGAAGAGTGTGCCAAGTCGTTCATGAAAACAGGGCTCCCGGGAGCAGCAGACCTGGCGTGTAGCCAGTATTGTGGTGAGCGGCACCCATAAGAGGGGCCTGGCTAGAGGAAAAGTGGGAAGTGACTAGACACAAGAGGAGGCCCTAGGCACTCAGGATTGGAGACTCGCCCAGTCTGGGAGGAGCTGCTGCACAGTGATTGGTTCCCGCGTATTGACAGGAGAAACATGGCCTGGTGGGCACAGCGCCACCTACTGGAAGAGAAATTAATCAAACTCTAAGACTGCATTTATTAGTTTTTTTTTCTTTTTTTCTTTTCTCTCTTTTTTTTTGATTTGGGATTTTCTTTCATTTTCATTTTTCTTTCTTGTTGTTTTTTTAATTTTTTTTACAATTTTTTAATTTTTTTTCTTCTGATTTTAATTTTAATTTTTTTTATTATTTTTTTTCTTTTTTTATTTTCTATTTTTTTCTTCTTTTGTCTTTTCATTTCTCTTATCCCCCCTTCCTTGAATTCTACCTGCTTACTCTCATTCTCTTTAGTGACTTCTTCCCTTCCCTTCTAATACCTTTCTTCCCAAGCATCAAATACATTTATAGGAGTAAACAGTAACTCAGCAGTCAAACAGAACAAGAAGTAACATGAGCAGCTTCAAAAAGCAAGGAAGAAAAGGAGTACAAACAACGCAGGACAGCCTAAATATTCAGGAGGACCTAGAGTCATCAGAAAAATGGTCATATAAAGAACTCAAGGAACACCTTAGAAAGATGGAATGGAACCTTAAAGAGGATACAAGACAGCAAATTCAAGCAGTGAAAGAACACATTGAGAATGAATTACATAAACAGATAAAAGAAGAAGTTAAGCATCTTTATCAGGAGATAGAGATTATAAAAAATAATCAAACAATAATTCTAGAAATGAAGGAAACGATAAACCAAATTAAAATCTCAATTGAGAGTATCACTAACAGAGTGGAGCAAGTAGAAGCCAGAACGTCAGATAATGAATACAAAATATATCATCTTGAAAACAGTCTAGCCAACTCAGAAATGCTGGTAAAAAATCACGAGAAAAACATCCAAGAGTTATGGGATAACATAAAAAACCAAACTTACGAGTCATTGGGATAGAAGAAGGTACAGAGATTCAAACCAAGGGAATGAGTAACCTGCTGCATAAAATAATTAGAGAAAACTTTCCAGAAATAAAAAAGGAAACAGATATACAAATTGAAGATGCATACAGGACACCGAGCACACAAAATCACAGTAGACCAATGCCAAGACACATTGTTATGAAGATATCCAATATACAGAACAAAGAGAAAATATTAAAAGCTACAAGACAAAGGAGACAGATTACATTCAGGGGTAAACCAATAAGGTTAAAAACGGATTTTTCATCACAGACACTGAAAGCAAGAAGGTCATGGAACAATGTATTTCAAACACTGAAAGACAATGGATGCCAACCAAGAATTCTGTATCCAGCAAAATTAAGCTTCAGATATGACAACGAAATAAAAATAGTTCATGATAAACAAAAGTTAAAAGAATTTGCAGCCAGAAAACCAGCATTGCAAAGCATTTTGAGCAAAACACTACACGAGGAAGAAATGAAAAACAATATCCAAAACCATCAGTGGGAAGTGCCTCAGTAAAGACAAAGGGCGAGGGGAAAGATAATCATGGAGAAACAAACTAAATTTTTTTAAAAAAGTATAAATAATCAAACATGGATGGAAGTACAAACCAAATATCAATAGTAACTCTGAATGTTAATGGCTTAAACTCTCCAATAAAGAGACATAGGCTGGTATCATGGATTAAAAAAACAAATCCAACAATATGCTGCCTCCAGGAGACACATCTGATTGGAAAACACATACACAGGCTGAAGGTGAAAGGATGGGAAAAAATATACCACGCACACGGTCCTTGTAACCAAGCAGGGGTGGCCATCCTCATATCGAATAAAATCGACTTCAAGACTAGGTTAATCAAAAGGGATAAAGAAGGTCATTATATACTGTTAAAAGGAACCATTCACCAACAAGACATAACAATCATCAATATTTATGCACCAAATAATGGTGCTGCGACATTCATAAAACAAATTCTCCTCAAGTTCAAGAATCAAATAGACCACAACACAATAATTATGGGTGACTTCAACACACCTCTCTCACCATTGGACAGATGCTCCAAACAAAAGTTGAATAAAGAAACTATAGAACTCAATATCACAATCAATATCCTAGACTTAACTGACATATATAGAATATATCAACCATCATCAAATGGATATACTTTTTTTCTCAGCAGCACATGGATCCTTCTCAAAAATAGACCATATATTATGCCATAGGGCAACCCTCAGTAAATATAAAGGGGTGGAGATAATACCATGCATTTTATCTGATCATAATGGAATGAAACTGGAAATCAATGATAAAAGAAGGAAGGAAAAATCCTACATCACATGGAAAATGAACAATATGTTACTGAATGATCAATGGGTAACAGAAGACATAAAGGAGGAAATCAAAAAATTCTTAGAGATAAATGAAAATACAGACACAACATATCGGAATCTATGGGACACAATGAAAGCAGTTTTAAGAGGAAAATTCATCGCCTGGTGGTCATTCCTCAAAAAAAGAAAAATCCAACAAATAAATGAGCTCACACTTCATCTCAAAGCCCTAGAAAAGGAAGAGCAAAACAACAGCAAATGTAGCAGAAGGCAAGAAATAATTAAAATCACAGCGGAAATCAATGAAATTGAAACAAAAGAAACTATTGAAAAAATTAACAAAACTAAAAGTTGGTTCTTCAAAAAAATAAATAAGATCGACAGACCTTTAGCCATGCTAACGAAGAGAAGAAGAGAGAGAACTCAAATCACTAACATACGGGATGAAAAAGGCAACATCACAACAGATGCTACAGAAATACAGAAGACAATTAGAAATTATTTTGAAAACCTATATTCCAATAAAATAGAAGATAGTGAAGACATCGATAAATTTCTTAAGTCATATGATTTGCCCAGACTGAGTCAGGAGCATACACACAATTTGAACAGACCAATATCAATGGATGAAATTGAAGAAGCCATCAAAAGACTACCAACCAAGAAAAGCCCAGGACCGGATGGGTATACAGCGGAGTTTTACAAAACCTTTAAAGAAGAATTAATACCAATACTTTTCAAGTTATTTCAGGAAATAGAAAAAGAGGGAGCTCTTCCAAATTCATTCTATGAAGCCAACATCACCCTGATTCCGAAACCAGGCAAAGACACCTCAAAGAAAGAAAACTACAGACCAATATCTCTAATGAACCTAGATGCAAAAATCCTCAATAAAATTCTGGCGAATCGAATACAAAAACACATCAAAAAAATTGTGCACCATGATCAAGTAGGATTCATCCTGGGATGTAAGGATGGTTCAATATACGGAAATCAATAAATGTTATTCACCACATCAATAGACTTAAAGATAAGAACCATATGATCATCTCGATAGACGCAGAGAAAGCATTCGACAAAGTACAGCATCCCTTTATGTTCAAAACATTAGAAAAACTAGGGATAACAGGAACTTACCTTGACATTGTAAAAGCTATCTATGCTAAGCCTCAGGCTAGCATCATTCTGAATGGACAAAAGTTAAAGGCATTCCCTCTAAAATCTGGAACAAGACAGGGATGCCCTCTATCACCACTTCTGTTCAATATAGTTCTCGAAACACTGGCCAGAGCAATTAGACAGACGAAAGAAATTAAAGGCATAAAAATAGGAAAAGAAGAACTTAAATTATCACTATTTGCAGATGATATGATTCTATACCTAGAAGACCCAAAAGGGTCTACAAAGAAACTACTAGAACTAATAAATGAATTCAGCAAAGTGGCAGGATATAAAATCAACACGCATAAATCAAAGGCATTTCTGTATATCAGCGACAAAACTTCTGAAACGGAAATGAGGAAAAACACTCCATTCACAATATCCTCAAAAAAAATAAAATACTTGGGAATCAACTTAACAAAAGAGGTAAAAGATTTATACAATGAAAACTACAGAACCCTAAAGAGAGAAGTAGAAGAAGATCTTAGAAGATGGAAAAATATACCCTGTTCATGGATAGGCAGAACAAACATCATCAAAATGGCGATATTACCAAAAGTTCTCTATAGGTTTAATGCAATGCCAATCAAAATCCCAACGGCATTTCTTGTAGAAATAGATAAAGCAAACATGAAATTCATATGGAAAAATAAAAGATCCAGAATAGCAAAAGCAATTCTAAGCAGGAAGTGTGAATCAGGCGGTATAGCAATACCAGATTTCAAACTATATTACAGAGCAATAGTGACAAAAACAGCATGCTACTGGTACCAAAACAGGCGGGTGGACCAATGGTACAGAATAGAGGACACAGAGATTAATCCACAAGCTACAACTATCTTATATTTGATAAAGGGGCTAAAAGCATGCAATGGAGGAAGGATAGCATCTTCAACAAATGGTGTTGGGAAAACTGGAAATCCATATGCAACAAAATGAGACTGAATCCCTTTCTCTCGCCATGCACAACAGTTAACTCAAAATGGATCAAGGAGCTTGATATCAAATCAGAGACTCTGTGTCTGATAGAAGAAAAAGTTGGCTCGGATCTACAGATTGTGGGGTCGGGCTCCAAATTCCTTAATAGGACACCCATAGCACAAGAGTTAATAACAAGAATCAACAAATGGGACTTACTTAAACTAAAAAGTTTTTTCTCAGCAAGAGAAACAATAAGAGAGGTAAATAGGGAGCCTATATCCTGGGAACAAATTTTTACTCCTCACACTTCAGATAGAGCCCTAATATCCAGAGTATACAAAGAACTCACAAAATTAGACAATAAAATAACAAATACCCCAATCAACAAATGAGCCAAGGACCTGAACAGACACTTCTCAGAGGAGGATATACAATCAATCAACAAGTACATGAAAAAATGCTCACCATCTCTAGCAGTCAAGGAAATGCAAATCAAAACCACCCTAAGATACCATCTCACTCCAGTAAGATTGGCAGCCACTATGAAGTTAAACAACAACAAGTGCTGGTGAGGATGTGGAGAAAAGGGTACACTTGTACATTGCTGGTGGGACTGCAAATTGGTGCGGCCAATTTGGAAAGCAGTTTGTAGATTCCTGGGAAAGCTGGGAATGGAACCAACATTTGACCCTGCTATTGCCCTTCTCGGACTATTCCCTGAAGACCTTGAAAGAGCATGCTACAGGGATACTGCCACATCGATGTTCATAGCAGCACAATTCACAATAGCTAGACTGTGGAACCAACCCAGATGCCCTTCAATATATGAATGGATGAAAAAAATGTGGCATCTATACACAATGGAGTACTATGCAGCAATAAAAAATGACAAAATCATAGAATTTGCAGGGAAATGGATGGCACTAGAGCAGATTATGCTTAGTGAAACTAGCCAATCCCTAAAAAACAAATACCAAATGTCTTCTTTGATATAATGAGAGCAACTATGAACAGAGCAGGGAGGAAGAGTAGGAAGAAAGATTAACATTAAACAGAGACATGAGATGGGAGGGAAAAGGAGAGAAAAGGGAAATTGCATGGAAATGACGGGAGACCCTCATTGCTATACAAAATTACATATAAGAGGTTGTGAGGGGAATGGGAAAATAAACAAGGAGAGAAATGAATTACAGTAGATGGGGTAGAGAGAGAAGATGGGAGGGAAGGGAAGGGGGGATAGTAGGGGATAGGAAAGGTAGCAGAATACAACAATTACTAATAGGGCATTATGTAAAATTGTGGATGTGCAACCGACGTGATTCTGCAATCTGCATTTGGGGTAAAATTGGGGGTTCATAACCCACTTCAATCTAATGTATGAAATATGATATGTCAAGAGCTCTGTAATGTTGTGAACAACCAATAAAAAAAAATTAAAAAAAAAGATTAAGAAAATAAATATAATTTATAAAAGCATATATAGTATGATGGTAACATAAAATACATAACATTAATAATACTTATTAATTACACAAACATGACATAGAGAATAGATATTAATATCTGAACAGTGAATACCTCCAGAGAAAACTTCCATTGGGGGTAGTGATCAAGTAAATTTCTAGAACCATCTCAAAATGAACTTGTCAAAAAGAATAATTTGATCAGAATCTGCAGAACTGCAGAACTGCCTCTTTCAGTTTTCCTCATTTCCAGTAAATGAGTTAACCATCCACCCACTTTTGATAAACACCTGCATGATTTAGTTCTCTTACTTATCTCTTGATTCATTAGAAAGGTTACATTAATACCCATAATACATTCTATTTTTCAAGAAGGGCATTCGCCTACTTCAAGGCAATCATACTCTCTATTCGTTCTTCTTCAAACTTTCCAACTTCCATTCCTCACTCCTTTCAAATTTTTCTCTTTATTGTTACCTCTTCCATGAGGTCTTTGCTGGCCACCATGCTTCAAATTGAAAGAGCTGTTTCCTAGAATTTTCCTGCCTCTGTCTGATTTCTGCTCTTTCAAAGTATTTCTGACATCTAACATGCAATGTACTCTACTTACATACTTACATTTTTTTGCTTATGGCTTTTCACCTTAGAATGTAAGCTCTACAGCAAAAGCAATGAATGATTTTGCATGTCTTGTGTACTAATGTATTCTTTGTTCCCAAACAGAATTTTTAAAAATCTAATCATGCATTATTTTTAAATGGAATCATAGAATTTCAAGATAGATAGAAGTAATTTTTAAATTTTCTTAATGTTGTTCTAGCTTTTATTTTCTATGGAGTATATTTAAAATCTCATAAAAGCCCAGTATATTTTATCATCTTGAAACTCTTTGAACCAAGAAAAGTATAAACCAGTGTAAATTTATAAGATTATAAATTTATAATGTGTATTGAAAAGGGAATTAATGCTTCTTTGGAAATCTATTGGCAAAGATAACAATTGATATTATGATTTAAGCAAATCAACAAACCAGCTATTAAACCAGATATTCAAACAAGTTTTTGCTTGTTTTTTGCAACCGTATAAGCCTAATAAAGCCTAATGCACAATTCTCAGAATTATCTTAAAACAATTTGAACTATTATAAATCTGGTCTATTAGAATCATGAGAAAATGAAGAACAAAAGAAAATTTATGAATTTTCTTGTATGACTATGTGAGGAAATTTGAAAGAGGTGTCTTTTTTTTAAATCGTATTTCTACAGAAATCTCTGATTTATCTGACATACAGAGAGTAAGCTCATTAGCAAGTATAAATTGAAATCATAGACACTGGGACAAATGAAGGTCTACAATCTGTCATCAAAGTCTTTTCATATGAAGTACATTTTTACTACTTGATTTTAATGAGTCTGAAAATATATTGACATTATTCTTTTCATTTTCTTTTTCCATGAACTACAAAGTGCCTTATTTTCAGTAATCTTAATTATAAATTAAATGGGATTTTACTTAAATGTTAGGGAAGTTTATATATGAAGTTGGATGAATTTGGTCATAAGGTATTTTCCATAATAGAAATAGAATATTTTGTCCTATTGAATATGTCAGCCACATGAATAATTACTAAGTTCTCTTCTTCAGTTCTAAATAGATGGTGATTTACATTATGCTAAATTTTCAGAAGTTAAAATAATTTTTTAACATAGGTGAAAACTGTCCAAGTATTTAGCAAATAAGCCTAAACCCTACGTTTGCCTAACAATGCTATTCTGAATAAAACTGAAAAGGAGGGCATCCATGTGGGTTTTTAATAGAAGTTCATTATTACTATTTGATAACCGAGCTTATAGTAAATTATTTGACAAGTGTCTATGAATATCGTATGTACAAACAAAAGTTTATTACAGGGATATTTAAAATGTCAGAGATACTCTTTGATCATTACACGCTCCTTTAAATATTATGGTGCAATTTGCTTGTTGACTTATAAAATGTAAGATATTGTTGCCTAAATTGAAGATAGTTTCTAATGGAACGTGCTATTAGGATGGCATCTGGGACAGCAGAAGTAGTCCTCAGAATGCACTCTGAAATCTATTTTACTTCTTGTTACATGACATGTGAAATTAAAGACTCTTACTGCTGAACATCATTCTCCTTTCAGTTTACTTAGGAAGAAAAGGAAAAGAACAATCTTTGCTGTTCTTCTGTAAACTAACTCTTACCAAAACTTGAAGTTTAGTACTCCTACTTTATATTGTGATTACTGTAATAACTTAAAACGCATGTAGTTACCATGTAGATTAAAATGGAAAGGTCAGAAACAATGTAGTTCAATGTAATGAGTTTTGTATTTCTTTCCTTTTAGTTCCTCATTTCTGTATGCCTGTAGTTGAAGTTCATACTGAATGTTATAAGTAAGATTTTAGTGTTGTCATTAATTAAAAATTAAGACCTCAGAGAATAAAAATAACTCACTTTTAAAATGTTAAAAAAATTCACTTTATTTGCTAAAACATATAATAATTATATGTTTGCTAATATTATATGTTTGCTAAAACATGTAACAATATCCTCTGCCAGTTATTGAGACATAGTGATATTCAGTATTAAATCCATTCTTAAAGACCCAAATTTCTGAATTTGACTAGTCTTAACTTCAGAAAAGAGTTACATAGTTTTTTTTTAATACTACCTCATATTATTTCCCTAGGTAAGTTATACTACATAACATTTGATGCTGCAACCTGTACGGCCAGTAATTCAGAAAACTGACCCTGGTGGAGAGGGGATGAAGAAAAGACAGACAGACACAGAAATGGAGGAAAAGATGGGACTCAGTGGTTCCTTAACAATCCTGATAAGGGGATAGTGACCACAAACAAGCTTGGCATATTTATTATATAATTTCAAACATCAAAAGAATTTATTGTGAGAAGTTTTCTTCAAGATAAACAGAACTGAAATTGAGGGAATATACAGCCCAACTAGAACTATCAGCATGTGCCCATAATTTTCTATGTCCAGGTAGCTGGTGTTTGAACCTAGGTCATGAAGTGATAATTCCCTGGTTGGCATGGAACCTTAATTTGTATAGGGCATCACTACAGTAGCAGGAAGTCTCAAATCCAGCCTTTGTGATGAGAGTTCCTAGGAGGGACATCACTTCTGTCACAGAGCAGTTCAAGGACCACAATTCATTTGCTGCACCCAACAATTTGATGCTTACTTTTCAAAAAAATAAATTAACCAATAAGTTAAATTCAATTTTGACTGATTTCTTTAATTACTTGCTGAGAAATAAAAACAAATTTTAAATATGATCAGAAGCTATATAATCACAATTTTCATATTTTTACACATTTTCAAATAAATTTAATATTTTGATATTTTTTAAACACAAAAATAAATCTATAGGAGATCAGTATTTTTCCTAAGAAAATGTTTTAAATATCTCAGATAAATGGATTTATGTGCATATATATATATATATATATATATATATATATATGCACATACACATAAATATACTGTTATTAAAGTTTGTAATAATGCAAATAGACATGCCATCATTTATGTCAGACAGTAATTGAAGAAAATGGTAGAAAATTATTTTTAAAACTGTAAAAACCATTTTAATATGAATAATAAGCAAGAAATATGTTTTACTTTTTTAGTTGTAAAGCAGACCAAGGAATTAATATTCAGACAAAGTAGAGTCATCAATGTCATTAAATAAATTGGCTTAATTGGTGGTATAGCAATTTAAATGACACATTCAAAGTTCTCATAAATTAGAAATGCATTCTTATGAATAATAAAGACATTATCCAATTCTTTCCTGATACTTTATTCCCACAAAATTTGCTTTTTAAAAAATAAACTTAAAACTCTTTTATTTGATTTTATAATGAAGAAAAATTGTTATATACAAAGTGCTATTGTGCAAATAAATGACCCTTCATTATGAAATTTTATGGACACATGCAATATACAAGTATTTAAAAAGTACTTGATTTATTTTTCTCAATTTTTAACATTGCTATTGTTATGTGAAGACTATTTGATAAACAAAAAAATCATAAAATAAAATTTTTAAATTAAGTATATAGAATTTTACAAAATAGAAATTTTAAAACTTCCCATAAAACCATAATAAGGAGGAAAGCCCCTTCTGACCAGCAGAATACCACAGGAGGTCAAGCACAGCAGCCCAGAACCACCCACACTGGCATGGGTGGGATCCAGGTTCAGAGTAGGCTCTGGTCCACCCCTTCACCCATGGAGCAGACACCTGATAGAGTCTATCCTCCAGGACAGGACTGATCCTTCTGACCAGCAGACTACTGCAGAAGGTCAAGCACAGCAGCCCAGCCCTACCTACACCGGCATGTGCAGAACCTAGGCTCACAGTAGGTCTGGGTCCACCCCTACACCAGCCAGGCAGACACCCACCAGAGCCCAGCCTCTGGCAGAGGACTGCCTCTTCTGACCAGCAGACTATCACAGGAGCCCAGGCCTGGCCCAGATTTGTCCACACCAACTTGCGCAGGACCCAGGACCAGGGTCAACCTGTCCCCCACCTGGGATCCTAAGCCTAACCCTCTTCTATCTTGGGACACTGCAGTCATAGCCTTCCCCACAACATAGCCTTCCCCATGCAGTAGCCCCTAACTTTTTGACAACAAACAGGGCCTAGAAGAAGCTGCATCTCAGAACAGGCATCCCAAAGGGAGTGTGAGGCCCACCCTTTCAGCCCCATTTCTGTAAGACATTGCTTCCATTTTGGGGCACCTTAACTATTATCTTGAGTTAACTCAGCAATTGCTGCCACCACCTTTTGTTGCAGTAGCATACACTGAGGGACACCAGCAGGCTCTAGAAGCCCAATATCAAGGTAAGGTACAGACAATCTTCATGGGTCGTACAAAAATATAGGGAAAAAACTGTAATATCTCAGATCCACACGGCAAGAAAGGAAGACACATAGACAACATGAAAAAACAAGGGAGGAAAGTGCCCCAAACAAACCAGGATACTATAATAACAGAACCTATAGACAGCAAAGTTGATGAAATGTCAGAGAAAAAGTTCAGAAGATTAATAATTAAAATGATCTGTGAATTAAAGAATGACCTAATGTTTATAGCAGAACAATTCACATTAGCTAAACTGTGGAGCCAACCCAGATGTCCTTCAGTGGATGAATGGATTAAAAATGAAGTATGGGGCTGGGGATGTGGCTCAAGCGGTAGCGCGCTCATCTGGCATGCGTGCGGCCCGGGTTCGATCCTCAGCACCACATACAAACAACGATGTTGTGTCCGCCGATAACTAAAAAATAAATATTGAAAAATTCTCTCTCTCTCTCTCCCTCTATCACTCTCTCTTTAAAAAAAAAAGAAGCATTTATACACAATGGAATATTACTCAGCAATAAAAAAGAATAAGATCATGGCATTTGCAGGGAAATGGATGGCATTAGAGAAGATTATGCTAAGTGAAGTTAGCCAATTCCCCCCCAAAAAAAATGCCAAATATCTTCTCTGATATAAGGGGGTAACTCAAAATGGGGTTGGGAGGGAGAGCAAGGAAGGAAGATTACCTCTAGATAGGGAATAAGGGTGGGAGGGAAAAGGATTCCCTTTCTCTAGGAAGGGAATAGCATGGATGGTGAAAGGAGACCCTCATCATTATACAGAATACATATATGAAGATGTGAATTTGGTGTCAACATACCTTATATACAATCAGAGATATGATAAATTGTGGTATAAAGGTGTATTAGGAACTGTAATGCAAAAATAAATAAATAAATAATGACTTAGTTTAGCAAATACAGGCATAATTGATCACACCAATAAAGAGATAAGAGAGCAAAATCAGATAGCAAAAGATTACTTCAAGAGAGAGAAAGAGAGACTCTAAAAAACAAAGTCAGAAATCCTTGAAATGAAGGATACAATAAATCAAATAAAAAGCTCAAAAGAAAACATAACCAACAGACTAGATCACTTGGAATAAAGAACATCCAATAATGAATACAAAGTATACAATCTGGAAAATAAAGTTGATCACACAGTGAAAATGGTAAGAAACCATGAACAGAACATCCAATAATTATGGGACAGCATCAAAAAACCAAATCTAAGAGTTATTGGGATAAAGGAAGGCACAGAGTTTCAAACAGGAGGAATGCACAATTTCGTCAATGAGATAAATATCAGAAATTTTCCCAAGCATGAAGAACAAATTGGAAAATCAATTACAAGAGGCTTACAGGATGCCAAGTGTACAAAGATTACAACAGATCTACACCATGACACATTATAATGAAAATCCCTAGCATACAGAATAAGGTTAGAATCTTAACAGCTGCAAGATAGAGGAATCGGATCACATATAAGGGAAGAACAATTCATTTCTCAACAAATTTTTCAACCTAGACCCTCAAAACCAGGAGATCATAGAGCAATATATACCAAGCTCTAATAGAAAATGGATGCCAATCAAGAATCTTACATTCAGCAAAACTAAGCTTTAGATTTGATGATGAAATAAAAATCTTCCATGATAAACAAGGTAAAAGAATTTACATCTGGAAAGCCTACACTACAGAACATTCTCAGCAAACTATTCCAAGAAGAAGAAATGAAAAGCAATCATGAAAATCAGCAGAAGGGAGGGGTTACACTAAAGGAAAATCTAATCAGATGAGAAATCAAGTCACGTTAGGTACCAAAAATAAACAAAAATGGCTGGGAATACAAATCATGTCTCAATAATGACCCTGAATGTTAATGTCCTAAACTCACCAATCAAAAGACATGGACTATCAGATTGGATTAAAAAAAGACCCAACAATATACTGTCTCCAAGAGACTCATCTCATAGAAAAAGACATCCACAGGCTGAAGGTGAAAGGTTGAGAAAAATCATACCACTCACATAGACAGCAGAAGCAAGCAGGGGTTTCCATCCTCATATCAAATAAAGTAGACTTCAAGCTAAAGTCAACTAAAACAGACAAAACAAACAAACAAAACAAACAAAGAAGGACACTACATACTACTCAAGGGAACCATATGCCAACAAAACTTAACAATTTTAAATATATATGCCCCAAACAATGGAGCATCTACATTCATCAAACAAACTCTTCTCAAGTTCAAGAGTCAAATAGACCCCAACACAATAATTTTGGGTGACTTTAACACACCTCTTTCATCACTAGATAGATCTTCCTAACAAAAACTGAACAAATAAACTCTAGAACTCAATAATACAATCAATAACTTAGACTTAACTGACATATATAGAATATTTCATCCATCAATGACAGAATACTGTTTTTTCTCAGCAGCACATGAATTCTTCTCTAAAATAGACCATATACTATGCCACAAAGCACCTCTTAGCTAATACAAAAAAGTAGAGATACTACCCTGCATTCTATTAGATCATAATGGAATAAAATTAGAAATCAATGATAAAATAAGAAATAAAATCCACTCCAACACCTGGAGACTAAATAATATGCTACTGAGTAAACAATGGATTGCAGAAGACATCAAGGAGGAAACTTAAAAATTTTTAGAAGTGAATGAGAACACAGATACAACATATTGAAATCTTTGGAACACTATGAAAGCAGTTCTAAGAGGAAAGTTTATTGCATAGAGTTCATTCCTTAAAAAAAAAGAAGAAAGTCAACAAATAAATGAGTTAAATTACATCTTAAAGACCTAGAAAAAGAACAAATCAACACCAAAAGCAGAAGACAGGAAATAATTAAAATCAGAGCTAAAAATCAATGAAATTGAGACAAAAGAAACAATTGAAAAAATTGACAGAAGAAAAAGTTGTTTCTTTGAAAAAAAATTGACAGACCCTTAGGCATGCTAATGTAGAGAAGAAGAGAGAAAACTCAAATCACTAATATATGTGATGAAAAGAAAATATCACAACAGACACTGCAGAAATACAGAAGACAATGAGAAATTATTCTGAAAACGTGTACTCTAATAAAATAGAAAATATCAAAGGCATAAACAAATTTCTAGAGGCATATAATTTGGCCAAATTGAATTGGGATGATATACACAATTTAAACAGATCAATTTCAAGTAACGAAATAGAAGATGTCATCAAAACTTTACCAACCAAGAAAAGCCCAGGTCTGGATGGATACACAGTCACGTTCCACAAGACCTTTAAAGAAGAACTAATACCAATAATCTTCAATTTTTTTCAGAAAATAGAAAAAGAGATTCCTCCAAGATAAATTCTTAGTAATAGAATTTCTGGGAAAAAGGCTATCAACATTTTAATGTTATTGATAGATATTGAAAATTGACCTCAATGAACATTTTCTGTACTCTTGCAATACAATAAGTTCAAGGATATTTACAATGGTTCTGAAATATAAGGGCTTCCTACTAGTATGTGTATTGACATGTTCTGAAATTTGATTGTCAATTAGCTTGTATAGTTTAATAGACTAGCTATTATTTGGTTACAGCTATCTCAGACTTTAGTACACATAAAAAAATTGCCTAGGATTTGTGTAAAATGAAAATTCCTAGGCCCACCAGCTGCAGACTTTCATCCAAAAGGAATGAAGAACTCAGGTTGCAAAGGGACTGATAAACTCCTATTATATTAGATATAACTTAATGCATTTTCAAGCTGTTCCATGGAAGTCAGTTTTCACTTTTCAGTGTTACTAGAAATGACTAGTGAGTCATATCAGATACTTTTTGGGAAAACAGTGATATTTCTTGTATTTTTTTTTCCAATTTTATTATTCAGAGTCTTATAATGAAATCTAGTTTAGGCTTATGCTAAGTCACAAGCTGCATTTAAATATGTAAAATAATTAACTATAGCTATAAAAATTGTGTTACTTTGATTGCTTCTGATTCTTACCATTTTGAAAATTCTTGAATTTGTGTGAATCTGAAGATACCTCATGTAAAATGTTTCAAAATTGGGCTTTTTATTTTTTAATTACAAGACTGTTTTCTTGTGAGATTTACACAAGAAGGCAGATTCTTCAATTGCCAAGACTACATACTTAATTAATAAAAGGTTAGAGAAACTATGTATTTTTCTTTCTGCTTTTCTACTATTTAAATTTAATATCTTTTTTAATATTTGCTCCTTCCAAGTTAGTAGTCTAAATGAAAAAAACATGAGTTGAGTTTCTTAAAAATTGTACATAATTTTTGTCTATTACATATATACCAAACATTGAAGAGAAACTACCTTTTCTAATGATTCGTAAGATGAACTGAACATTTATTTTGCAGGTCTTTGTCTGGATTTTCAAGTATCTTTAAGCTGAATAAAGTGTAGTTATTATGTACATTTTATTTCTTCAAATATTTCCCTCCAGGCAAGCATTTTAAGGCCTTGCTGAAATACTGCAGAATCTCCTTCAGCATTATTCTTGGGCAATGTTTTATCTGGAATGCTTTTTATTAGGTAGTCTTATTTTTATCTAGTCCCCCACTTGCATTGTTCTTATGTTTTTTTTTTTTTTTTTTTTTATCTTTTCCACCACTTTTTTCTACACCAATTAGTACCACCTGGATGTTTTGTTTGATAGTTACTTTTTAAATGTTCTACACAGGGCAACTGACTTCTAAAAGAAGTAGGAAGGCATCCTGATTATACAAGCATTACAGCAATTCTATGTGAAGAAAAGGGCAATTCAGTCATTCTTTGAAAGTTTTTTTTTTTTTTTTACAATATATGATTGCAGAGTAATGTTGATTCAGGCCAGTTAAGGGGCTCTGGCCTCGGGTGATAACAGAAAACTGCACAACTTCTCAGCCACAGATGGTTTCTCAAGCTCATAACACATTCAATATTTAAATATATGTCAAAAAAGATTTTCCTGTTGCAAAATAGCTGCTTTTATTTTGTCCTGTTTCTAAAACTTCTCAGTGCTTTTTTTTTTTTTTTTTTTTTTTTTGGTCACTTTACCTTGCAGAATATAAAAGTTTTTGATTAAACAAAGGCATTTTTTTTTATTTATTTCAATTGAAACAGGAAAGAACAAACACTGTCACAACTTTTCAGTTAAAGCCTACATATATTTATATGTAAATGTGTACAGGGGACAATGGTAAAAATGAACCTAAAGACAAAAGATCATGTATATCTTTAAATAACAAATAGAATTTTATTCATCAGGCAATGGGAAATATTTATAAGATTTAAGCCATAAAATTGACATGATTAAAATTGAGTTCTACAAATTCTAATATCTAATATCCCTCCTCTATTTAAAAGTTAGAATACTTTTTTCACTTACTTTTAATTCACCATTAGTATCAAAAGTAAAATAAAAGTTCTTCTTTTGTCTTAATTCACCAATTTTCTACATTCCCTAATCCTTCTCTGGGAGAAATTGTGTTTCACAAGCACATTATGGACATTAGAAGGTACATACTTCCTGGGCTTTTCATTTTTAAATGTAGTAGGCAAATTGGAGACAACTGCATTTACTAGCATTTACTAGCTTACCATTTATCTACTTAAGTTCAGATGTATACATATAGGAGCACTTGTTTATAGTTTTTAACATTAGAGATATAAAAACGTAAAAATTTTAAAGACAGTTTTTGTTTTGTTGAAGAGAAATTGGCTGGCAGGAAGAAAGAAAATCTAGACTTTAAATATTGCTTGTTTTGCACATTTGATTTAAAATCAGTGTAAATTGTTACTAACCAAAAAGCATACTAAATACTAAAGTAATTTCTAAAATATCAAAATAAAAGATTGCAAGTTTGAAGCCATCCTGGAAATTTAGGAAGGACTTTTCTCAAAATAAAAATGGAATGTAGCTCAGTATTAGAGCACTCATGGATTCAGTCTTCATTATTAAAAAAAAATAATAATTCAATATGAAAACTAATGTTCTTACAAATTTTCAAAGTGTCAATTTACTCTTCAACTATTGAGAAGTCTAGTCACGTTATGTGCATTCAGCTTCATATGTTTGTATGTTATCTATAGTGCTTCATAAGTTAGATTTTGGAGCTTCCATCTGAAAATGGAGTTCTGAAATATTATTTAGATGGGACTTGGTATATTTTATGGTTTGGATGTGAGGTGTTGCCCCAAATCTCATGTGTTAGACAATGCAAGAAGGTTCAGAGAAGAAATTATTGGATTGTAAGAATATTAACCCAATCAGTGAATTAATCCCTGGTGGGATTAATTGAAGTGGTAGGGTGTTGCTGAAGGAGGTGGAGATTGGAGCGCAGCTATGGGGTATATATTTTGTATCTGTCGAATGGAGTTTCTGTCTCTGCTTTCTGATTACCATAATGAGGGGTGCTTCACTCCTACACTCTCCCACCATGATGTTCAGCCTTACTTCCAGTCCTGAGGAATGGAGGTGGCCTTCTATGGACTAAGACCTCTGAAACTGTGAGCCCTCAAGTAAACTCCTCCTCCTCTACAGTTGTACTGGTTGGGTCATTTAGTCACAGAAGTGAAACTGCTGACTAAAACAATATGGTTCCTCTTCCTCCATTCCCTCATAAGCCAGATGTTTGCAATTTAAAACATAAAATATAAACAGAAATTTTCTGGGGAAAATTATATTAATTCTTTGAATCTATCAACTTTGATTTTATTGGCTTTACTTTTTAGAATATTAAGTAGTCATACAATGAAATTCAAATAATTTTTTTCACTATTTTTGAACGTTTTGTATTTTTCTATTAGCAAATATGAGCAACTTTTCCTTCTAAATCATTTATTGAGCTTTGGAGTCTTATTAAATAAACCCTGCCCCCGCTGTTTCTTTTTAAATTTTGTCTTATGAAGAAAAGTGTTTTCATTAAATACAGGGAACTCCTTTTTTCATAAAGAGAGAATCATTGAAATCACTTACAATAAGTTCTGCAACTATGGTTATACTAGTTATAACAACAATCACTAACAATTATTTCTTCTCCTTTCTCCTTCTCTTCTGCCTCTACCTCTTCCTCCTCCACTGACTTTTTCCTTTTCTTCTTTCTTCTTTTCCCTCTTCTTTTTTCTTTGACAATGTAAGTACTTGCGAGTCTTCCTTTTCAGTACAGAATGTTTTTATTGTTTGATTCTATCTTTGAGACTCACCCTTTGCAGTACCCCTTGTTTCAGTGAAAGGACTATTTCAGTTTTATTTTCTCTATGTAATGAAGCTTCTGTCTTCTGCAGTTTTGAGTCAGTTTATTTTTACAGATAGATTGGACACTGAAAGGAAACTGGGTGTATTGACAGGTTTTTACAACGGAATTTTGACCAGCCCTGTTTTCTTTATTATAAATCAACTTCACCAGTTCTATTGTATTGTGTTTTTTGAAGTTTGAAGTTGTCCTTGGTTATGTGACATTTACATCTTTTTCTGCAGACAATTAACATTTGGCTTTTTCATGTTTGCTAGCACATCTACCTGTTGTCCATATGTTAATAATTTTACAGAATTTCTTCTCCAAATATTTTCCTTTAGATTTATACTTTTTATTTCTCTGTTTATATTTTAAGTGTATTTAAATAGAGAAGAAGGTAAAGGTGAAGAAGGCAAAGCAAGGACTTGAACTTGAGCTCCTCCTGCCTCAACCACCCAAGTAACTGGGATTACAGTCATGTGTTATTATGCCCAGCTTCATCAAGTTTTTTTTTTTTTTTAACTATAGTTTGGCCAAAGCAAATCACAGTGTACAGCCAGGTTTCAAAGAGTAGAGGAGTAAAATCCACCAGTTTACAAAAGGTTCTGCAGAGTCAACATTGCAAATATAAGCAGGAAACTATAATGGTTGATTTTGCAATGTGCCACAATACTATATGCTTTACATATAACTATATGCTTTACAACCAAAAACACATTAAAATTGGATTATATTTTAAAAAGAGATAATAAATAATAGAAAATTATCTAAATGCTCACTTCTCAGTAGCTAAGCCAAACCAATTCAATTGTTTTCATACCGAATTCTGTGCTTTGAGATTATTAGCTTCATTCACCTGTAATCAATTGCAAGTGGTTAATGCAGGAATAAAGGACCAACAACTAATATTCATAACCAACATCCTTTGTATAGAAATATTTTTAAGCATATACATTTCCATATATTTAATTTTAAAAAATAGTATTTGCATTAAGGTCTATTAACATAATGGAAAGTCATTGGAGATATTTATTCAGAGAAAATCTGAAAATTGATCATGGAGGCAATGTGCCATTGCCTTTTCAATGTGGATAGAGTTTACAAATGCAGAAAGAATTCAGTTACTCTATTCTAAGTATAACACAAGAGAAAGATGAGGTATGAACTGAGAGTAACCTACATGAAAGCAGGTAACAAGTATTGGGTGCAGAGCAGGCTAAACTGTGTTATCTGCAGGGCAGGCTGAACAGATGTTGACTGCAAGATAGCCCATGCACTCAAACCCCCCTCTATCTGGTCCTTTATCACCTGTTTGCCTTAAGTCTGAACATTCAGCCCCACTTAAGGCTGAACATTTAATCCCCCCTTGGGCCAACAAGGCAGCTTGCAGACCCAGAGGTCCCATTAGATTTGGACTATAACAACTCCCTCCTGCCAGGCCCCCCTCTCTCTTGCTCTCTCTCTCTTGCTCTTTGTCTTTCTTTCTTTGTTGCACTGCTGCAATAAAGATCTTTTGGTTGCTCCGAGTGTTGTGGTCACTTTCCTTTCAACAAGTTTCTTCCTTGGTTATGTGTCCAAAATCTTGTTTTAAGTATTTGTGCAAATGATCTATGTAAATAAAAGAAAATGCTGTGCCCTTTTATTGTATAATTTCTCAAGTCAAATTTGAGAAAATGCAAAAGATACAAGTGAAATATACATTTATTTCAAAGTTGTAGAAAATGGAATATATTAAATAAGCAGAGAAGTAATATGGTTGTGTAAATGAAAGTCGTCATGTTCATGGTAGAATATATTTTATTTTATATTTTTATATTAAAACTAATTTCCTAAGAACAACATAAAATATACACCAGAGAGAGGACAACCAGATGACCAAGATATAATTAACACTTAGGAATACAAAGATTCTGGAAGTATAAAAGAGGATCAGATAATGCAAAACGACTTTTCCTTATAATGCTATGCAGAACACTACACTGGTGTGAAAGATCAGACACACATAAATATTCAGTTAATTTCAAAATCAAGTTTTAGTTAGCTACAGAAACATAGGACTCTGAGATCTTCCTCAAATGACAATATCAGTGCAAAGTATTTTAAGTACTGAGTTGGTTTTGGTGCAGTAATCAAAGTGATACCAACAATTGTTTAATAGTGATGAACTATGCTTTCAATATGCATATTTGTTTCCAATTTAAAAATTACAGAGGCATAACAGGAATATTTAGAGGTATAATATAAATTGAAATGTATCTCTCTTATTAGATGCATAATCAAAATAATATTAGGTTCTATAAAGTTAAGGTTTTTCTTTATTACTATATCCAATGCCTAAAACATTTCCTGGCACAGAATAAACACTAAATGTTGAGAAATAATAAATAATCAACTTTTATGTATATGCACATCTTTGACATTTTCAAAATTTATCTTATCAGTAAAAGCTTTTTCAATACTTTTATTAGGTAGAAAAATTATTATTGCAAGTCATTAATTATTAGTTTCATGTAGAACTTGAAATTTAACATTACTCTTCCTATGTATTGTTTTTAGAGTTTTCAATGTGATCTGGATTGACAGAGTCATTCTCACATGCCATCCCTTTAGTTTTTCATGGAACATATGGAATAAAGGTGCCCTTATGTCCTCAATGACTGGTACATCTCTTTCAACTGCAATAGCAAGATATGACTCAAGTCATCCTTAATGTTCTTGATATCACTTGATTTATGATTTCTGAGGGGAAAAAAGAGTCAAGAGTATATTGAGTTTTTTAAAATTGTGTATTTTTAAACTTTATTTTTAGAAAAAAATTGATGTATTTTTGTTAAAAGCAAGTTTGATTATGCATCTAATAAGAGAGATTGTTTCATTTCAATTTATATTATACTTCTTTAATATCCCCCTGTTATGCCTCTGTAATTTTTAAATTGGAAACAAATATGCATATTGAAAACTTAGTAACACATAGTTACAGAAAGATGTAGATATATGTGAAAACCTCACCACAATCAAAACAAGGCACATATGTAACATCCCTCCAAAATTTCCTCTCCCCTCTATTTCCATCTGCATTCCCAGTCATTAATCTGTTTTCTATCATTATGTATTAGTTTGCCTTTTTTTTAGAACTTTAAAAAAAATGAGATAGCAAAACATACTTTCTCTAGTGTCTGTTAATTTATTATCCTAAGTCCCCTAATATCTTCAGGTCTTAGTTTTTTGTGTTTTATTTATTCCATCTTACATTGAATGTTCCATTTTCTACTATAACTAGTGTAAGTTTTAATATTTTTCATCTTACCTTAAAACTGTGAATAGAAAATAAGTTCAGAACTAAAAGTGTATCGTTTTTTAGGTCATGTATGAGATTTGAATTAAATGTAGATTCATAAGAAAGAAAAAAAGATACTTGAATATACCACTTGCAGAAATCAAAGTTAGAAATGCTCATTATATTGATGAAACAGTAGAGTCTCTGTTGAAAAAAAATTCTTTATTATAAAAGTGAATTCATACAGGTTTCTGCATTGCAATAAGACTGAGGTGAGATATACATATCAATCAGAGAACCCCTGGAGAATCTCTATTGACATTTTTTGCAGTTAAGATTCATTGATTCCATAACTTGCTAGGTTCTCTATATCCTAATGAATCAGGAAAGCCTTGGGAGATTTCTAAATTGCTGATCAACACGAGTGTGAAGTCTTTAAAGTTTTAAATTGTCTGATGTGTGTCTTTCATAAAGAAATTTATAAACTTTGTAATCCAGCAGTACCTGTGTATGCACATGCATACAAAACACAGCACATTCATTATCCTTTAGGTTGGAATAACTCCAAATTATTTATGCCAAAGATGTAAACTCTATTTGACGAATGACACCTGTATGCAGCTAGGTCCTGATCCAAACAGAACACCTAATTATGAGAAATAAAGTGACCATGAAGTCAGAGTTTCCATCAAAAGATAAGTGATGCAAACGAACAAATTGCTGTAAAGCTAGCTGGGACCAGTAATCATCTCACTATGACAGAACTCACATACCCAGAATGAATCATAAGCAGAGAGAGTAAATATAGGAACCATGAGCAAGTGAAATGAACTGGGCCTTTACACTACTCACAACCTCATCCGTTAGCCTGTGACTATTGGATGCAGACAGAAGGTATGAGAATTCTGTCACAGGAAAAAAGACTTTATTATTCATTGCACAGAAAGTAGCATGAGATCCATGTTAGCATGACATCCTTAATCCCCACAAGTCCAGGAGGGACTCTGCAGAACAGCAGATGCAGACTGTGATTATATTCAGTATCTCAGTACAGAAACACTGATGGGGGTATTCACCTCTTTCAAAGCAAGGCCTGGTTCCTATTGAAGAAGAAATATTACCTCAGCCTTCAAGGGCTTTTGTTGTTGTTGTTGCAAATGTAACCATGCGGAATGCCACAGATGAAGAGTGGCCACTGCTTTGCATTATTGACATATTCAGGAGAGCATTCTGGAGCATGTGATTCATGGAAGATTATATCTCCCTAAACCAGTTGTTCAGTACACTGTTATTTGCCTCAGCTCACATTTATTCCACTTGGGGGACTTCTTTATGACTAGCTGATAAAGAGAGGGAAAAGGACGAGTTTGACTCATACCTAAATTGGTTGCTTTTTTTAGATACAGATTAAAGAATGGACTGTTAGCAGAAAATAGCTTGATTGATTTTATGTACCTGAATGAGCAATCAGAAAAATACTCCTAAAGGGCACAATTCCAAGCAGTGCATGGGGTCCCACTTGATGTATAAATAGAAGTGACCTCAGGTAAGACTGTACACTGACTCATGGTCAGTGATGAATGACTTGGCCCATTAATCAGTGGCCTGAAAAGGAAAATAAATAAATAAATTTTGGCAACTAAAAGGTCTAGGGAGAAATGCACATGAACATGTGAAAAGTGCAGTAAGCCTGATATGTGTATCACATGTTGACATCTACTATAGAACATTCAACACAGAAGAAACCCAAGTAAATACAATGACTTGACTAACTAATCTTAGGTAGCCTCTGTCATTCTCTCCCCACTCACAGGGATGACACAATGTGTTATGAAACAGGGTAGACAGGGTAGTAGGGATAGAAAATATTTGTGGGTGAAAGAGCATGGAGTCATGCAAACAAAGCTAAATGGTGTCCTTCTTTGCCTCCTTCAACATGGCTATATAAGTGTTCCATTTTACATCCATCAACATGGATAAATATTTATTCCTCAATAGGACACTATCTCCCAAAAGGAAGTGCCTGACTATAAATTGTTTACTTGTGATTATTTGCATGGAGGGCATAATGATTTATCTTGAGTGTGAGTGACATTTGGCATATCATTTTACCTACAGGCCTCAACTAGCACTCTGAGGTGCATAATGTTTGCATAATGTTTGCTCCAGTAGCATGAGATTCCTCAGAAAACAGTGACAAACAAAAGAACCCAATATACAGGAAAAGAATTGTTGCAGGAAACATAAATAGGGGATCAAAAGACTTTGTAATGTCATATAATACTCAGAAGCTTCCAGCCTCATAGTGATAGAATGACCTTTTGGAAGTTCAGTTAATAGACAAGCATGTAGATAACAGTCAATGAAGTTGTATTGTCTTCACCAAGTATGTATTGTCTGTCTTTAAAAAATAAAATTGATGGGATTGCTCCAGGAATATAGTGTGACTAGGAGTAACCCAGCTTCCAAAAAATATCCATGACCCACCCATTTCAGGAATATGTGTTCCATGTTCCCATAAACCTGAATCTCATGGCTCAGTATATTTGTTTCTTAAAGGGTCAACCAATCAACCATCTCTAGCCACTGAGCTTTGAGCTACTGCTTCTGCCCAGTCATTCTAGGGACCTCCTGGTGCCAAAAAATTAGCAGTCAACAGACAGGGTGATCTTCCTGACAGAATTTCAGGGAGTAGGTAGTGAAGCTTCTATTAAATAATGGGACAGAGAACAATGCATCTGAAACACAATTGATCCAATGGATTATCTATTGATTCTGTCTTATCTAATTTTGATGAAAACATAAAAGAAGTCCAACAGTATCAACCTGAGGAAGCACAGTGACCAAGAATTTAAACATTTTAGGGATGGGCAATCAGGTACACCTCCAAGAGCTACTTGGTTACAAACATGTGCTTAGAGTGATGGTTTATCTACATCGACTTGATTGGATTAAGAAATGCCTAGCATTCAAAGACTTCGGCATTTATTGAGGAGGGTGTTCCAGAAATGATTGGTATGTGGGACAGCAACCTAAGGGGAAGACCACCCTGAATGTGAATGGTATAGTACAATAGGCTGAAGGCCCAGATGGAACAAAGAAAGTAGAAGCCCCAAAAGTTGCAAGATCTATTTTGAGCAGGTTTGTCCATTGCTTCTGCCATTCCCTGGCCAAAGACACTGGACTCCAGCTTCCAACACTGACTGTGACTAATGATTCTTCAAGAAGTTGCCATGCCTTCAGTCTTGGACTGGAGCTGCATCATTGGTCCCTCTTGTTCTGAAGCTCCATGATCAGCTACTGGCTCCTTTGGCTCTCTGGACTGCAGACAACCATTGAGACTATCCAGCTGATCATGTAAGTCAATATAATAAATGATCACATATTTTTATATACTGTTGATTCTGTGCTTCTTCTAGAGAAGCCTGATATACTTGGTATAAACATAAGTCACATATGGCCACTGTTTATTGGTCCCTAAATTGTTTACCATTTTACTGCTATCTGAGACCCATTAATGCAAAGACTATTAGGGCAAATACAATTTTTTTTCCGTATCCAGTTGTTTTTAAAATATCCCCCCAAAAAGCAGATTTTGTGTCATTGAGGGTCTACTGATTTGTATATCCCAGAAAACCTCACAAAGCAGCTATTGCCCTTGAATAAGTGAAGGTCTCAAAGTGCTGTTCCTGTTGTTCAAAGCTCTCTGACTTGTAGTCGGGCAGTTTAGCATTGCACTACTGAATGACATTATCTAGATACATAAGCCTTTTTTGTCATCTTTGTATCCATAGTTTTTTTTTCCCCCACTCTGGAAGGTGGTCTGCACAATGTAAGTATCTGAACCATTTCATCCTTTAACAATTTGCATTCTCAGGCAACCTTTCCAAGCACTGCCTTTTATGTTCCTTTTATAAATTAATAATTTCCCAATCCCTCAAACTGGAACCCCATACAGTGATAAACTCTAAGAAAAAAGAGAATCAACTCAAATGGCATAGCATTATGCTCAGAGAGCAGATCTACCATGGTTAACCCAGAGGGAAGAGCTTTAAACCAGAGGATTAAAACCAGATGACGAAGATGGTGATAACAATAAAACTACTACTACTACCACTACTACTACTTCTTTTCTTCTTCTCCTCCTCCTCTTCCTTCTCATCCCCCTTCACTTCCTTCTCCTTCTTCTTCTCCCTCTGAATTCTTTATTACTGATATTTATTTAATAAAACCAAATACATAGTACAATCAATTTAATAACCAAAATATAAAGTATATATATATATATATATATTTATATGTCACAATAAGTCCCACTATAATGTATAATTGTAAGGCAGTAATAAAACCATAAAAATTAAAAAGAATGCTGGGTGCAGTGGCTCACACTTGTAAGTCCAGCAGTTCAGAAAGCTGAGGCAAGAGGGTCACAAGCTCAAAGCCATCTTCAGCAAAAGCAAGGCACTAAGCAACTCAGTGATACCCTGTCTCTAAATAAAATAGAAAATAGGGCTGGGATATGGCTCAGTGGTTGAGTGCCCCTAAGTTCAATCTCTTGTACTCCCCCCCCACACACACAAAAAAAATTAAAAAGTGTACCGAGAATCATTTTCAGGCTTGAAACCTAAGCTATTTTTTTCTCACTTTCAGACTTGCATGAGTCTGGTGAATCAATTCTTTCTTTCAGTCTCTCTTTTTGGGAAGGTGAATGTTTATCCTATTTCTGTCTCATCATTGTATTTTGGAAGCAGATAGCTTCTTTTCTGATTTCATAGGTCTACAGGTAGGTAAGAATTCCCATCATACTGGATCATATCCAGGGAATTACTCTAGTTAATTTACATGGTTTAGATAACGTGATTTGGGATTTTTAACATTATTTTTAGATGAGATTTTAAAATTAGAGTTGATACTGAATATTTTTTAAGATTTTAAGAAATTTTGGGGGAATGTATTTTGCATATTTAGTTACATATTTAGGCACTGAGATCTGAATACATTACAACAGGTTGAATAGCATCCTCCCAAAATACATATCCATTTAAAACTTCAGAATATTACCAGATTTGGAAATAGAATTTTACAGAGATTATGAGAAAAAGCAAATTATGAGAAACAACAAATTGAGATCATACTGGATTAAGCTGGGACCTAAGTCCACAAAGGATATCATCACACAGAAATGGAGGCACAGAAAATAAAGAAGAATATCATAGAAAGGTAGACATTTAGAATTAAGTTGCCAAGAAATTCCAGAAGCCTCTAAGACGTAGAAGAGGTAAAAAAAGGATTTTTCCCCTGTGATTCTTTACAGGCAGCCTAGTCCTGCCCACATGTTTATTATGGCCTCTACAACTTTAAAAGAGAAATTTCCTATTATATTAAGCCATTAAATTTGTGTTTATGTGTTACTATAGCTCTATGTAACTAATGCAGGTCCATTAAAGTTAAAGCAAAGATTAGGGAAAACTTCCATGTATGGAGCAGAGAGATGATGGATCTTGTTTACCCTCTCTAGAATAATTACAGAGAACAATGATAGTTTGTCATATTAATTTTACTCTTTTAAGTTCACCCAGTACCTAGGAAATAGTTAAAGGGTTAGAAGACTGCAAGGGAAGACCTTAGTGAATGCTATTATGTCTAACCCTGATCTTCTTGTAGCACTGAAATACACTTGGCTTTCATGTAAGATAATACTGAAAGCCACCTCAGGTATTGAACTCCTCAAAAGACAGAAAAGTTAGGTTTGAATTGTCTTAGACTTTTCTTAATAGTTGGACTTTTTTTTTCTTTGAACTAATCCATACAAAAGTTGTGCTCTATGATTTTAATATCATTTAATGTAATTTTAATAATTTAAAAATTAGAAAACAAGAAATTATACTTAATGCAATTATGAATAATAATAGTCTTTAAAAACTTTCCTTTCCCCTATTGATGGTGGAATATATAGGGATTGTTCTAATTTTTGACCATATCTTCTTCGTAGTGCACCTAATAAGTAGTAGTCCTGTGCACTGCAGTCCTCTTTTGAAATACTCACCTATTGCCCAATATATGGCCTTTGGAAAACTATGGAGCTCTGGAAGTGATGTTTTATTTTCACTTGTGACAGTATGAATTTCAAGTATTTCAAGATAGGTTCTCTAGGTTTGTTTGGGAGAAGGAAGACAAATAAACTCAGATTTTTTTTTTTAGGGGGTGGTACTGGGGATTGAACTCAGGGGCATTAGACCACTGAGTCACATCCCTAGCCCTATTTTCTATTTGATTTAGAGACAAGGTCTCACTGAGTTGCTTAGTGCCTCACTTTTTTTTTTTTTTTTTGAGGCTGGCTTTGAACTTGTGATCCTCCTGCCTCAGCCTCCCAAGCCTCTGGGATTATAGGCGTGTGAACACTCTATATTCTTTCTCTCTGTGGATTCCTGCCTGCCCCCAGAAAAATAGTCTCTGTCAGTCTTAACACTTCTGGGAGCTTTCATTGTCATGAATTCATTGGACAGCCTATTTTGAGTATTTTATAGGAACTAGCATAAAATATCCCATGCCACTGTTATTTTACATTTTAGTGGTAAATTCATATGCTTATGTGTTAAACATAACAATCAAACAAAGACACATTTGGTTCAAAATAGGCATTTTTAACACTAAAAAACAGTCTTAACTATATATTTGTAAGTGGATACGGTATTTCTCAATGTTAAAAAGTTTTTATTACAAAAATATAGTCTCTAAGGGAAATGCCGTGTTGTCTTTGGACTAAATCATGGGTTGAATTCCCCAAAGAGATTATCTGGACCACTGAAGCTTTAAAATGTAGGCCAATTCCCTGAAAAGATTATTGGGTCCCTAGAGTTGTAGAAATTATTTTTTTTTTACCGAAAAGGATTCCATGTAATCTTTTCCTAAACATACACCAATACAAGGTAATAATAATAATACTGAGAGTTTTATGTAAAATTTAATTTTGAGTAAGACTTTAAGGTAGCCTAAAAACAAACAACTCCTCATGTGATTTTAGATCTGAATTTCATGCCATATTCAATGGTAGATAATGAAAGAACCTTAATTACATCTATTTAGAATAAAGATGAGAACATATTATTTTGGATATTAGAAGACTATTGCATATTCCTCACTATAGTCACAACTAAAAAGGACACAGGGGTTGCTATCAGGTCAACTTCCTCACAAAGATCAAGAACACAAGTTATTGAGCACTTGGACTCACATTATGAGTAAATATTACTGTACATGTAACATGATCAAACTATTTAATTATCTATTTGGTATTGTTTTAGTTAGCCTTCAGTTGCCACTCAGTTAATTCCTATCAGGAATTTAATTCAAAGATTGGGTTAAGGCTCTCATAACCCAATCATTTCACCTCTAAGCCTTCTTGCATTGTCTCACACATGAGTTTTTGGGGACACCTCAAATCCAAACCATAACAAATGTATATGTTAAGGATAATAAAGCCTACCATGACCATCAAAAATGAAAACCTATATAAAAATAATTAGTTCAATACCTGACACACATGTCGATGTTGAAATTGTCTTAAATTAGTTACAATCAAGTTTTTACAAAATATCTGGTGCCGCAGTCTGGCTGGGCACAAATCATGAGCCCCTGAAGCAAGAACAAACTTTATTTCTGAACTCCACCAGCACACTCCACACATGCTCCCGGGAACTCCCCCAAAAGCCACGCAGCAGCTCCTCCAGGAACCAGCAACCAGAAATATCCCTCCTCCAGCATTTTCCCAAACAATGGGAACTCTCCGGGAATAACTGAAAGAGCTCAAGTGGAACTCAACGGGAACTCCACCAGAACTCAAAATTCATCATCTTAATGGCTCGATAGCGTCACCTCTCAACCACTACTTCTGGCAAAAATGCCATGCTTCATCCTGACTCGGCTGTGGCCCTCAACAATCTGCATTGCAAACTAAGTAATTGAAAGTTTTGATAATACGCTATGCTTATAAATGTTGTGAAATGTTTAAATAAGAAGAGTTCAGGATAATGAAAAGCTTTTAAGTTTGTTTTGATGTTTTTCCTAAAATATAAACTTATTGTTTAAAAATATATTTTAGATTAAAAAAAAAAGAATAAAGATGTGCTTACCATGGTAAATAATTTTATACCAGAGAACTGTCATGAGAGTGTAGGTATGAAGGCAAAGTGGAAAATTATGAAAAATCTGGGCTACATTTTATTAAGTTAAATGCCTGTTGGCTGTGGGTCATGACAAATTGCTTCCCCATCCATGAATCAGTTTTAAGTATATGTGGTTTAGAATCCTATGGGAAACAGTGCATGCTGCTGAAACCTATTTTCATTGTGAGCTTTAAAAATATTAATTTATGACTCATTCAGACTGATTCATGAAACTTACACATATCCCATCGAACATTAAAATAAACCTTACATTTAGGCAGTTTTAATTTTCATTTATTTTCCAGTTACTGATGCACTAATAAAACTACTGTGGCAGCTATTTTCAACTGAAGATCCAAATATAATACAACTTTCTTTTGCTCAACCAATTCTAACTGAATTGGGCAAAGGAAATAAAAACATATCCATACTATGAAAACATCGTCTTAGCAATTTCTCTGAAGTCAGGTGGAATGAATCTGAAATGAAAGAATGTGAGCCACAGCTGCTGTCCCAAATTGGTCTATTTAGTAGAACATATCTGTTTAATTTTTCATGATGGATCATGACACAAAAAACATCTTGACATGAACTGAACTTGACATTTTCCAAATTAATTTCTCATTTTCTCTCCAGAAACAAGAAATGTTGTTAATTTGCAGCATATTCACAGCATACACTAACATTTATGTAATTATATAACATATGGCAAATGATAAAAAAGGTCTATGTGACATTGTATTAAAATGATTATTAATTCAAATAGGACTTATATGCTCATTTTTAGCTTGGTGCCTACATTCATGATTCTGGCAAAATACAGTTTTGAGTATATTAGTTATTCTTATTTTTTCCTAACTCATTATCAATAAGTTTGTTAAATTTTTATCAACATACAAATAAATTCATATATTTTCATATTTAATGAAAGTAAAAAGGTGAACAATAAGAAATAATATACTTAAAATATTTTAAGAATTCTCCTTGTTTTTATATTGAAAACATGTTACTAGATAAGACATAAGAAATATAAAGGCATTAAACCAGTTCTTATTAAATTGTGTTTGAAGACGGGGAGAATTATGATTCAAAACTGAATTATATTGATAATGACTAAGAATGAAGTAAAACAGACATATTTTCATGGCTTTTTAGAGAAAGATGGTATGTTCAGTTTCCATTTAAAATTTAATTCCAGGTGTTATGTGGTTTAAAGATAAAAATAAACAAGTATGGAATCACAAGAAACCAGCACGTGCTTTTTTTTTTTTTAAAGGTGGGAAATGATATTCCACTGATGTGATTTTACTGAAAATAAAAATATTTTATAGAAAGAGTGAAGAAGTTGAAGATATAAATTTTAAACCAGTGATTTTCAGACACTTAAATTTGAATTTTCAAAGCTAAAACAGCTATGTGTTCAGTTGGTATGAATCTCAAAGGAAAAGAGTGTGGGGCTGGGGATGTGGCTCAAGCAGTAGCGCGCTCGCCTGGCATGCGTGTGGCCCGGGTTCGATCCTCAGCACCACATACAAACAAAGATGTTGTGTCCGCTGAGAACTAAAAAATAATAAATATTTAAAAAAAAGAGTGTAAGAAACTGTACAGCATGGTTTCAGTAACTGAGAGTAGATAGGAGTACTTACGTAGAAATAATGCCTCTCTTTCATTTTGGGTGATATAGTCTCTCAGATTTTTCATTAGCAGTTTTGAAGCTGTCCATAGCAGATACCTGAAGGTACACACAATATAGTCACCTGATGTTATGATTTAGTTGTGGTGTCCCTCACATGTGAGACAAAGCAAGAAGTTTCAGAGGAGAAATGATTGGGTTTTAAGAGTCTTAACCCAATCAGTGAATTAATCCTCTGATAGGGATTAACTGAGTGGTAATTGAAGGGATAGGATGGAGATGGAGGAGATAGGACTTGGGGGTGTGATTTGGGGGTATATATTTCATATCTGGAGAGTAGAAACACTATCTCTGGTTCTTGATCACCATGATGTGAGCTGCTTCCCTCTACCACACACTCCACCTTGATGTTCAACCTCATCTTGAGCCCTGGGAAAAGGAAGCAGCCTTCTATGGACTAAGACATCTGAAACCGTGAGCCTTCAAATAAACTCTTCCTGTTTATAATTGTGCCAGTCAGGTCATTTATTCACAGCAACTAAAAAGCTGACTAAAACATCTAGCAACAGTGTTTTATTGGGTGGTGGATATATTGATCAAGTTAAACAAAATAATTTCCATCCCCAAATACATTGCTTCCAAGAAAATATAGTTGAAGATACCCTCCCTTGGAAAAAGTGTTTTGCTTCCTACTTACTTTATCTTATGAATTTGATTCTATTCAACCTACAATTTAGCTTTATGTAAAGTAAAGCAAATGAAAAGAATATTACTCGGACATATCAAAATATCTCATTTCTCTTTCTGTTAATATATATGTAGGTTTTACCAGGTCAAGTCTTAAGAGTTTGGGTCTGAAATTTTTTTCAAAGGCTCATATGCTAAAGACTTGGTTTTTGTCCTGTGGTGTTACAGGGAGCTAGTGAGGCCTAGTGGAAGAAATTAGGTTATTGAAGGCATGCCCTTTCAGGGTGCATTGGGACCCTGGCCCTTTCCTCTCTCCCTCCCTCTCTCCCTCTCACTTTCCCCCCAACCCTCCCTTTCTCTTTTTCCTATCCACAATGGGGTAAGCAACTTTGTTTTACCATGATTTTCTGCCTCACCACAGGATCCCAGGCAAAATAACTACATTCCAAAAAGTCAAAATAAATCTTTCCTTCTTTTAAGTTGATTATCTCAGGCATTTTTTTTTTCATGCAATGGAAAGGTAATGCACATAACTTTTTCTATAAAATGAGTATAAACTGTGGAAATTTATTTACAAAACAATAACCTTTGTGAATAAAGTAAAAAGAATAAACTAAATAAAATAAAAAGAACTAGGCTAAAAACAGAGAGAAAATATACTAATAAAAATTGAGATTTATGTTCATGAGAATTCTTATTTCACAGTGTTCCCTAAACTACTGATGTCAGATAGCGTTGTATACTCAAGCAGAATTTCATGGTTTTATTCCAAGTATAGAAAAATATTGTAGTTTGGATTGCCACCAAAGCAGAAAGATGAAGATGAAAATCACATAAAAAAGGAGTTAAGATGGAAAAGCAAAAGTAAATTTACCCAAATTCTTGGCCTAGTTCATAAACTATGCATTTAGAGAGAGATTCAAAGGAGCCAGTAGAATCTTGAACTAAATGAAGATTGTGTCTGCTGTCCACTGAGAGGGATAATTAATTTGGAACTTAAATCTAGCCAAGATAAGAACTTATTAGCACAGAGATCCACATAATCCAGGAAACGTTGAACAAATATGTTATTATTCACAATATCATGACTAAAAATGAAATTAAAAAATAATAGGCTTGGAAAAAATAAGAATACTAATGTATGTTAAGAAAACTACAGATGATTTGAATGTTAAAACTCTAAGACAATAATATTAGGGTAATTATCAAGTGTGTATTCAACCACTTGTAAATAAATATGATTAAAATTAATAAATAAGAGGAAACATTAGCAGTGAAAAAAACAATCACATAAATTATTAATGAAACAGAGCAAGGCACAGAAAAATTGCCCCTGAGTATTCTAGAATAGGACTAAGAGAATAGAACAGAAAAAAATTTTTTGAAAAAAAGCTTGACTATTTCTCAAATTTGACTTAAAAATGTTTTAATTTATAGATCTAAGAATTTTAGCCCTTTTCAAGCAGGAAAAAAAATAAGTGAAAAAATGCACCTGAATTAAGCATAGTCTAATTACTCAAAGCAAAAAAAAAAATCAATAAACTTTTGTACACCGCCAAGATATGTGTGTGTATACGTGTATGTGAATACACACACACACACACACACATGCATACACATATATACATAAAGGAATGACCATACCAAGGATTCTTATTTCTAATCAGAACAATGGATGTTAGAATTAAAATATTAAAACATTCTGTAGCTAAATTATAAAAAAAAATCTTGGCATTGTCGATCCAATAAAATGACTTTTCAAATATATAGGTAAAATACAAATATTGTATGTGACTCATAACTTTAAGAATTATTCCTGGCAGATTTGTACACTGTAAGTTATTTCAAAGGAAGTTTTTCAGGCAGAAGAAAAATAATACCAGGTAGGAATGCAGATCTTTGAGAAGAAATAAAGAGTAATGGTTGTGAGAAAATTAAAAATCATTATACCATATTGTGATTTTTATAATGTATGTGAATATAATATTAATATATATGGCAGTAATGACACAAAAGAGAGGAAATTGTATTACTAAGAGTTTCTTAAATTTTAAGTGAAGTAGGTAGTAAAATACTCAGTAGGTTAATGCTGCATATAATATACGTAAATTAATCACTGAAAATAAAGCAAGTGAGTATAGTTTAAAATTCAAGAATAATTAAAATGCAACATCGTTTATTTATCTAGAAGAAAAACAGAAGGAGTCACATAGGAATAAAGTAAAAATTGAAGTGGCTGGGGTTATGGCTCAGCAGTAGAGCATTCACCTTGCATGTGCAAGGCCCTGGGTTTGATCCTCAGCACCACATAAAAATAAATAAATAGATAAATAAATAAAGTTATTAAAAAAAGAAAAATGAAAACCAACAAAACCAGTAAATCTAACACTATCTCTGTCAACAATAATATTAAATTTATGTGCATTAAATTTTCTAAATAAATATAGGACCCATGATGGGGAAATACAACTTCCCCATTCCCCTTGGTTCTTTTTATTCACTGAAATATCTTTCATTCTTCTTATGGTGTGCATTATTAAAAATGAGTAAAACTGTAGAACTTACTTCACAATGTGATTTTGGGAATTATGTTAATTCGTGTAAAACCTGGTGAGAATCATGTGCAGATATTAAAGAAGTAATGTTTGTTAGTATTATTAAAATATTAATGTATTATTCAGGGTTATTCCAAGAAACAGAACATATATGTGTGTGTGTGTGTGTGTGTGTGTGTGTGTGCAAGTGTATGTATGTGTGTGTATGTGTCTGTGTGTGTGTATGTATAATATATATGCACATTTTATTGGCAAATCACATTACATACACACACACACACACACACACATGCAAACACATATACAGTGTGTAGTCAGCTTTTTCACTGGTTTTGACCAAATGAACTGACAAGACCAATTTTAGAGGAGGAAGTTTATTTTGGGAGCTCATAGTTTAATGTGTCAGTTCGTATATGGCCAACTCCAATCCTTAAGGTTTGAGGGAAGACAGAATATCATGGCAGAAAAGTGTGGCTGAGGTAAGCAGCTGGGAACATGGCACCAGGAAGCAGAGAGAGCTCTGCTCAACAAGAACAAAAATCAAAGGCATGCCCCTAGGAACCCACCCATGCACCCTACCTGCCTACAATTAACACCCAGTTCATCTTACCAGGGTATTAATTCCCTGATTTGGTTAAGGCTCTCATAACCAAAATATTTCACCTCTAAACTTTCTTGAGTTATCTTACAGATACGTTTTTGGGGGAAATCTCATACCTCAACCATCATGGAGGTGGGGAGATTTGTTTTAAGGAATTGAGCCACACAAATATGGAGGTTAGAAAGTCCAAAATATGCCAGATAGATCTGCAGGTTGGAGACCTAGTAGGGAATCAATGTTTTCGTTAAAGTTCAAAGGAAGTCACCAGGCAGAATTTATTCTTTCTCCAGTGAGGTCATTCACTATTCCATTATAGACTTTACCTGGTTTAA
Organism: Spermophilus citellus; assembly: GCF_964194105.1. NCBI lineage: Eukaryota > Metazoa > Chordata > Mammalia > Rodentia > Sciuridae > Spermophilus > Spermophilus citellus. Next base: position 49,361,346 of record NC_138189.1, read on the forward strand.
TTGTGTCACTCCTCATTCTAGAAATCTATCTGCTTTACCCAAAGTCCACTCAGTTAAATTTTAATCTCATCCAGAAAACATTCTATGTGACCATTGCCCAGTTATGTTGACAAATAAAATGAACTATCACAACTATACACCATTTGTTCTTCTGAAGTAGTTTTCCTTTATAAGGAAAAATTTGATCTTTTGTATTTTTCTTTTGAATATGAAGAAGCATTTGAAGTATCTAACTCTTCTATGAATAAGGATAGAGAAAAAATAGAATTCTTTATTTCACTACACTAAGTTGTTCATTTCTTTTATCCATGAGAATTACTAATAGATTTTATGTTTTTATATTTTTAGTAGAGCTTAATAGTTATACATAGTAGTGGGTTCATGTCAACCTAATCATACATTCATGGAATTTGATTTCAGTGCATGATCTCCCACTTCTCCCTCTCAAACTCCCTCCTCTCCCTTGTTCTCCTTATACAGAAAGCACCAGAATTATTCTACATAATAACATAGTGTACAAAGTTGGTTTTATATTTTTCAATTTAAGTGTCATTCTGAATATATTTGCTAATTTTAATGTTATACCTGACAACATTACTTTTTGTTTGAAATGATGAAATGTACCATCAGGATGCCACTATGCACATGGGGCAAAGTCTTTGTTCTTTTTAACACAGTGATGCACATATGTCAGATGTGAAAAGAAAGGATAATTTTATTGAAATTTTATTTTATTTTTTTGGGAGGTTACCAGGGATTGAACTCTGGGGCACTTTACCATTGACCCTAGCCTATTGAATTTTTAAAATTATTATTAGTAATATCTCAAATGACCTTTTGGAAAATGTAACAAGTTCATATAAGAGTTAAAAAATTAAAATAAACCAACATAAATAATTCCTGAAATTATGGGGTATCCATAATTTTTCAAAATTATAAAGCATAGCAAATTTAATAAAAGCTTAAATTTAGTAGATGGAGTATCCTAAATTACATTATATGTAAAGTAATAAAAATAATTGTCAGTGTAAATGTAAATATTATATTATTGTTACACAGATATTTGAAGACATTATTCCTACATTTAAAAGGAAAATTAGTCTAAGATGAATAAAGTATTAAGTTTAAGTAAAATAATCTATGCCTAATTAAACATAAAGCTAACTTCTCCCAAATATTATAGTGAGTCTATTTCATATTAATTTTCTTGGTCCTTAGAGTTTTGTTTTAAGCAAGTTTCATTGAACTTTTTTCCCATCGTTGCTTAAGAGACTTTGTTTAGAATCTTACTTAACAATCTTGCCTGAAGCCATGTAACTTTAAAGCTTGATTGCAACAAGAAGTATTTAGTTTGCAGAATATGATGGAAGAAAACAAGCTGTTAGCTTGGAGGCAAGAATTTTCAAAGAGCCTAATTAGTAGAAGTGAAAGTTGTGTTTTAGCTTCAAAAACTAACAGTACCAAGTTATTAGCTTTGAGTTGGAAAATTTAAGATGAACTCTTGAACTCTTCTGTATTAATGAAACATTTTAATGTATAGGTAATTATTTGCTCTATATTCATTACATATAATATATATACATGATTTTATATATATTGTATACATATATTACTAAAATACATTATAGATATAAGATAGATAATATCTACATGTAGTCTGGATATTGTTTTTTTTTCCTTCTTTTTTTAGTACCAGGAATTGAACTCTGTGGTTCTAAACCACTGAGCTACATCCCCGGGCCCCTATTAATTTTAATTTTGATACAAAGGCTCTCTAAGTTGCTTAGGGCCTCACTAAATTGCTGAGGCTTGTTTTGAACTTGTGATCCTGATGCCTTAGCCTCCTGAGCTGCTGGGATTACAGAGGTGTGCTAACGTGCCAGGCTGTTGTTTATTTTTTCTGTGTCAAATATTATAATTTGGACATTAGCCTTATTCATATTTAATAAAATGTAAAATAAGCTTAAAAATTGAAGAACCCACTAAACAATAAAAATATTATTTTTTTTCTTTATACATTCATATGATATATCACCTTTCTTCAGTTTAAATCATATTGAAGAATGCTTTTGCCAATCAGCAAGATCTTGAAAACACCTGATGCTCTCTCACTATCCACCTCTGTAAAGATACCTATTACTGTGTTCCTTTCTATTTTTCCCTCCCTTCTTGTTTTAGTCAGCTTTTTTTGCTGTGGTGTTCAAAAGACCTGATAAGAACAATTAGAGAAGAAAAAAGGTTATTTGATGGTTCCCATTTTCAGAGGTCTCTGTCCATAGACAGCTAGTTCTATTCCCTGGGGCTCCAAGGAGACAGGACATCATGGGGGAAAGGTGTGACAGAGGAAATTAGCTCCATACATGGCACCAGGAAGCAGACAGAGACTCTACTTGCCAGATATACAATATAAACCCAACACAGTGCCCCCCAATGACCTACCTCTTCTAACCACACCCTTCCTGCCTTCAGTTACCACTCTGTTAATCCATATCAGAGGGTTAATTCACTGATTAGGTGAAGGCTCCCATAACCCAGTCATTTCACCTCTAAACCTTCCTGCATTGTCTCACACATGAGTTTTTTGGGGATACCTCATATCTAAACCGTAACTCTTCACCTTTTCCCATCACCAGCTGAAGTGGACATACATATCATGTTATTGAGCTAGGGAGCTAATAAGATCTTGCTTATCATGCAAGGTTGGAGTTCTACATAACTTAATAAGAGAAGTATTTCTATATCAGATCTATCATAGTACTTCCCCTTTAATGAGGGATTTGAGAAGAAAGTCAGGAGATCATGGCAGCCAAGAAAGCAGACCCACAAAGATAGGAACAGACAGAAATAGTGCACAATGGAGGGAGTACTCTTGAACCTACTTCTTATTTAGGTGCTTGGCTTTATCTCAGGATTCAGTGTTAAACAATGAACGATGCCAACTGAAGCAGAGGTTCTCACTCATTCAATCCTTTTAGCCTTCATAATTTCAGGGCACACTGGCCTGATTTACCCACTGTTAGCACCTGAACTTCATCACCGGGAAATTTTCTTTGAATGGCAAAGCGTATTTTTCTTATATGGGCCAATAGTCACTTTTCATGACCAGGAGGAAGTCTTAAACACTGCAGATTGGCCTTAGTGTCCTACAGAACTCAGCCATTTACAAACAGTGGTAACTTGCTTAAAAACTGACTTTCAAATTTTCTTTTCATTTACCCTTCTGATATTTCTTTGGATCACATCTCAAATAAATTACTTATATACCCCCCCCCTTTTTCTTATGGTTTATTTTTGGAGAATGCCAACTAAGAAAATGATTTCTGCTCTATGTGCTGAGGAAGATATTGATGTTCTTGCTGGGAAGGTGAACTTCCCAAATTGAATTCCTTCATTAATGGGATACGTTATTTCTCCTTATTCCTGAATCACAAAGCTATATTTAAACCTATCCTGAAATGATGTGAAGTCTTGTCATTGAGATGTAGCCAATGATTAGTGGGTATACATGATTTCTCCCATTCAGAGACCATAATTTTTCTGGTAATCAGCTACTTGTGATAGTCTCATAATTCCATGATTTTATTTTTTGTATCATTAAATTGAAATTTCATTCATCAATTTATGTAAATTAAGTTGGATAACAGTAAGTTGTATTTGCTTTTTTGTTTCTTTAATCCATTCTTTTCCAATAATTATTTGACAAATCTCAAGTTTCTCTAGATACTTGGGTTAAGTATCCAGAAGAATTAGAAGACACTTCAGAAAAAAGGTAGAAAACAAATATAGACATTTGTTTAATGTACAGAAGTATAATGTAGTTTTCTCATTGTGACTAACAGGTTGGCTTTTCAAGGAAGGCAACTGAGAAGGCCTTTCTATAAATGTAAAAAAAAAATCAGTGATTATCCTGAAAAACAAGAAAAGCTAAAAGTACAATCATCACTGTGGAAGAGTATTCTGTGCAAAAAACCAATCCAAGAATCATAAGATGAGAAATAGTTAATAGAAAAGTGATAAGAAGCCATTATAGTCATTATAGGTAGTGGAAACAGAAGAACAAATCTAATGAAAGATGAAATCAGTGCAGAAATTATAAGCAAAGGAGTTTGAACTTTTACTCTATGGGAATACTTTAGGAAGTTTGTAAGAAGTTGAGTCCAGTATATAGTTTTATCAGGTTATTCCAAATGTTTCATGGAAAATGGATCCTAGAAGGACAGGGGCAGGCAGAGACAGAATAATCATAAGCTAATACAATTAAAGTGGCCCATGAGTTTATTCTAAGGTGACTGTGGCCTAACTAGAGACAGGTGTTTTAGGATTATACTTTCAGAAGATTTTGTTATAAATTACTAATGGGTTCTATGTGTATTCACATGGAAGTAGAGGAATCAAGGATAAATTCTAAATTGTAAGTTGAAGCAACAGGATGATTTTGTTACTATTTAGTGAAGTAAAGAAGACTGTTGAGGGACTGGGGTTGTAGCTCAGTGGTAGAGTACCTGCTTAGCATATGTGAGGCAGTGGGTTCAATCCTCAGCACCACATAAAAAATAAATAAATAAATTGTGTCCATCTACAACTAAACAAAATTTTAAAAAAGAAGAAGACTGTTGAAGAAGAGGTAAGATGTAACCCAATAGCTTTATTTTGGTCACGTAAAATTTGTAAAATCATCATACTATAATAACATGGCCACATCAATGATAAACAAGCTACTAGAAAAGTAACTCAATTCACAACAGCTAAACTGTGGAACCAAATTAGGTGCCCTTCAACAGAGGAATGAATAGAGAAAATGTGGTACATATACTCAACATAATAATACCATTAGAAGAATGAAATTATGGCATTTGCTGGTAAATGGATAGAACTGAAGAATATCATGCTAAGAGAAATAAGACAATCCCCCCAAAATCAAAGGCCAATGTTTTCTCTGATATGGGGATTCTAACTCAAAATAAGGGGTGGTGGGTAGGGAAGAACAGAAGTAGTTTGGATTAGACAAAGGGGGATGAAGGGAAGGGAAGGGGAATGGGAATAGGAAGATAGAATGAATCAGTAATTACTATGCTATGTTCATATATGATTACATGACCAATGTAATTATACATCAAGTGCAACCCAGAGAATGAGAAGTTATACTCCATATATACATAATATGTCTAATATGTCTAAATAAATTCTACTGTCATGTTTAACTAATAAGAACAAATAAAAATATTTTAAAATTGTGTAGGTTATTATAAAAAGAGTTGAGCCAAATTTTGTATTAACATAGCCATGTCTTCATACTAACTGAGTCAATAATAACTATGGGACAAAAAAGTACCATAAAGAATGCTAATGTATGTTTGGAGTTCATGTTATCTTGCCTGAACTTACCCATCTGACAAGCTTGGAATAGAAAGAGATTTATAAAATTAGCTTTAATTAATCAAATGAAATGTTCCTACTGTTTCTGTCCGTTTTTTTACACTGAAATGGAGAAGATTCAACAAATTCTCCTTTTAGACTTTTTTTTTAACTAAGCAGTAACATGCCAGACATTCCTCTTACTCAAAAATAATCTAAGATTTTATTGGTTAGAATTGGAAAGTTCACATTTCCAAGAGGGCCATGTGATAGAAAGGTTTTAACAATTTAAGTGAATGAATAATGTTTAGGTAATGTTTATTTTCATGTATGACACAGTATCTTCTGTTTTACTTCTCAGGTAAAATACTATTTGTCAAAAAATGCAAATTATGTAGGCATGCTTCCTAGGGATCTATCAAAAATAGATTTTTTTAAATTTTTTTTTATTGGTTGTTCAAAACATTACATAGTTCTTGATATATCATATTTCACACTTTGATTCAAGTGGGTTATGAACTCCCCTTTTTACCCCGTATACAGATTGCAGAATCACATCAGTTACACGTCCACTGATTTACATATTGACATACTCATGTCTGTTGTATTCTGCTGCCTTTCCTATCCTCTACTATCCCCCCTCCCCTCCCCTCCCCTCCCCTCTTCTCTCTCTACCCCCTCTACTGTAATTCATTTCTCCCCCTTGTATTATTTTTCCCTTTCCCCTCACTTCCTCTTGTATGTAATTTTGTATAACCCTGAGGGTCTCCTTCCATTTCCAAGCAACTTCCCTTCTCTCTCCCTGTCCCTCCCACCTCTCATCCCTGTTTAATGTTAGTCATCTTCTCATGCTCTTCTTCCCTACTCTGTTCTTAGTTACTCTCCTTATATCAAAGAAGACATTTGGCATTTGTTTTTTAGGGACTGGCTAGCTTCACTTAGCATAATCTGCTCTAATGCCATCCATTTCCCTCCAAATTCTATAATTTTGTCATTTTTTAATGCAGAGTAATACTCCATTGTGTATAAATGCCACATTTATTTTATCCATTCGTCTATTGAAGGGCATCAAGGTTGCTTCCACAGTCTTGCTATTGTGAATTGTGCTGCTATGAACATCGATGTAGCAGTGTCCCTGTAGCATGCTGTTTTTAGGTCTTTAGGGAATAGACCCAGAAGGGGAATAGCTGGGTCAAATGGTGGTTCCATTCCCAGCTTTCCAAGAAATCTCCATACTGCTTTCCAAATTGGCTGCACCAATTTGCAGTCCCACCAACAATGTACAAGTGTACCCTTTTCCCCACATCCTCGCCAGCACTTGTTGTTGTTTGACTTCAGAATGGCTGCCAATCTTACTGGAGTGAGATGATATCTTAGGGTGGTTTTGATTTGCATTTCTCTGACTGCTAGAGATGGTGAGCATTTTTTAATGTACTTGTTGATTGACTGTATGTCCTCCTCTAAGAAGTGTCTGTTTAGGTCCTTGGCCCATTTGTTGATTGGGTTATTTGTTATCTTATTGTCTAATTTTTTGAGTTCTTTGTATACTCTGGATATTAGGGCTCTATCTGAAGTGTGAGGAGTAAAGATTTGTTCCCATGATGTAGGCTCCCTATTTACCTCTCTTATTGTTTCTTTTGCTGAGAAAAAAATTTTTAGTTTGAGCAAATCCCATTTGTTAATTCTAGATATTAACTCTTGTGCTATGGGTGTCCTATTGAGGAATTTGGAGCCCGACCCCACAGTATGTAGGTCGTAGCCAACTTTTTCTTCTATCAGATGCCTTGTCTCTGATTTGATATCAAGCTCCTTGATCCATTTTGTGTTGACTTTTGTGCATGGCGAGAGAAAGGGACTCAGTTTCATTTTGTTGCATATGGATTTCCAGTTTTCCCAGCACCATTTGTTGAAGATGCTATCTTTCCTCCATTGCATGCTTTTAGCCCCTTTATCAAATATAAGAAAGTTGTAGTTTTGTGGGTTGGTTTCTCTGTCCTCTATTTGTACCATTGGTCCACCCACCTGTTTTGGTACCAATACCATGCTGTTTTTGTTACTATTGCTCTGTAGTATAGTTTGAAGTCTGGTATCGCTATACCACCTGATTCACACTTCCTGCTTAGCATTGTTTTTGCTATTCTGGGTCTTTTATTTTTCCATATGAATTTCATGATTGCTTTATCTATTTCTACAAGAAATGCCATTGGGAATTTTGATTGGCATTGCATTAAACCTATAGAGAACTTTTGGTAATATCGCCATTTTGATGATGTTAGTTCTGCCTATCCATGAACAGGGTATATTTTTCCATCTTCTAAGATCTTCTTCAATTTCTCTCTGTAGGGTTCTGTAGTTTTCATTGTATAAGTCTTTTACCTCTTTTGTTAGGTTGATTCCCAAGTATTTTATTATTTTTGAGGATATTATGAATGGAGTGGTTGTCCTCATTTCCATTTCAGAGGATTTGTCGCTGATATACAGGAATGCCTTTGATTTATGCGTGTTGATTTTATATCCTGCCACTTTGCTGAATTTATTTATTAGCTCTAATAGTTTCTTTGTAGACCCTTTTGGGTCTGCTAGGTATAGAATCATGTCATCTGCAAATAGTGATAATTTAAGTTCTTCTTTTCCTATTTTTATGCCTTTAATTTCTTTTGTCTGTCTAATTGCTCTGGCCAGTGTTTCGAGAACTATGTTGAACAGAAGTGGTGAGAGAGGGCATCCCTGTCTTGTTCCAGATTTTAGACGGAATGCCTTCAATTTTTCTCCATTCAGAATGATGCTAGCCTGAGGCTTACCATAGATTGCTTTTACAATGTTGAGGTATGTTCCTGTTATCTCTATTTTTTCAAGAGTTTTGAACATAAAGGGATGCTGTACTTTGTCGAATGCTTTTTCCGCATCTATCGAGATAATCATATGGTTCTTATTTTTAAGTCTATTGATGTGGTGAATAATGTTTATTGATTTCCATATATTGAACCAGCCTTGCATCCCAGGGATGAATCCTACTTGATCATGTTGTACAATTTTTTTGATATGATTTTTGTATCTGATTCGCCAGAATTTTATTGAGAATTTTTGCGTCTAGGTTCATTAGAGATATAGGTCTGTAGTTTTCTTTCTTTGAAGTGTCTTTGTCTGGTTTCGGAATCAGGGTGATGTTGTCCTCATAGAATGAATTTGGAAGAGCTCCCTCTATTTCTATTTCCTGAAATAGCTTGAAAAGTATTGGTATTAGTTCCTCTTTAAAGGTTTTGTAAAACTCTGCTGTATACCCATCCTGTCCTGGGCTTTTCTTAGTTGGTAATCTTTTGATGGTTTCTTCTATTTCCTCAATTGATATTGGTCTGTTTAGGTTGTCTACATCCTCCTGTCTCAATCTGGGCAGATCATATGACTTAAGAAATTTATCGATGCCTTCACTATCTTCTATTTTATTGGAGTATAAGGATTCAAAATAATTTCTGATTATCTTCTGTATTTCTGAAGTGTCTGTTGTGATATTGCCTTTTTCATCCTGTATGCTAGTAATTTGAGTTCTCTCTCTTCTTCTCTTCGTTAGCATGGCTAAGGGTCTGTCGATGTTATTTATTTTTTCAAAGAACCAACTTTTAGTTTTATCAATTTTTTCAATTGTTTTTGTTTTGATTTCATTAATTTCAGCTCTGATTTTAATTATTTCTTGCCTTCTACTTCTTTTGCTGTTGTTTTGCTCTTCTTTTTCTAGGATTTTGAGATGAAGTATGAGATCATTTATTTGTTGTTTTTTTCTTTTTTTAAGGAATGAACTCCGTGCAATGAATTTTTCTCTTAGAACTGCTTTCAATGTGTCCCACAGATTCCGATATGTTGTGTCTGTGTTTTCATTTATCTCTAAGAATTTTTTAATTTCCTCATTGATGTCTTGTATGACCCATTGATCATTCAGTAACCTACTGTTCATTCTCCAAGTGATGCATGATTTTTCCTTCCTTCTTTTATCGTTGATTTTCAGTTTCATTCCATTATGGTCAGATAAGATGCATGGTATTATCTCTACTCCTTTGTATTGTCTAAGAGTTGCCCTGTGACATAATATATGATCTATTTTTGAGAAGGATCCATGTGCTGCTGAGAAAAAAAGTGTAACTGCTTGATGTTGGGTGGTATATTCTATATATGTCAATTAAGTCTAGGTTGTTAATTGTGTTATTGAGTTCTATAGTTTCCTTATTCAACTTTTGTTTGGAAGATCTGTCCAGTGGTGAGAGAGGTGTGTTGAAGTCTCCCATGATTATTGTATGGTGGTCTATTAGACTCTTGAACTTGAGAAGAGTTTGTTTGATAAACATAGCTGCACCATTGTTTGGGGCATATATATTTATTATTGTTATGTCTTGCTGGTGTATGGTTCCCTTGAGCAGTATGTAGTGTCCCTCTTTATCCTTTTTGATTAACTTTGGCTTGAAATCTATTTTATTTGATATGAGTATGGACACTCCTGCTTGTTTCCAAAGTCCATATGAGTGATATGATTTTTCCCAACCTTTCACCTTCAGTCTATGTATGTCTTTTCCTATCAAATGCGTCTCCTGTAGGCAGCATATTGTTGGGTCATGTTTTGTGATCCATTCTACTAGCCTGTGTCTATTAATTGGTGAGTTTAAGCCATTAACATTTAGGGTTATCATTGAGATATGGGTTATCCTTCCAGCCATATTTGTTTATTTATGTTACTGAATATGGTTTGTTTTCCTCTTTGATTATTTTCCCCCCTTTGCTGTCCTACCTCCCACTGTTGGTTTTCATTGTTATTTTCCATTTCCTCTTCCTGTAATGTTTTGCTGAGGATTTTTTGGAGAGATGGTTTTCTAGCTGCAAATTCTTTTAACTTTTGTTTATCGTGGAAGGTTTTAATTTAATCTTCCATCTTGAAGCTTAATTTTGCTGGATACACAATTCTTGGTTGGAACCCATTTTCTTTCAGTGTTTGAAATATGTTATTCCAGGATCTTCTAGCTTTCAAAATCTGTGTTGAGAGATCAGCTGTTATCCTGATTGGTTTACCCCTAAATGTAATCTGCTTCCTTTCTCTTGTAGCTTTTAAAATTCTCTCCTTATTCTGTATGTTGCGCATCTTCATTATAATGTGTCTAGGTGTGGATCTCTTATGATTTTGCACATTCGGCGTCCTGTAGGCTTCTAGGATTTGGGATTCTGTCTCGTTCTTCAAGTCTGGGAAGTTTTCTCGAATTATTTCATTGAATAGAATGCTCATTCCGTTGGTTTGGACCTCTATACCTTCCTGTATCCCAATGACTCTTAAGTTTGGTCTCTTTATGTTATCCCATATTTCTTGGATGTTCTGCTCATGGTTTCTTAACAGTCTTGCTGAGCTGTCTATGTTCTTTTCAAGTTGAAATACTTTGTCTTCATTGTCTGATGTTCTATCTTCTAAGTGTTCTACTCTGCTGGTAGTATTCTCAATTGAGTTTTTAAGTTGGTTTATTGCTTCCTGCGTTTCTACGATTTCTGTTAGTTTCTTTTTTTATAACCTCTATTTCCCTGTATAGTTGATCTTTTGCTTCCTGGATTTGTTTATGTAATTCATTGTTGAAGAGATCTTTCATTGTCTGATATTGCTGTCTAATGTCTTCTTTGAGACTCCAGATCATCTGAAGCATGTATCTCCTGAATTCTTTATCTGACATTCCATCTCCTGCAGATATTACCTCTTCTAACCTTGAGTTGACCTGCATTGCTTGTGGTCCTTTCTTTCCTTGTCTCTTCATACTGTTCGCATTTCTTTCTGCTTATTGAGACTGTTGTGTTATTGAATTTTCCCCCCTATATATTTGTATTACTCTTGTATAGTTGCAAAGTCTCCTGCGCAGGCGCGGGCAGGGGCTCTGCTCCTCCTCCAATTGGGGCAATGTGCCTACCACATCGGCAGGCCGCTGGGCCTGTTCTTCTGTTTGGTAGCAGGTGCGCCTACCTTGCAGGCGCAGGCGGCGGCTTTGCCCCTCTGCGGGCCGCTAGGCCTGTCCTGTCGGTGGTCGCAGTTCTGCCTCCTTTGCAGTCGCGGGCAGCGGCTCTGCCCCTATGAAGGCCACTGGGCCTGTTCTGCTGGTGGGTAACAGTTCCGCCTACCTTGCAGGTGCGGGAGGTGGCTCTGCCCTTCTGCAGGCCACTGGGACTGTTCTGTTGGTGGGTCGTAGGTCCGCCTACCTTGCAGGCAAGTGGGGTGGCTCTGCCCCTCTGCGGGTTCCTGGGCCTATTCTGCCGGTTGGTCGCAGGTCCGCCTACCTTGCAGGCGTGGTTGGCAGCTCTGCCCCTCCTTGGGCCACTGGGCCTGTTCTGTTGATGGTCACAGTTCCGCTTACCTTGCTGGCGTGGTGGGAGGGGGCAGCTCTGCCCCTCAGCAGGCCGCTGGGCCTGCTCTGCTCGTGGGTCACAGATCCGCCTACCTTGCAGGCGGGGGCGAGGGCGCGGCTCTGCCCCTCAGCAGGCCGCTGGGCCTGATCTGCTGGTGGGTCACAGGTCCGCCTACCTTGCAGGCGCGTGGGGTGGCTCTGTCCCTCCGCGGGTTGCTGGGCCTACTCTGCTGGTGGGTCGCAGGTCTGCCTACTTTACAGGCGTGGTTGGTAGCTCTGCCCCTCCGCAGGCCACTGAGTCTGTTCTGCTGGTGGGTCACAGGTCCGCCTACCTTGCAGGTGCGGGAGGTGGCTCTGCCCTTCTGCAGGCCACTGGGCCTGGTCTGCTGGTGGGTCGCAGGTCTGCCTACCTTGCAGGCACGTGGGGCGGCTCTGCCACTCCCAGGTTGCTGGGCCTGACCTGCTGGTGGGTTGCAGGTCCGCCTACCTTGCAGGCGTGGGGGGAGGGCGCACACCTATTTGCATTTAGACAGTTATGCGAAATGGAGGACGTAATGCTTGGGATGAAAGTTGGGGGGAAGGGGAAGGTAGGTGCTCTTGAAAAGAAAGAAGGAGAGGGAGATAGATAGCATAGAGGAGAATGGAAAGAGCAGTAAAACTTGGAAGGGGAGAGAGAGAGAGGGAAAAGGGAGAGAAAAAAATAAAATGAAATAGGAAATAAAATTAGGTCTTAGAGATCCATTTTCTTCTCTTCCCGTAGGCAAAGGTGTGCCCTCCAGGCTGAGTTTTGCCCTCAGTGTGTCAACAGCAATCCCTATAAGGCGGTTCCTGGGAGTCTCTTAATCCTGTTGGTCCAGAGCCGTTTCACTTCTACGGCCCCTCCTCCCCTTCCTCCTGCCAGCCAGCCAGGCCCTGCTCACCGGAGGCAGTTCCCCAAGGATTTGGTTACACTTTCAGCCCCACCGAGTGCTCTATTTCCCTAACTACTGAGCACTCTCTCTGTCATTCATCTAATCCCCAGTGCTGTGGAGCTGTGGTCTGGGAGTCAATTGTTTAATTTTTCCGGACCCCTTTGGTGGGCACACCTTCGGAATCTGGCAGCTAAGACCATTGGTGTCGCTGCTGGTGGTAATAGGAGTTGGGGGTCGAGGATCCCCCCTACTTCCCTCAGCCCCTACAGTCACAACCACTCTGCTGGCGGTAGGAGGAGTTGGGGGTCTGGAGTGTCCTCTGTTTCCCTCCACCCCTACCGTCACACCCTCTCAGTTCACGGTTGGGGGATTTGGGGGTGGGGAGTCTTCTCTGCTTCCCTCTGCCCCTACAGTCACGCCCATGTCACTGGCAGTAGGTGGAGTTGGGGGTTGAGAGTCCTTTGGCCCTTACGGTCACGCCCAAGGAGAGATTTTGAAGTTTCCCAGTTGTTTGTATCTGATGTGGGTGGGAGTCACACACCTGCTAAAGTAGATTCCGCTGGGAAGGAATCTCTTTGGCTGAACTTTAGTGACTTCCCCTCTCTGCTATGGCAGGCCCCTGGCTCCTTGCCGGAGTGTCTGAAGGGAGGGGTGGAACTGGCTTGTCTCTGGTCTGACACAATCTCTGGTTTTAGTTCCCAGTTCGCTATTTTGTAAAGGGTTGGTTAGATTCCCTTCACGCTGTCTCGGGGGGGGGGGGGAGCTGTTCGCCGGGTGGGCAGGGCTGTTAGTAGAGCCGGGAGGGCACGGGCTGTCTGCTGGGCCAGGCCGGGACACTTCTCGCTGCGCCTGGCCGCCGGGGGCTGCCTGTAGAGCCGGGCAGCTGCGGCGGCATGGCCAAGAGCCGGGTGGGCGGGGTGGCTGTTGGCAGAGTGGGCGGGGCCGCCAGGAGAGCCAGGATGGCAGGGGCCGTCTGCCAGCCAGGCGGGGACCCCTTTTGCTGAGCCAGGCCACCGGGGAGCGTCTGTAGAGCTGGGCAGCTGCGGCCGCGTGGGTAAGATCCGGGCGGGCGGGGTGTCCGTTCGCTGAGCGAGAGCGGGGCCTCCCGGGAGGGCCGGGATGGCGGGTGCCGTCTGCCGGTTCGGGCAGGCCTCGCCACTCCGAGCCGCTGGCCGCTTGCAGAAGCGGCTGGTGGCCACGGGATTGGACCTCTGCACCCGCCGGGGGGCCGCCTGTAGAGCCGGGCAGCTGCGGCCGCGTGGCTAAGAGCCTGGCAGGCGGGGTGGCCGTTCGCAGATTGAGAGCAGGGCCTCCCGGGAGAGCCGGGACAGCTGGATGGCGGGTACCGTCTGCGGGTTCGGGCGGGCCGCGCTGCTCTGGGCCGCGGGCCGCTTGCAGAAGCGGCTGGTGGCTGCGGGACTGGACCTCTGCGCCCGCGTGGCCGGCCAAGATCCACTTGTCTGGGACAAACTGACACTTCTAATAAACCTACCAATTCCCGGCAGGTCCCCTCTTAACGGAATTTTGCTAGAAGTTCCTCAGTAGGTAGACTGCAGCTGTTCCAATGGGTCTTTCTGATCCCGTTAATGTGGAGACATTGGAATCGCTGCTTCCTCGCTGGCAGCCATGTTGGATCCAAAAATAAAATTTTATTTAAAAATTTAAATAAACAAATTTATTATGATATGTTAAAAATTATCTGATGTCTAAGAATTTGATGTGATAACAGATATTTTAATTTTCAGGGAATACTTCTAAGGATATATAAAGACAAAAATACATCAGGTTAAGTGTGTTTCTCTCCTATGTATGGTAGACTAAGGCTCTGTAAACCAAATGTGGCAGAACAATATCATTAAGGTCAGTAATAAGTGAAGATGATCATATTGCACTATTTTTAATTTAAAAATATATTAGTTTTATTATTATTTTGCAGTAAGCAAGAAGAATATATAAATGATTACCTTTAGTAATGTCTCTTTTCAAGACAAACTCCTTTACAATTTTACTATTAAGGAGAAGGGTGAAGCAAGATGTGACAAGAATAGAGTTGAACACATTATGAAAGAGTTCTAACAAAGTTTAATAGCAAAAAAAGAATTTATGTCATGCAAGAGCTTTATCATTCCAATAGTTTGAGTTTTTAGATATTTTTAGTATTCAGTGGATCAAATTTAGGGAAGAACCCTTCCATTATTGAAAAGCCTTATTTTTCATGTTTCTCTGATGCTTATTTTTGTTCCATAGGCAAAGTATTTTAAAATATATTTTTATACATATGTATTTATAAAATATATTTTTAAAATACCTAACAATGTATATATCTCAATGAAAGTTGTATGTGTGCTATATCACTTAGATGTTTACAAATAATTAGAACATTGAATGAAAAGATTATCATTCTATTAACGCATTTGTTTTCTAAGATTTGCACTGTAATTATTGGTTTATAAAAAATCCTTTATAAATTTTCTCTTATTTATCACATTTATTTCATCACAGGAGTTCTCCAAACAACGTGTATTTGTTTAATGTTATGTGATTTAAATACCCCAAAATACAGTATTATAGATTTAGAATGTATGATCATTTTTAAAGAAAAATCAATATAAAATTATAAAAAACTGGCACTGCATTGATTAATGCAGGTGGATGGGGGCTTAGAAAGTGAGAACTGTAGAAAAGAAATCATTGGGGATAGCAGCTCTGATTGATTGACTGGTGATGAAAGGTGCCCGAAAAGGTGAGTTGTGTGCTACCTTTAGGAATCAGCTAACCCAGAAAAAGGTGACCCAGTTTAACAACTAAGAGTATGAGAATATAGAAAGTAAAAAGCATGGTTAGCCTAGTGAAGCACTATATATAAGATTATACCTAAAATAATGCTTTCTTAGTTTTTTAAACTTATTTTTCACAACTTTTGTTTAAAAACTGCAATACTCAGAGATACCCTAAGGTACTATAAATAAATAAATCTCACTTTTAAAAATAAGTAGGCATGGGCTCAGGTATATTTCAAAATGTATATTTTATGCTTTGGAAATCTTATTTCTAGTATAGAACATAACATAACGAGACAAATGTGATATTTAATTACATTTAATTTTAAAATGTATTAGATGCCAAATTATTATCTAGAAATGAGTAATTTGATAATTAAAATGTTTAATATAATGAATTGAATATAGAAGTTTAAAAATGAGCTGTAAAAGAACAAAATAAGTTTTTAATAATATACTTATGTATATTTAAAAATGTAAAAATATTTAGAAAGTATTCATGTTGGAAACATGAGTTTAATTATATTTGGAGTAGAATACAAAAGAAAGCAAAAGTTGATGGTCAATGAGTGTTCAAAATATATACTATAATTATTTTATTCCTGTTATTATGAAAAGCTTAAAATGGGTGAAATTAATATTTACCTTCAATTCTTCTTAGTGAAAATATAGTAATATTTTCAGATATTTTCTACATCATCACTTCTTTTTCTTCCATATTCAAAAGTTAAAACAGAAAAAATTAAAACAGAAAAAAAAATGATTTGCATATTTAAAGCAAACCAGGAGCACCAAGAACTAAATGTTCTTCAATCCTGACTAAACTTCCACATTTCTAAAATGAATTGTTATCTTACATTTATTAAAAAGTAATGACAAAAATTGTAAATTATACAACAAAGTGATAAACATACCTGGGTGCAGTGACACATGCCTATGATCCCAGCAGCTCAGGAGGCTGAGGCAAGAGAATTGTGAGTTCAAAGCCAACCTCAGCAACTTAGTCAAACTCTAAGCAACTTAGTGAGACCCTGTCTCTAAAATCTAACAAGGGCTGGGGATGTGGCTCAGTGGTTAAGCACCCCTGTGTTCAATCCCCAGTACTACAATAAATAAATAAATAAACAAACAAATAAATAAATACATAAATAAATTTAAAAAATGGTAAATAAATGTAACACATTGAAAATAAAAAAGCAGAGCTTCAATTAATAATTTAAACAAATAGGATTCATAATAATAGAAAATAAATTCAAAATATAAAGAAGAATAAAAACTATCAGAAGAAATATTTTAATATGTGTAAAATACATGCATTTTTAGTAAAGATAGGTCACTATATTGAATAATTTAAAAGATTGTGTAGTTTCATTGTACAGACTTAATTGAGTATCGTTCAGTCAGGGAATAATCCTATCATTGACAGCAAAATGGTACATTTTATTATTGAACTGGAATACATTATGTTACTGAAATAAGTCAGATGCAGAAAGACAAATTCTGCATGTTTTCTCATATATGAATGGTAAAAATAGAAGTCAATCACAATGTATAATACTGATTAATAGAGATTGAGAAGGGGAGAGAGAATAGTAGGAGACTGGATAACAGATACTTCAAAAACAGTTGGATAGAAATAATGAGTTCTAGTCTTGAGCAAAGTGTTCACTACAGAACAGTGTGAGCACTATAGTTTACAACAACCTACTGTGTAGTTGATGAGTTAGTAGAAGACAGCAGCTTAAAAGCTTAAACTCAAAATAATGATAATAAGATGAAAGTGTTCATTATCCTGATTTGATCAGTACATATTATATACATATTTAGAAATATCACATTTCCCTTATAAATGTATATTATTATGTGTTAATTTAAAAAAATTTAAATGTGTAAAAGATGAAAAGGTTAATATCATTATTTCATGATTATATACTGTATACATATATCAAATCATCATAGTGTACATAATACACTTGTATATTAAAAGTTATTTTAATAAAAAATATGATTTCTGTGTTACTTGTTCTTCATTGTGATAAAATATCCAACAATAATAACTTAAAGGTGGAAATGTTTATTTTGTCTCATGGTATTAGAAGTTTAGTCCCTGGGACGATGACTCCGTCGCTCTAGGCCCTTGTGAGGCAAAACATCATTGGGGAAGGTCATGGTGGGAGAGACCACTGATGTTTTCTTGGCATCCAGGAAGCAAGAAAGGGAATAAAGGCATCAAGACAGATGAATCCTTTTAGGCATATCCCCAGTGACCCACCTCCTTCATTCATGCCCCCCCATCCCTCACCTACAGACCTAAATAGTCTCTTTAAACTTGGATAAACTGAGAAGTTTATAGCTATCACAATCTAATCAATTCACCTTCAACCATCCCTGAATTAACATAGGAGCTTTGAGGGGACACCTAATATCCAAATGACAATATTCTGCTTGTGGCCACCAAAAGCTTCTATGTCATAATGCAAAATACATTTAGTCCACCTCCAAGATTCTCACAGTCTTAACAATTCCATCATTGCCCCAAAATCCAAGTTCAAAGTGTCATCTGAGATTCAAGGAAAACTCTTGGCTGTGTGCCCATGTAAAAATTAAAAGCAATTACATATATCCAATATATAGTGGCACAGATTAAACATACCCACTCCCAAAGGGAAGAATAGGGGCAGAAAAAGAAGAGATGGAACCAAAATTAGACTGCAAACTAGCCAATCAAACATATTGCATAACTCTGCCTACTGAATTTAGGACACATGACAGTGAGATGTACTCTTCAAAAGATACCTTACCTTTGGGCCCTGTTGTTTTTAGCCCATGTGTCCTCTGTTTAGCCTAGTTCCCTCCACAACCAGCATCTTTTGTCAGTAGACAGTTCTTGTTGCTGCCATCTCTTAATTCCTAGGGTCTCCATTCCAACTTTGGCTTTTCCTTTACAGCTTTATGTATTCCCCCTTCAGAGGTAGCACACAGGGATTCTGACACCAATACACTTTGCCTGGTCTAAGAGATTGTCCTTTGAAATCTTTGTGAAAGCCTCCATGGCCTTTAACTCCAGCATCCTGCCTTCCTGAAGAATCAACACCACATGGATGATGTGAAGGTCTACCACCAACTTTCACAATACTTGGGTCCCCTGAAATCATGACTGCAGTGGCTTTGAGTGCCTGGATAGGTGATCATATTGAAATTAATTCTGAAACCCCCTTTGAAAACATGACTCCCCCATGATCTCTTCTCAAGGATTTATCCCTTTTAATACCCTGAAACCTGCAATGAGTATGGTCTTGGAAATTCCTAAGATTCCTTAAAGGTACCTTTGCTATTTTATATGTGCAAAGTATATAGTATTACTTCAGTGGCCATAGTCTCTTTAACACCACATTTTCTTGGCCCCATATTTTTTTTCTGGCCCAAATGAAACATTTTTAAATCCTTCACCTTTACTTTTTGATCCCAACTCTTACTGTAAACCTGGACAAATCTGCCAGCAATATCCATGTCACTGACTGGAAGCTATGCTACCTTGAAATTTCCTCCAGCAGTTTAATTAGTTAATCACCTTTAAACAAACCTAACACTAAGTTATAGAACATGGGAAAAATGTAGGCAAGATTTTTGCAAGAATATACCATTGGTGTCCTCTAGTATAATTTCCAACAAAATCTTTAATTCCCCTTGAAGCCCCAGAAGCACAATCTGCATTTCTATTTTCTATTGTCCTTCTGGTTTTATGAGCTCCCCTGAGAATAACACATGAAACTCTACTTGCAATAAACCAAGGATTCTCCAGCCTTCATCTCCAAAATTTCCCCAATTCATCCCTCCCACAAACCAAGTCCAAAAGCTTCAGCATCACATGGTCAGGTTAATCACAATGACCCCATTTCTCAGTATCAACTTCTTTCTTTGTTACCTTTTCCTTTCTGTGAACAAAATATCTGACCAGATCAACTTGGAGGAGGAAATGCTTATTTTGACTCTGAGTAGTTTAGTCCATTGTGGGATAACTGTTTTGCTCCAGGTGTAAGGTGAGGTGGAACATCATGGTGCAAGGAAGCCATAGAATAGTGCTGCTATCCATGGCAACAACAAAGCAGAGAGGAAGAAGTGGCCATTGGGAAAATTCATATTTCCAAGAAACAAGACCAGTGACCCACCTGTATACAATTATTTCCCAATCCATCCATTCAAACTAGGATGGACTGATTGGGTTACTGCTGTCATAAACCAGTCAGTTGATGGTCACAGTATCATTTTTAATTGGACAA
Source organism: Spermophilus citellus (assembly GCF_964194105.1). Lineage (NCBI taxonomy): Eukaryota > Metazoa > Chordata > Mammalia > Rodentia > Sciuridae > Spermophilus > Spermophilus citellus. The sequence continues at coordinate 49,381,031 of NC_138189.1, forward strand.
GTATGTAAATAATACAGTATTGATGTTACAAAATTTGATTATAAATTAAAGTATAAATAATCATGCAACCTAGAATTCTTGGAAAAATTAATATTTGTGGATAATATTTATAATATACTTGGTCTGATACGAGAAAAACAAGAAATGAAGAGGGAAATGATTAGTGGTTGTAATGCATATCTTTCATCAAGAAGATTTCTAAAATATATTGTTACTTATTTTGTTATTTATAACATACTAGTTTTTTTTTCAAGTTCTTGAGGAGGTATATGATCTGATAAGTACCTAATGTTCATTTAACATTCTGACAAAAATCACCTTGTAAATTGCTTCTAGTTTTGTCTTTGGGAACATGTAAATGTTTATTGCCAAGTTGAGAGAGTCTCAAAAAAAATACAGAGTTCTAATTATATTAAGAATCTTAAAAATAATAACAGCAAAAACAACAACAAAAAATAAAACTATACAGGAAAAGTCCAGACATACTGTATTGAATAATTAAAGCTTGATAAACAATCAAATGTTTAGATCATTTGGAATCCAATTTGTGCTTAAGGGTCCTAAATTTTTACTAAAAACAGTATCTCTTATATTTTCTATCCAAAGTGAGTTTTCAAATTATGGCAAAAATATGGTTTTCTACTTCAACTCCAAATATATAACATAATATATTTGTAGTTATAAGTCTTGTACATCTATGGATTTAATGAAACTAATAATGTATTTACCTTGGGTTTGCTATATCTTGTTCTTGCAATTCATAAAGTTATATTCTCAGTCATTCTTAGTTGTCCGTACCTTGATAATTCATCAAACAGCTTATGATTTAAAAAACAATGTATTATATTTATTTTTATTCTCTTCCTTGGCAGAACATGAACTATTTGTGCATACCTTACTATAAAAAATCTCAGGAAACATTTTATTTGTATTTTAATTAGTGTGAGATTGAACTGTATGGAATTTAGTTTCCAGAAATTTCTTAATTTTACTTAAAACTTTTCTATGGATATTCCTCCTCTAATTTCAATTGCAATTTAATCATTATGAAACATGAAAATAATAGAAATATTATAAAATATATAATAGAAATATTAATAAAAATAATCACAAGATCAATTCACATCTATAAGTGTAGCATATTATGTTAAGATTAATTTAAGATCAAATCCCTCATAAATAAAGCCAGAAAAATAATTAAGTTTTTTTTTAACTGAACAACTCATTGCACTAATACTATGAATAAATATGGATTGTAAGATTGATTATTCTTGGAGAAAATAGTTATGGCATCATCCTTAATAATAGCCAAAAAATGGAAACAATACATTGGTCTATTAACTGAGTCATGGATTTTAAAAAAATTCATTCATACAATGGATACACATTTGGCCTGTCATAAGAATGAAATATGTGCTATAATTTTGATGAACATTGAAAACATCCTAAGTGAAATAAATCACATAAGATGCTTGCATAGATTTTATTCATGTGAAATATTGAGAATATGTAGATTTTTTTGATATAGAAAGTAAATTAGTGGCAGGAACTGGAAGAAAAAAGAACTGAATAATGGCAACTAAGTAGTATGAGATATCCTTTCTGGGGTAATGAAATAATCTATTCAATAGTGATAATTAGTACACAACTTTGCAAATACACTAAAAACTACTGAGTTGTACATTTTGAAAGGATAAGTAATGTATGTTAACCATAACTCAATAAAACAAGAGGGAAATTATCACCTTAGTATATTAAGAATTATATTTATAAAAATAAAAAATTTTCAGTTAGATTGCATAAAGATATTTACAAATATTTTTAAAAATATCAAGCAAAATGTTGTCTATTAAGTTAATTACTCTCAGATAATAATTAAAAATTATCTTTCATGAAACATTTTATTTTTCATTATATATGAACTTAATGGTATGACTGAAATTTGAAATTCACTGCCTAACTTTATAAAATATAGTAAATTAAACATATATCACTTTAAATAAAATAATTCACAAAATAAATAGACACTCTCCTCAGACATTTTATAGATTAATGTGAAAACTGTCAAATAAATTAAATAATTGCAATAACTATGATTAGTGTCCAAATCAGAAAACATGAAAGACAAAAAAAAAAAAAAAAAAAAAAAAAAGCTTATTTTACCTATAACAAAGAAAAAAGCAGTGAGTTAACTCATCATGAGGCTGGATAAGTAGCCAACTAAAGAGTTTGATTTTCATGTGTATTTCCCATAGCACAATTTTGTGAGGTATGGCAACATTAGATTCATTTTTTTCTGTAGCATCACTGAGGAGCATGACTTAGCAGGATTTTTGGAGAACACAAAAGAGCTTCTATAGCCCTTTCCTAGGGCTGTATTAACAAATTATCTCAAACTGGGTGGCTTAAAACAATGGAAGTTATTTTTCTGTCATAGTTCTAGAGAGAAGGAATATCAAACCAATTAGTTGGCAGAGCCATGCCCCCTCTGGGTGAGGATATCCTTCCTTTGGGTGAAGATAATCTTTCTAATTTTCAGTAAAGCCGGATATTCCTTGGCTTGTGGCAACTTAAATCTCTCCATCTTCCCATGGCTGTCTTCTTTTTGTATATCTCTGTATATCTCTTTGTATATCTCTTTTCTATTTCATTCTTTTTTAACCTTTTCTTTATAAGAACATCAATCACATTAGATTAGGAGACAACTCTATTTCTGTATTGTGATGGTTAAGTTCATGAATCAATCTGACTGTATCTTGGATATTCTGATATTTAGTTAAATAGTATTTCTAGGTGTGGTTGTGAGAGTGTTTCTAGAAGAGATAAACTTTAAATTGGGGACTTTAGTAAAACTGACTGCTTTTCTCAATGTGGATGGACATTATCCAATCCTTTGTGGGTCTAAATAGAACAAAAAGGTGAAGGAGGGAATCTCTCTGCCTTACTGCTTGAGCTGACCTTGATTCTCCTGATTTCTGGGCCTTCCAACGGACTACAATTTGCATTATCAAATCTCTCCCTATAAGCCTTTCAAACCACACTATTGGCTTTTCTGGATCTCTAGGCTGCAGACCGCTGATCGTGGGAATTTTCAGCACTGTACTTGCATGAACCAACACACATTGTAATAAACCTCTATCACTATCTTTTCGGTTTTATTTCTCTGGAGAACTGTATTACAAGTAGGATTCTATTTTACCTACTTACATCTGCAGTGATCCTATATGAAGGCTGGACCACAAATTCTATAGTAGTAGGAGTTAGGGTAGGATTTCAGCATATCTTTTTGTAGGAAACATGATTCAACCCATAATAATAATCTATATATGATATCTACTCTACTTGAATACAAAAATTTATTCCTTACTTAGACAACTTGGTAGCTTGCCCCAGGCCACATCATTAGTGTGTTATAAATAAGAACTAAAAAAAAAAAAACACCAAAAATTCCTGCTAAGTCATGCTCCCCAGTGATGCTACAGAAAAAATGAATCTCATGTTGCCATACTCCCACAAAATTGTGCTATGGGAAATACACATGAAATTCAAACTCTTTAGTTGGCTACTTATACAGCCTCATGATGAGTTAACTCACTGCTTCTTTCTTTGTTATAGGTAAAAGAAGCTTTTTTTTTTTTTTTGTCTTTCTAAAATACATTCCCTCATTACTAGGGTTTCACTACAAGTTTTGCTTTTCAAGTGAAGCTGTTTTCAAACTCACCTGGCCAAATCTACCCTACTTTGAGTCAATAGTGATTAAAAAAAAAATTAAGCAAAGAGACCTCGCTAAACTTTCTCAGCACTAGCTATTCAGTTTAACCAACCTATATCTCCCACTATTTCACTATTTAGGATCAGAATTATACCACAGATTCATTCTTTACATTCCTTATTTGGTGTCTAGCTAGCCCAAAATATCTATAATAAAGTGGCTTTGCAAATGTGCATATATAGCAGGTACATTTCAAAAAAAATTGACCGTTGAGATATATATATATATATAGTTGGGGGGTGAGTGTGTGTGTGTGTGTGTGTGTGTGTGTGTGTGTGTGTGTGTATGTGTGTGTATAAAACAATCTGTGCTGTAGATACTATTACTATTATTCTTGTTTACACATAAATAAATTGTGGAAGAGTCATCCTCCTGATAGATGACAGAACTGGACTTTGAAGCAGGCTGTCTGGCTTCCAGCAGGAAGCAAAAAATTCAAACACACTATATTCCAGTGGTTACATTCCATTATGGGAATATCAGACAGGGAGTTTTATCAATACAGTGACTCAGGGCCACTGAAGATCTTGAAAGAGAGGGAGAGAGAGAAAAAAAATAGAGAGAGAGACAGATATGGAAACCTCAGAATGTGTAAGTAAAACATTTCAGTTTTATTTTATAACATGTACATAAGTTTTCTTGTTTTTGTTGTGGAACTAAATTTATAGAAAGACTTTTTTCCATCCAGTGAAAGGAATATTTTACTCTTTGCTCTTCACTGTTTTTCACTAGCATCAAATATTTATTTTAACCATCCATTTGGGATGCCCAGACATGCCACATGATAAATCAACTTTGAGTATCCTGTGGGACTACATAAAAGTCACTCTTTATTCTTCTCCTTGGTTTTAGGCCTGTGGTAGCTCAACATGATATTCTTTATAGAGTGGAATCATACTAAGATCACATCTGTTCAAATCACTTTCTCTTTTGTTTGAAGTTACTAAACATAAAATATTTGAATATGAATTAAACTCACAATAGTGCTTTAACAGCAAAATACATTTTCATTTTCTACATATTCAATTTATTTAAATTTATCTTGTTAATTTTAAAATTGTTTGCATGTTCTAAAATGCTTTCTCTTTACCTATGTATATGAATAAATACTATAGATTAAAATTCATTACTTATCTCATATTAATGAGAATATAATGGAAAGAAATTTGTGGAAATTCAAAAAGTTATAACCCCTTTAATTACATAGTTAATATATATTGGTAATAAAAAATAACACTCGCATTGATAAAGAAATATAAATAAAACATCAAGTTAAAGATCTCAACTATTTCCTTGTGTTTTTACAATATAACTTCTGTTCAAAAAGCATAGCTTTCATCTATTAAAATATATTTTATATGAGTATATGTATTTACTTGTATAAATATAAATATTTACTAAAATAAATATTTACTTAAATTTATTTACTTAAATATACTTTTTGGAATTCTCATAAACTACTTTTTTTTACTATATAAATTTAAATTACATAACATGATATTTTGATATACATATACATGGTGAAATTATTATTATAGTCAACAATTCAACATGCTAATTATATTCTAAAGTTCCTTTTGTGTGCATATATGTCAAGAGCACCCAAACTGTACTATCTTAGCAAAATTTCAATATACAATTTATTAAACTAAGTTCTCTTAGTATACATCACCTCTCTAAATTTAATTCCCTGTCCTTTGATTCTCATGTATCTTTCCATTTCTTCTATACAGATAAAATGATGTTTTTAATTTATCAAAAATGGGAACTTATACTTGTATGATGGATATATTCATATTTAATTTTGACTTTTTCTTAAACATTTATTTTTAAGTTGTAGGTGAACACAATACCTTTATTTTATTTTGTTGTGGTGCTGTGGGTAGAACCACAGTGCCTCACGCATGCTAAGTGAGCCCTCTACTTCTGAGCCAAAACCCCAGCCTTTAATTTTGATTTTAATGTTAATCTTGCAAAAGTTGAACTAGTATGAATTCTTAGTAAATTTGTTAGTCATTTGACAAATGAATTCTCCCCTTCATGCACAAATGGAAATACGAGTTCATACATGCCCAGTGACGCTAGATCTTACAATCTTCCTTTAACAGCTGAAGTTGTTAAAGAAAAGCATTATTCTCAGGCCTAGTAATTGAAAAGAAGATTTATTAATAATCAATGCAATAGGGTTATTACAATAGGGAAGAAGACTCAGGTTCAACTCTAAATACAACTAATGAGTGCAGATTCAGATTTAAAGCCAAGGAGAAGAGAGAGAAAGCGAGAGGGTGGAAATTTACTAAGGGAAGACACTGAGGGCAGGAAGGATGGCTATTAATCTGATCATTAAGAATTCTTGCCTCAGACAGGTCAAGGACTTATAAAACAGGATGGACACTTGATAAGATATTAAGGATTAATAAGGGGTTTGTAGTAACCTGATTTACCAAGATTCTTAACAAAGAGCAGATCAGGCAGGACAAAAACAAGTTTCTATGCTAATGCCTAGTCAAAAAATTTCTCTAAAAAGTCATTATAAAGTGTGGTCAAGAACATCTCCGTCAAAGATGTAGTCCTGTTTTCTCCAAAGGAAGGTAAGGAAAGTGATAAGCATGGTTTATAGAAGTATAGCCTTAGGTATAAGCTCTGACTTGTGAACAACCTTCCCCTTTCCTTAAACCATAGCACAGTTGTGCATTCGATCCAGGTTCAATAATGCTGACAATGACTCTCCTCTATGAGCTGACAAAACAAACACCAAAAGCCAAACAAAAAGAAAAAGAAGAAGAAGGAAATCTAGCTTTCTGAATGTTAATGTGGAACAGAGAATTCTACACTAGACAGAAGAAATTCCCACTTTAGTATTACACTTAGGACTTCTTTCTAGGAGCAGATCAACATGTTGGGATGGGGATTGTCCTACAATAATATAGAGTATGTTCCATTCCATTGGCCTAGCAATCTAACAGCAGGAAATGAGAAGAGGAAATTGCAGGTGAGAAAACTGTCAAAGAAACAAATCAGGTAGTTCTACCAAGTGAGTAGCTTTAAGAGACATAGTCAAAATAAACAACTCTTAGTGTAATGAAACTTACTGAGGCACTAGTTTGTAGTGCTTTTAGCAAAGTATTACAAAAAGATAAAGCACAGTAAGTTGCCCCAACCTGCATGTCCATTAATTCAGAAACTGGTGAGGGGCAATGGGAATGAAGAAAAGACAAACAGACCCACATAGAGAAAAAGCCATGGCCTGATGGTTCTCCATCCCCTGATGAGAGATGAATGATCCAGAGCCAGCTCAGCACTTTATTAAATAGATTTTAACATCTGTGGAAAGCCATCCATGAAATACAGGAGGCTCTTCTCTCAGCACAGAAGCCAGGGAGAGAGAGCCTGGCACTGGGAACTTTCTGTATCTCTCTAACAGCGATACATGGCTCAAAACACATGACTTTCTCTCCACTCTGCTAGAAAGTTTCCTCATAGTAGCTCCAGAGATGGGCATAATGCTAAGAAACTGAACAACCCACATTTAACTTCTTTTGGAGAAAAACATTCTGTGGAAGACTTTTGATGTTACCCAATATAAATAAAGCAGGCACTGGTGAAATTTTACCAGAAGCTCAATCTATCTGATCAGTTAGCCCATCTTGCCCCTGTTTTTCAAACTACTTTCTGTGTGCTGTGGTTTTTTCTGCCATTCTGTTTCTCTTAGTTTTATTTCTCAGCCAGCCCATTCCACTGAGGGGAACACCATTTCCAACTCTGACCCTGAATGTGGGTGGGAAACATCAAAGGTGTTTTCCATGAGAAAGTTTCTTCAAGGCAAGCAGGACCAAGGTCAGAGACTAGCAGACCCAATTATAATAATCAACTTACACTTGTAATCCCCCTCACCCCAGAAGATGCTATTGTCCAAATTGAGGGTCAAGACTGAGTTCCCTGGAACCTCCTTTGAACAGGGCATCACCATAACAACTCTGCTTTATAGCAGGAGTTCCCAGCATAGGGGTTTCTAAAGAATCAGCCATAAACAACAATTGGATTGACAAATTTTCATTAGTAGAGAGGAATATACAAAAGTTACATGGCCCAAGACAATTTGTACACCATAGTGTCTTCCTCAGTTGTATTTAAAAGGGAAATGCTCTTTGGAAATGCCCAGGACCACAGAAAACATGGAGATGGGATTTCCTTCATTCCCTCTCTTCCTCTCCCTCCCTCCCTCCCTTATTTCTTTCTTTCCATTCTTCTTTTCTATTTAAGAAAGATAAATACATTTTTTCTTTGGAAAAATTAAGATGAAGTCATATAGATATATACAGAATAATACCTGAAAAAATGTGTTTTTATCATTCTTGAAATGCCATCACATGTAAAATAACTTGTTGGAAAATCTATTAACTGCACAAATATTTACTTAATTCTTCTGATTCTGTGTTTCAGGTTTAAGAATTAACATAATTGATGAGAGAGCTAGATGTTGTTATTTTGTTAAAACACAAACATTTATTGCATGCAGTGAGAACGATTATGCAGGAAAATAATTTATTATTATTATATTATCATTTCCTCAAATTATTATCTTCTGATATAAAAAAAGTATATGCAATATGAGTTTTAGTCCTATGATACATTCACCTTGAAATGTGCTATTTTCAGAAAAAGGAGAGCAATGTATTTGAAGTCATATAAGTAATCTGATTAGATCAATTTGGAATTGATGGCTTAAGATATAAAATTAAAATTTTCCTGTAAAAGTACATTTTTTTAAACTTGTATTATAATTTATAAGATTAGAAAAGCTCATCCCAAAGATAGTTGTATTTTACATTTTTGAAATGTTATACTCAGAAACAATGAGGAAATTATCTAGTTTTAAAATATTTGTGAAAGTAATTTCATTTGCATTAGATTAATTTCTGTTTAATTATACAATAGCATGTGAATTGTTTTCATTTTATCACTGCAACATTTAGTTTGTTTAAAAATTGTGTTGGTAATAAGCATAGATTTACTTCTTTCACTATACTTAATAAAATATAATCAACTTGCATTTTTACTTCAGGGTCAAATTATGTATCTACTAAAAAAACAATTATTTACAAGTGAAATCTACTAAAGTGTCCTTCTAGGAAGTTTCATTAAGCTCATTCATTTTAAATCATTAGAAAATATATTCAAAGATAACAATACAAAAGAGGAAATCCATTATGTAGCTGATTTCTTCCTTTCTCTAGCTTATCTCCAAATATACATAAGGATCAGGGACTAAGAATAAAAAGATTTGAAGAACCCAAAGCTCTCTTAGATGTTTCTGTGTCTCCTAAAACTGTTGGAAATATCTTTAGTTTTATTTATACACATGAACATACATAATAAGATGAGCTTAAAAAAATCACAGCAAATCTTTTTTCTTATACATTCTGATTATATTGCATTTATTGTCTATATTAACCTGTTACCTTCAGTTGAAATGTTTCTCTTTTATTAGATTTTCTAATTTATAAATATTGCTCATATTTAGGTAATAGTAGCCCAGTTTATATTACCTGTTCCTTGGACATTGCACATGAATTGCACTATTAAGACAATATGAAACTGCTCTTTACAGGAAAGATGGTCGAGAGAACTCATTAACACTAAAAATGAATTATTAATCCACTCTGTTGTTTGGGAGTAGCTTTCTTACACTGTATTATTTGATTCCACAAATATACAAAAATGATAGCAGATTATGACCTAGTGATGTTTTACCCAAGCAATGCAAAGCAGTCCAAATCTCATAATAAGTCGATGCAAATCATAATGGTAAAAAACCAAAGAACAATTGTTATATTATAATTTCCTCAAATCATTACCTTCTGATATATATATATATATATATATATATATATATATATATGAAGTTTATCCAATATGAGGTTTAGTCCTGTGACAGATCATCTCAGAATATGCAACAAAGCATTTGATAATATTTATCCGTTTCTAAAGGTGAAAAAACTCAAAAATTAGAAATAAAGGAAATTTTCTTTAACTGATAAAAGAAATCCACAAAATACCCACAGTCATCATCAGCCTTAACAGTAAAATAATTAAGGCTTTTTCACTTCTAATAGAAACAAATAGATTTCTCTCCTTGTTTATTTTCCCATTCCCCTCACAACCTCTTATATGTAATTTTGTATAACAATGAGGGTCTCCTTCCACTTCCATGCAATTTCCCTTTTCTCTCCCTTTCCCTTCCACCTCATGTCTCTGTTTAATGTTAATCTTTTCCTCCTGCTCTTCCTCCCTGCTCTGTTCTTAGTTGCTCTCATTATATCAAGGAAGACATTTGGCATTTGTTTTTTTAGGGATTGGCTAGCTTCACTTAGCATAATCTGCTCTAGTGCCATCCATTTCCCTGCAAATTCCATGATTTTGTCATTTTTTAGTGTTGTGTAATACTCCATGGTGTATAAATGCCACATTTATTTTATCCATTCATCTATTGAAGGACATCTGGGTTGGTTCCACAGTCTAGCTATTATGAATTGTGCTGCTATGAACATCAATATGGCAGTATCCCTGTAGCATGCTCTTTTAAGGTCTTCAGGGAATAGTCCGAGAAGGGCAATAGCTGGGTCAAATGGTGGTTCCATTCCCAGCTTTCCAAGAAATCTCCATACTGCTTTCCAAATTGGCCACACCAATTTGCAGTCCGACCAGCAATGTACAAGTGTACCCTTTTCCCCACATCCTCACCAGCACTTGTTGTTGTTTGACTTCAGAATGGCTGCCAATCTTACTGGAGTGAGATGGTATCTTAGAGTGGTTTTAATTTGCATTTCTCTGACTGATAGAGATGGTGAGCATTTTTTTCATGTACTTGTTGATTGATTGTATGTCCTCCTCTGAGAAGTGTCTGTTCAGGTCCTTGGCCCATTTGTTGATTGGGTTATTTGTTATCTTATTGTTTAATTTTTTGAGTTCTTTGTATACTCTGGATATTAGGGCTCTATCTGAAGTGTGAGGAGTAAAAATTTGTTCCCATGATGTAGGCTCCCTATTTACCTCTCTTATTGTTTCTCTTGCTGAGAAAAAAACTTTTAGTTTAAGTAAGTCCCATTTGTTGATTCTTGTTATTAACTCTTGTGCTATGGGTGTCCTATTAAGGAATTTGGAGCCCGACCCCACAATATGTAGATCTGAGCCAACTTTTTCTTCTATCAGACGCAGAGTCTCTGATTTGATATCAAGCTCCTTGATCCATTTTGGGATTCAGTTTCATTTTGTTGCATATGGATTTCCAGTTTTCCCAACACCATTTGTTGAAGATGCTATCCTTCCTCCATTGCATGCTTTTAATTACAGTAGATGGGGTAGAGAGAGAAGATGGGAGGGGAGCGGAGGGGGGATAGTTGAGGATAGGAAAGGTAGCAGAATACAACAATCTCTAATATGGCATTATGTAAAAATGTGGATGTGTAACCGATGTGATTCTGCATTCTGTATTTGGGGTAAAAATGGGAGTTCATAACCCACTTGAATCTAATGTATGAAATATGATATGTCAAGAGCTTTGTAATGTTTTGAACAACCAATAAAAAAAAAAGTTCAAATGCAAATGCAAGAAAAAAAAAGAGTGAAGCAGGTGGCATCACTGTACTAGACCTTAAACTATACTACAGAGCAATAGTAACAAAAACACTTGGTATTGACACCAAAATAGACTGCTAGACCAATGATACAGAATAAACAGAGACTAACCCACATAATAACAGTTATCTTATATTAGAAAAACACACCAAAAATATATATTGGAGAAAACTCAACTCAAAGTGGATCAAGGACCTAGGATTTAAACCAGAGACACTGCACCTATTAGAAGAAAAAGTAGGCCCAAACCTCCATCATATCAGATTAGGCCCCTACTTCCTTAATTATATACCTATATCACAAGAATTATATCAAGAATTAATAAATGAGATGAATTCAAACTAAAAAGCTTCTTCACAGCAAAAGAAACAATCATTGAGGTAAATAGAGAGCCTACATCTTGGGAGCAAACTTTTACCACTTGAACATCAGATAGAGCACGAATCTCTAGGGCATATAAAGAACTCAAAAAGCTAAACATAATAATAATAATAATAACAACAACAACAACAACCCAATCAATAAATGGGCCAAAGAACTGAACAGACACTTCTCAGAGGTGGTATACAATCAATCAACAAATATATGAAAAAATGTTCAACATCTCTAGCTATTAGAGAAATGCAAATTAAAACTACTCTAAGATTTCATTTCCTCCAGTCAGAATGGCAGCTATTATGAAGACAAACAACAAGTGTTGGCAAGGATGTGGGGAAAAGGCACACTCATATATTGCTGAGGAAATAGTGCAGCCAATATGAAAAGCAGTTTGGAGATTCCTTGGAAAACTGGGAATTGAACCACCATTTGACCCAGCTATCCTTCTCCTTGGTCTATATCCAAAGGACATAAAAACAGCATACTACAGTGACATAGCCATGTTAATGTTTATAGCAGCATAATTCACAATAGCTAAAGTGTAGAACCAAACTAGATGCCCTTCAAAATATATATATATATATATATATATATATATATATATATATATATATATATATATTGGAATATTAGCATTAAAAGAGAATAAAATCATGGCATTTGCAGAATATAATGCATTTAGAGAATATAAAGCTGTGTGAAGTTAGCCAATCCCAAAAAAACAATGCCAAATGTTTTCTCTGATATAAGGAGGCTGATTCATAGTGGGGTTGAGAAGGGGAGCAAGGGAGGGTTAGACAAACTCTGGATAGTGCAAAGGGTGGGAGGGGAAGGGAGGGGGTAAGGGCGTAGAAAAGACAATGAAATGAGATGGACTTCATTACCCTAAGTACATGTATGAAGATGCAAATGGTATGAATATACTTTGTATAGAACCAGAGATATGAAAAGTTGTGCTCTATATGTGTAATATGAAGTGTAATGCATTGTGCTGTCATATATAACAAATAGATTAAAAATAAAATGAAATAAAAAATAGGTATTTAATTTTTAAAAATACAATAAGTAATTGACTATATTCAATAAAGAGAAAAATAATCCACTAAAAGATCTTTATGTAGGATGCAACACAGAGTCATAAGAAGTCAAAAGATATATATAAAAAAAAGAAACAAATAGAGGGTAAGCAATACGACAAGAAAAAATTAGAGATTGTAAAGGAAGAAATGAAAATTTCTGTATTGAAAGATAATGTGATTGCCTATGTAGAGTGTAGAGAATACTAAATAACTATAAATTAGCTTCTAGGACTAGTAAATAAGTTTAGCCATGTTGCCATCTACAAAGTTAATATAAAAAATTTTTCTATTTGTATATATAAGCTCTTCTATTTGTATATATTACCAATAAACTTTAGTAACTTAATTTTTTAAACATTTGAAGCTTTAATAAATATTCATAACCAGTTAGTGAATAAATGTTGATAATAAATGTTATGAAAAGGACAATTAAAAAGCCATTTTAATCTAATTCTTACACAAGTTAAGAGGTTTTTAAAGAGGAAATCACATTGTAGCAGTGAATAAAGAAAACCTTACAGAAAGGTAAACTCCTGCTCATTTTCCTTTTTCTGGCTGGTCCCACTTATCTGTTAAAGTCTACCATGTGAAGAAATACTTCTGGATTAACAACAATGATAATAATCTAATGTATTTGCTACTTTTTAAAAAAATTCACTTACTACTTTACTATGCTATCTTGGAAGAAAGAAGGAGGAAGCAGACAGAAGCAGCTTATTGAGTATAGAATGAGTTAAATGCAGTAGACAGAACAAAAAATTACAACTTAGGAAAACTAAGTTCTAGAAACACAATATTTAATGATGTTCAAGGTATTTTTATTATTATTTCTGTATAAATCTTATCCTTAAAATTCAGAAATAGAAGATCCCATCAAATATGATATTTTAGTTTGGCCAGGAAAAGTATTTCAAAACTAAATCATTGTGGAGAACTCACAGAATATAACTTTATGTTAAAAAAAGTATTTTTAAAAATCCAATTATTGTAATGATAAGTGAAGAATTTAAACCATATCCTGAGAGAAAATTTTTAAAAAAGAATTACTTAAAATCTGCTTGAAAATATATCAGTTAGATGCAGACCCCAAATATTTAAATAAATAATCTTAATTATTTATTCATGTATTTATTTATCACAAATAAACTCCACAGACGTGAACTGAGAATGTGGAGCCATGTTTATCTAAAGGTGTCAAGCTGTTTATTTTGAGAGAAGAAATAGTTGTAGACTTTTAAAAACTCAGAAGAAAATTTAAACACAACTTTTAGATCAAGTTTTCCATTAAAATAGTTTTTTGGGTTTTTTTTTGTTTGTTTGTTTACTTTTCATCTTAAAATATCAAAGGAATAAAACAAAAAATAAAGACATACATTGGAGAAAAGATAGCCTCTTTAACAAATGGTGCTGGGAAAACTGGAAATCCATATACAACAAAATGAAAACCCTATCTCTCACCATGCACAAAACTCAGCTCAAAGTGGATCTAGGACCTAGGAATTAAACCAGAAACACTGCACCTATTAGAAGATAAAGTAGACTTAAATCTCCAACATGTTGTATTAGGCCCTAACTTCCTTCATAAGACTCCTATAGCACAAGAATTAAAATCAAGAATCAATAAACTGGATGAATTCAAACTAAAAAGCTTCTTTTTGGCAAAAGAAACAATCAGTGAGGAAAATAGAGAGTCTATATCTTGGCAGCAAATTTTTACCACTCACAAAATCAAATAGAGGACTAATCTCTAGGGTAATTAAAGAACTCAAAAAGTATACACCAAAAACAAAAACAAAACAAAACAAAAAAAAAAACAAAAAACAACCAAATAGCCTAATGGGCAAGGAAATGAACAGACACCTCTCAGAAGATGGTATATAATCAATCAACAAATATATGAAAAAATGTTCAACATCTCTAGCAATTAGAGAAATGAAAATCAAAACTTAGATTTCATCTCACTCCAGTCAGAATGGCAGCTATTAAGAACACAAACAACAGTAAGTGTCGGCAAGGATATAGGGGAAAAGGCATGCTCATACACTGCTGGTGGAACTGCAAATTGGTGCAGCCCATATGGAAAGCAGTATGGAGATTCTGGGAGCTGGAAATGGAACCATCATTTGACCCAGCTATCCCACTTCTCAGTCTATACCCAAAGGACTTAAAAATAGCATACTGCAGGGACACAGCCACATCAGTGTTTATAGCAGCACAATTCACCATAGCTAAACTGTGGAACCAACCTAGATGCCCTTCAGTAGATGAATGGATAAAGAAAATGTGGTATATATACACAATAGAATATTACTCAGCAGTAAAAGAAAATAAAATCTTGGCATTTGCAGGTCAATGGATTGAGTTGAAGAATATAACGCTAAGTGAAGTTAGCCAATCCTAACAAACCAAATGTCGAATGTTTTCTCTTATATAAGGAGACTGATTCATAGAGGGGTTGGGATGGGCAGCATGGGAGGATTAGATGAACTCTATATCTGACAAAGGGGCCAGGGGGAAAGGGAAGGGGCATGGGGGTAAAAAATATGGTGAAATGAGATAGACATCATCACCCAAAGTACATGTATGAAGACACAAATAGTGTGAATATGATTTATATACAACCAGAGATAGAAAAATTGTTCTCTATATGTATAATACAAATTGTAATGCATTTTTCTGTCATGTATAACAAATTAGAATAAAAAATAAATTAAAAAAAAGAATAAAACAGAAATAAGCCAACCATGATTAAGAAAAAAATTCTGAATGGATAATGTGATCATGATTACCAAGGGCTTTGCTAAATGGTTAATATCCAAAATATATAAGAAACCTAATTAACTCAATGGCAAACAAACAAATAACAACAACAACAACAACAACCCACTGATTTTAAAATAGGCTAATGAACTGAGAAAGAATGTCTTCAAAGAAAACATAAAAATGGTCAACAGGTATATGAAAAAATGGAAAAAAAAATCAGCATCTTAATCATTAGGAAAATTCATATTAAAACCACAAAGTGATATCACCTCATACCTGTTAGAACAAATTTTATAAAATATTACAAAACATTAAATGATGTTGGTAAGAATGTGGAAAAAAGTGCTCTTCAACATAATGGTTCCTGAAGTGTGGTATTCTCAATAGCAATTATAATTATTATTTTGAAGGTCTTAGCCATTCTACTATGTGAGTAGTACTATCTCATTGATACTTTAATTTTCAACTAAATGACAGATTTTCAGGAGTGGCAACTGAATTATAGGTCCTTCACTGTCCTGTGACAGAGAGGATGTCCCTCTGGAGAATCCTTGGTGGGAAGGTGCCCTCTGATATAGGCCAGTTGCTATGCTGATGCCCTGTTGGATAGGAGGTTCTGTGCCAGCCATGGAGCTATTCAAATTCTGAATCTCAAGGTTCAGATTCCAGCTCCTTGGGGGCAGAAAGTTATGGGCACAAGCCGAAAATCATAATTGGGCTGCTTAGATTTATGACCATGATTCTGCTTGCTTTGAAGAAACTTTCTCACAATAAATACTTGAAATGTGCCATGTTTGCTTGTGGTCAGTCTTCCCGGATGAAGGATTGGCTGAGCCACCAATCCTGGCTTCTTCTCTATTTCTGTGTCTGTATTCTCTCAGTCCCCTTCTGGCCTGGTTTGGCAACCTGAATCAATGGCCATGCAGGTCATGACAAATATTATATTGGCCATCTCTATATCATATATTCATTTCTATAATCATTGACCATGCCATCTAATCAGATGTTTTTGCTCATTTTTAATTGGGCTACTTGTTTGGTTATTGTTAAATTTTAAATATACTTTGCATATTTTGAATTTAATTTATTTATTAAATAAGTGTTTAGTAAATACTTTATTCTAATATGTGGATTGGCTTTTCATTCTCTTATTAATATTTTGCATAGAATTTTTTTTAATTTTAATAAAGTCCAATTTACCAATCTTTTCTTTCACTAGTCATACTTTTGTTGTATCAAAAACTCATGGAATAAACAAAAGTAAATTGAATTTTCACATGCCTCTTTTTCTAGGAGATTTATAATTTAGCATCTTATATTTAGGTCTATGACGAATTTTGAATTAATTGCTGTGTATGATGTGAGTTCTGTGGGTAACATTAATTTTATAATTTCTATATAGACATCCAAATTTTTAGCACCATTTATTAAAGTCTACCCCTTCAGAAGTCAATTGTCTTTGCTGCCTTCACGAAGATCAGTTGAATATAACTATTTTTGTCTTATTTAAGAGATTTTTGTAATTTACCTCACATAAATCATATATAGTTTTTATTGAACATATCTGATTTTATTGTTGGGAAGCCACTCTTGAGCTATTTAGGTTCTACACTCAGCCTTGAGCCAAGGAAATTTTGGTTTGGCATTGCAAGTCATTTTGTGGGCTTGGACAGCTTACCTTCTAACTTCTTTGGCAGAAGAATATTCTTTGGAAAACATTTGAAGTTTTCCCCATATATAATAAAGCAAACGCGGGCTCTCGCACTCTCTCTCTCTTCCCAGTGTGGAAGCTCGACCCCTAAGGTCAAAGAGCCATCCCATGCAGACTTTTCAAAATTGCTTTCTGTGTCATGTAGTTTTTTTTTTTTTACCACCTTCTTTTCTTAGCTTGATGTCATGGCCATTCTGCCTCACTCAGAGGAAACCCAAGTTCTACCACCCACACAGGACATGGCTCAATGAGGGGTGCTGACATAAATGATATTGGATACTTTTTAAATTGAAACTCCAATTACTCATTGCTTATATCTAAGAAAACAAGTGATATGTTTATTAACCTTTAATCCTGTTACCTATGTATACTTAACTCATGATTGTAGTTTTGCAGTTGTTTCTTTGAAGTTTTCCATATACCTAACAATCTCATCTGCATACATGACTTTTTTTTTAATTTTCTCATCTGAATAATTTTTATATCTTTTTGTTGTTGTTGTTGTTCATTGTTTTACCCATGACTTACAATATGAGTCCAGTTTGAGAGTTGGGTAGGATTTTATCTGATCTGAGTGAATACAACCAGGTTTTCTTTTTAAAAAAAAATATATTTAATTTTTATAGATGTAGACGACACAACACAATGCCTTTATTTTTATGTGGTGCTAAGGATCGAACCCATTGCCTTACACATGCTAGGCGAGCGCTGAACCTCTGAGCCACAACCCCAGCCCATAACCAGGTTTTCAACATTACGTATGATGTCAGATATAGAGTTTTATTTTTTAGATAATCTTCATTAAATTGAAGTTGTTCCAATTTATTTTTAGTTTCCTGATAGTGTTTGACATGAATAAGTGATAGATTTTTCTAAATGTTTTTCTGTATCCATTGATATGACAATATATGTGCTTTATGTGTTAATATGTTGATGTGGTATGAATAATATTTGAAAACTGATCTGGCCTTGCATACTTGGGATAAATCTCACTTGTTCTTGGTTTGAAATAATTTATATATTACCATGTGTTTATCTAAATAGATGCAGAAAAATCATTAGAGAAAATTAAACACCCCTTCATGATAGAATTGCTGAGCAAATTAGGAAGATAATTCAACCTAATATAGGCAATTTATGATAAGCCAATATTTAATGTTATACTGAATGGGGAAAAACTGAACCTTTTCTCTATAATATCTGAAACAGGATAAGGATGCCCACCTTCACTACTTTAATTCAACATAGTACTGGAAGTCCTAGTTAGAGAAATTAGGCAAGAGAAAGATTCAATGGCACCAAAGTTGAAAAAGAGAAAGTCAAATGTCACTATTTGAAGTGACATGATTTTTCATACAGAATACCACAAAGATTCCACCAGAACCTACTAGAACTAATAACAGAATTTGGCAATGTTGTAGGATACAAAATCAATATAGAAAAACTGGTTACATTCCTATATGTCAGTAATGAGTCAGCTGAATAGAAATCTCATGTATTATAACTAAAATAAACAAACAAAATAAATAAAATACCTAGGAATAAATTTAAACAAAGAGGTAAAGGATCACTAAAATAAAAATTATAAAATATTGATGAAAAATGTTGAATGAAACAGAATAATGGAAAGCCAGGTTCATAATTTGAAAGAATCAACATTTTTAAAATGTCCATACCTCCCAAAGTGC
Organism: Spermophilus citellus; assembly: GCF_964194105.1. Lineage (NCBI taxonomy): Eukaryota > Metazoa > Chordata > Mammalia > Rodentia > Sciuridae > Spermophilus > Spermophilus citellus. The sequence continues at coordinate 49,400,060 of NC_138189.1, forward strand.
TCTAGAGTTTCAATGAAATCTTTCTCAAAATGCCAATAACATACTTCACAGAACTAACTAACTAAATAAAATAAAATAAAACATGAAATTTTCATAAAACCACAAATAACCCCAAATAGCCAAAGACATTTTAAACAAAAAGAACAAAGTAGGAAGCAGCACATTCCTCTACTCCAAGATATACCACAAAGCTATAGTAATTATTAGGTATTGGCATAAATATAGACAAAGAAACAAATGGAACAGAATAGAAATAAATTTATCTGTAGTCTAATAATTTTGTTGTTGTTGAAAAGTTACTTAGAAAACAAGTTGGAGAAAGAAAAGTATCTTCAATAAACAATACCATATATATACATACATAGGGAAAAAAAACTAGATTCCTATTTCTCATCAGTTACCAAAATAAATAAATAAAATCTAAGATCATATTGGATTAAAGAGTTGAGGATAAGACTAAAACTACAAAACTTCTAATACAAAACATAGTAGAGTCCATCTAATCCAAGGGAAAAAAAATAAAACGTGTAAAATGCATGATCAATTATTTTGGTAACCAGAATGGTGGTTACCAGAACCTCATAATCTAGGGGAATGGTTTAAGTTTAATCAATGGGTCTTATATTACAGTTACAAGCAAGAAATTCTGATGTGCTTGTGTACTAGAGTGACTATCTCAGTATTATATCTAGATTATTTTCAGTATTATATCTAATGTTTTATGCTTTTTTACAACAGCTTTCTTTAAAGTCAATTTAACTGTGAAAAATAAGTAGAATAAGATAGTTCCCTCTCTTGAGAAGACATCATTAACTATTCTTAATAACTTTTTATAAAATATCAACAAAAAAGGAAATAAAACATTAATTTTATTTTAATGCCAAGAATATCTACTATGTATTGATACAATTAACAAAATCTAGTCTTCCTTTAGAATGTGAAACCAATAAAGTAAACTTCAGGAAAAAGTGGACAACTATATTGGAAAAACTTCAGGACATTGGAATAGGAAAGATTTGGGGTCCAAGACCTCAAATCTACAGGAAGCAAAAACAAAAATGGACAGGTAAGATTACATCAAACTAAAAATCTTCTACAAAGTAAAATAAATGATAACAATGAGGAAAAAATTTACAGAATGCAAGAAAATATTTCTAAACTATATATCTGATAAGGAATTGATATTTAGAGTATATAAGAAATTCCAAAAAATTGAAAAATTTAGGCAATAAATCTAAATAGACATGAAAATGTCTAGAAGACATTAGAAGAAGAAACAAAAATGATCAATAGATATATATAAAAAATGCTGTGCTCAACATCAATAAGCAAAATAAATACCAGAATATACTATTACCCCACTCTAATAAGAATGACTATTATTTAAAAAAAATAATAATGATAACAAGACTATGGAGAAAGAGTGACACTTGCACGTTGTTGGAGGTAATGTAGATTAGTACAGCCTTTATGGAAAATGCTAGGGAAGTTAACTCGAGATAGAAATAGTATTACCATAATATCTAGCAATCCCACTCATGGATACATACATATCCAAGGAAAAGAAATCAGCATGTTGGGGCTGGGGATGTGGCTCAATCGGTAGCGCGCTCGCCTGCAATGCATGTGGCCCGGGTTTGATCCCCAGCACCACATACAAACAAAGATGTTGTGTCCGCCGAAATCTAAAAAAAAATAAATAAATATTAAAATTCTCTCTCTCTCTCTCTCACTCTCTCTCTTTAAAAAAAAAAAAAAAAGAAATGAGCATGTCAAAGAATCTTCTGGAATTCCATGTCTACTGTAGTTCTATTCCCAACAGAGAAGACTATAATCTAAGTGTTCATCAACAGATGAATGGCTAAACAGAATGTGGTGCATATACATCATGGAATATTATTCAGCTATAAAATGAATGAAATCCTGTCATTTCTGACAACATGAAACAAAATGAAAATCAATGTGTTAAGTAAAATAAAGTAGCCACAGAGAGACAAGTATGCATAATTACAATTATATTTGGAATCTAAAAAGTTTGAGCTCATAGAGAATAAGACTAGAGCTGAGCACAGTGGTGCTTGCCTATAATCCAGTTACTTGGGAGGCTAAGGCAGGAGGACCACAAGTTCAAAGTCAGCCTGGATAACTTAGACTGTCTCAAAAAGAGAAAATTAAAAATGTCTGAGGACATAGTTTAGTAGTGTTGCACATGCCCAGCATATACAAGCTAGGGTTTGATCTTTAGTACCACACACACATAAAAAAAACTGAACGCAGAATGGTTTACCAGAACCTAGTAATCTAATGGGATGGGTCAAGTTTGATCAACAGGTCTTATATTACAGATACAAGCAAGAAATTTTGATATGCTTGTGTAGTAGGGTACTATAGGTAACAATAATAAAATATGTATTTCAAAAAAATAGAATAAAATATTTTGAAAGTATTCACTATAAAGTAATAATAAATTTTGGATGAGAGAGATGTATTTACCCTGATTTAAACATTATACAATGTATACATAAATTGAAGCCTCACATGACATGTACATTAATATGTATAACTTTTATCTTTACCTGGGACATAAAAAGTTAATCAGTTTTTTTAAACAGAAGGAAATTATTTCTAGATTATAAGGAATAAATAAAACTTTGATTTTAAAATAAAAATAATATATAAATTGGAAGGAAACTGCTGAATACAAAAAACAATACCACAAAAACCTCATAAAGCAGTCTGAGAAGAAAAAGAGATTATGTTCCAAAGAGCAACCGTAAAATTGGCTATTACTCCTTGTAAAAACAGTATAAGCCAAAGGAAAATGGATTGAACATATTCAGTTTCTGAAGATTGCCTTTTCAATGTGACAATATTTTAGATTGCAAATATTATGGTTTTGTTGTTTGCAATTGCAGAAATACATTTCCCTAGTTTATCTTAAAACTATTAAAATCTTTATTACAGGTTGAAACAGAGAAAAATTTGAGAAATTATCACTTTATTTATAATTTCAAAGATGAATTTATCTTCAGAAGGTTCATCCTAACCCCCTTTTCATCTGATATAGAAGAATAGTATCTAAAATAACATCACATTAATTGGATCAACATTATAGGTGGTACAATTTGTTCTTAAAGTGAGGTTAAAGTATATATTAAGTGCATATATACTTCAAGATACATTGTAGAATAATGAAAGAAAAAAATGATACAGCTATTATAAACTTACTAAGTAACTAACATGAAGTTCTGGGGGAGGTTGAGAATAGGTTGTTTAGAGAGCAGAAGTGAGACAAGTGCTGGTTTGGTATGTATGATTTTATAATTTGGACAGATTTTACAGGACCTTTAAATGTAAGACACAATCTCTTAAATTATTATAACTGTATCCCGAGATTAAGAAAGTTACTTTTAAATGGCAATTCAAATTTCCTACAGTTGTTATAGCCTGTTAAAGGGAATTACATCTGTAATCAGATAAGGAAGGGACTTCACGTCTGTCACTGTAGAAAGACCTATGAGTTGACTCAAAAAAATATTTCAAGTTTAGCCTCCATAATTATCGACTATGGCAATGCTATAAATAATACTATCTGGAACATTCATACTCTTTTCTTTTACGTATAAAAACAAAGAATCCAAGAGTTTTGGTAACTGAGTTTTCCAAGGTTACTTAGGGAAAAATTTAGGATCTTCGTAACTTCCTCTGAGCTTCCAATCAATTGTGTTTATCTTTCCTTCCTGAAGTTGTTTTAATTTCTTGAATAACTTAATATACCTGGGAGTTTAGTGTAATTAATCCCTTTGATTAAATGAGTCAGGTAAGTTCAGATAACCTACAATATATGATGCAGAAAACTTTTTCTTGATTGCTGTTCAATTAGAGATAAAAAAAAAAAAAAAACACCTTGAGACCAGCAAGCTAACTGCTGCCTTCATAAGCTTTCCTTGTCTCTTAGTAATAATGTCACCTTCATAATTTTATATGTAACATAACTAAGTAATCAAATTTTCTTGAGTTTATACATTTAAACAGATGTGATGACTTTTTCCTCTGTCTAGAATAGTAAATTTCAAGGACAGAGCGATTTTATCACTCAGTTCAGAATGTTTGTTTCAATTGCTTTCAGGGAGAGAGAAATCTATGTTTATTACAACTTTCATAAAATTTTAGAGCCTTTAGTTTCAGAGAACACATTTCTGCATTCAGTTCTCCTATTAATAATACCAAAGACCAACTCAAAACCAGAGTTCACATACATCTCTTTATCAATCTCAACAATTACAAGGACTTAATAACTCCATGTCACAAGAATGATTCTCATCCCCTTAACTTTTATAGCTTTTGTGTTTGAAGCTACCACTGTGTGGGAATCTGCATGGGAGACAACTATCAGTCTTTTCTCTTCAGTTTCTGTTTTATTTGTTCAGATCAACATTACAGGTTCACTATTGGTTTGAAACTACTGTTTATGTGGTTGCATTTCTAATATCGTATTTTCATTTAGATGTTTTCACTGGAGAAATTTAAGCCAGTTACTCATGAACTCAGCTGCTGGCTGGAAAGATTTTTTTGAGAAGATGGAATTAAAAGACACAGCTGGCTTATCTGATTTCCTCTACATTCCATTTTTGCTCTAACCTATTATTCATTATAAATGCTAAAAATGACTAATACCAATTCTGAGTGCATTACAACCCCTGGATGCCAAGTAACAATAGCTTGCAAGTGCTATCCTGGGTTAAATTTACAGCTTTTTAAATAACCTGGCTGCCTAGTCCAAATTCACGGTCCTTTCACTGGTTCTGGCTTCTGTTTTTCCAGCAGACTTTTTGGTTGATATGACAATCATTTTTATAGTTAATCTCTGCCTCTAATCATTGAGAAATTAAATTTAGAAAGCTCGATTTCCAAATAGTACACAATATTTATCTTTGTTATAAAATACAGAGTTCCTCTTAAATAATTTCCATAAATTGTCACCAAATTAAAATAGAAGGTTATATTTAAAAATACTTTTATAAGATGTTTTGCACTTGAGTCATTATCAAGCAAGTTTTGAGTTTATTTGTGCTGCTATGATCATAATGACAAAGACACGGAAGTGACATATACTGAGTATATGGCCTATTTTTAGTAACTTGCTATGTTCTTACTGATACCAAGTTGTTTTTCTAATCAGTAAAATAGAATGCCATATATTTTTAAGCTTCATTCCAGATATTTAAAAATAACCAAATATTGTTATAAAATAATTCTATATTATGATCCAATTCTGTCAAAAATAATAGATAAAGAAAATAAACATTGCTCAATATTCCTGGTATTCTGTCCTAAATTCATTAAGCAGGATACTTGATGTATTCTCAAAGATTATAAAATTGCATGAATAGTACAACTATTTTCATTATAATCACTTTACATTACAATTATCCTACCCTCCTTTTATTTCCTGAATCTAAAATTAAGAATTTTCAACATGTGTATATGATACTAATTTGTGTACTTCTCGATCCAAGAAGAAATTATTAATTCTAAGCACATGTGCTTTGATGTAAATAAAAAAAAGTTTATAGTTTTAGGTTTCTCTAAAGAAATGCAGAGAATTTTTTTTCTAGCATATAGTATTAGTGATGATTGGCTAGTCAGTGGCTCATCAGTAGTATAATTTTAATTTCAAAGTAGACTAATAGGAGTTGACTGATGTCTGCCTGTGCACATTCTTAAGTGATAATAAGTATAGAATTACTCGTTGATAGAAGCTTATGTCATAAGCTGACTGTCTAAATGATGAATATATAATGAAATTAAACAGAATTGAGACAGATGGTTCTAGCTTTTGATAAATGTGCATATCTTCATAATCAGATAATAAGTCTGTTGCCTGGAAGATCAATTGGGATATAATAACTTTGAAAACTAAATCATTTCATTGTTTGGCATTTATGAGACATGGTAAAAAGCAAATTCCATTTTAATTTACTTAAAATATTGCTTATTGTCTTCCTAAGCAGTTGATTAAAACTAGAAAGGCAGATATTGTCATTTTGTTTCCTTCTCATATAAAATTATTTATTTTGCTCTATATACATTATCAAATCATTTCAAAACAAAGTCTTGTAGATTGATGATTCCTCCTGAGTTAAGAAAGGGAAATAAAACAATGTATAAAATGTTTTAAGTCAAATATCAAGTATTAATGTAATAGAAAATGATAATAAAACTGTAAAACTTATCTGAGATTTTTATTCCTTTTATATAAATTGATGAAATGGAAAGATATCAGCATGGTTGATTATTCTATGAAGATACTTGGATATTTGGAAAATTAGTGTTTGGTTTTCTATACTAATTTTTTCAAATAAAATTCACATGCAAAATTTTAGTGAGACTGTGTGAAATACAAGGTGTTTGGTTAATAAATCTAAATTGTAAGAAGTTTATTTTGGGGAAATGTTTGTTTTGCTTTTAGGCTGCTTAAATATTATGTATATTTTTAACTTTCTTATGTACCAATAATGCTATAAACGACTTTCAAAATAAATTTAATGATTCAACATCATGTTTTATAATGTCTCATATTATCTAATAGTACAACTTTATTTTGAGGAATGTGTTGTTGATATGCAGTTGCATGATTTATTTAACTTCTCCTTTTGTCCAATACTTGATTGCAGAACTTACATTTTACTAAGTTCAACTTAAACTACAATAGTATTTATAAATTCTTATTTTTCAAATGAGTTGCATCTAAGTTATTCTGTTTTCAACAACCAGATTGACAAAACAACTACAAATTAAATCCATTTATTTCTAATGATTATTAAATTGACAACATGTAAGGGATAGCTTGATTATTTAAAAAATTCTTTTCTTCATCACAATCTTGCTATTATCCACAACACCAAAATTTTATTCTTTGCTATATCCTTACTAAATCCTAGTCAACAAATTAAACAAATTCCTTCTTCATTCAGATCACTTACTTTAATTTATAGGAAAAAAACTAAAAGGCATGAGTATTAGTTTTAATTCATGAAATCCAATGGTTTAAAAGTGAAGTCTTTCTTAAATGAGGAAATATAAAAAATACTGATATTAAGAAAATAAATGCAAAACATGAAAATATTCTCTGCCTCTACCTGATGGTATTTATGGAAATTAGACAACATTAGGTGTCAGAGGTGTTACTCTCTACAGGTATGTTATAGGATGAGAAGAATTCTGAAAAATTATGAATTTCACTGCACATTAGTGAAGAGTATTCTGCCTCAGAGTATTGTTTTGTTTCTGAGATAACAATTTTGTTCTCATTGCTCATGATATATTTTTTAAAGTCCTAATTACTTCTTATTTGGAAAGATGTTGTGTTGATCATTTGGAGTCACATGAATTAATTTATTTTAATCCAATTCTTCTTGATATACATATCTTAATGCCTTGACTTTCATAACCAAGTACCTTAGCAATTTGCTATGTCACAGTTCTGTAGACAAGAATTATGAATCAAAGGGTTGTCAGGACCAATGTCTCTAGGAAACATGTAGGAAAGTTCCACCTTTTCTTTCCTTAGCTTCTGATAGACCTAGAATTTCTTGGAATATAAAATCATACTCAGATATCTATATGTCATTCTTAAATTTCTTTACCGGTCCTTCCCTCTGTGTGCATCTGTTTCTGTGTCTAAATTTCTCATTTTTATCAGGACACCAGTCATATTGGATTAAGGTCCACTCTAATATACTCATTTTTAAAACATTCTCATCTTTACCTGACTACATCTACAAAGACTTATTTCCAAATAAGGTCAGATTCAGAGATGTTACAGAGAAGGGCTTCAGCATATCTTTTTGGGAACACATAATTTAGTCCTAAAAGTGTCCAAGAATTTAACTACAGAAATGTTACTTTTCTTTCATTTATTTTTCACCATTCCATTTTTTTGCTACTAATCTTATGCATTTACTATATTCTCCACCCTTTCCTCAAAAATGAATTAATATTGGTTAATGTTGACTTCTGATTTATTTCAACATGCATTTTTCTCTATGACTGAAGTTGGCTTCTCAAAAAGATGATGAAGGAATAAAAAGCTTTCTTGAATTCCTTTTCTAATATAAAAGTCTATTATCAAGAAAATGTGCAGATTGGTATGTTTAATTTTCAGCTAAAAGCCCTTAAAGACATAGTATTCATCAGTTCATCATGTAGAATTATTTATTGAATCTCTGCTATATATTCCAGGTCCCAGGGGTATGATAGTAAATACGGCAGAAAAGGCTCACATCCCATGAGAATTTAGTTCTATTACTGTGTAGCCAGATATCTAAAAATAATGTATTAGATTGAAAAGTGCTAGGAAAAAAGTCACTGTCATGTAATGAATGGTAAAGGAAGTTTCCTTAGTTTTATTTCTGAAAAATGAAAAATCATTGAAAACCAAATTAGGAGAACTAATGAAAACACAAATCCATTACATGCAAAACTCATTAAATTCTAAGGTACAAATATCTTTATAACATTGCCAAAAGCAGAAGGTTGTGGGACTGGCGTGCATAAGAAATAAAAAAAAGAAAGTTCATGGTTTTAGGTCTTAGCAAAGATCTGCTAAGGGAAGTGCTAAGATCCAGAATTAAAATACCAAACAATAATAAATGATGGCTAGGATGTAGGAAAAATTCATCCTGTGCACTATTGGTGGGACTGTAGACTAGTACAACCACTCTGGAAAGAAGTGTGGATATTCCACAAAACACTTGGGATGGAACCACTATATGACTCACCCATCCCACTCCTTGGTATTGCTCCCAAAGAGCTAAAATCAGCATACTATAGCAACAATTTCTCAGTGTTTATAGCAGCATTATTCACAATAGCCAAATTACAAAATCAACCCACAGGCCCAACAATAGATGGGTTGATTAAAAAACCATGGTGTATATACAAAATGGAGTTCTACTCTGCCATAAAGAACAATGAAATTATGGTGTTTGCTGGTAATTAATGGAAATGGAGAACATCAGGTTAATTTTAAAACAAAAGCCAGTCTCAGAACCTCAAAGATCAAAAGTTTTCTCTCATATGTAGCAGATAGAGTAAAACAAAGAAAAGGAGTAGATAAGGACAGGATATCAAAAAGTTTGTAGAGGAAGTAAAAGGGATGCCGTGCAGAATGGATTCTTAAAAAATCATGTTACGAGCATACATAAATAAAGCACAGGGAATTTCACCTTTTTGTGTAAGTAAAAAGAAACCATCAAATATTAATAAGTGGATGAGCGAAAGGAAGTAGAGCAGAGAGAGGATGGGAGGGAAAATGGGGGAATCATGAACTGAAATCAAATTCCATGCATGTATGGTTGTCAGAATGAACTCAACTACTACATATGGCTATAAAGTTCTAATTGAAATATTTAAAATTCTCATCCAACTCTGAAGGAAGACAGAAATAAAAGGGGAAGGACAGACAGAGGGAGGAGAGAAGGGAAAAGGTAGGAAAGATCGGATAGGAAAAAGAGAGGGAAGAAATATAAATTTAAAAAAAATCTGAACAGTCACAATATGGCAGCTTGTTAAATAAAAATACTATTCATCCTGGTGAATACCTGACTGTAAATAGAACAGCTGTGATCTTGGTCAGTCAGTACATTCTGGACTGTTTTCGTGTTGTTATTTTTCTGTTGTTATTTATTTGGTTTTTGTCTTAGTGAAATAAGATAGTGACAATACTTCATAAAACACTTAATTCTAAAGGAAGGAATTGTTTTAAGAAAACAAAACACATACACTAGGTCTGGAACTCCAAAGCTAATGTGATGCAAGACCCTCCTGAGATGCAGTATGCATGGCCAACCTCATGTCAGATGCACCAACATCTGTGTACGTGTTTAGTTTTACTCTCCCTTTATCAGCTCCCTCTTCTAATTAAACAAGTTTCCGTCCATCAGAGCTTTCCTTGTGCTTGGTCTACCACAGTCTGTCCTGCTTCAATCTACATCAGAATCTTCTAAGTGCTGCTTCCAATACTCTTAGTTTCATAGTGTAAGGACTTCTTAATCTAAACTAGTAAGAAACAATTAGGTTTCTCAAGTTGTGTCTTTTGAGACAGGAGACATCATAATTTATGGGGCAACTTATCTATTTCTTGTTCTTTGGGTAAAGCATCAGCTCTGGTTGATTTAGATGCTCTTAATAGGAATAACATTAAATAAACATAGAAGGTAATATAATGTATCTACTAAAAACACACCTTTAACTTAGTAGGACTTAGTAACTTAGTAACTTTTCTTCCAGTACTTAGAAGGTCAAAAAGGCAAGCACTTATACATTGCTAGTGAATCCACAAATTGCCACAGCTTTATGGATTTGGCATCTGCTAAAATTCCAAATGCATATATATTCTCTGATTTAGAATTTCTATTTCTGGGAATCTCTAAATGCAATCATGTCAGTGAAAATTATTATGTACAATTTGAAACATAGTTTATAATATCAATACTTGGAAGTAATCTAAGTTTCCATTAATCAGGGTCTCATTTAATGATGGATGCTTAAGTTATTTTAAAGAATATTCTGCTTAAACAAAACATATTATTTTTTTAAAAAAATGACTTTAAATTATCTCTTAAAGTTAAAATATCTTTTGAATTTTATTAATTTAAAAACCATGAGGTACAAATTATTATGCAAATTATAGAAATGTATATAGATAGATTTTTTTGATTGCATATATTTAAATATTTCAAACATAAAGAAACTGACAGTACTTGTTGTTCTTAGGTGCCACTCCAGGTGACCGGGAGACAGTTATCTGGAGAAATTTTAAATTCAGTTTTAAATACCCGAGTGTCAACTTATCCAAATATAACAACCTATTTGAACACTCCACTGATAATTTTCAATATCGCCATAGCTTATAAAAAGAATAAATTATAGGAAGTAAGGTTCACACCATTTATGAGACTCTTAAAATCTCTCGAGATGATGTTTTGGATAAGTAGGCAGATTTAAGACATAAGTAAAATTGTTACTATTTGCATAAATTTGCCAATTTGGTGGATAAAGGGGAAGTGGAATAAAATGAGAGGTAACAATTGTAAGTCTCAGAGCTTTGATTTGATCAACATGATGAATGATGAACATACTTGAGAGACTGGATATTTTAGGGAGATAAGTGTGGTAAAGAAGGTAGAATAAAACAATGTCAACTCTGGAGATGAGAAATGGATCATAGTGGGAATTTTATGCATGCACAAATGTTCCATATGATAAATCAGTGTGCATGTGATTGCCTGACATACTTTAAGACACTGTTAGATAAAATATGAGCAGAGCAGTCATCCACTTGCTTTCACAGTGACTGTGGCCCTATGGAGGGAACTAAGGAGAAGCTTGCTTGAAAAGACACTGGGGTGGGAAGAGACCATGAGCACAGACTGACTAGAATAAACAAAAAGGCTTAAGGTAGAAAGAAACAAAGATAATAATATGGCTGAAGCAAAGAGGAAGGCATGAGCTACAAAATGAAAGGTCTAAGAACCATAGAAACATGTTAAGTTTGTTTTTTGCAAGAATTAAAAAAATAAACAAATCCTAAAATATTCCTTCCCCCCCCGCCACACACACACACACACACACACACACACACATATCTTTTAAGTGCTGCTTCCAATATTCCAAGTTTCATAGTATATATGTACATATATATGTAATGACATATTGCTATTTTAAAAACTTTGCAAATATTTTATTTTTATATTTAATAATTGATTTTCTTTGAATAACTAAAGTTTTCCAGAAAAACAAATATATAATTAAGGCAGCTTTATAAAATAGCAGTTCTCTCAATATGTTTATTTTTGAAAATGTAGAGCTTTAAATGCAAACATAAATTTTAAATTAACATGACACACACATGACAAATGAATCAAATTTTCTTTGGGAAATCTCAGTATAATGTGAGTGTTAAAACTATGGTGATAAGGGGAAAAAGTAATTTACTTAAGAAAATGGACAAGGCCCTCTGAGACAAAAATGATAGGCTAGGAAGCCTCATGTTCATGCTGAGTGTTTTATATAGGTACAGCTTCTTCATGCCAGGCAATGGAGCAACAAGGCATATATATTTACATTTTGTCATATGGTGGCAATTTGTATCCATTTGTACTTAAAATGAGATTATGCCAATTTATTTTAAGCTATACAGTAATTCACATAAAAACCTATACCATTTTTATAGACTCAGTTATATGATAAGTATTATTAAGACTATAAAATAATGATACATTGTCAAATTACTTTCAAAATTAGACTTCAGTTTGGAATTTAATCATATGACCCTTCATTATTTCTTAATTAAAAATGCCCTTGTGATTTATCTCACAACAACTTTTGAAAATTTCTGGACTTGAAATATTACAAAGAATTCTTTATTAAATATATATCGATGGTATGGTTTAGACAAGGTGCTTATAAATCCTTAACAGAGACCAAATGAACCCCATTCTCCCATCTTCCTCCTTTCCTCTCTCCTCTAGTCTTTTGGTAGATTTCCATGTGTTTAATAATGCCTACCAAAGATAAAATGTTAGTACATTACTGGGTTACAATTCGTAATAGAATTCAATTCCAATTTTATTGTTCTCTAAATCCATTTGGTTTAAACTCATTCCTAAATCCTTATAGATGCAAGTACAATAAATAACATATTTTCTTCAACATCTGTGAGTAATTTGCCCAGATAAGAATCAATTTATATACACTGCATTAATTTTTTTAGGGCTGGTATAAGAAAGTACCACAAACACCATGACTTTAAACCACAGAAGTTTATTCCCTTACAGTTGGTACAGTTGGAAATTTGAAATCAAGGTATAGGCAGGGCTATCCTCCTTCTGAAATCTCTAGAGAGGTCCCCTTCTTTCCTTTTCCAGGTTCTGGTAATCTCCAACATTTCTTGGCTCATGGCATCATAACTTTAATATCTACAAGCATCTTAATAGGGAACATCAGATACCCTTCAGATTACTGCCTTCACTATTCAAAATGTAGGCAAGGAAATTCAATTGATTATTGATACTGATTCCAGCTAATTTAAGCAATAAATAAATAAATACATTCAAAACTGGTATTATTTAAACTTACTTATTTGCATGTCTATTGCAAATAAAAAATGTTAACCATTAGTATTTCTCTTTTCTCATGGATGTATATAAAACTTCCGAGACTCCATCATTTAAATGAATTTTGAATTCTCTGGGAAAAAAATATGTTGAATCAGGCTTCTTCATTGGTCAATTTAATAATCTCATCAGTTTCTTCATTTGTTTTCCTATTTCCCCAGTCCATACTTCACACAGAAAACAAAGATATTTCAAAAAAATTGAATCCAATCATTCTCCTGCATTAAAAAGATTTCACTATATTTTAAAACATATGTTAAATTAATCCTTTTCCATACTATATTAATTTTCTAGGACTTATATAATTAAGTCCCACTGACTGTAGCTTAAGCAACAGGTGTTTGTTTCCTTACAGTTCTAGATACTGGAAGTCAAAGATGCATGTGGGGACAGGTTTGCTTTCCTCTGAGACCTTACTCATGGCTTATAGACATCCATCTCCTTGCTGCCTCTTCCCTGGCCCTCCCTATGTGCACAGGTGTCTCCTCCTCATCTTATAAGACCACCAGTCATATTGGATGAAGACCTTTCCTTAACAGAGTCATTTTAACTTAGTCACTTATTTGAAGACCTTATATCCAAATATGATTATATCCTAAAATGCTAGGGATTTTGTAGTCAATAAGAATTTTGGGAGACACAATTCAGCCTACAATACATATTTTATTTAGGTCCTGTATTAAAATGATTTGTACTTACATCTCCAACTCTTTTTCATGTTACTCAGTCCATTTTGTGGTATTATAACAGAATACCATACATTAAGTAATTTAAAACATACACAAATTTATCGACTCACAATTCCCAAGGCTAGTGAAACTGGAGTTTTGAGATGAAACTGGATTCTCTACTTCTGTTGGCAGGTGGGTTCTACATAAGGTTGCAGGCTTCTGCAGCCCAGAAGTGTTATAGCTCTTCATGGTGGGCCATGCCCTGCAGAGTTGCAGCAAAGTCCAACAGCTCACCATCAATTTTTTGTTCTTTGGGATTCTTGTCTCCTGAATTCAAAGAATGAACTCCACAAAGCAGGAAAAGTGAGTGCCGCAGCAGGATTTATTGAAGAACAGGATCATAAGTCTTGTAGTATAAGAGGGGACCCGATAGTAGACTTTCTCAGGCCTGCTATGCTAGTCTCAGGGTTTATATAGCACTTGATTCCCTGTGTTTGGTCCAAACTTATGCTAATTATAGTTTGGAAACATACTAATGCTATTGGTCAATTCTTGAATCAGAACTGTCCCCGTTCCATTTTCTCCCTGATTTTGGAACTGAGAGGTTGAAGTCATTGATGTTCAATGGAGTGTCTGGAGCTGCAGAGTTGTGTGGAGAGTGCTTCTGCACTGGGCATCCCCACTGTATGCAGGCTGGGTGACCCTTCGTGGATGGGGTTTGGCTTGCCCTGGCTCACCTCAGAGATGGCCATCCTTGCCTCAGTCCTGCCACACCTGCATGGCAAGCTTCAAGTGGCCATGGGTTGTGCTTAACACCTTCATCCAATGCTCCTGGGCAGCCAGCTCCACTGGTCCACCGCCAATTCTCTGCAGGGGTCAGGAAGCCAACTGTTTGGGATGGTAGCCTGGGAACCATGTCACTAGGAGGTGAAAATCAGGTGCGAGTGTGATCAGATTTTGTTGAAGGTCCTTTTCCTGCTTTGCTTATGGCTGCCTTCTTGCTGTGTCCTCATGTGATGTGAATAGAACAACTGTTGTTTCTTCTTCCTCCTACAAGGGCACCAGTCCCACTTTATCAAGAATCCACCTTTATGACTTCATTGTACCTTAATCACCTCCTTAAAGACCCTGCTTCCAATGCAGTCACATAGGGGATTAGGCATTCAACATAGACATTGTGGAGCAATACCCTTCAGTCCATAGTTGGGACTAACATTATTGTAATTTTGTTAACCTTGAAACATTACCAGTTAGGAAAGAATCAGTTCAGACACTGAAATTCCTGTGTAAGGCTGACAATTTGTCAAATTTCAAGAACCTGGAACTGAAAACCATAGTCTTTCTTGAATATGAAGAAACATATTTCACTTTTCGTTTCAAATATTGAGAAAACTCTTCCTTTGAATGTGTGAATATAAGCAAGGATGATAAATAATTGGAATTTTTGTACATTGTTAGTAGGAGAATAAGGAGTAAGAATCACTTTGAAAATTCATGGTCCAGTATCAATTATAATTGAAAATACTTCATATTTGGAACATCTTTTTCTAAAAAGAGTAATAATAACTATAAAATAAAGGTTTCAATTTTTGTGTCCATGAGAGCTTTTTTGGAAAAAGTTCAAATGTCAAATGTGAGAATATTGGATAATTAAACTATGTTGACTTAATTTATAATAGCATACAAGTCAGAAAGGAAAAGGAGTTATCTATATCTGTTTTAACAATTTTGATTAATATCATAGACATTGTACTGAGAAATGGAAGTCAGAATGAGCAAAGCACATGTGAAAAATCAATATAACTAAGGTGATTTGTGTATTCTGTATGTTGTACTTAAGAACATACACAGAGTGAAGGAAGAATAAAGAACCACCATGAACTTGAGCCAAATTAAATACAAACAAAAAACACAACAATTTACTACATTGAATAATTGATACAAACTAAAGATAAAGAGATTTATTTTTAAAGGCACCAAGAAAAGCTTCTCATATTTTCAAAATCAAATATGAAATGGAAAGCTGTCTTCTCTGAGATGGACTAGGCCAATATTCTAGCTCCTCGACTTAGTAAGCACCAACGCCATCAGAATCCTACGAAAGCGGTTAATGTTCCTGGCATCATTCTTACCTCATAACTGTATCTAAAAGCCTTTGAAACAATTAGATATTCCCTCTCCCCCACTGCACTATTACCCAGGGAAAGAGCTGCAAATATCTTTAGATATGAGTTAAAGAACAATGTACAAAATGACTAGCAGTAATTTGCACTATTTTTATGTAATTTCCTCATTTCAAGTCCATTCAACAGCCTCCTTGTCAAACTAGATTACAAAGAAAAAGTACCTCCAAGTTTGTGAAAGAAGTGCCCTCATGCCGCAGTCTGGCTGGGCACAAAATCACGAGCCACTCACAGCCTTGTAGATTCAAACAGCAATTCTTTATTCCCGAACTCACACAGGCACTCTACACACGTTCTGGGGAAATCCACGTTCTGGGCAAAATCCATGTACTCCACCAGGCTCTAATCAGCAGGATATGCCCTATTCCCAGCAGGGTACACCTTAAACCTGGAACCGCCCTAAACACAAGGAGTGGGATACTCCCTAAAACCTGATCTGCCCTAAACCTGGATCTGCCCTGGTCCTTGAGCAAGGTCACCTTACTCAAGCATACATGCAATGTCACTGCAAATGACCTGGGTCCAAAGGCAAGCCCATTCATTCCTACTTGGCAATGGCCCTCAGCACCCTCATCCCCAGGACATTTCAAATTTTATCAATCTATTAATGTTCTTCTGGTTTATTTTTCCTGCTTTTCCTCTATTACTATGCAAATATGAACAGAATTTAACATAGTTTATTTTTGAACTGAGAATTTATTTTGTTTTTAATTTTAAAAGACTGCCAAATTTTCTATACCTAGGGATTATGACTAGGTATTGAGCTCACTTCTCTTTCTAGACAGAATAAAACTAATTAAAAGGTGATATCACTATTATATTACTCATACAATGTTGAATTTGATAATCTTATTAATCTGTATTAAAGGACCACAGATTCAAATCACACATTCTACATAAATCTTTTCTGCAAATGATTTTATGCTAATTTAGGAGTTTTTTTTCTAATTAGATTGTTCAGTTTCAGTTAATTTAATTTGGCAGACACTGTTCAACCATAACAATTCTTATTTCTTGTTGCTACCACACTTTTATTAATATCTGCCTCAAAAATTGCTCTTAAAAGATACATTTTGACCATTAGACTGCAGTTTGGTTTTGCTTCCTTTAGGGGCTTTCTAAAAAAATTGTGTTTGTGGTAAATTGTATAATATTGCAAGAATTGTAGCTAATTCACCTGTTTTTCAGGACTTCTTTCAGGTTCTTGTGAAATAACCTCTGCAGAAAATGAATTAAGCAAGTAATTTGACTTATTTTTATACTGTTTGCACACAAAGCAAACATTTCAACTGTCAATGTCTCTCTTCTTTATTTCATTTTCTTAATTTAGCCTGGTAATCCACTGAGACAAATAAATAGAACTATCATCCTGCGTGCTAAAAGTTTAAGCTATAAAACAAAGATTTTTTAATGGGCAATTAATAAAGTTATTTTTAAACTTATTTAAGGTGTACTTAGTGTTGAAGAGAATAGTTTTATCTAAGGTACTCACTCTTTTCTGAAATTCTTTAGTCATTAGACACATTCTTTCTGATATATGTTCATATCCAAGTTCCTTTTAAATTTCAAGTACAGATATAAGCTACTCTTTAAAATGGTAAAACAACTTTACAACCCAAATAATATTAGTCTATGCAGTACTTTAAAACAGATTTCAGATGTATGCTAATAAATGTTTTGTCTCCTTACTGAATTTAGCTCTGAAATATTGATGTCTCCCATTAAATAAAAATTTAAGTGAAAATTCAATGAAAAATAATCAATGGTCAAAACTTATGAATACTTTGTGTTGATTTAACTGAAATAATAATATCTAATTCTAGTATATTCCAAGTCAAAACAAAATCTGTTATTTTACAGAACTCTATTATTGTCTGTTTTATTCAGCTTTTTCGCTTCTGTGACTAAAGGATCTGACCAGCACTGCTGTAGGGAAGGAAAAGTTTATTTGAGGGCTCACGGTTTCAGAGGTCTTAGTCCAGAGAAGGCCGGTTCCATTCCTCAGGGATTGAGGTGAGGCTTAACATCATGGCAGGAGAGGGTGGCAGAGGGTGGCAGCTCACTGCATGCTGATCAAGAAGCAGAAAGAGAGAGAGACTTCAGCTCCAGATACAAAATATATACCCCATAGCCACAATTAACACAATTAACCAATTAACCACTTCCTCCATCCATACTCCACCTGCCTCTAGTTACCACTCAGTTGTCTCATCAGGGATTAATTCACTGATTGGGTTAAGATTCTCACAACCCAATCATTTCTCCTCTGAAACTTCTTGCATTGTCTCACAAGTGAGCTTTTGGGGGACACCTCATATCCAAACCATATCATTGTCCATACATTAATTCCTATTTATTTACTCTATAGAAATTTGGGGGTTTTTCTCAAATATACACTTTATTGAAAAAAAAAAAGAATATCAGAAAAAAAATTTTGCTAAGTTTCTGAGGATCTCACTAAGTTGCTGAGACTTACTTTAAACTGCTACCTCAGCCTCCTAAATCTTTGGGACATGGGAAGAGGCATGCACCACTATGGCTGGCTTAATCATAGACCCTTTAAAATTTTTATTACTCATATTTTTACTTACTTAGATTATACTGTATGCAAAGTTCCACTTGTTATGCTTTCTTAGATTATTTTACAGCCTTCATGAAGTAGTTTCCTTGTCCCCTTTTCTATTATTATTATATGCAACTCCATTCTTTTTTGTCCACAGGTAGTGATCGGTAGACTGGGAAAGGATCAGAATGGAAAAGAGATTAATGAACTTCTGCTAATGAAGGAGCATAGTACAACCTTTAAACAGACACCAAAGACGTAAGGGACGTTAATATTTCAGTTATAGTTCCACCATATAAACTAAACTATACAATTTAATGAGAGGATTCAATCTTATACTATTAGCCAGGTGGTTAAATATGTTATGGTCCTTCTTCATCTGACTTGGCTCAAAGTTGAACAGGTGGAGACTTGTAAAAGTGAAAGGAATAGGACAAAAAAAGGAAAAGTTGAAGTCCATAATAACAAAGCTGAAAACTGTATTGGTCTCACACTGCCTTCAGTTTTTCAAATGTGGTGATAGAGGTAACTTGCCAAAGCAGCTGGCCACTTCCATCATAGGATGAATATGCCCTTGATCCACATGTTAAAGAAACTAAAGATGGTCATTGTTACGGGAGCCTCAGACCCAGAAGCTATTGCTTCAAATCAACAGAGTAAAATAGTATTTTATCAGAAAGTTCATGAACTGCAATAAGGTGTGGTTACTACATCTACCTTTGCAGTATTGCTAGGGCTCCCCTTGGTCTTCCAAAATTTCAAATTGACTCAGCCTAAGTTCACTCAGAAGAATGTATGGATGGTAATTATTTAAAAAAAACATAGCTTCAGTTAAATTTTTTCTTTGTTTACTTTTATCTCCCATCTGTCTTTTCAAAACCAATAATCTTTAATCAAATGCTTTCCCTGCCTCCATATATTTATCTTCTAAATGAAATGTATTGCGAGCAGACCTTTAGAGTTCACGATGAAGTCTATTACTATTTTGTAATTGAGGCTGTTAAAAAAATCCAAAGGAGTTGATAGATATTTGAGAAGAAACATTTGCCTATGGGACCCAAATTTTCCTCAGGATATAGGAGTTATTTATATACACTTGCCCATTATAAACATTGAGGGAAGGTACACAGAGGATAGGAAGCAATGATAAAACACTCAAGAGTGACATCATTTGCAAGGGTAGTGTAATCAGAAATAGGCTGACAGACTACTGTGATCCTTGAGATTTTGATGCTGTCCATTGATCACAATTGGTTTGTCTCAATATCCACCAGGAAACCTTTTGCACCTCAGGCTTCCGTAATCAATTTTAATTTAGGTAGTTAATAATGAATTCTTGTTAGATCAGCAGATTTTGAGAAGTCTTGCACTGAATCTTTTATCAAAATATGATTATTGGAATCTACTTTACCAGTTAGTTTTTCTTTCTTTAGTAAAAAATAAAATCCAAGTTAGTCATTTAGCTAATTTTTTTGCAGAGAAAGGATCTAAAAGTCACAAAGAGCATGTCATGAGAAAGCAATAAAAGCCTTGTGCAAATGAAACCCATGAATAAAGATAAATAATGGGAAAACAGAGGTTTAAGAAAGGAGAGAGTACCTTGTCAATAACTGTAACTCAGAGATTACTTGCTAAGCAACTATTGTTTTTATTTGCAAGTCTAGGGCAAAGTGTGAATGTGTCATGAATAGATATTATGAATGAGTCTAATTTAAGACTCCTTGGATATTTGGGGCTTCATGTGTTTCATGAGTACTTACTTGATGCATATTTAACTCTTTTTATCCTTTCCTAAGATCAGCGGGCTCATGAGCTACTTATATGCTTCTTACATCTTTTATCATTTAATTTGTGCTATTATTGATTTCTATAATAGAATTGAATAGAGAAATAATAGAGTCAATATAAAATACAAATATATTGTATATATTTTTTTTCTATTTGACACAAATTATATATTAAAAGACAATTTTCCAAAAGAAAAGAAAAATATTTAAATGAAACAAGGATATTTAGTTCTTAGTCATACTAAACATAGTGGTTAAGAGAATGCTTTAGTTGAAGGATTAAATTTAGTTTAAAGACTAAATGCTTTAGTTTAAAGACTGTAATTAGGGAGGTGGTATACTATTTCCAAAATGTTTTTTCCATATGAAAATTTAGAATACTGGAAAAATAATTAAGATCAACACTTTAAGTAAGAATGCTGCAAATTAATCATAGGCTTGCAACTATTGCAGGAATGCTTCTTAAAAAAATAACTCATTCTCAGAAGGAAAAAGAGTTTTATGAATTTTAACCTTTCTTTCTCTCTCTCCCTCTCCCTCATCCTCTTTTCCAGATCTCACCTTTGCAAAACAGCAGTATTTAAAATGTCCAGTTTAATTTTAAATAACAATAAAACATACAAAAATTCAAGAAAATATGGTTCACAATCACGAAAAGTAAATAGCAAGAGCTATTGTTGATGAAACCCAGATGAGGGAATTACTAGACAATGTTTTTATAAATAGTCAGTTGTTATAAATATTTTCAAAAAATACAGGAAGCCATGTTCAAACAATTAAAAGGAATTGTAAGAACAATGTCCTGCTACATGGAGGATACCAACAAAAAGTTATAAAATTATCTAAAAGAGCCAAGTAGAAATTCTGAACTTGAAAAATAAAATAAACTGAAAGTTTTTAAAAATTCACTAGAAAGTCTCAGGAACACACTTGAAATGCAAGAAGAGAAAAATCAGTATGCTTGAAAATAGATCAACTGAGAACATTTAGTCTAAAGAATCAAAAGGAAAAGAATAAAAATGAACAAATAGATTTCCAAATTAATAAAATGTAGGAAACCATCAATTGTATAAACATAAGCATAAGATATGTTCTAAAGATAGAAGGTAGAGGAAGAGAAAGAATATTTGAAAAGTAATAACTGAAACATCTTAACTTAATAAAAGAATATATATCTCAAATGTATGTATGTATGTGTGTGTGTATATATATATATTCCACAATCAGGAATATATGTGTGTGTGTTTACACACACACACACACACACACACACACACACACACACACACACACACACTTATACCTGTTATGGTCTGAATATGAAGTGTCCCCCCAAGCTCATATGTGAGACAAAGTAAGAAGGTTTTGATTTGTAATGGTTGAGTTATAACAGCTTTAACTAACCAGTGAATTAATCCCTTGATAGAGATTAATTGTGTAGTAATTGAAAGCAGGTAGAGTGTGGCTGGAAGAAGTGGTGTCTGGGGGATTGTCTTTAGGGTATATATTTTGTATCTGGCCAGTGGAGTCTCTTTCTCTGCTTCCTGATGTCATATTGTGAGCCACTTTCCTCCACAACACCCTTTCACCATTTTGTACTTTGGAGTCAGAAAATTAATTTTAAAAATATTGATGCCTGTTAATATTAAGCTCCTCCCATCTCAGAGTCACAGAGATGTGGAGACTTAGGCAGTAATGACCACATTTCAAACAGATTCTCGAGAAAGACATTCTTAAGTTTGTAAAACTGACAAAAGAATTTTGAAAAGATTTATCTCTTGAAGGACCAGAGACATAACTTTTAATAGGCTTTTTATTTTGTTTTTGTTTTAAAGTTAACACTCTAAGAAAAGGGAGATTATGGTCCTAAAATCAAGTAAGGGTCTGCATATAGTTAAATAGGAGAAAACTAAGTCCCTGCTGGTAGAACTGAAACTGCACAATGGGTTAAAAATTCTTCTCAGGGGAAAGTTGCTTCTCTGTATCTTCTCCTGAATCTCTGGTCAAAGATACTTTCTGTATCCTAATGATTAACATCAGGATTAGCTATTCCTGAGAAAAGGAACTGAAATACATGGGTCATAAGACTTTCTAATCAGTGAATTTTCTTTAAATTTACAGAATCGACAAATAACAGTAGCCTGTGCTTTAGAAAAGCAGACAATTTAAAAATCTATCATTAAACCCAATATGATTTCACTGCAAAATTGTCAAACACCAAATAACTCTTATTCAAATAATGAATATCTTTCAATATATTAATTTATGATTATTTTAAAGATCAGCAAGCTACTTAGTATGTAGTATATATATAGTGTGTGTCTATAATATATATATTATATTTATATATAAAATATATATATGACTTTATAGAGAAATTAATAATGGTAATAGTATAATAATGGTAATGGTATAGAGAAATTAATAATGGTAACTAAGATGATATTAAAGTGATATGGCTTAGGTAATCAGGGTTATGGACAGACATTTAAATCTTTAATTTTCTCACCGACTATATTATATAACATATGTTAATACACTGTATCTTTGTGTTGTTTTGTTTTTTCATGAATTATAGTACTACAAAACTCACTTACACTGTTTATATATAGGCTGATACCTTGGGAGAAAGAAAATCATTTAGCTGCATGGTTTGGATCACCATCCTCTGCTGTTTAGTAGTGCAAAGATCACACTGGAATAGCTGTTTGCCTACTTTGCCAATTTGAGTAAAAATGTTGTAATAAAAAAAGAGAGCCAACAGGAGTGAGAAAAATCTCACGAGTGTCTTAAATGTTCTTATTGGAGTGAAAGAAGACAGCACTCTTATTGCTCCTAAATTCCTTCTTTATGTTATCTGAGCTCTCCTCTGTGCCCTCTCAAGTTCAGTAGGGACCTTCAGAAAGAGGCAATAGAGAATAGACTTGATAAACCAATATATGAATAATCTAGGTGGCACTAAGGAGACCTAGGCATTATTAAGAGTGGCAATATCTAGAAGCAGGAGCTTCAAGTGTTACCACTGTTAGTAAGAAATCCAAAGTAAGCCAATCAGGGATCTCTTACAGGCCTTGAGATTAAAGCATGGAGCATAGCTATTTAATAAAGGGCTCCAGTGGGGGTTAAGATAAACCTGCCTTTACAATGCATTCAGAGTTACAGACAACTGGAAACATTTCTTTTTCTCCTTCTCTTCTTTTCCTAGTGAGAGGCTCTGTATTTTGAGTAAGAACAGTGGCCTGTCTTTCATGCATATAACTGTGTACTAGGTTTGTCACCTCCAGTGCTTACACACACTTGCTCCTCCTTTTCAGCATCGTGGTATTATGCAGGTCTTAAAAAAATGGAGTACTATTATTAAAGTTGTCAAAAAACTTTCCTTTCTGACTTTCACCACCTGTCACTTCACAGAAAATAAACAGATACTTATATGCATAGTTGTGAATCTTTGGAAAATGGTAGAATGTATCATAGCAAATATGAGAAGCCAAGAAATTCTATGGGGCAAAGATGGAGGGACTATGCAGCTGTTTTCACTCATCTCTCAGGATAGTGATAACTAAAAATGCTGATATCTTTGGGCCAGTGTTAACACTTGTGACTCACTAATTTGTAATTCCCTAAGGAAATCACATTTAAATTAAATCTATTTGCATTAAGAGCAAGGTGTGAAAACAAACATTAGTGACTAATGGCAAAATTAGCATTTAATTGAGATTTTGTTTTTCTTTTTAGTCATCAAGAATATCCCAGGAAGAAAGCAATGTTTCCCTGTGGTACTGAGAGAAATATAAGCAATGGAATGGAAAATGGTAATTAGATCGACCTCCAGACCAATGGAGAAGGGGACTTTTTCCCCTGAGTTTTTGAGGAAGCTTCTGGGCCCTTTTTGTTCTTTGCTGGATCATGTTTTGTAACCAATACGCTATCTTAAAAAATAAAGGAGTATTCAGTTTCTCATTTTTTTGGTATTAGTTTGCCAATTCATGTTCTCTTTCATTTTTTTGAGAATTGTTCAATTTACTAGAGTTGTCAAATTTTATTGAGATAAAATTGTTTATATCTTATTATTATCTTTCAAAATGAATGGACAGTCTGTGGTGATCTTCTCCTTGATGTCCCCTCCCAAGTTATTTGCTTATATTAGCACAATAGCAACTGATTTCTTTCTCTATTTTCTTAATCTATATCACTCTATACATCTGATTGATGGATTCTAGAGAACAAGCTTTTGACTTACTTGAAATTCTTTATTGAACAATTTAGTTTCCCATTTTACCGAAAAATCATTGTTGTTCTCTTTCTAATTTGCTAAACGTTCTCTAGCTACAGGCCTTAGCTAGGATAAATTACTTCAAGGTTTTCTTTTTTTTTTTTCAATTAAATATATACATTTATATTTCTAAATTTTCTTTTAACCAGTGTTTTAGCTAAATCAAGTAAGCATTGATATATACTGTAAATGATATTCAGCCTAAAATATTTTTATTCTTTTTTGTGATTTCTGTTTAAAATCACAAATAATTCAGATGAATATATACATTGTTTCTATCTTATTGAAGATTTTCTAGTAGTCTTAATTTCCATTGATCAGAGTATAAAATTGATATTATGTCAATATTTGAAATAATTTATGATTCCTTTATGAAGTAGTATTGAGAAACTGATGGTGATTCTGTTTTTGAGAAACCAGCCTCTGCCTCAGAGCAAAGCCTGTCCAAGGAAGGGGGCATGACCCTTGTCCTTGGAAAAAACCCACAGAGAGCTCCTAGGCACATACCCACCCTGCTGAGTTGTTTATCTATAAATAACAGGAGAGATCTGTGGCACCAGGTGTCCCTGACTCAGTCAGGCTTGGTGAGGATCCATAACAACCCCCTAGAAACCAGGAATCAGCATGAGACACGGAAAATACCTGGGATGCCAGATGACCCTCTCAGTAGTTTATGGTGGTTGATAACATGTTGGGAAACCATGTAGTTCAGCACGTATTCCCCTTGTGGCTTAAACCAATCAGTTCAAACGAATCCCCCTCTTGTACTAACTAATCACCCCTACACAACTTGTTCCTGCCAGTGAATGTGCTAATCATGTTTTAGAGTTGTTTTATGATTTTCCCACGGTGTGTGATGATTTGCTAAGAGATTACACTTACAAAACCTTTCTCCCTTTCATAATGTGATAACAAGCTAGAAAACACCTTCTATAAACCAGAAATTAGGTCCTTACCAGGCACTAAGAAATTGTGTCATTAGTCAATATTCCCAAAATTTGTACATAAGGAGAAAATAATTATGTTCATACACATGTGTATGTGTGATATTCATGTGGCTTAATGAGCATTCTTCTGTTCAATGTTTTTAGTTAGTATGAATATATTTATATTTTTAACCTGTAATTCATATTTAAGATGCTTTGCTTATAAGCAGCATATTGCTCTGTAGTTTTGATTTCTTCAGTTTGACAACCTTACTATTTTACTCTGAATATTTAACTTATTGGTCAAATTTTTTAGAATTAAAAAACAATGTCAATACCAATTTAGAACATCATGATAACCACAGTAATGTTTTCTCTTTCATCTAAATACACTGTGGTCTTTCCTTTCTGGCCATTTATAATCATGACTAATTTTGTCCTTGTGGATAGATGGTTCTAATAGCCACTTCATTTCAAAAACATTGAATTAGCACCATACAATCACAATCTGTAGTCCATCCTGATTTTCTATTTTTATGTTAAGACTTGTTTTAGTCAACTTACTCATTGCTGTTATTAAAAGACCTGAAACAAAGAGCATAAAGGAGAAACATTTTACTTGGGGCCCACCATTTCAGAGGTTCAGTTCATGGTCCACTGACTCCATAACTCTGTACCCAAGTTGAGTCAGAATATCATGGTGGAAAGGCAGGAAAGCAGCTCAGATCATGGCTGCCAGGAAGCAGAAAGAGAGAGGTCTCTGCTTACCTGGACAAAATGTAAACCCTCAAAGGCATCCTCCCAGTGACCTGCCTCCTCCAGCTACACTTCAGCTGCCTGCAGTTGCCACCCAATTGATTCATATCTGTGGTTTAAGCCAATGATTATTTTTATCATTTTATCTCTGAACATTCTTTGATTATCTCACATATGAATTTTAGGGCACAACTTGTTATCTAAATTATAACATTATTTTACAGTTCTTATTTTCTTATAATTTGCTAGAGATAGCTTATACTAGTTCTCACACAGTTGCAAGAACCAGTCATACACATCCCATCTTAACTTTTAATTGAGTACCCTCATGTTTGCAGCTTCTACTTAAATGGGATATCCACAAAACCATACTGTAGGACACTTTTTTCTTGTGTTGGATATTACTGATTTTAACATCCTGTCTGTAATACAAGTTGACAGTAATTTTATGAGTATGGTTTGATAGCAGTACAGATTAAATATTTTAAAAATTTCTCTTACACACATATATCCCCTGAACCAACACACAAACATTTCCTGCTCATTCAAGTATTCATATTGTTAGAAACTGAAAACAAATGATTGAATGAAATTTTAGTTAGTAAATTTGTTTAAGAGGCACAAATTTTATTTTAAATATAAAGTAATAAAGCAAAACACTATTTGACAGTGTGACTATCTTATTCCAAAATTAGCTAAGGGAGCCCAGGTGCTCCAGATATCCTAATCTTTCACCACTCCTGGTTAGTGACTTAAATAAATAATTTTCCTTTAAAGAGACTAATTTTCTTTAGAGCCACTGAATCTCAAGTCAAGTTTCTAAATAAGTGTAGACACTGTACTTCAAAATTACTCAAAACAACAACAAAAAATTATCCTTAGATTTAAAAAAAAAAAAACTGGAAAGACAACCAACCAACTATTCTAGAAATTTGAGAAGTCATTTTCTGCTAGGTTTGTTTTTGCATGCTTATAAGGGAGCATCATAATGTACTAAAGTTTATATTAACTACCAGAATTTGTATAAATATAGCACAACACAATTTGCCATATAATTTCATTATTCACATATCCATAGGGCAACAAGAAGCCCTCTACATTAAAGTTTTAAATAGAATTAAAAACTTATTTCACGCCAAATTTGGAGACAATTCTTAACAATTTAAATTAAATTGCTGCCTGAAACAAAATGGGACAGTTCAAATCTTATGCTTTCTTTTTTTTTCTAGCATGCTTAGAAATGACTGTGCTTGATAGATAGTAAATTAGCAACTGAAGATAAAGTCACATGAAATTAAGAATAAAAAATGGGTACCTAGAGATTAAAGTTTAGAGATGATGAATATACTCCATCCATTTTCAGGTTGTTAAGACATTTGTTATATTATTTATTATTAAATTTTAATTTTAAGTTAATTGTTGAATACCAAGACTCACATTTTAAAATTTACATTGAATAGGTTTTTGATTTGTTAAATAACTTCAGTTATATAGCTCATGTGCATTTTCAAAAGCCACCCAATTCATTGACACAATGTGTTTTTAAATTACATTAGTTTTTTAATCTTAAAAATAAAATTAGTTTTAAGTTTTGCTTCTTAAAGGTATTGCTGTACTTTCTTAGATTAACAACAACAACAAAAGCTTCAATGGGACTGTTTTTAAAGGGAATACATTTGAAACCAAAAGCATTTTTACAGCATTTATATATTATAAATTAATCAGAGGGGTAAGCTTGAGCATATGTGTGATAAATAATTCATTATTCTAATGATATAAGATTCTACAAGCTTTCAAAATGTATTCAAAAGAGCTAATATATAACTTTCAGACATATTTTCTGATGACTTGGAGAACTGTGTTTTTTAAGAACATAATTTGGATAACATATATGAAGTAAAATCCATAAACAGTAAAGAAGCTGCATTCACACTTGACTGTCTTCTGTATCTTTGTATTGTTGTATCATATGTACAGCAGAGGATAAATGTCACTAATTGTACCATGTCATTATACCTTTATCTCATTAGATTCTTCAACATAAAATTGTTCTTCTTTCATTCAGGAAATAATTAATGTATCCACTCAGAAATTTCAAAGATTTTAAATGATAAAAGGAATGTTTTAAGATAGTCTTTCACTTTGATGTCATTTTAATATCATGTATTCATATCTTCATACTTATTAAAATATTTCTTAATTTCCATGAAACTGACATCATTTGTACATAAAGTCAACATCTGAATAATAATTTTCAAAACAGCAATAAAATATAATGTGAGAGTTTTGGTTGAGATAGAATCTTATCCATTAAAATTTTAAGGAAAAAAAATACAGATTCATATTTGCCTACTGAAATGGATTTTGGAAACTTTATTTCTAGCCAGGTGAACTGAAACTATATTCTCAAAGTTCTCTAAACATATCACCTACAAAGCAAGATTGTGTCCTCTACAAACAGGAGTGAGTGAATTAACAGTAATATTTTGTATATCATTCATCAACTTTTGAATTAATGTATTTATCAGGTAGTTTAAAAGTCTCTAAAGGAATTCAAGTAATGAAGATAACTTACTGCTATGGGATTTAAATATATGGTAGTTACTGTTTTCTATATTAATTTATAAATTTATAATCACTTATTTCTATAAAGGATATTTAAGAGCAAGCCATACTATGAGAGTATCATAAAAATGCTTTGGTTTATTTAATTGGATCATTTAGTAACAAGGCACTGAAATGAGGGCATTGGTTTCAGAACTTTTTTTAAAAAATCACAGAAGTCTTTTCCTCCTGTTCTTCCTTCCTGTTCTGTTCTTAGTTGTTCTCTTTATATCAAAGCAGACATTTGGCATTTGTTTTTTAGGGCTTGGCTGGCTTCACTTAGCATAATCTGCTCTAATGCCATCCATTTCCCTGCAAATTCTATGATTTTGTCATTTCTTAGTGCTGCATAATACTCCATTGTGTATAGATGCCACATTTTTTTTATCCATTCATCTATTGATACAGTAAACAAAGACGAATGGGGGGAGAGAAACGGGGAGAGAAGGGAAAGCACATGGAAATGGTAGGAGACCTTCAATGATACACAAAATTATAAGAGGTTATGAGGGGCAAGGGGGAGGGAAAAAAAGGGAGAGAATTGAACAACAGCAGGGGAGGTAGAGAGGGAAGATGGGAGGGGAGGGGAGGGGAGGGGGGATAGTAGGGGATAGGAAAGGTAGCAGAATACAACAGTCACTAATATGGCATTATGTAAAAATGTGAATATGTAACAGATGTGATTCTGCAATCTGTATTTGGGGTGAAAATGGGAGTTCAAAACACAATTTGAGTCAAATGTATGAAAGATGATGATATATCATGAACTATGTAATGCTTTAAATAATCAATAAAAAAAAGACAAAAAAAATCACAGAAGTCTTTACAAGAGAGAGTTGAATAATATATGCACTAATACTATAAGGCACCAGAGTGTAATACTTGAGTAAAATACATGTGTGTACTTTGGAAATTTATATCCCATTGTTGGTTCAATATATTCATATATTTGTTGATTTGCAATTTCTAATTGAGTAAATATAAACTTAAATAATTTCATATTTTTATTTCAGAACAGTATGTGATGTTCTACTTAACAATTTTATTTTTGGTTATTCTTGTTCTTTATTCTTCTGTGTCACTTTAAAATTAATACATTGATTTATACCAGTACACATATTCACAGTTTACTTTGGAAATGAATTATTACCTTTGATCAATCAAGCTAGAAAATTTAAAGTCTTATTATATAGTGTTGAGGTGTTTAATCCATGAGAAACATGTATTTTTATTTAAATATAAATTGATGACTTTTGATGTTTCATAATTGTTTTCTACAAGAATACTATAGACTTGTATATAGAAGAACTATATTTTTAGAAATATCATAAATTATATTTCCAAAGCTAAATTTTCTGACACATTTTTGCTGGTTTATAGAAATATAATTGCTGTTTAATGTGGACTTTATGTCCAGAAATTTTTTTTCTATTTTACTCAACTGTTTTATTATACTAAAAAGGACTGTAGACAATGTTAAACAGGAATAATTTTTGCATTAAGATTTTGTTGTAATCTTAAAGTATGTCATAAAGATTTCTCTTCTACTTTTCTTTGAAGGGTCTCTCATCATCACAAGATCAGAATGGTGAGGAGGGGAAAATTTCTTAAATTTGATTGATACTACTTTAATAAATTTTCAAGAATACATACTTTTATATTATTTGCATTGTATTTTGAATAAAGAATACCCAAAATAAGTTTTAAGAAAGTAAAAAACTATTCCTCTAATTAGAAGGAAATGACTACAATAAACAACCCTTATTTGTAATATGTTAAGTCAGGTATAGAAAAACTATAATAACCATTAACATAGGGAGATTAATTTGAAAATGATAGCAAAATTACTAAATCACAAAATATATTTTTTGAAAATATAGTACTTTGTATGTGATATGACATTGATATTAGAGGGGCAGATATTAATAGACCTATTTACTGAGTAAGGAAGGACAAAATCACGTTCTTGTCAAGAAGGAAAGAAAAGTGGAGTGGGATATCTATGTTAGTTAGATATCGATGGTCCAAAATCTAAGAGGAATATTTTTTATTGAAAAACTAGTGAGAAGATATGATTTAATATGAATAAATTATCAATTATGTAAATGAAAGGAAATAATTATATTTACCTTTATGCATACATAAAGTATTCAGAACCTCTCTGGATATCTACCAGGGAAACTCTATAGATAAGTTAATAAAAGTGTTTAAAAATTTTGAAGGGGTACAACAGTAAAAATAATATAGCAAGCTTTACATATGCAGTGAAAATTTCACTATTATCAATCCAAAAGTGGTATACCTACACTGAGGTATGTAAAGGTAGATATTCTTTAAACTAATTCACTAACTATTGAAATAACTTTTTATCAAATAGTCTTGTGAATAGCTAAATAATAAAATCTGATTACCTGATTCTGTAATTAATTTTTAAATTATCCTTTCTAATTTCTTTAACATAACATATAGCAAAGGCTACACACACACACACACACACACACACACACACACACAATTGATAATGTACAAATGCCAAAAAAGAAACAAAATGATATAAAAGAAAACCGTTTTATGATCCCTGTCATAACAATGACATGTTGACACATAGCTGTGAATAGAATTTCCTCTGTAAAAATTGTTAATAACACTAATATAAACTCATCATGTCATGGTTTAAGTATTCTAATTTTGTTTTTTTTTTAAATTAATAGAACTTATTTTTCAGCAATTTTAGATTCAGAGCGCAATTGAGCAGATGGTACTCATCTGCTTAGTTCACACGTGCCGCACACTACTTCCCCCGACATCACCACCTTACATCAGTACATTTGTAATCACTAATGTGCTGATAGTACTATTTTCATTAATTAAAATATACAGTTGATTCAGATTTCTTTAGTTTTTCCCTAATGTCATTTTACTTCCCCCAGGATTTAATCTAGAATACTACTTCATATTAATTTCTATGTTTCCAAATTTCTCTTGGTTATAATAATTTTAGATTTTCCTTGTATTTATTAACCTTGACAGTAGAGAGCAATGTCAATTGTATTGTAGAGTTCATTTTTATCAGAGTCTTCTGATGTTTTCTAATAATTAGGAGGCAGAGTTCAGGATAAGAAGATCACATGGGAAAAGCACCAATGTCGTTGTCGTTGCCTTATATCAAATGTACTCACTATCAACAACATTTATGATTGTTGACACTAACCTCTCAAGCACTTGTCACATTTCTCCATAGTTGAATCACTATTTTTACCTCATCTCACCATTTCCATATTTTTTTTTTCCTTTTGGAAAAATCCACTTATGTGCAATTACACTTAGAGAATGGGGAACTATACTCCTCTTTTATTTGGGTGTAGGGTCTATATAATTTATTTGAAATTCTTCTGCACTAAAGACTTAGTAGTGGACAAATAGCTTTTTAATCCTAAAATAATCATTTAAATCAGTGCATATTTTAAGTTATCTGCTTTTAAAGTAATCTAGGGTTCCTAAAGATAACTCAGTACTTCTGTTCATTCACATGTTTAAAAATATAGTGGCCTAAATTCCATAGCCAAAATCTAAAATATTTCTAATATCCCTTGTAACAATATTCTTGTACTAATACACACAAATAGCTAATTATACATTAATATAAATCCTATAACATTATAATTTACTCCTGAATCCTATCATCCCTACAACGTTATAAACCTCTTGAGGATAGAATACATGTTTCATGTAATGTTTTAATTAATACAGCTGTGCTCATGGTTTCGTAGACATGTATTTAATGGTAGTTCAATAAGTTATGTTTCAAGTATGCACTATATAACAGTCACAGAAACTTTCAAGAACACGGGAATTACACCAAAGAATACAGAGTCCATTATATTCTAGTGAAGAAGGAAAGTAGTGCATCTATAATATTATGTGATAAACTATGTAGAAATGGCCAAGAAAATATATGAGTCAGAGGAAATCATAGTCCAGATTAAATAGAGTAATAGTAACTTGTTTGACATTAGGAGAATTTAATTTTCATGTTAAAATTTTGAAGCAGAATTATTTAAAATAAAAAGTAAGCTGGACACAATAGTACACAAGTGCAATGCCAACATCTCAGGTGGCTGAGGCAAGAGAATTCCAAGATCGAGGCTAGCCTCAGCAACTTAGCTAGGCCCCATCTCAAACTTCTGAACAGGCAGCATTAAAACTTTAGCAGGAGAAGTTAAAGCAGCACTTGGGTAAGAGTAATATCCAAGCGAAGTCAGGCCGACTCATAGGGGTCCTGGCCATGGGAGCAATTGGAGGACAAGTTATGTTCATAATCCAGAGAGACTTATCCAGAGGAAGACAACGTGAGGGGTGTACCACCAGAACCCTACTTAGAGACAGGATATCGCTCTGAGGTCAAAACCTGCTCCTAGGTGAACTAGCCGTAGCTCCCCAAATAGGCTTAAGAAGAGGTGATGTTCAAAGTCACGGAGGCTCTGGGAAAGGGGGCCTGGGGCGTGGAGCTATGGTAGTGGCTAAATTAGTGGTAGAAGTCGGGGCAAGATAGGACAGTGAAAGGGGGTTTTGGAGGCCGAAGACAAGACAGTGGATCAGGGAAAGGTGCCCTCACTCCCCTATATTGACCAAGGAGCCGCTGGACAACCAGTTGGATGCACACATGTTTAAAACTGAAGCCTATCTGGATGCAGAGTTGGATGCTTACATTGGCACAGACAAATCCAGAAACCAACGATTAAAGCCTGCTTGACTGTTCTTCAGTGAGAAACTCAGTCACCACATCTATAAGTAATCTTGAGATAACAGATGAGAAGAAAACTGATTGATGCTGGAAAGACCTATCACAATTGCCTATGGACTTACCTGTCACCAATTTGTGCATTCAGTGTGTTCCTTTTACTTTTTTGATATTATGTTGTGTGAAACCCTTTTTTCCTTTGATTTTTTTTTCCTTCTCCCTTCTCTTTTTCCTCTCCTATCTTTGAAAATGAATGTGTTGGCCTTGTGTGTAAAACACTTTACCTACTTCTGCCTCCCTTTACCTATATGATACACTGACATTCTCTATGTCCCCACCAAAAGTTCCCTGAAGCCAGTTTTCCTCCTTGATGCCTTGGTTTCTGAAACAGAATTCTGTTGTACATCCTGTTCAATAGAAGAAATGTTAAGAAAATCTGGAGTTGAAAATTACGTTTTGCTGCATTGTTTGGCATAGTAAATTAGGAACATTGACATTGCTAAAAAATAAATAAACAAATAAATAAAAAGGGGTGGGGCTATACAGCTCAGTGGTAAATCACCTCAGGGTTCAATCCCCAGTACAAAAACAAATACATAAATAAACAAACAAATAAAATGAAAAGTAAATGGAAGAAGTTTATTTCAGGAAATGGTCACTAAATTATCACAAATTGTTTGGATCAGGAAGAAGAACAAAATATATAATCCAACATAATCCTAATATTATGATAATTTACTCAGTGATTTCTAAGTGCATAGTAGTTTAGACAATTTTTAATTCTAAAATTGGCCTTCAAATGAGTGTCAAAAATAATTGGTAGCTTGTTGGATGTAGTAGCTTTGAGTAACAGAAATAAAGTGATCAATAAATTATTGGAATAATTCATTAAAGAAGGCTTTAGACTCAAGTAGGTCTGTGTGTTACTAGAACTGTACATCCACATCTGGCCGTGTAACTTTGAAATTCCTCCCACTCAAGCCAGTGAAGTGCATTTATCTTGTCTACTGACACTGAGCTTAACTTTATGATTTGCATTGGTCAATGAAATATAGGGAAGGCAATAGTGTGCTAGTTCATAGTCAGTGTCTTAAGAGATCACAGGTTTCCACTCACCTTTATGTGTTTCTGCTCTTCTACATATGAAAATGTGCTAGGAAACTTCTTGGTCCAAACTGAACTACTGGGTGAAGTAGACCTGAATTCAACCTGCAGTATAGAATTAAGTCCAACAAATCCCAGCCACGTAGAACACTAATTCCTCCTCTGAGATATCCTTGATAAAGAAAGATATGTTGCTGGCTTTTAAACACTGTAGAATTTGATTGCTTTTGCTGTTTTTTTCCTCCTTCTCTTCCTCCTCCTCCTCCTTCTTCTCCTCTTTCTTCTCCTCTTCCTCCTCCTTCTCCACCTCCTCCTCCTCCTCCTCCTTCTCCTTCTCCCACAGTAGAAAAGTAATACAAGGGTACAGAATACAAAAGTTTGTTGATATTTTGTTATGAAGGCAAAACTGATAAGATATGTATCTGCCAATGGATTGTGAGGTAGAAAGCAAGGACAAAGTTGGTGCTCAGATTTCTGTCTTAGAAATAGAAATAGAATGTTACTAGGTGGTGTATACTAATTTTGCTTGTTTAGTTCTCATATATATATATATATTTGGTCCTCATCTATACAGTCCTATCATTTATTACCTATTGAACTTTCCATTTTCAAATAATACTTTAATATTATCCTTGCCCTTTCCTCCAAAATAAACTGAGAATCATTACCAGGAAGCAATATTGCCATGCATATCTTATTAAATAAGACTGATCAGAGGGAAACTGCTGGAATGAATAATGTCTGTGTTTTAACAATTCTACGCCCAGTATCTATTAGGCAGTCAACACTAGAATACATTTCATTTAATAGTGTCTGAAAAAATGAATGAAGCATGTGTGAAAGGAGTGAAAGAAAGAAGGAGACAAAAGGGGAGAATCTTAAGATTATATATTAAATAATGAGCAAATCCATTGGTATTTATCAGATTGTTATGGAATCTGTTTGAAATAATAATAAGCATATATCAATGTATTTATGTAAATATATGTGTATATTATATATTATGTATATTAATTTTGAGCATATGCAATTTACACACTATGTAGTACAAATTGAAATAATTTTGAAATGATATTTTAATTGAAATAGTATTTGTGCTATATGTTTTGCACAGAATACATATTATAAGTTACAGAAACCATAAGTATAATTTATGATAAACAAATATTTTATGTATGTTCAAGGAATGGAGCCCTGGGGCACTCTACCACTGAGCTACATCCTCAGCCCTTTTTATCTTTTATTTTGAGACAGGATCTACTATTATATTGCTGAGGCTGGCCTCAAACCTGTGATCCTTCTGCCTCAGCCTCCAGAGTAGCTCTAATTAGAGATATGCACCACCATTTCCAGCCTACAATAAGCAAAACTACGTTTAAAAATTAGTATATTATTTTACTATTGAGTGGCCAAAGCTCACAAAAATGTTCTTTTGCAAATTGTTACTCTCTCATAATTAAATATAATTCATAAATTAATCATCAAATAATCCACAAACCATAATTTGTCTGGAGTTTTTACTGATATTTTTGCTTCTGTGTAAATATGTGTCATATAAGGAAAATACCTTATAAAGGAACATAATTTAAGCCCAAATAACAACTTTTAAAGTCTTGGACCTAAAACTAATACAATGCTAAGCAAAATCATTTATTTATTTTTATATATGTATTAAGCATCCTCTGGTACTGCAGACAAAGTCCAAAATGCTGGTTATATATAGGTTCCTATGCTGAAATAGCTGAAATACCATATTTATTTCAGTGAGTAAGGGAAAAAAGCACAACTAAAAGAAATGATGTATAATTAAAATCAGTTCTAAAATGTGCAAACTCATATATAGGCGAGTGGAAGAATCTTAGTTCAGCTAACTTAAGTTTGTCAGAGGGAGCATTATACATTAAGTAATGCTCTCAATAAAGATGTAAAATAAAAAGAAATGATCATGAATTTAAAAGACATCAAAAATTGATGAATGCTATTCATCCATATAAAAAGACAGAATCTTGTCATTTGCAGCAACATGGATGAAACCAGAGGTCATTATGTCAAGTGAAATAGGCCAGACACAGACAAACACTACATGACCTCACTCATAGGTGAAATAAAGACAAGTTGATCTCACAGAAGTTGAGAGTAGAATGGTGGTTTTCAGATGATGAGAAGCATAAAAGGAAGGAAGGGATGTGGAAATGCTGGACAG
Organism: Spermophilus citellus; assembly: GCF_964194105.1. NCBI lineage: Eukaryota > Metazoa > Chordata > Mammalia > Rodentia > Sciuridae > Spermophilus > Spermophilus citellus. The sequence goes on from NC_138189.1 coordinate 49,437,052, forward strand.
TGGGTACTGTTATAGGTATTTGTACTTCATAGTAGTTTGAATATTGAAAACAATAATTTAACACATTTCAAAAAGCTAGAATGAAAGGATTGTGAATATTAAAAAAATACATATGCATACAATAAACAAATGCAAATAAAATATTCTGTAGTAGACATATTTTGAGCCTCATCATCATGTTCATAAATAATTGGCACAAAGTACAGTGTTATATATAATATTTTATATCATCTCCTCTTTAATAATCTATGCCAAGTGCACACAGATATTTATGTTGACAATTATCAACAATTTGTTTCTGAGAGAATATTGACTAGTATAATCAATCATAAGTAGTTAGAAATCAATAAATATGTATGATTATATTCTATACATTCAATGGGAAAAATTAATGTGCTTAATGTAATATGTATGTATGTGTAACCATTCAAACAACCAATGTATAAAACATTCCTTTTTTATGGACTTGTGAACTGTAAGATAAAATTTCAATAGAGTATATCATTGCTAAATGGTGAAAATTACCAGTACTTTTGATAACCCCTTATAAAATTTCTGTAAATTGAATCTTTTGTAATAATTTATTGCATTTGAATGGAATTGTGGGATGTAATTTATTGCAAATACATTCAAAAGTATTATGGATTTTCATTTTACATAAAATCTACCATTACATCTATTAGATTTTTAATATAAGTATTTTCTTAATATTGGAAATAGATCTTTAATTATGAATACATATATTTTAAAATTTTTATTGTGATTTACTTCAAACTTATGCACACAAATCAATTACATCTCTTACAAGGAAACAAAGATGTAATAGCCTTGAATTACCAAATGACAATTAAACTAAATTAGTTAGTAAGCTATGTATTGTCAAATTTGAATTTCATAAAAACATTGTTGTGGTTTAGACATGAGGTGTCCTCCAAAAGTTCAGGTGTGATAACTGTAGGCAGGTATTGTGTAATTGGGGGAGGTGGGTCACTGGAGGCATGCTTTTGGTATATACATTTTGTCACTCATGAACAGAGTTCTCTCTGCTTCCTGATCATCATGTCCTGACCTGCTTCCTTTGCCATAATGCATTAGCCCACTCATTAGGGTAACTCTCATAATCTAATAATTCACCTCTGATCATTTTTTGCATTGTCTCACACATGAGCTTTTGGAGGACACCTCATATTTAAACAATAACAATATATCTGTCCAGAGCTATGGAGCTGGATGTCTATGGACTGAGACAATGGAGTTCATTTTAATAAAATTATGCATGCATAGAGTATATCTTATTCTAATCAGAGCCCCAGTCTTGTGGATGTACACAATGGTGGGATTCACTGAGATGTACTCATATATGGACATAGGAAAATTATTTTCCTGATTATTTCTACTATCTATTGTATTTTCATCCCCCCTCCCTTACCTTCATTCTCTTTTTCTAATCTTATAAACTCCTATTATCCCTTCTCTCTTTATTGTGGGTTAGCTTCTACACTTCAGAGAAAACATTCATCCTTTGGTTTTTTGCAACTGGCTTATTTCACTCAGCATGATAATCTCTGGATCCACCCATTGTCTGGCAAATGTCATAAAGTCGTTCTTCTTTACAGCAGATTAATATTGCATTATGTATATATACCACAATTTTTTTATCCACTCATGTGTTGAAGGGTACCTAGGTTGGCTCCACAACTTAGTTATTGTGAATTGTGCAGCTATAAATATTGATTTGTCACTGTGTATGCTGAGTTTAAATACTTTGGATATATACTGAGGAGTGGGATAACTGAGTCAAATGGTGGTTCCATTCTTAGTTTCTTGAGGAATCTCCATACTTCTTTCCAGGGGGTTTGCAGTGATTTGCAGTCCCACCAACAAGGTATGCATGTACTCTTTTCCCCACATTCTTGTCAACATTTATTGCTACTTATATTCTTGATAATTGCCATTCTGTTTAGAGTGAGATGAAATGTCATTGTAGTTTTAATTTGAATTTCTCTAATTCCTAGAGATATTAAACTTTTTTTCATATACTTTTATGTCCATTCTTAAAAGGTCTATACTTAAAGAAGAATCCTGAGAATATTTTTTTTTTTGGTAATTCTGGTTACTTGAACTAAGATTAAAATTAGTGTGAGGATCAAATTGCAATTCTCTCGGTTTAGAAATGCTAGTTGAGTTTCACAGAGGTTCCTCCCCCTCCCCAAATAAAAGAAAAGCTAATTACTATTTGTAAAAATTTCTTTATTGTAACTTTGTAAACATCTGTTAAACATTACTCACATTTATATATCAATTATAAAAGACTTTGCAATTGATAGTAGCTTAACCAAACACATCAAAATCTAGGAATACATTGAAACAGGAGTTGAAACTGAGTAGTGGATCTTCCTGGTGCCCCTCATCTTATATTTGAGCTGTTTCATTGATTTACATTTATTGCATATCCTGATTGATTATACCTTTCTGGTATCACCTTTCTTATTTGGTACTTTTTGAATTATATATTTCTCAATAGTATGGCTATTACAATTGGTATTTCTTGGGTATGTATTTTTGAAACTTTTCCCTTTGGAATTATTTTCTGCTTATTTCTTGATTAATTTTGCAACCACATATAATGGCCACATAATAGCAATATTTTTAGAAATCAACCTAATACCTCTTATATTTAAAGTACATATATAAATACTTTATTTAAACATCTAGTTGTATATCTAGCATGGAATCACAAGTGGCAGGAGGTCCAAAAATGAGCTATCTTCTCTTCAATTTTCTCCTTTTATATTCACATTCTCAATGTATGACATTAAACAATGCTCAACCTCTATTTTGTATTGTAATAAGACTTTATTAATGAACATTGTTCTTTAAATTTAATATAATTCTTATGTATCACAAAACATTATTTCAGTGAGTTTTCTACTTTTCTTTGTTGTTTTTAAATATACATGACAATAGAGTGTATTTTGACATGTTATACATTCATGGAGTGCATCTCATTCTAATTAAGATCCCCTTCTCATGCTTGTACATAATATGGAGTTACACTGGTGGTGTATTCATTTATGAGCAAAGGAAAGTTAGATTCAATTCATTCTGTCTTTCCTATTCTCATTTCCCCTCCTTTCCTTTATGCCCCTTTGTCTAATCTAATGAACTTTTATTCTTCCTGTCCCTTGTTGTGGGTTAACATTCATGTATCTGAGAGAATATTTGGCATTTGGTTTTCTGAGACTGGCTTTATTTCACTTGGCATGATATTTTCCAGTTCTATCTATTTACTGGCAAGTGTCATAATTTCATTCTTCTTTATGGCTGAGTAATATTCCATTGAGTATATATATCACATTTTCTTTATCCATTCATCTGTTGAAGGGCACAACTTATTTAAATAGAAATCCAGGGTTTGTTCTTGAGTATGTCTTGTACCTTCATCAAATTTATTCAGATACCCTGCCTTGACTTGATGATTCTTTTTCTACATATCTCTACTCACTCAGTTTTTCTGGATTTTCACCATTACTGCCCTTACTACATGACACTCTATAGTTTGAGTTTACAGAAGTATCGTTCTAATAGTCTCCTGCTTTCTTCATTCCATTCTTTCCACATTAAAATATCAATGATCTCTTAGAAATGATGTTTTATTCAGGCTACTTGTCTGTGGATAATTCATTATTTAGGAAAATCCAAGCTCTTATCTTGTAAGGGATAAAAGAATATTTTTTTCTCATGCATCACTGGATTCCTGGCTGAGGTCTCTATGACAAGAGAGAAATTTAAAAAAGAAAAAGTATAAAATGTATTTAATATGTTTTACATGACATGAATGCCTTCAGAAATGATAAAACAAAAGAAAAAAAGGTAAACTTGTATATCATTATGCTTGTTTGAAGACGTGTCATTATGGAGAAATTTAGGAACCTATATGTTTATATTAGGTCCATTAAATTTTTCAGGATAATATATCCATCCCAAGATCCGTATCTTAATCACATCATTAAAATTCTGTTTTTGTCCTGTAAGATAATATATTCACAGATATCAGGATTAGGACATTGGAATTTGAACATTATGATATGGCTATTTGGGAAGCCATCATCCTACCTACTCAAGTTCCTATTTTACCTTTAACTCTTTCTTTTGTTAATGCAATACATAGCACTGCAACTTTTATTTAATATTTGCCTTATTGATTAGAGTGTTATACAAAGTACAATATTCTAAATCAACAAAATTGCTCCACCTTAGAAAATGGAGTTTCTCTTTTATATATGTAACCAAAACAATAGTTACTGTACCTGGCTATAATGGAATGTGGAATGCAATCTAAAATTATATTTTATTTACAGCTAAAAGAAGCATTAGTCTCTCCCATCTTTACTTAGGAATTCCAGTTCTTACTTTAGAACCAATTTTCTATAGGGAAAGGACAATTATGGCAAAAAGCTGATATTATTGGTGTTGCTGTTTTACATGAATTAATGACTACAAGTTACAGAGTATTTTTCTCCCAAAAGACTATAATCATATTTACATTTAATCATATTTACATTTGGTAAAATCCAATCCACATACTTTTTTATGGGGGAGATCAATCCCTGGAGATTGAACTCAGGAGCACTCAACCACTGAGCCACATCCCCAGCCCTGTTTTCTATTTTATTTAGAGACAGGGTCTCACTGAGTTGCTTAGCACCTTGATTTTGCTGAGTCTGGCTTTGAACTCACAATTCTCCTGCCTCAGCCTCCTGAGTTGCTATGATTACAGGTGTGCACCAGGGTGCCCAGCTCCAAAAGATTCTTTTTAAGTTTAGATATTATTATGAATGTATTTAGAAACAAAACCAAATAATAAATTTTATGGTTTCATAAGCAATTTCATGGGAAATAAGAAAACAGACAACCATCAGTGGCAGCTTACAACCATCAGTGTCTGTTTGTCTTTCAGATACTTTTTTCATTATTCTTGTATTAGTCTTTGGAGTCTAATGCTCACACATGGCTTTAAGTTGGATTTAGATGATGGGTAATGCTGTAAAAGAGATGGAAAACAAAATTCAAAGAAGGGAAAAGCCAAGGTAGTTTCTCTGGTGTTCTGCATTAGCTGTGTCTATATCAGCAGTGGATCCATCTTTCCATGTATCCATGGTTCCAGTTTTCATCATGTTCCTGCTCCCACTTTTGGTTCCTAAATTTATTTATTCAAGATTTTATCACCAAATGATGTTTAGTTTTTCATTTCAATTAAATTATTTCATAATATTCCATTTTTAAAATTAGACATGATTCTTCTTGTTTTCCTATTTAGATTTTGACAGAGTGGTTGTTTTATATACATATATTTAAAACATTTCTACACATACAGTAACTCCTCATATATACACATTTAAGACAATATGAATAAAAACAATTCAATAATAATAATATTTTAATTTATCTGAGGTTTAAGTTGGAAAATACAAAATGTCAAGAAAGCATGAAATATTCAAATATCTATGTATTACATTAAACATTAACTACATACATATTTAAAATGGAACAAAATTATACTTGCTTTGAGATATTGTTTATTCTATCATTTCATAAAATGTTTTAGTTAGAATTTGTAATTGCATTTTTACATTAATGATTTTTGTGATCATTGAACTGCTATTTAAAACTTCTAGTGATTTTTTTAAACACATCATCTTTATGTTGATGTAATTGCTGAAGACAAATTTTTTTCTTCTGATGGTAGAAATTTAATTTCATGCCACAAAAAGAAATTTGCAAATAAAATGGCAGAAAACTTTCTTCTTCTGGTGTGTAACTATAATTTAATCACATTTTTTACAGCTTTGGAAATTATCTGTAATAAAATTCGACTCTTGAAATCTTATGCTCATATTGTTATGAATAAGAATTAAATTTGTTTTACAAATATGTATTTTTAATATATGATTCAATTCCATCAGGTATTCTAGGGAAACAATCAATTGTATAAATTAATGAAATCTAATGTGCCCTTTGAAACTTCTTCAAACTGAACTTGGTTGTTTGATTTTTATTTATTTTTATTTTATTCATTTTAATTTTCAGCTTTATTGAGGCATATTTGACAAATAAAATTGTGTAAATTCAAGTTGTACAACCTCAGGATTTATAATATATATAAAGTGCACATGCATTTGTGCACGTATATATGTGTAGATACATTATATGTGATATATATATCAGGTTTTATCCATTTTGTCACAAATGACAGAATTGCTTTCAGAAGGTAATGAAGAATGATTTTCTTTAACTACTCATTCTATAAATTTCTTTTTCAATCAGTAGATATATGTTAATTCCACATCTTGACAATTGTAAAACAATACTGCAATAAATGAACATAGGAGTGCAGATATATCTGCACTACTGGTAATTTCATTTACTTTGGATATATAATCAGAAGTGAGATTGCCAGATCATGTGGCAGTTTTAATTTTTTGAGTAATATCCATACTGTTTACCATAAAGCCTGTACTTATTTACATATCCAGCAACACCAAACAAGGGTTTTCTTTTCTCCACATTCTTGCAAACACTTGCTGTCTTTTGATTTTTTTATGAGAGCTGTTAAATCCTGTTTTTTTTTTTTAAGATTCTATAAATTAGACAAAAGCTTATTTCTCATAAGTTCGTCAGGTAAAGGAAGAGGAAATAAGATATATGAGAACAAATTACATGAAAACATTTATGCAGTTAAGATAGGTTTATTTATTTTGGTTTTTAATAATGATAGATATAGTTATCTGTATTTAGGGTATACAGCATGATATTCACAGTACCTATATATCTTGAAATGACTAAACATGGCTAATTAGCATTTCTGTTATCATACACAATTATCATTTTGTGCTATGAACACTTTTCTGTGGATTGAGTCCCTCATTCTCTATCATTCGCATGGGTCCCTTGCCTGGGTGCCTGGCTTGGGTCCTGGCTCTCTCCCTTCCAGGTACCCATTGCAACCCCACCACGCCATGCCCTCCAGTCGCCTTCCTCCTGGCCTCCTTCCTTTGTCAGGCCTCCTTTGCCAGGTCCCTGTCCCTGGATTCTCATCTGGGCCAGGACGCCTTATAGGAAACAGAGTCCTGCCCCTTGCTTGGGTCCTTGCTCTTCCTGAGTGCTTGGTCCCGCACCCGGAACCCTGACACCTGGCAGTGGCCCTGGGCCTGGATCCTGCCTGCCCCTTGCTGGATCCCCTGCCTTCCCTTCCCAGTGTGTGGCACTAAAGAGAGAACCTAGGGGAGCTCTATCACTGAGCTAAAAATCTAGTCCTCTCTCTTTCTCTCTCTCTTTATATATATATGTATGTATACATACATACATATATATATACACATATATATATATATACATACATATATATAAATATACATATATATACACATACATATATATATATATATATATATATATATATATATATATATATATAAATTTTTTTTTGAGACAGGGTCTCACTAAGTTTCCCGGACTAGCCTCAAATTTATGATCCTCTTGCCTCAGTCTACTGTCTGGGATTATTCAAAGGGTTAGAGTAAGATATTAGAGAAGAATTCCAGCTTTGGTCATCTTTGCTTTACATAGTATTCTTTTTCTCCATACATTAAATATATATATATATTCACAGCCCCCAATTTTTTATCAAAAAATAAATAAAAGTCATTTCAAGGTCAAATTCATATTAAACATTATAAAATATAAAAATGATTTATGACATATATCTTACTGAATACTTTTGTTTTTTCTTCTTAAATATCAACTCCTTTATTCACTTTTATGTATCTTTACTTAGCTGTTCTGTGTGACTATCCATAAAATAACATGTTCTTCTCTTTCTAATGGATCCCCTTTTTATGTCTACTAATCTGGTTGTCTCTGTTTATTGTACCACTGTATCAAGTTTTCTAATGTATTATATTATTACATATATATGTGTGTATACATCTATATCATAACCTAAAACATTTATTGCTGACATGGTCCAATATGCTGTCTACTAGATATATGAGGCAATTTAAGCAATTTGAATAGAGCCATTTGGAATTGACATGTGCTACAATAATGAAAAAAAAAGTTTAAGATGGATTTGAAGCTAGAAAAAAAATGTAAAATCTCCCATTAATGGTTTATATTGATTATAAGTTGAAATTTTATTGTATATGTTAAGTATATCATTAAAATTAGTGTAAATTTGTTTCTATGTTATTTAATGAATTTTCCATACCCTGATAAAAATGTGTATTTTGCACCCTTTAATGGTTCATTTATATTTCTACTGGTCAAAACTATTCTAAATAATAAAGTTGAAAGATATGTAACATAATTAAAGAATATTTAGCTCAATATGAAATAATTGTGTCAATAAAATGATAATAATGAAGTATCCCACATTGTTTATATTGTATATAACATAAGGATACACTCCACAGTGAAAATTTTATTAATGTTGAACTTTGAAGACTAGATAGGAATTTGTATTAAAAAATTAGTGGGGGAAAGTTTGCCATCCATGATAGATAATTGATATTCTAAAAGACTCATATAGAATGATTTGAATAAGAGAGAAAGCTAGAAATATATAACCAGATGGTAAAATGCCACATATCTATCTAAGGAATGATCTGTCTTTTAGAAATTATGTCTGTAGAGATTTATAGACCAGAATGACTATCTGCATAAAAACTAGGAAAGATAATTGTTAAAAATCAATTTCCCTGACTCAAAGTAGCATATTACTTTAAAGTTTACATAATAATTTACTTAAATTTACTTAAATTCTTGGAATATTTACCCAATATTTTTTGCTTTATAAATTTATTTTTTTATTTGTAACTTTTCAGTATCATTTTTTAAGGTGAAAAGTTTGGGCTTTTACTGTATAGAACACATAAATAAAGAATAGTTGTTTACAAATTCTACAATTTCTGTCTTGCTACCATTTTTAAAAGAATTTAATTCTGGGCTGGGGGTGTCTCAAGCGGTAGCGTGCTCGCCTGGCATGCGTGTGGCCCGGGTTCGATCCTCAGCACCACATAACCAACAAAGATGTTGTGTCTGCCGAGAACTAAAAAATAATAAATATTAAAAAATTCTCTCTCTCTCTCTCTCTCTCTCTCTCCTCTCTCACTCTCTCTTTAAAAAAAAGAATTTAATTCTGAACTGAAATGATCAAAAAATAAAAAAAGAAAATAATTCTGCTAGTGATTTCATGGTCCTGTTTTACCTCATTATCTCTTGTTGAGTCTCCTACTGTTTGTAAAATTGAAAAATCATGCTGAGTTGAATGTCCAATGGCCTGAATAAAATTGATTTTTACATTGTGTATCCCTCTTTCTACCTTAGTCATTGACAGCAATGCAAAAACAAACAAATAAAAAACCAAGTTGTTATAGTCAATATATTCTTTATGCACTACCTGCATAACTACTTTTTTTTTCTTTCTTTCTGTTTTGCTTATGTTGTTTATGTACCCTTATAATGAATAAACTAAAAGAGTTAGAGATAAGAATGATCATTTTTAAAAACAAGATTAAGACAGTTCTTAGTCCTCACACTAAAATCATCTATCAAAATCGTAACTAAAACTTTAAATAAATTTTAGATTAACTTCAGACTTTAGATTTCAAAATTATATTATTTAAGACTGAAACAAATAATTAAATATAGAATAAATTTATTATTGGAAATTCAGTTTTCTTCAAAATTATATAGCTGAGAATCAGAGATATCAAAGGTGACATGACATACTAAAGCTAAAGAAAGTAACACTAGTCTTTTTCTGTTCACTTCTAACATGTAAAACATGGTAGAAATATTTGTTTCTAACAAATAAAATGTATAAACATGAGTGAAGTAAAAAAAAATAATAACAAGAGAAAATATATTTTCCTTTGTATATTTGCTGTGGCATGGTTCAATTGAATTATGTTTGAAGTACGTTCCACCAGTTCATTATTATATTTTGCCTTGAACAATTTTATATAAATTCATTAATATATTCTGAATTCTAGTTTCAGAATCCTGGGGCAAGATTTTATTTTTAAACCGAAGTTCAACAATCCTCTTCTCTTGGTGCTAAGATAATACTTGGTTTCTTAACTCAGTGCTTTAATTTAATTAAGCCCTCCTGCTGTTTGGAAACAATTGTTCTAAAATTCTGTTTTGTACTAGGGAAAGAAAAATTACTGCAACATTTCAGTCTTCAGAGGATGGCCCACAGGGAAGTTGGATCTCAGTGTCCCAGAAGCTATTAAATATAAAAGTAGCTTGGCACCAATTCACCTTAGTACAACTGCTAGAAAATTAGTTCACGTTAAAATGCATTTAAGTAATTTAGTGTAGTAATACTCTTCTCTTAAAACGTCTCTGAAATTATGCTGAATGTAAATATAATATCCACATATCCAACTGTCCTTAAGGGATTTTGATTGCTCTCTTGATTTCAGGAGAGTAATCAAACTACAAATAACAATTTAAAAATTATTAATTGGAACAGATTTTGCAGCTTGTTGATACTATTACTTATTTTAATAGTATTCACAAGGGAGTTCACAAAATCATAAGCTTAGTTGCCATTTTTTATGTCTACCATTTTTAAAAGTGTGTTCTGCTTATCAAAAGAACAGAATTATTGTTTAATAGTAGCCTTATTGATCTATATGACAGATAAAAATAATTAGCATAGGTAACATGTAAATAATTAAGTAGAAAATAATTTAGAAGTTTAAAATTCTGTAATAAGTCTGGGAACTAAATTATAGGAGTTTAATATTGTGTGACAATTATTTATACCTTCATGCTGTACTAAATTCATGTCCATTGATAATGGTGGTTAAGAAAAAACTTTTAAAATTTTATCAGAAATAAATTAATAAGTATAGTATAAAACAGTATTATTTTTCTTTTAATATCTTTCAAAATTTCTTTCTAGGGATCAGTTTATAGTAAAATGAGTTCTCTTTAGGCTTGAGATAAATATTTTTTTGTCTTCATCAGAATATATTCTTAGAAACAGAAATTTTCTTCTCTTATAATTCATATTAAACAATATTAAGTAATAAACATCCACCAATTATTCTGTCCTAATTCTTAAATGTTCTACCACCTGCCTACCACCTACTTCTACCCTTTCCAGGGGGAGGAGATGAGTTATGAGAGAGATACAGCTTTCTCAGATTTTCTCTATCCCAGCTTTTTTACATATCCCCTTAAAGACATGCTACAGAAGCAAATGGTATAAAGGACATATAAACCTCGAAAACCCAATGGGACAATGAATGTTACAATTTTAAGTAAGGAATAAGACAGATCCTTTTGCAGGAAGTTTTCCCTAGGCTCTAAATGGGCTTTTTCTTAAAATAACCACCTAGCCAGCTAAACAAAAGAACTCACCGCAGAACTCAACAGCATGCTTACCAGCAGAAATTTCAAATTTAATTCTTTGTGTAGTCTAAGTAAGGGATTGAATAAAGCTATGTCCTGGAGACTCTGCTTAGAGAATCTAACTCACTGAATTTGTTCTAAGTTGTCATAAACTCTTGGCCATTAAAAAAATCTTTCTTTCCTTTCTAAAACTGATGATGATGATATTAGTAAAATAGTAATATTTCTTAAGCAACATAGTTATGGAAGAATTAAATGTGACAAAATTATAGCAATGCTTAAACCACTGCTATTAAGAAAATCTTTCCGGCTGGGGATGTGGTTAAAGCAGTAGCGTGCTCACCTGGCGTGCATGCATCCCGGGTTCGATCCTCAGCACCACATACAAACAAAGATGTTGTGTCCGCCAAAAACTGAAAAATAAATATTTTAAAAATTCTCTCTCTCTTTAAAAAAAAAGAAAAGAAAATCTTTCTTTCCTTTCTAAAACTGATGATGATGATATTAGTAAAATAATAATATTTCTTAAGCAATATAGTTATGGAAGAATTAAATGTGACAAAATTTTAACAATGCTTAAACTACTGCTATCTTGCTAAAAGTTGGCAGGTAATGAACACTTAGTTCCTTAAATAGAACTTCCATAGCATGCAGTTAAAGAGGGCACTGCTGTTCCTAGTGCCCCACATTGAGGCTGGTATTCTATTGATAGGTGGGCTTATTCATTTTAAGCTAGAAACTGGGTTATTAAGAGATCTATATCTCAACTTGCAGTCTGTGAATTTGACTTTACCAGAAAAAGAAGGAAGAATAAGTTGTGCTGAACGTATTAACAATTTAAGATGAATCAGTTTAACTTAAAAAGCCTTCAGCTTTGTAAAATTTTGACGTCAATATTATAAAATTTCAGTTTTGAGAACAAAGGAAGACATCATCCAAACTATTTGTGTACAGATGTATATCATTCAAAAGTGTCTGACATGTTCTGAAAAATATCTAGTGCTATAAAAGAAGATATAGCACAGTTAAAAATTTTTAATTTCATTACTATTGAAAATTACATTATTGTTTGAATATATTATTTAAAATTACATGATTTTTTAAATACAAGAGTAAAAAAATTCTTTAACTATAAGAGAATATCAAAGTGGTAATTTATTAAGCAATAATTAATATTTAGGTCCTTGGCATTAAGAAATTAACTACTAAGATGCAAAACAAGTATTATCTTCCTTGGTAGAAAAAATAAATTTTAAAAATACTCATTAATTGTCTTTGCAACTAGGAGAATGTCTGGATTATATTAGACACTAATACATTATTAGTCATTTAATCATTAGTAGGCACTCAATGATTCAAGCTATTTAAATTTATACACATACATTGAATAATGTTATGCCCAAGGAATTTCGTTAGATTGTACATGATAAATAAAAAGGAAGAAGATGGATTACTTACTATCAAGGATCATACTCAAGCATGACCTAAGATATAGTATATGCACTCTGTGTTCTTCTTGAATCTTTGAATGAATACATAGATACTCCTGGAGAACAAATACAAAAATATTTCTAGACATTGAAGATCCATTATGGAAGCCCTATTGCTTTATAGATAATTAGAGAAGAATTCTTCTTTGAGTCTAAGTGGCAAATGAAAAAGGAAAGCAGACTGAATAAATTATACTTTTAACAAATTTAAAATCCATTACTTAGAGAACAATAGGCTTGATGACCACTGAAACTTTCCATTTATGTTATTTTTTTGTTCACTTTTAGTAGAGGCCCAATTTTTCTACCTCAAATACAGTTAATAATAGTCTCTAACATACAGACAGCTAACTCTCCCTTATGGTGGTTGCAGCATAGGCTGAAGTGTTTTAGGCTGTAAAAATAAGCAATGGAAATCAATGAACATGTCAATTAATTATATTATTATTAACACACTTTAAGTTTAAACATATATTTTGATATGAAATTTTATAATTTTTCTTTATATATTAGATACTTTTGTTTTACATCCTATTTGCCTTTTTCATTTTATACCCAAGTATCCTTAATTACACTATAAATATTTACATAAGTTTGCTCTTTTCTTCATAAAGAACAGAAACTTGCTTTCTAATTTTTGAACCCAACACTGCTAAAAGGTATCTGGTGTTTTAATGTGATTCAAGGAAAAGCATAATCACAGCATCTGGGAATTTTGAGATGCACTGTACTCGAACTTTATAACAATCTGGCATGAAATAGTTACTTATACTGAGGACATAATTGAATGAAGGGCATTACAAAGCCTTTCATTCCATCTGCTGTATATATTTGAATCTACTTAAAATATGATACAAAATCACTTCACAAAACAATATGGAATTTGATATTAGTTATTCAGGCTTAATTTTTATAAATAAAATTATTTGGAAACAATATAGAAAACTCTAAATGTGCTATAAATATTGTCGCAATTTCTCACTGTTTTCCAGTGTTACTTTTTCCTATCAATATCACTGAATTTAGACAGGCCTCATTACAAGCATATGTTTAATTACTTGCAAATTTGGATATTGATGTTTATTTGTGGTTTGAAAGATTCAACATTTTTAATTGCTTTGCCATATATTTCTAAATATTTTTAAATATTAGAATATACCTTAAGCTTCCAAATGTTTATTATTCTAAATTGAGTAAATATTCATAAGTTTTCAAACTAAGAATTTCAATAATCTTTTAAAGGGCTTTCAATTATCATTCTTAGTTCATTATTATATTAAATGTATCCACATCTAATTGAAAATGTACAAATTAAGGCTTTTTTAAAAATGAGCTAAATTTCAACAGTTTCTTCAGTTTGAATTCAGTGTGATTATCAGTTAAAGCTAGGCATTTACAAACATTTCATGCATTTAAAAGAAATTTTGCGGCTAAGCACAGTGGCATATGCCTGTAAACGCAGTGGCTTGGGAGGCTGACAGGAGGATCATGAGTTTAAAGCCAGCCTCAGCAACAGCAAAATGCTAAACAACTCAGTGAGACCCTGTCTCTAAATAAAATACAAAATAGTGCTGGGGATGTGACTCAGTGGTCTAGTGCCCCTGAATCTCCGGTATTCTTCCCCTCATAAAAAAAAAAAAAAAGAAAAAAGAAGAAATTTTACTTTTAAAAATTTTGTTTAAATTTTTCAAAAAATTAATGTAACATTTTACAAGAAACAAGAGTGTAAAAAGAGGGAAGACTTGAGCACAAAGATATAGAACAATAATTAAAACTGGTGAACCTGGTGGAATCACACTTGCCCAAAATCCCAGTGACGTGACTTGGCAGCTGAGGTAGAAGGTTTGCAAGTTCAAAGCCAACCTCAGCAATTTAGTGAGGCCCTAAGCAACTTAGCATGGCACTCTCTCAAAATAAAAAGGAAAATGGCTGGGAATTTGGCTCAATGGTTAAATACCCTTGGGTTCAATCCCTGATATCAAAATAATAATAATAAGAATAAGAATTAACACTGGTAAAAGCACTTTTGTAATATTTCTCCTGACATCTTGTTTTCATTTAGCCTTCACATTTTTTTGTAAAGAAAGATTTAAATGCCAATTAATACAATGAAGATAAATTTTATTTCTCAAATTACTTAGGACCCTGGAAGGAAAGAAGTCATATTTATTGATTCCCTTCCAAAACATCATTCTTTTTTTGTTAATATTTTTTTTGGTGTAGTTGGACACAATGCCTTTATTTTATTTACTTATTTTTATGTGGTGCTGAGGATCGAACCCAGGGCCTCGCACGTGCTAGACGAGCGCTCTACCACTGAGCCCCAGCCCTAGCCCCAAGACACTATTCTTTAAAACCTGGTTAGAAATGTTTTCATATAAATTTACAGGTTCAGATTAATCACTCTATTAGATAAGCTCTGCCATCTCTATCTACCTAGTTAATATATTTCAGTGTCTTACTAATAGAATTTAAAGGTAGGATTTCTATATCCATTGGTTTTCCATTTATTTATGGGGTACTAAATGATATTTTGATGTATGTATAAATTGTGTACTGTTCAAAACATTATAAACATCTACACCTTAAATGCTTTATATTTCTTTGTGGAGAAAACATTTAAAATTCTTTCTTCTAGAGTTTTTATATACATAGTTTATTTCCATTATCTACAGTCTTTTTTACAGTAGAACACCAGAACCCACTTCTGTGTAGCTTTCACTTAGTACCCACTGATCAGCCTTTCTCATCCTCTCTCCCAGCTGCTCTCCCCAACTTCGGAGAACCACTCTGCTCTGTTTCTAGGAGTTTCATTGTCTCTTCAGAAAGTTCCATTATCTACTCAAGATTTAATCTAGTTTAGATTGTTCCTATTCCTTTATTATACATGAATGATTCATTAGTACATCTTGTTTACTTTTAAATTATAATCCATTTAATTCTTTTGATTTTCTCTATATATAAACTACTCCAAGGCATAATAATGTCTCACCTAATGATGGAATTATCCATAGAATCCTTCCCATGTTTCTTTTTAAAATACTATTTTCTTCATGATGGAGCAATGCCTTTAAGCCTTAATAGATTATACAGCTTAGATGACTTTTCTTTACCTTCGAGTATAATACAAAACTCTTTAGCAGGTCCTTTTTACAGTTCTTCTGATTTGCTTTGCTTAAAAATAAATGGCAAAATGTACAGGGTAGAATTAGAGATAAACAGGGAAGTGATTATAATAGTGATTATGAGAGATGATGGTGACTTGGATCAAGATACTAACAGTGAAAGTGATAAAAACTTGGCCTACCTAGACCATTGTACTCTGAAACTAGTGATAACTGACTCTTTGGTATATTAGAATTAAGGGAAGAGAAAATGAGAGGTATTGAGAATAACACACAAATTTTGTCCAAAAAAAAAAAAAAAGAAAGAAAAAAAGAAAAAATGGGCTTGCAACTTGCTGATATAGACTACAAGGTTAATACAACTCAAAAAAAAAAAAAGAAATAGAAAAAAATCCATTATGTGGGTTGTCATTTCACTTTCCCTGGTAGCCTTGATAGCACAAGTTTCTAATTTTGATGTGTTATAATTTACCTTTTATTTTTTATTTGTGCTTTTGTCATAATATTTTAGAATCCTCTGTCAAATCCTATATTATGAAGATAGATCCTCATGTTTTCTCTTTAAGAAGTTTATAGTATTTAATTTTATGTTTAGGTCTATATTCTAAACCCACGTTAGAACATGGAGTTCTAGTGAGGTAAGGAACTAATTTTTCTTTTTGATCAGCACCATTTGTTGAAAATACTATGATTTCCCTCATTGAATGGTCTTGATATCTTTGTCAAAAATCATTTGATCTATGATATATCAGTTCTTTTGTAAATACTCAACTTTATGCCACTGATCTATATGTCTATCCTGATGCTAGCAATGAACTTTCCTAGTTTCTCTGTAGTGTGTTTTGAAGTTCTATATGAATTTTGGAATCAGGTCTCTAGCTTCTACAAAAGTCAACTGGAAATTATGATTAAAAATGCATTAACTATGTATATAAGTTTGGAGAATCACCATTATTGCAATAAGCCTTTTAAATAGTGAACTTTGGATATTTTGCATTTATTTATATCTTTCAATTTTTGAACAATATTTTCCTGCTCTGTTTTATAATTTGTTACTAAGTTTATTCTTTAGTATTTCAATATTTTTCATGATACTGTAAAGGAATAATTTTCTTGACTTATTTTTAAATTTTCTATTATAAGTATATAAAAATAAATTAACTTTTTGTATATTGATTATTTATCCTGAAGCTTCTCTGAATGCAATTATTCACTATAATAGATTCCAGATTTCCTAGGATTATCCATGAACTAATTGAAGTCATCTGTGAATAGACATACTTTTATGTTTTCCTCTTTTACCTAGCCTCCTTTTATTTCTTTTTCTTGCCGAATTGTCCTGGATAATATCTGTATTACAAAGTTAAGATGAAAGTGGAGAGGATAGATAATTCTTTCTTGCGCTTTATCTTAAAGCCAAAGCTTCTACTCTTAAATCATTAATATGATATTAGCTATAGATTCTTCATAGATATTCTTTATCAGACTGAAGAAAGCCCCTTCTACTTATAGGTTGTTGAGATAATTTATCATGAAAAGTTTTTGATTTTTATTAAATGCTTCTTTTATTTCTATTAAGACTACCATGTAATTGTATTTTTATTCTGTTGGTAAGAAGTGTAACATTACCTCCCAAGCTCAGTCCCTAAATATAGATCTCAATTTCTTTCCCCCACCCCGCCCGCTCTCCCGCGTGTATGGTACCTGGCCCGTGCGGCCACGAGGCGCCGCCTCCCCTCCCCCAGCCTGCACCCCCTCCCCGGGGGTCCCGAAGTCCGCTGCCGCCGCCACCGCCGCCTCCCGCGGAGCACCATAGAGCAGACACTTCACCGCGCGAGTGAGCTGCCGAGTTAAATGAAACAGCTGATAAGATGAGTGACAATTTAAAATCTAAGTGATCCGAGAACACACACTGAGCCCTGATCGACTAAATTCAAACTCCCGTTCACCTGCTTCCCGCAGACAAACAGCTGTGACTCAGCACTAATCCATCCGGCTGAAACAAATGGTCAGCCCTTCTCATCCTACGGAGGTAAATGCCTACTGAGCCTTCATAGGTAGTGGCCACAGGTTTGAAACGGGGCATGGGAGAGACAGTAAGGACACACCCATTGCATTGGTCGCCCGACAAAGGGAAACGAACTGTCGCCATTTGCAAGAGACACCACTATGGCAGAGAACTGACGTCATCAGACTGGGGCGGAGGAGATAACTTCATTGAAACCTGCAGCTACAGGTGTGTGATCCCCTAGCCTTCCCTCTCCACACATCGGGGAAACCTTAAGGGCCCCTCCCAGCTCTCCCATAAGGGTCCCTCCCAGCTCTCCCATGAGTGCTACAGCCAGCCCGAGGGAATCAGAGGTGGTGCGGGACTTGAAGCGCGGGACTACCGCTCCCACCAGGGCTGACTGCTGAGGTCTCTTGCACCAGCTACAGGGAACTGGATACCGGAGGGCAAGTAAAATCCGCTGAGGATTCTCAGCCCCAAGCTCTACAAATTTAGGGTCTGAGGGAATGGCAAACTGGAAGAGTGTGCCCAGTCGTTCATGAAAACAGGGCTCCTGGGAGCAGCAGACCTGGCGTGTAGCCAGTATTGTGGTGAGAGGGGCCTAGCTAGAGGAAAAGTGGGAAGTGACTAGACACTAGAGGAGGCCCTAGACACTCAGGATTGGAGACTCGCCCAGTCTGGGAGGAGCTGCTACACAGTGATTGGTTCCCGCGTATTGACAGGAGAAATTGACCTGGTGGGCACAGCGCCACCTACTGGAAGAGAAGATAATCAAACTCTAAGATGGCATTTATTAGGTTTTTTTTTTTTTCTTTTTCTTTTTTTCTTTTTCTTTTTTTCTTTTCTCTTTTTTTTGATTTGGGTTTTTCTTTCATTTTCATTTTTCTTTCTTGTTGTTTTATTAATTTTTTTTACAAAATATTTTTTTTTTAATTTTTTTTCTTCTAATTTTAATTTTAATTTTTTTTAAATTATTATTATTTTTTTTATTTTTTTTCTTTTTTTAGTTCCTATTTTTTTCTTCGTTAGTCTTTTCATTTTTCTTATGCCCCTTTCCTTGAATTCTACCTGCCTACTCTTATTCTCTTTAGTGACTTCTTCCCTTCCCTTCTAATACCTTTCCTCCCAAGCATCAAATTAATTTATAGGAGTAAACAGGAACTCAGCAGTCAAACAGAACAAGAAGTAACATGAGCAGCTTCAAAAAAACAAGGCAGAAAAGGAGTATAAACAATGCAGGACAGCCTAAATATTCAGGAGGACCTAGAGTCATCAGAAAAATGGTCATATAAAGAACTCAAGGAACACCTTAGACAGATGGAATGGAACCTTAAAGAGGATACAAGACAGCAAATTCAAGCAGCGAAAGAACACATTGAGAATGAATTACATAAACAGATAAAAGAAGAAGATAAGCATCTTTATCAGGAGATAGAGATTATAAAAAATAATCAAACAATAATTCTAGAAATGAAGAAAACGATAAACCAAATTAAAAACTCAATTGAAAGTATCACTAACAGAGTGGAGCAAGTAGAAGCCAGAACGTCAGATAATGAAGACAAAATATATCATCTTGAAAAGAGTCTAGCCAACTCAGAAAGGCTGGTAAAAAATCACAAGAAAAACATCCAAGAGTTATGGGATAACATAAAAAAACCAAACTTAGGAGTCATCGGGATAGAAGAAGGTACAGAGATTCATACCAAGGGAATGAGTAACCTGCTGAATGAAATAATTACAGAAAACTTTCCAGAAATAAAAAGGAAACAGATATACAAATTGAAGATGCATACAGGACACCGAGCACACAAAATCACAGTAGACCAACACCAAGATACATTGTTATGAAGATATCCAATATACAGAACAAAGAGAAAATATTAAAAGCTACAAGAGAAAGGAGACAGATTACATTCAGGGGTAAACCAATAAGGTTAACAACAGATTTTTCATCACAGACACTGAAAGCAAGAAGGTCATGGAACAATGTATTTCAAACACTGAAAGACAATGGATGCCAACCAAGAATTCTGTATCCAGCAAAATTAAGCTTCAGGTATGACAACGAAATAAAAATCTTTCATGATAAACAAAAGTTAAAAGAATTTGCAGCCAGAAAACCAGCATTGCAAAGCATTTTGAGCAAAACACTACACGAGGAAGAAATGAAAAACAATAACCTAAACCATCAGTGGGAAGTGCCTCAGTAAAGACAGAGGGCGAGGGGAAAGATAATCATGGAGAAACAAACTAAATTTTTTAAAAAAAGGATAAACAATCAAACATGGATGGAAGTTCAAACCATATATCAATAGTAACTCTGAATGTTAATGGCTTAAACTCTCCAATAAAGCGACATAGGCTGGTATCATGGATTAAAAAAAACAAATCCAACAATATGCTGCCTCCAGGAGACACATCTGATTGGAAAAGACATACACAGGCTGAAGGTGAAAGGATGGGAAAAAATATACCACGCACAGGGTCCACGTAAGCAAGCAGGGGTGGCCATCCTCATATCGAATAAAATCGACTTCAAGACTAAGTTAATCAAAAGGGATAAAGAAGGTCATTATATACTGTTAAAAAAATCATTCACCAACAAGACATAACAATTATCAATATTTATGCACCAAATAATGGTGCTGCGACATTCATAAAACAAATTCTCCTCAAGTTCAAGAATCAAATAGACCACAACACAATAATTATGGGTGACTTCAACACACCTCTCTCACCATTGGACAGATCCTCCAAACAAAAGTTGAATAAAGAAACTATAGAACTCAATACCACAATCAATAACCTAGACTTAACTGACTTATATAGAATATATCAACCATCATCAAATGGATATACTTTTTTCTCAGCAGCACATGGATCCTTCTCAAAAATAGACCATATATTATGGCATAGGGCAACCCTCAGTAAATATAAAAGGGTGGAGATAACACCATGCATTTTATCTGATCATAATGGAATGAAACTGGAAATCAATGATAAAAGAAGGAAGGAAAAATCCTACATCACATGGAAGATGAACAATATGTTACTGAATGATCAATGGGTTACAGAAGACATAAAGGAGGAAATCAAAAAATTCTTAGAGATAAATGAAAATACAGACACAACATATCGGAATCTATGGGACACAATGAAAGCAGTTTTAAGAGGAAAATTCATCGCCTGGTGGTCAGTCCTCAAAAAAAGAAAAAACCAACAAATAAATGAGCTCACACTCCAACTCAAAGCCCTAGAAAAGGAAGAGCAAAACAACAGCAAATGTAGCAGAAGGCAAGAAATAATTAAAATCAGAGCGGAAATCAATGAAATTGAAAGAAAAGAAACTATTGAAAAAATTAACAAAACTAAAAGTTGGTTCTTCGAAAAAATAAATAAGATCGACAGACCTTTAGCCATGCTAACGAAGAGAAGAAGAGAGAGAACTCAAATTAATTAACATACAGGATGAAAAAGGCAATATCACAACAGATGCTACAGAAATACAGAAGACAATTAGAAATTATTTTGAAAACCTATATTCCAATAAAATAGAAGATAGTGAAGACTTCGATAAATTCCTTAAGTCATATGATTTGCCCAGACTGAGTCAGGAGGATACACACAATTTGAACAGACCAATATCAATGAATGAAATTGAAGAAGCCATCAAAAGACTACCAACCAAGAAAAGCCCAGGACCGGATGGGTATACAGCGGAGTTTTACAAAACCTTTAAAGAAGAATTAATACCAATACTTTTCAAGTTATTTCAGAAAATAGAAAAAGAGGGAGCTCTTCCAAATTCATTCTATGAGGCCAACATCACCCTGATTCTGAAACCAGGCAGAGACACCTCAAAGAAGAATACTACAGACCAATATCTCTAATGAACCTAGATGCAAAAATCCTCAATAAAATTCTGGCGAATCGAATACAAAAACACATCAAAAAAATTGTGCACCATGATCAAGTAGGATTCATCGCTGGGATGCAAGGATGGTTCAACATACGGAAATCAGTAAATGTTATTCACCACATCAATAGACTTAAAGATAAGAACCATATGATCATCTCGATAGATGCAGAGAAAGCATTCGACAAAGTACAACATCACTTTATGTTCAAAACATTAGAAAAACTAGGGATAACAGGAACTTACCTTGACATTGTAAAAGCTATCTATGCTAAGCCTCAGGCTAGCATCATTCTGAATGGACAAAAGTTGAAGGCATTTCCTCTAAAATCCGGAACAAGACAGGGATGCCCTCTATCACCACTTCTATTCAATATAGTTCTCGAAACACTGGCCAGAGCAATTAGACAGACGAAAGAAATTAAAGGCATAAAAATAGGAAAAGAAGAACTTAAATTATCACTATTTGCAGATGACATGATTCTATACCTAGAAGACCCAAAAGGGTCTACAAAGAAACTACTAGAACTAATAAATGAATTCAGCAAAGTGGCAGGATATAAAATCAACACGCATAAATCAAAGGCATTTCTGTATATCAGCGACAAAACTTCTGAAACGGAAATAAGGAAAAACACTCCATTCACAATATCCTCAAAAAAAATAAAATACTTGGGAATCAACCTAACAAAAGAGGTGAAAGATTTATACAATGAAAACTACAGAACCCTAAAGAGAGAAGTAGAAGAAGATCTTAGAAGATGGAAAAATATACCCTGTTCATGGATAGGCAGATCTAACATCATCAAAATGGTGATATTATCAAAAGTTCTCTATAGATTTAATGCAATGCCAATCAAAATCCCAACGGCATTTCTTGTAGAAATAGAGAAAGCAATCATGAAATTCATATGGAAAAATAAAAGACCCAGAATAGCAAAAGCAATTCTAAGCAGGAAGTGTGAATCAGGCGGTATAGCGATACCAGATTTCAAACTATATTACAGAGCAATAGTGACAAAAACAGCATGGTACTGGTACCAAAACAGGCGGGTGGACCAATGGTATAGAATAGAGGACACAGAGACTAATCCACAAAGTTACAACTATCTTATATTTGATAAAGGGGCTAAAAGCATGCAATGGAGGAAGGATAGCATCTTCAACAAATGGTGTTGGGAAAACTGGAAATCCATATGCAACAAAATGAAACTGAATCCCTTTTTCTCGCCATGCACAAAAGTTAACTCAAAATGGATCAAGGAGCTTGATATCAAATCAGAAACTCTGCGTCTGATAGAAGAAAAAGTTGGCTCTGATCTACAGATTGTGGGGTCGGGCTCCAAATTCCTTAATAGGACACCCATAGCACAAGAGTTAATAACAAGAATCAACAAATGGGACTTAATTAAACTTAAATTTTTTTCTCAGCAAAAGAAACAATAAAAGAGGTAAATAGGGAGCCTACATCCTGGGAACAAATTTTTACTCTTCACACTTCAGATAGAGCCCTAATATCCAGAGTATACAAAGAACTCAAAAAATTAGACAATAAGATAACAAATAACCCAATCAACAAATGGGCCAAGGACCTGAACAGACACTTCTCAGAGGAGGATATACAATCAATCAACAAGTACATGAAAAAATGCTCTCCATCTCTAGCAGTCAGAGAAATGCAAATCAAAACCACCTTAAGATACCATCTCACTCCAGTAAGATTGGCAGCCACTATGAAGTCAAACAACAACAAGTGCTGGCGAGGATGTGGAGAAAAGGGTACACTTGTACATTGCTGGTGGGACTGCACCAATTGGTGCGGCCAATTTGGAAAGCAGTTTGGAGATTCCTGGGAAACATGGGAATGGAACCACCATTTGACCCTGCTATTGCCCTTCTTGGACTATTCCCTGAAGACCTTAAAAGAGCATGCTACAGGGATACTGCCACATCCATGTTCATAGCAGCACAATTTACAATAGCTAGACTGTGGAACCAACCCAGATGCCCTTCAATAGATGAATGGATAAAAAAAATGTGGCATCTATACGCAATGGAGTACTATGCAGCAATAAAAAATGACAAAATCATAGAATTTGCAGGGAAATGGATGGCACTAGAGCAGATTATGCTTAGTGAAGCTAGCCAATCCCTAAAAAACAAATACCAAATGTCTTCTTTGATATAATGAGAGCAACTATGAACAGAGCAGGGAGGAAGAGCAGGAAGAAAAGATTAACATTAAACAGAGACATGAGATGGGAGGGAAAGGGAGAGAAAAGGGAAATTGCATGGAAATGAAGGGAGACCCTCATTGCTATACAAAATTACATATAAGAGGTTATGAGGGGAATGGGAAAATAAACAAGGAGAGAAATGAATTACAGTAGATGGGGTAGAGAGAGAAGATGGGAGGGGAGGGGAGGGGGGATAGTAGGGGATAGGAAAGGTAGCAGAATACAACAATTACTAATAGGGCATTATGTAAAATTGTGGATGTGTAACCGACGTGATTCTGCAATCTGCATTTGGGGTAAAATTGGGGGTTCATAACCCACTTCAATCTAATGTATGAAATATGATATGTCAAGAGCTTTGTAATGTTGTGAACAACCAAAAAAAAATTAAAAAAATTATGTGTTTATATTTTTATTATATAAAAGTTAAACACATTTAAACCTGATTTTTGTATCCTAGGAATAACTGAAAAAGTATATATATATATATATATATATATATATATATATATATATAGAGAGAGAGAGAGAGAGAGAGAGAGAGAGAGAGAATAATAGACAATTCCAACTCAATGTGATTTTATGAAAACCATCTTCTTTTTAACAAACTTGGATTTTTCTGGACTGTTGTAATTTTAAAAATGCATTCTCAGGTTATCATAAAACAGTTGTACATGTTTGAAATTAAATTTTTTATTTCCATAATACTTTTAAAAACATTAGAAAAATATATTTAAATAAAATAATAGTCTAGTAACCTTAACAAGTATTTCTCTGGAGTATAATCTTGTAGACAAGACTAACTTTTAGCTTTCCTCTTAATATCTACATTCAAGTTAGGATAACTCTTCTGTCAAGTATATATTTATAATAACATATATTAACATTCTTTGTTAATTTTACATTTCTAATCTCATTTTAGTTAAGTTCCCTAAATGGAGATTTGTTTTTTCTTATGCCTTAAGTAAGTAGAATATTACCTGGCAAATGCCTCTTGAAATCTGTAAGATCATGGATGATTATATTTATGAATATGAACAAAATATCCCAATTTTATTGATATATTACAGTTAAAATTTTGTAGATTAATTTTATTTAAGCATGTAATTAATTAAAATATTAAAGTAATTTTTCATAAAATTGTGTAGCAATTTATATTTTATTTGTCTTATGGACTAAACTGTAATAATACAAAGTGTTTGTTATAATTAAATGTACTGTATGAAAAATTACTTTGAAGTGGTTTGAAAAGAGGAATATGTTAGGAAAATTAAAGCTTTGTATAATATACTGTCATAAAGATGTATGATCACCACCAAAAGGACATTTAAATGCATGTATACAGTTTAATATGCTGTCAAGTAGTAGTAAGTACGCTATGAAGTTTTTCCTGAAAGCATATTGCGTTTATTTTTTCAAGATCATACTCCCAAAGTAATATCAGGCCACTGGTCGCCCAGAGGTATGGGGAGAAGACAAGTTCACAGAGTGCTAGACACCTCCAGTATTATCCAGCAAGAAGTAAATGGTGCCTGTCCAAAGACGCCTTTGTGCTAGCTGGATTGGGGGTTGGAGGGGCTTCCAGCAGGGTGTTGAGAGTGAACACAGAGCTGGTAAACTGTATCTGAGTGGGGCTTAAATCCTTGTGATCCTGAGTAGACAGGGTTATGGGAAATCAAATGGGGGTAGCTGATAACCCTAAAAGTTTCAGCTTTTCTGGAGAAATTCTTTGTTGAATCTTAAGGGATATACATGTGCAAACCAGATGAATATAGGTTTTCTTTCATTTTTTAATTTTATTGTTTTACTTCTATTCCACTTTATTTACTATTACCTGGGCATTGAACTTGTGTTTGAATTAATTACATCCTTCACAGTTCCAGTTCAGCACATGCAAATGTGTATAAAATAATTAATGATAAGCCTCTTATTTTTATTACCTTCATTCTGCTGTTCCTTGTTTATCAGTATTTGCTCTTCTAAAATAAGTTCACCTTAAAATTATCTTAAGGTATACAAATCTTCAGAAACATCCTTTGACAACACACTTCTGTTACTTCACCACTGGCATCAAAAAAAAACCTCAAAATTTTATTAAAGTATTAAAACATTATTCTTAGTACATACTTTAAATGTAATATTATTACAATTAAATTATAATAGAAATTTGCTCATGTACACATAAAATATTTTTGCCAAAATTTAAGGTAACAGTGATGTTATCCTAACTGGAGAAAATAACTTTTATTTCTATCTTAAATTTGAAGTGAAGAATCACGCAAATCACCAGAAACAAAAATATTTTATTTAATTAGTACATTCTGTTTAATTGTGCCAAATTATTCAGAGGAAATATATCAAAATGAAGTATTAGAAACTATAATATATGTTATATATATATATATATATATATATTATAATATATGTTATATATATGTATAATATATAGATAGATATTACAAATTGTGAACCCTAAATATGAATAACTTTCTGAAAAGTGAGTGCTTTCAAAACTTCAATTATTACTGCAAAAACAATGGTTTAATTAACTTTTAGATTACCAGAGAATTTTTTAGTAAATTAGAGCAAAAGCCAAATATTTAATAAGAAAAACAGACAACAGAAGAATAGTTACCCTGTACAAAACTGCTTTCTAAATGACATTGCATTTGCTAGGTAAAATTTTTGTGGAATTTTCCATCGAGATCTTAAACAATTTTATAAAATCTAATAATACACATACATGAGCATTTATTAAGTATAACATCACATCTTAAGCATCAATATGTTTAATAAAAAGTGAAAACACAAGATAGTGTCAATTTATTAGTGCTAACAAAAGGTTTAACTCCTGTGTTTTGTTTGTCTAGTATTGATATTCTATGCCTCCATCGAAGTCTTATCTACCTGAGGCAGAAGATGGAAGAGTCAATTTCTTACTAAATAAGGAAAAATGGCATTACAGGGGAACAATATGAGGAACAAAGTAAGATAGAATATATGGAAGACAAAGAGGTAGTCACTATTTTTAATGAAATGACATTTCTGGTGTTTCAATGAAATTGCTTGATATAACTGGTGAATTATTGAAGGAAAAAAATAACCAACTCTATAAGCAAAATGTCTACACAAAAATGTTTGCACTTCTCTTTATTATTAGATCTTCTGTGCTGAGGATTTTTTGTGATACAGTTATAACAGATGCAAATATATTTATAAATATACATATTTCTAAAGCTAAAAATTACTCAAATCATTTTTCTATTCACAGTTTTTGTCATATATCAAATCTTAGCTGACAATTTGTATAAAACCCATGTGTTAATTAATTATTTCTACCTGAGTGGCTTGTCTTTAACAATATTGGCTAAAGCTAGATAGTAATTCTACTGCAGTTGTGGGAGTAATATGCTAGATGTTGACATTAAAATTTTCAGTAGAGTGGATTGATTAATTACAACAAAATTAAAGGGTTTAGATCACAAATACTTTAACAGAAATACATGCTAGTAGATACAATACAAAATTACAGAAATAAATTGGATTGTCTATTTCTTATACTTAGAGAATGAAAAGGAAAAACTCAAATCTAAAGATCCAGGAAAATTTACTCTCTTGTTCCATGGCTTTTCTAACATATCTAATAAACTAGAAATAAAATAATGCAGTAATAGCCCAAGTGATATGACTTTAAGTTATTTTGTTTATTTGAAGTTCAAAGACTTCCTGCATTACTCATTTAATCATGGACATTTCCCTACAAATATTAACTAAGCAACTGTTTTATTCTGGATATTTTGTTGGACCAGAGGATATAATGTTGGGAAAGTATATTCTCCACTCTTTGGAAGCAGGGGAAGAACATAATAGTTGGAGGGTAGGTGCACTTTTAGGTGGTAAGTGGTGTGATGTGTATGTACAGACAACCTAGAAACCCATCAGTAAAGTCAGGAAGTCATCTCCTTACTACAAGTTTCCTGTGAAATGATGGACAAGTTGAGTCAGTGAGACCCAAGTGGGAAAGTATATGGCTATGTTTCAAAAGGAGAGAAAAGATCCTAGAAAGAGAAAGGACCCATTATGTCTCACAAAAAAGTTGAGAAAGTATCAGTTTATTAGGGGAAATTTAAAGGATCTAATATATAGAGATCTCAAGAAAAAAATATGATTTGATAATGAATGTAAATAAGCTATTTATCAAGAAGGATGGTCTTTCCTTAACTATCAGATTTGACATTCTGTAAGGCTTTAATGGTTGTGCTATGGATGTAGTAGTTGATACACTTTTAACAATGTTAAAGAGCATGTGCTAAGCTAAGTTTTTCTATATGGGAGGAAAAAATATTATTTATTATCAAATAAATATTTTCTTTCTTATTTTCCTGTTATTAATAATTTACCAAATATTCATTTATTCCTTAATTTTTAATGTTTCACAAAATAGCCTCCATTAGATTTTTGTATAGTGCCTTACTCAATACTATATATAGATAAGTATATCTGAAGCTTCTTTGTTTTTTTAACATCATGAGGTCACTGCAAAGTGAAAGTTTATTGGATTCTGTTCTATGTTTGTATTGAATTCCCGTTATTCATCCTATAGAGATATACTGTTCATCCCAATTTAATGCAAAGAGATATACACAATTAGCAATAGAGGACTTCAATTCATGTATTTGAATCTAATTTTTTTTTATTAATGAAGAACAGCACATTATCTAACTAGACATTATCTAATTAGACCTAAACAATTATCTTAATCCAAGATGCAGAGATAAGTATTTTAAATACCTAAGCTTTTAACAAATGAGAAGAGGAACACTACTCTACTAGCTATATTTCCAACTAAGTTCCTAACTGAAAAACGCATAACTTTATATATAAGTTTGTATTTTAAAAATGATAAAAGTTTAAAGTAAGGTGAAAGGAAACTATTGTTCTTATACTGTAATAATTTAATTTTATATTTAGTTTCAGGTAACTAAAATGTTTTTAGATGAAAGTCTTAAATACATGATGAACACTTTTAACTGCTTTATCAAATAAGCTAGGAATAGTAACTAAGAAGTAAGGGAACTCTGAGACTCTAAAGTGTGTTATACTGAACAAAGAGTTTACAATTATCTATGCCTTTTTACAAATTAATGACTAGCTCTGATTTCCCACTGTGCCCTAAGAAGTCTCTCATTTTCTCAACAAATTTTACTTGTTACTAGATGACTTACTTTAAAATATTTTTTTCTTGGTAATCATTTTTCACTCTGCATGGAATGCATGATATTTTCATAATCTATGAATCTAAAATGAATATTTTAAAACAGAGCACAGATTATATTTAATTTGAATACCAGCTGCTTAGCATCCAATCCTATTTGTATAATAAACCTCAAATATATGAAAGAAATTATCTGTCATTTTCACGCTAAAGAAAGAGTATTTGCCTCCTGAAACAGCAAAATCATGGTGCAAGTCAAGGGTAAGATACCTTTTCTCAAATGATAAATAAGTAAATAAATCATATAAAGATACTTATAATAGAACTTTCTATATTAAATTCATAAGGGAAATATAAGTTTGTTTTACTTATTTCTGATAACTTGTCATTTTGAATTGTTTTTCAATATCTTGATTGAATTAGCAGTTCAAGAAATTCAAAATAAAATTTCTAAGGAAAATTATGTAAAAGGGGAAAAATCTTTTTTCCTTTGCTTTCTACAATTTCTTAGATTGATTCTAGGATCCCAAATTTTGGATACAGTGTTTAGTCATACTTTGATGTATTAGATATCATGGCAAATTGTATTTATGAAAAAATAACCAGAGGATTTAACCGTCACATTTCTATCAAAGGTATCAACAGAATTAAATAATTACCTTTTCTACTACATGTAGCCCAGTAGTGATTACACTTGCATATGTATAGGCAACCTGAATTATGTCAGTCATATATGGCCTATTAATCTTAAATTTATGAGTATTTTATATTTTACAAATTTCCAAATCCAATAAATTCCTCAAGAGTCAGCGGAAAGCTTGCCTTTGTGAGAAAAACAGAAGGATTTTTGAGTTTTGGTTTTTATGTTACTGATTATTCCTGTTCGAAAACTATCAGTTAACAAATACACTCTCAATCTTTCCAAAGAATTTTAGACTTTATATATAACTTAACCAATCTTAAAAGTCCTAAGGCAAGATTCAAAGTTATGTCAAAATATTCCTACAGTTAAATATTCCTCTAAGTAAATTAATTCTTTGTTACATAGTGTTAACTAGTTTTCAAAAAAAAAATGCCTTTAAATAATTAAATTCTCGCCTAATCAGTCCTACATTCTAGTCCTCTCTACCAAGGATCAGGATTAAGATTATGATGAGGTCAGTGAGGTTCTCAGGGCATAAAATTTAAAGAAACACTCATATCAGGGTCTTGAAAATATTAACAAATTATTTAGATATATCAGGAATACACTGGCATATATCTATATGTATAATTGACATATATTATCAATTGTCCACAGTGACACTGAAAATTAGAAGGAATACTTATGATTATATACATATATATTTATTTATACATATGTGTAAAACATGTGATAATCTATTATTTTAATTAAAAAACTCAACATTAAAAATAGTACGAGTAATTCCAATGGATAATATCTAGTAATATATATTCAAGTAAATAGTTTTCTGATTATAAAAGGATCAACAAGATAATAGTAAGATAATTATAGTTGGTATTTTTTTTTTGCTGTTAAATACTGAATTTATTTCTTTTTTTAAAGAGAGAGAAAGAGAGAGAGAGAGAGAGAGAGAGAATTTTTTAATATTTATTTTTCAGTTCTTGGCAGACACAACATCTTTGTTTGTATGTGATGCTGAGGATCAAACCCAGGCCACACGCATGCCAGGCGAGTGTGCTACCGCTTGAGCCACATCCCCAGCCCCTGAATTTCTTTATTAATTTTTTTTTACCAGCACAATTATAAGTCAACAAAACAAAAATTTCATTTTCTGCTTTTCTTTTCTGGACATTATTGATATATGCTTTGCATTAATTATTTATTGTTGTATAACAATATTATCACAAACTTCAGGCTTTGACAAGATTTCAATCAAAGTGTCAGCCAAGGTAGAAACAAAAGGATCTATTTCCAGGCTCAAGTGGCTGTTGGCAGAATGCAGTGACTCGGGGTGTTAGACTGAGGGCCTCAGCCCCTTGTTAATGTCAGCCAATGACCACCCTCACCTCCTTGCCTCATGGGCCTTTCCAACAGGGTTCTCTAACTTTTTTTTTTTTTTTTTTTAGCTACAAATGACATTAAATGATATTGGCAATTCATACATTTGAATCAATCAGGGTATAATTTCTCATTTTTCTGATTTTACAGATTGCAGAATCACACTGGTCATACAGTCACCTATATACATACAGCAATCATAATGTCTGTTCTATTCTGTAGCCCTTCCTATCCCCCCTTCCCCTCCCCTCCCCTCCCATCATTTCTCTCTATCCAATCTAATGTGACACACTTTTTTTTTCTTTTTCTCCTCACAATATTATACATGTATTCTGTATAACGATGAGGGTCTCCTTCTATCTTCCATGCAACTCCCCTTCTCCCTCCTTTTCCCTCCTACCTCTCTTCCTTATTTAGTGTTAATCTTCTTCTCATGCTCTTCCTCCCTATCCCATTTTAGTCACCCCCTTATATCAAAGAAGACATTTGGCATTTGTTTTTTAGGGATTGGCTAACTTCACTTAGCATAATCTGCTCTAATGCCATTCATTTCCCTGCAAATGCCAAGATCTTGTTATTTTTTAGTGCTGAGTTATATTCCATTGTGTATAAATACCACATTTTTTTTAATCCATTTGTCTATTGAAAGACATCTAGGTTGATTCCTCAGTCTAGATACCGTGAATTGTGCTGCTATAAACATTGACTTGGCTGTGTCCCTGTAGTATGCTCTTTTTAGGTCTTTTGTGTATAGTCCGAGAATGGGAATAGCTGGGTCAAATGGTGGTTCCATTCCCAGCTAGGCAGAACTAACATCATCAAAATGGCGATATTACCAAAAGTTCTCTATAGGTTTAATGCAATGCCAAGCAAAATCCCAATGGCTTTTCTTGTAGAAATAGAGAAAGCAATCATGAAATTCATATGGAAAAATAAAAGACCCAGAATAGCAAAAACAATGCTAAGCAGGAAGTGTGAATCAGGTGGTATAGCGATACCAGACTTCAAACTATACTACAGAGCAATAGTAACAAAAACAGCATGGTATTGGTACCAAAACAGGCGGGTGGACCACTGGTACAGAATAGAGGACACAGAAACCAACCCACAAAACTACAACTTTCTTACATTTGATAAAGCGGCTAAAAGCATGCAATGGCGGAAGGATAGCATCTTCAACAAATGGTGCTGGGAAAACTGGAAATCCATATGCAACAAAATAAAACTGAATCCCTTTCTCTCGCCATGCACAAAAGTTAACTCAAAATGGATCAAGGAGCTTGATATCAAATCAGACACTCTGCGTCTGATAGAAGAAAAAGTTGGCTACGACCTACACACTGTGGGGTCAGGCTCCAAATTCCTCAATAGGACACCCAAAGTACAAGAAATAATATCTAGAATCAAAAAATGGGACTTGGTCAAACTAAAAAGTTTTTTCTCAGCAAAAGAAACAATAAGAGAGGTAAATAGGGAGCCAACATCCTGGGAACAAATTTTTACTCCTCACACTTCAGATAGAGCCCTAATATCCAGAGTATACAAAGAACTCAAAAAATTAGACAATAAGATAACAAATAACCCAATCAACAAATGGGCCAAGGACCTAAACAGACACTTCTCAGAGGAGGACATACAATCAATCAACAAGTACATGAAAATATGCTCACCATCGCTAGCAGTCAGAGAAATGCAAATCAAAACCACCCTAAGATATCATCTCACTCCAGTAAGATTGGCAGCCATTAAGAAGTCAAACAACAACAAGTGCTGGCGAGGATGTGGGGAAAAGGGTACACTTGTACATTGTTGGTGGGACTGCAAATTGGTGCAACCAATTTGGAAAGCATTATGGAGATTTCTTGGAAAGCTGGGAATGGAACCACCATTTGATCCAGCTATTCCCCTTCTGGGTCTATTCCCTAAAGACCTAAAAACAGCATGCTACAGGGACACTGCTACATCGATGTTCATAGCAGTACAATTCACAATAGCAAGACTGTGGAAGCAACCTAGATGCCCTTCAATAGACGAATGGATAAAAAAAAATGTGGCATTTATACAAAATGGAGTATTACTCTGCATTAAAAAATGACAAAATTATAGAATTTGGAGGGAAATGGAGGGCATTAGAGAAGATTATGCTAAGTGAAGCTAGCCAATCCCTAAAAAACAAATGCCAAATGTCCTCTTTGATATAAGGAAAGAAACTAAGAACAGAGTAGGGAAGAAGAGCATGAGAAGATGACTAACATTAAACAGGGATGAGAGGTGGGAGGGACAGGGAGAGAGAAGGGAAATTGCTTGGAAATGGAAGGAGACCCTCATGGTTATACAAAATTACATACAAGACGAAGTGAGGGGAAAGGGAAAAATAATACAAGGGGGAGAAATGAAATACAGTAGAGGGGGTAGAGAGAGAGGAGGGGAGGGGAGGGGAGGGGAGGGGGGATAGTAGAGGATAGGAAAGGCAGCAGAATACAACAGACACTAGTATGGCAATATGTAAATCAATGGAAGTGTAACTGATGTGACTCTGCAATCTGTATATGGGGTAAAAATGGGAGTTCATAACCCAATTGAATCAAAGTGTGAAATATGATATATCAAGAACTATGTAATGTTTTGAACAACCAATAAAAAAATTTAAAAAAAATTAAAAAATAAAATAAAATAACTTCTGATATACAGGAAAAAAAAAGAAAAATTCAAGAAACAAAAGTAAAAAAAAAAAAAAAGGAAGAGCAAAAATCCTTTTCTGAGCTTTGGAGATTTAACTGAAATGCATAAATTGGCACACAGACATTATGTTGGAAATTGAATCTGCCAGAGGGAGCAATTTTCTGGAATCTTAGAATACCTTGCAAGGTTTGAGAAATACTGAAGTGACCACATTTTGCCTCTTGACCTGGACATTCCAATGAACTTACAAAATCTATGACGACCCTTAATTGTGTCACTTTCCAGATTAGCAAATTTAAACTGCACCAGAATAAAACTGTCTTTGCTTTTATTTAAAAAAAAAAGAAAAAGAAATCTCCATACTGCTTTCCAAATTGGCTGCACCAATTTGCAATCCCACCAGCAATGTATGAGTGTACCTTTTCCCCCACATCCTCGCTAGCACTTATTGTTGTTTGACTTCATAATGGCTGCCATTCTTATTGGAGTGAGATGGTATCTTAGAGTAGTTTTAATTTGCATTTCTCTGATTGCTAGAGATGGTGAGCATTTTTAATTATATTTGTTGATTGATTGTATATCCTCTTCTGAGAAGTGTCTGTTCAAGTCCATGCCCCATTTGTTGATTAGGTTATTTGTCTTTTTGTTGTTTGACTTTTTGAGTTCTTTGTATACCCTAGAGATTAGAGCTCTATCTGATGTTTGAGGGGTAAAAATTTGTTCCCAGGATGTAGGCTCCCTATTCACTTCACATATTATTTCTCTTGCTGAGAAAAAACTTTTTAGTTTGAATTCGTCCCATTTGTTGATTCTTGGTTTTAACTCTTATGCTATAGGTGTCTTATTAAGGAATTTTGGGCCTGCCCCCACGTGATGAAGATTAGGGCCAACTTTATCTTCTTTTTTTTTGTGATCTTTATTTTATTTTCTTTTATTGCTTGTTCACAACATTACAAAATGCTTGACATATCATATTTCATACATTAGATTGAAGTGGGTTATGAACCCCCAATTTTACCCCAAATGCAGATTGCAGAATCACGTCGGTTACACATCCACAATTTTACATAATGCCCTATTAGTAATTGTTGTATTCTGCTACCTTTCCTATCCCCTACTATCCCCCCTCCCCTCCCCTCCCATCTTCTCTCTCTACCCCATCTACTGTAATTCATTTCTCTCCTTGTTTATTTTCCCATTCCCCTCACAACCTCTTATATGTAATTTTGTATAGCAATGAGGGTCTCCCTTCATTTCCATGCAATTTCCCTTTTCTCTCCCTTTCCCTCCCATCTCATGTCTCTGTTTAATGTTAATCTTTTCTTCCTACTCTTCGTCCCTGCTCTGTTCACAGTTGCTCTCTTTATATCAAGAAGACATTTGGTATTTGTTTTTTAGGGATTGGCTAGCTTCACTAAGCATAATCTGCTCTAGTGCCATCCATTTCCCTGCAAATTCTATGATTTTGTCATTTTTTATTGCTGCATAGTACTCCATTGCGTATAGATGCCACATTTTTTTTTATCCATTCATCTATTGAAGGGCATCTGGGTTGGTTCCACAGTCTAGCTATTGTGAATTGTGCTGCTATGAACATGGATGTGGCAGTATCCCTGTAGCATGCTCTTTTAAGGTCTTCAGGGAATAGTCCGAGAAGGGCAATAGCAGGGTCAAATGGTGGTTCCATTCCCATGTTTCCCAGGAATCTCCAAACTGCTTTCCAAATTGGCCGCAACAATTTGCAGTCCCACCAGCAATGTACAAGTGTACCCTTTTCTCCACATCCTCGCCAGCACTTGTTGTTGTTTGACTTCATAGTGGCTGCCAATCTTACTGGAGTGAGATGGTATCTTAGGGTGGTTTTGATTTGCATTTCTCTGACTGCTAGCGATGGTCAGCATTTTTTCATCTACTTGTTGATTGATTGTATATCCTCCTCTGATAAGTGTCTGTTTAAGTCCTTGGCCCATTTGTTGATTGGGTTATTTGTTATCTTATTGTCTAATTTTTTGAGTTCTTTGTATACTCTGGATATTAGGGCTCTATCTGAAGTGTGAAGAGTAAAAATTTGTTCCCAGGATTTTGGCTCCCTATTTACCTCTCTTATTGTTTCTCTTGTTGAGAAAAAAACTTTTTAGTTTAAGTAAGTCCCATTTGTTGATTCTTGTTATTAACTCTTGTGCTATGGGTGTCCTATTAAGGAATTTGGAGCCCGACCCCACAATCTGTAGATCGGAGCCAACTTTTTCTTCTATCAGACGCAGAGTCTCTGATTTGATATCAAGTTCCTTAATCCATTTTGAGTTAACTTTTGTGCATGGCAAGAGAAAGGGATTCAGTTTCATTTTGTTGCATATGGATTTCCAGTTTTCCCAACACCATTTGTTGAAGATGCTATCCTTCCTCCATTGCATGCTTTTAGCCCCTTTATCAAATATAAGATAGTTATAACTTTGTGGATTAGTCTCTGTGTCCTCTATTCTATACCATTGGTCCACCCGCCTGTTTTGGTACCAGTACCATGCTGTTTTTGTCACTATTGCTCTGTAATATAGTTTGAAATCTGGTATCGCTATACCGCCTGATTCACACTTCCTGTTTAGAATTGCTTTTACTATTCTGGGTCTTTTATTTTTCCATATGAATTTCATGATTGCTTTCTCTATTTCTACAAGAAATGCCGTTGGGATTTTGATTGGCATTGCATTAAACCTATAGAGAACTTTTGGTAATATCGCCATTTTGATGATGTTAGTTCTGCCTATCCATGAACAGGGTATATTTTTCCATCTTCTAAGATCTTCTTCTAATTCTCTCTTTAGGGTTCTGTAGTTTTCATTGTATAAATCTTTCACCTCTTTTGTTAGGTTGATTCCCAAGTATTTTATTTTTTTTGAGGATATTGTGAATGGAGTGTTTTTCCTCATTTCCGTTTCAGAAGTTTTGTCGCTGATATACAGAAATGCCTTTGATTTATGCGTGTTGATTTTATATCCTGCCACTTTGCTGAATTCATTTAATAGTTCTAGTAGTTTCTTTGTAGACACTTTTGGGTCTTCTAGGTATAGAATCATGTCATCTGCAAATAGTGATAATTTAAGTTCTTCTTTTCCTATTTTTATGCCTTTAATTTCTTTCGTCTGTCTAATTGCTCTGGCCAGTGTTTCGAGAACTATATTGAATAGAAGTGGTGATAGAGGGCATCCCTGTCTTGTTCCAGATTTTAGAGGGAATGCCTTTAAATTTTGTCCATTCAGAATGATGCTAGCCTGAGGCTTAGCATAGATAGCTTTTACAGTGTCAAGGTAAGTTCCTGTTATCCCTAGTTTTTCTAATGTTTTGAACATAAAGGGATGCTGTACTTTGTCGAATGCTTTCTCTGCGTCTATCGAGATGATCATATGGTTCTTAACTTTAAGTCTATTGATGTGGTGAATAACATTTACTGATTTCCATATATTGAACCATCCTTGCATCCCAGCGATGAATCCTACTTGAACATGGTGCACAATTTTTTTGATGTGTTTTTGTATTCGATTCGCCAGAATTTTATTGAGGATTTTTGCATCTAGGTTCATTAGAGATATTGGTCTGTAGTTTTCTTTCTTTGAGGTGTCTTTGTCTGGTTTCGGAATCAGGGTGATGTTGGCCTCATAGAATGAATTTGGAAGAGCTCCCTCTTTTTCTATTTCCTGAAATAACTTGAAAAGTATTGGTATTAATTCTTCTTTAAAGGTTTTGTAAAACTCCGCTGTATACCCATCCGGTCCTGGGCTTTTCTTGGTTGGTAGTCTTTTGATGGCTTCTTCAATTTCATCCATTGATATTGGTCTGTTCAAATTGTGTGTATCCTCCTGACTCAGTCTTCGCAAATCATATGACTTAAGGAATTTATCGATGTCTTCACTATCTTCTATTTTATTGGAATATCTTCTATTTTATTGGAATATAGGTTTTCAAAATAATTTCTAATTGTCTTCTGTATTTCTGTAGCATCTGTTGTGATATTGCCTTTTTCATCCCGTATGTTAGTAATTTGAGTTCTCTCTCTTCTTCTCTTCTTTAGCATGGCTAAAGGTCTGTCGATCTTATTTATTTTTTCGAAGAACCAACTTTTAGTTTTGTTAATTTTTTCAATAGTTTCTTTTCTTTCAATTTCATTGATTTCCGCTCTGATTTTAATTATTTCTTGCCTTCTGCTACATTTGCTGTTGTTTTGCTCTTCCTTTTCTAGGGCTTTGAGTTGAAGTTTGAGCTCATTTATTTGTTGGTTTTTCCTTTTTTTGAGGAATGACCTCCAGGCGATGAATTTCCCTCTTAAAACTGCTTTCATTGTGTCCCATAGATTCCGATATGTTGTGTCTGTATTTTCATTTATCTCTAAGAATTTTTTGATTTCCTCCTTTATGTCTTCTGTTAACCATTGATCATTCAGTAACATATTGTTCATTTTCCATGTGATGTAGGATTTTTCCTTCCTTCTTTTATCATTGATTTCCAGTTTCATTCCATTATGATCAGATAAAATGCAAGGTATTATCTCCACCCTTTTATATTTACTGAGGGTTGCCCTATGGCATAATATATGGTCTATTTTTGAGAAGGATCCATGTGCTGCTGAGAAAAAAGTATATCCATTTGATGATGGTTGATATATTCTATATATGTCAGTTAAGTCTAGGTTATTGATTGTGATATTGAGTTCTATAGTTTCTTTATTCAACTTTTGTTTGGAGGATCTGTCCAATGGTGAGAGAGGTGTGTTGAAGTCACCCATAATTATTGTGTTGTGGTCTATTTGATTCTTGAACTTGAGGAGAATTTGTTTTATGAATGTCGCAGCGCCATTATTTGGTGCATAAATATTGATAATTGTTATGTCTTGTTGGTGAATGGTTCCTTTTAACAGTATATAATGTCCTTCTTTATCCCTTTTGATTAACTTAGTCTTGAAGTCGATTTTATTCCATATGATGATGGCCACCCCTGCTTGCTTACGAGGACTGTATGCGTGGTATATTTTTTCCCATCCTTTCACCTTCAGCCTGTATATGTCTTTTCCAATCAGATGTGTCTCCTGGAGGCAGCATATTGTTGGATTTGTTTTTTTAAATCCATGATACCAGCCTATGTCGCTTTATTGGAGAGTTTAAGCCATTAACATTCAGAGTTACTTTTGATATATGGTTTGTACTTCCATCCATGTTTGATTATTTATCCTTTTTTTAAAAAACTTAGTTTGTTTCTCCATGATTATCTTTCCCCTCACCCTCTGTCTTTACCGAGGCACTTCCTACTGATGGTTTTGGTTATTGTTTTTCATTTCTTCCTCGTGTAGTGTTTTGCTCAAAATGCTTTGCAATGCTGGTTTTCTGGCTGCAAATTCTTTTAACTTTTGTTTATCATGAAAGATTTTTATTTCGTTGTTATACCTGAAGCTTAATTTTGCTGGATACAGAATTCTTGGTTGGCATCCATTGTCTTTCAGTGTTTGAAATACATTGTTCCATGACCTTCTTGCTTTCAGTGTCTGTGATGAAAAATCCGTTGTTAACCTTATTGGTTTACCCCTGAATGTAATCTGTTTCCTTTCTCTTGTAGCTTTTAATATTTTCTCTTTGTTCTGTATATTGGATATCTTCATAACAATGTGTCTTGGCGTTGGTCTACTGTGATTTTCTGTGTTTGTTGTCCTGTATGCATCTTCAATTTGTATATCTGTTTCCTTTTTTATTTCTGGAAAGTTTTCTGTAATTATTTCATTCAGCAGTTTACTTATTCCCTTGGTTTTAATCTCTGTGCCTTCTTCTATCCCGATGACTCCTAAGTTTGGTTTTTTTATGTTATCCCATAACTCTTGGATGTTTTTCTTGTGATTTTTTACCAGCCTTTCTGAGTTGGCTAGACTCTTTTCAAGATGATATATTTTGTCTTCATTATGTGACGTTCTGGCTTCTACTTGCTCCACTCTGTTAGTGATACTTTCAATTGAGTTTTTAATTTGGTTTATCGTTTTCTTCATTTCTAGAATTATTGTTTGATTATTTTTTATAATCTCTATCTCCTGATGAAGATGCTTAACTTCTTCTTTTATCTGTTTATGTAATTCTTTCTCAATGTGTTCTTTCGCTGCTTGAATTTGCTGTCTTGTATCCTCTTTAAGGTTCCATTCCATCTGTCTAAGGTGTTCCTTGAGTTCTTTATATGACCATTTTTCTGATGACTCTAGGTCCTCCTGAATATTTAGGCTGTCCTGCATTGTTTGGACTCCTTTTCTTCCTTGCTTTTTGAAGCTGCTCATGTTACTTCTTGTTCTGTTTGACTGATGAGTTACTGTTTACTCCTATAAATTTATTAGATGCTTGGGAGGAAAGGTATTAGAAGGGAAGGGAAGAAGTCACTAAAGAGAATGAGAGTAAGCAGGTAGAATTCAAGGAA
Source organism: Spermophilus citellus (assembly GCF_964194105.1). Classification (NCBI taxonomy): domain Eukaryota; kingdom Metazoa; phylum Chordata; class Mammalia; order Rodentia; family Sciuridae; genus Spermophilus; species Spermophilus citellus. Next base: position 49,477,616 of record NC_138189.1, read on the forward strand.
GGGGGGATAAGATAATTGAAAAGAAATGAAAAGACAAAAGAAGAAAAAAATAGGAAATAAAAAGAGGAAAAAAAAGTTTTAAAAAAATTAATAAAAAAATAAAATGAAAATTAGAAGAAAAAAAATTAAAGAAAAATTTAAAAAAAAAAATAAAAAAACAACAGGAAAGAAAAATGCAAATGAAAGAAAAACCCAAATCAAAAAAAAAAAAAAAAAGAGAGAAAAGAAAAAAAAGGGAAAAAAAACCTAATAAATGCAGTCTTAGAGTTTGATTAACTTCTCTTCCAGTGCTGTGCCCACCAGGCCAAGTTTCTCCTGTCAATACGCGGGAACCAATCACTGTGCAGCAGCTCCTCCCAGACTGGGCAAGTCTCCAATCCTGAGTGCCTAGGGCCTCCTCTTGTGTCTAATCACTTCCCCACTTTTCCTCTAGCCAGGCCCCTCTCACGGGTGCCGCTCACCACAATACTGGCTGCACGTCAGGTCTGTTGCTCCCGGGAGCCCTGTGTTCATGAACGACTGGGCACACTCTCCCTGTTTGCCATTCCCTCAGACCCTAAGTTTGTAGAGCTTGGGGCTGAGAATCCTCAGCGAATTTTACTTGCCCTCCAGTAGCCACGCCCCCGGTAGCTGGTGCAAGAGACCTTAGCTGTCAGCACTGGTGGGAGCGGTAGTTCCGCGCCACGGATCCCGCGCCACCTCCAATTCCCTCTGTCTGGCTATCGTGCTCACGGGAGGGGCCCTTATGGGAGAGCTAGGAGGGGCCCTTAAGGTTTCCCCGATGTGTGGAGAGGGAAGGCTAGGGAATTACACACCTGTAGTCGCAGGTTTCAATGAAGTTATCTCCTCCGCCCCAGTCTGATGACGTCAGTTCTCTGCCATGGTGGTATCTCTTGCAAATGGCGACAGTTTGTTTCCTTTTGCCGGGCGACCAATGCAACGGGTGGGTCCTTACTGTCTCTCCCAAGCCCCGTTTCAAACCTTTGGCCACTACCTATGAAGGCTCGGTAGGCATTTACCTCCGTAGGATCAGAAGGGCTGACCAGTTGTTTCAGCCGGATGGATTAGTGCTGAGTCACGGCTGTTTGTCTGCGGGAAGCAGGCGAACTGGAGCTTGAATTCAGCTGATCTGGGCTCAGTGTGTGTTCTGAGAGGCCCAGACTGTTCGCCCCAGATCCACGTCAGCTCAGCATTGCCTAATGATCCTGAGCAAACAGATTTAGGTGGTTTATGACTCCCTATGCCTGCACAGCTGAAGAGGTCAGAGACTTGATCTCTCTGCACCCGCCACCATGTTCAAAACTCCACATAAATTTTTTTAATGGAATGCTCAAAGTTGTAGCAATTTCTCTCTCTAACCACTTTAATATTTATAATCTATTTTTGTTGAATATGTAAGACTCTGGGACAGCACTAGCAATGTAACTTCTCTCTAAGTTCAGAAATAGTTCTGGAAAAATAACTAGCAATATTTATTTTTGTGTGCTACTATGTACTCAATTAAATGAATACAAATACACCCTAAAGAGTTTACAAATATTCAAATATCTTAGTATAAATGTCAAATATATATATGCAAATGTAGATATTTTTAAATATGTTTAGTAATTACTAAATAAATTGCAACATAGGATACAATGCAGACATTAAATTAATCTGCATAATATATTATGATGCCTTTATTCATTTATATAATTTTTATGATAGCATATCTCCTATGTGCTACAGACTAAGGTAGGTTTTGGGCACATATCACTGAACAACATGTATGTGGTTACTTCTTTCATAAATCTTATTTATGGTGAGCAAATGAGTAAATGTCAGGTGATATGTTACACAAAGCATAATCAGACTTCAAAGGTTAAGAATAGTATATTCTAACCTTTGCAAAAGTCTCTATTCCAAAGGAATATACTGTAGAGCAATTGGTACTTAAAAAAAAGTGATTATGGAAAATAATTATTATTATCTTATAGCATGAAATCTTGACTTTAACATTGAATTCATATGCCTTTCAATAAAGATAATGAAAAGATCCATATTGTAAAGTCTGTGTAGTGAATAATGAAATCATGCAAGTTTTTTCATTGTGTACATTAACCCGTATGTGCACTGACATTTATGTGCATAGACACAGATTTTAATAGATAAATGCTACCCCATTAAAATATAATGTGAATCATCAGTGTAAGTCTATATGAAATTTAAACTTTCTAGTAGCCACATTAAAAAAGAGCAACCATAATTTTTTAAGTATTCCCTTAAAACCAGTCTATCCACCCAAGTACTATTTCTACATGTTATCAATGAAAGATGATTAAGGAATTTTTTTATACTGCATCTTCAAATTCTAGAGTTATACTCACAACATTTTTCAATTCAAACTAGTCAGATTTCACATGCTCAATAATTGGTGATTAATTGTTACCTTTTAAAATGGAAGTTCAATGTAGATTTATATAAATAAATAAGATTTTTAAATGCTAAAGAAGCATAATGTAAAGAAAAGAGATTTGAAATGACTTAGAGCTGAACTGATTCTTGTCACATAAAATGTCTAAAGGAATAATGTATTTTTAATTTATCTGTTGGGAGCTGTGAATGAATCATTACCTTAAACTATGTAACCCTGGACAGTGAGATGTCTCTCCTGGGAATCTGTCCAGTGGGAGGGTGTTGAAAGCAATGTCCATTTGCAGATGACTTCTGTTGATAGGGAGTATTCCATGCTTGTCATGAAATTTAGTAGTTCAAAAGCCTTGAATTCAAATCCCAGCTGCCCAGAGGTAGAAGAGATGGGTGTGAACTGATAAGCCTCAACTAAACTGTTTTGCTCACAACTTCCTCCTGTTTACCTCAAGAAGCCTTTTCACAGTGAAACCCTTTGATGTTTAAAGACTTTATAATGTATAAGTGACTCTAATTCATTGTTGGATCAGGCCCCACTAGTGCTGATTCACCCACCAAGTTCCACTTCTGACCTATAATTGAGTCTTTGTTTTTATTTCAAATAATTTCTTATTTCTCATTCTGCCTACTGCCAATGTTTGGAGAACTGTTCACTTACCATACAGATCATTGCAATATTAATCTAATATTTTTAATATTTCCACTGTACATTATATAACAAACTAAAAGTATCATATAGTTAAAAATATCAATAGACATGACAAATATAAGACAAAGAACCAGAAATTATTTTTCAGTTGCTTTTTTGAATATATAAATACAAACAAGAAAAAGATAATTTTGGCAAACATGATAATTCTGGTTATATTTCTGTATTACTGAAATTTAATTTGTGGTAAATACCTAAAAGTGCCTGTGATACGAATTCAAATTCTACTCTAATTAAAGATGTCTGTAGCTAACTAATACTTTTGCAGCTGTATTGATTCTCATAAAATAATTTTTTTAATATAAATTTTAATATGAAAGATGCATTTTTATATTCAAAAAAGCAGTCATTTACATTTTCAAATTTAGAGATAATTAGTGCAATTTTATTTGACTTATTCAAATGCATAAATTGTGGGGAGACAGTCTGAATGAGTCACGTCTTCCCTTGGAGCCAAGAGGCTTTGACTGTCTCTACATCTCATAGTGACTTGGACATTGCCCCCACTTGGAAGTTTGAGAACACATCTTCAGACATAGGCGTTGCCCTCTTCTCACTCCATCCCTTCTTACCTTTTTTGGATGGAACTTTCTGAGAATGAGGGTCCTCCCAATAAAAGCCCACTTCTGAACTGTCTCTCTCTCTCCTCCCTCCCCAGTGTCTCGTGACTGTCCCTCGCTCTCCCATTTGGGGAGCTTGAGGCCGAGAGTGGAGGAGCCACCCTGAAGCTTGTTTAAAGGTAAAGTGTGTGTCTGTGTTTTATTTAGTGTTCCTGGAAATTCACACTAGGGTACCTTACTTTCAGCTGCCCCCACGGGCCAGGTTGGCAATAAATAATGTTATACTAAATCTAGTTTGGACTCAAGTAACTAGATTCATCCATTTAGAAAACTATATAGAGTCAAAATAATCATGGTATTAAGGCTAAGGAAGGTGGAAATGACAGAATTGTACTACATTCTTGGTCTGGGACTATCTCTTTCTAGACACGTGACCATAAATTGATCTCTATGCCTTTATTGTACTGTCTATAAACTGCTCATAGTAGTCCTGTGCCGCAGTCTGGCTCTCAGCAGTCCTGATTTCTTTAAGTAACTGAGGATTAAGTGAGAAGTTTTATGTAAAGTTCTTAAGCATTTTATAAATGAGAAACATAACACATGAATAAATGGTAGATGGACTAACTTCTTGGAAATGACCATTACAGGGGAAAAAAGTGAATGTTCTTGAGAAGTAAATGAATATGGTGCCTCCAAAAGTATCAGGATAAGTCCTTTTTTAATGACCCTACTTTGCTATTCATTAAGTGTGAATTAGTGAGGCTCTTTTCAGATAGGTCTGCCTATATAATCATTATTTTAGTGTGGATTCATTTTTAGTTAATGTAGCCTGAAATGTGAATCTGGTGAGTAATGCATTTAGTTTCATTGCCAAGAATTTTGAGAAAATTCCCCAAATTGCTTGACAAATGGAGTGTATCTCCGTAAGGTCACAAATTTAACACTTTGATATAAAAAAGGGGAAAAAGTCCATAATCATAATAGTCTGAATGATTATAAAAATCATAAGAGCCATATGGTGATATTTTTCTCTTTAAATTTCATTTTAATATTTAAATACTTATTTTTTGTTGTATCTATATCTGTAGTATATAGAAATAAAAATTTTACAAATTCTGCATTTGAAAATATATGGGTGTATAACTTATTAAGCATACATGAAAAATGTATGCTTTACAGTTTTTCTTGGAATGTATTAATGGATATTATACTATTAGTAATATATTTTAACAAAACGGAATTAAGATGATATTGAAATTGAAAACTTCTATTTTCCTCTAAGTACTAGAAATGTTCTGTACTGTTACATGATATATTTTACTTTTTTGAATAAATCAATAGATGTATGAACTTTCATTTTTTTTTTATAATAGGGATTGAACCCAGAGGCATTTAGGCACTGAACCACATCCCCAACCATTTTTATTTTTTATTTTATTTTGAGGGTCTTATTAGGTTGCTTATAGCCTTACTAAACTGCTGAGGCTGGCTTCAATCCTGTGATCCTCCTGATTCAGCCTTCTGAGCCACTGGGATTACAGGCATGGGCCATTGCATGCAACTTGCAATTTATTTAATTAATATAGTTGCAATATAACTATGAGAAGTGACAGATTCATGGAACAGCTTTACTCAAATGAATAAATAGTGGATAAGTTCAAGAACATTTAATCTTAAGTTCTTGGTAGGTTAAGTATAGTCATATTTCTTAAGGCAAGTGCTTATTTACACACCACCAAGTTTTGTTAGCACAGTGAAACTCTCAAAATGGCAAATTCAAATATTAGGTCAGAAAACAAAGAGTATCTGTTGTTAGTTTTTTAAATTCCCTTTAAAACACTGACAAAGATGAAACTAGAATTGAATTTTTATGTACTTTCAATAATCACAAATTGCTGAGTCTTCAATAATAGTTTTTCCATTACAAACCATTTTTATTTCTTTTGTGTTAGAGGTGAAAGCATCTCCTGAGGCACTAAACAACAACAACAACAAAAAGAATCTTTAAAGATTTTGTTGCTGGACTGCATTCGAAAATAGCAGTGCCTTTTAAGCCCAACTTTAAGACATATTTTTCTACTTTTGTGATGTAGCGTGACTGGCATATAACCTTACATGCTTCTATGTAACACAGTACTTTAGCTAAAACATCTGAAAATCACTGTTCTCAAAAATCAGGGTGAAAACTGAAAATGAAAAAAAATCAACACTTGGTGAAGAGATCATACTTTATTTGCAGAGGCTACAATTTGCAAGTTTTGAGATAGTTTCCATTTCTAGAAGTGCACCTTCAGGAAAATCTCCAAATAATGACATACTACATTTTTAAACAAGTTGGTAAATTCGTATCAAGTTAGTGAATCCTCTTTTTCCCTGTGATCTTTTGGAAATAGTATGAGTTTAAGAGCTATATTTCTTGGATAGAATAGAATATATATATTTTTTTTTCACAAAGTTGATATTTTCTATTAAAAACTAGATAAATAATATAGATTAAATTATATCTTATGAAGTTATTAGGAATATAATTATGCACTAATTGTTGTCAGAGGTAATAAAATAGCACAAAAGCCAGATAATGATGACTACAACAAATACCAGGACACTTTGAGCAAGGCAGGGGTTCTACCTGGGCCACATGTTGGAGGGCTCCACAAATATTGCACTATACCTATACACTGAAACACAGACATAAATACATTTTATTTTATTTCTCTATATATTTATATATGCAAATGAACAATGATTGTATATAAAAATGAAAATAGAGTGTGTGTGTAAGTGTGTGTGTGTGTGGAGAGAGAGAGACAGAGAGAGAGAGAGACAGAGACAGAATGCGCTTTGCCTGAACAAGCCATAAGATTCAGTGAGACTGCCAATCTAAGTAGGTGGAGGAGGAAAGAACTCAGGTCACCCAGAAAGCCTATGCAACCCAGCTCTTTTTTGTTGTTGGTGTTGTTGTTCTTTCTAGAAATACATGACAGTTCAGTGTATTTTGATATATTATATATATATATGGAGAATAACTTACTCTAATTAGGATCCTATTCTTATGGTTAAACATGATGTGGACTTACACTGGGTTGTTTATTCACATGTGAACATAGGAAAGTTATGTCTGATCCTGATTTATTCTACTGTCTTTCCAATTCCCACTCCCCTCCTTTCTCTTCTTCCCCTTTGTTTAACCCAACGAATTTCTCTTCTTCTTTTCTCCCCCCATGTGTATAACCTAAGGTCTTCAGATTAATAATTCTTCTTCTTTCCCCTTCTTGGGGGTAGTATTTTGTCAATGGTGTTAAGGACAGAATGTGAGGCGAACAAGCATGTCCTGGTTCTCCAGTGAATTTTACCTTGTCAGACCTCATCAGTCTCTAAACAGAGTTTAAGATTGTTGAGTCAAGCACCAGGAGTCCTAGAACCCAACTGCAGCTTTGAAATTGTGGCTCATCCCTGGCTTGTCCTTGCTATCACTCTGGTTCACAGGCAATGAACTTGGACAGCAGGAGAATGGAGATCCTTTGTTTTAATTGTAATTAATTAAAATAAAAACATCCCTGAGAAAGGGGAAGTTGTGTTCTATTCCATAGAAGTAAATCTGTCTGTGAGTGAAACTTTGTTTACATATGGACTGCATTTTTGTTCTTGCTCCAGACCTCACAAATGTTATAGTGAAGTTGTTTATACTAAGAAGGTTGTGGTAGAAGTAGTGAAAAAAGCTCAAGATCTCAAATGGATTACATATCGCATGTGTGAAGATAGTCAGCAAGAATGGACATGTACCAAGTTGAAGAATACTGATTTGATGTATTTTCAGTAATCTTGATTTTTTTCATGAAATATACGATATTTCAAAAGGGGAAAAATTGAAAAGATAAAACTAGGTCCATCTATTCTTATTTTAAGGTTGAAGTATAGAAGAGGAAATAATTAAGTCAGTTTTGACTTTTTGTAAGACTATTAATGTGTCTTCTCACATAATTTTTTTTTTTAATCATTAGGTGACATCCAGGGCTGGAAGACTTATTTAACAATCAGCATCTGTTAGGGAATGATGTGTGTTGCCCCAAAATTTCTATGTTGGAGTCCTAATGCCCAGTACTCAGAATGTAGCTACAACTGAAGAGAGAATCTTCAAAAATGCAATTAAATTAAAATGAGGTCATTAGGGTAGGCCACATGATGTTTTTATAAGAATAGGAGATTAGCACACAGTCACTACATAGAAAAGGCCAGGTAAAGATACAGGGAGAAGATAACTGTCTAAAAAGAGGCCTCAGAAATGACTTACCTTTGACACCTTAATCTTGGTCTTTCAGCCTCTAGAACCTTTAGAAGTAAATTTCTACTGAGCCAAAACCAAAACAAACTACCTCCCCCGCCAAAAAACAAACAAACAAACAACAACAAAGGAAAACAATAGCTTAGAAGGATTTAAGAAAAATGAGGACCTTTTACCTTGTTATTTTTGACATGAACTACATATCAAAGAATGCATATTAAATAGATTAAAGTAGTCTGAATTTCTGAAGAAAGAAAAGAGATAATATTGAAATTTGTGTGACTATATGTTATCATCTAATGACCCAGTGAACATATCAAAAGGCAGGGGAAACCCAACAACACTGAGAGAATGAAAAGATAAGAAAAGTATCAGATAAACAAAGAATCCAGTGAGAGAAGAGAAAAAAAAAAAAACTTTCCACAAAGTTAAAGAAGTGGCAAGTAAAATCAACTACTACTGAATGGTAGAATAAAATTAAGTCTGAGAAATGACTGTTTGACAATAAGAAGGTTACTTAAGAAAATAGCAAAATAATTTCAGTGGGGTTATGGGGTTAAATTAACCATAATTGGTTGGGGAGAAAAGAAGTTTTAAGTAAGAACTTAAAATTCATTACAATTTTAATTTATAAGGTTGAAAGCTGAAACCTGAATATCTCATCCAAATAAGGGTAAAATCAATTAGGAATGAGTTATTACAGATACTTCTCTCACAATTATCTTAATTGTGATATTCATCTCCTGTCTTCTGTTTATTTCTATAAAGAAGCTATGCATTAATAGAGAGTACTTGCAGTAACCCTAGCTTTGTAAAAGAATCTGCCTTTCATTTCAGAACCAATATTTCAAAAATAAATCTAGTGTTCTTTTGTAATTATTTTGGATTTTTAAAATATTCTTTATTCTAAAGGGGTAATATGAAACAACTGTATTAATTGTTTTGCCAGCTGGCATTAAGTTTTTAAAATGCTGCCAAAATCTACATTCTAGATTGTCATGATCCTTAGGACATTAGAGATTGTATAAGCTACTCAAAATGAGTTTTAAGAACAGGTGAGACTTGATGATGAAGAGCAGATACAGATTGAGTCACCAAATCAAAGATAGTTTAGTTGGTATGGGCAAATATGAAGACTATAAAAATGTGTTAAACAAATAGAAATGGTACCAGAAAATATTATGTATATAATTACAAAGATTTTCTGAAAGCGCCTGAAGTCTAAGATAATGTTTTCAACTTGTTATGTTAGGATCTTTCGAGGATGTTTAGTATAATGTCAATACTAGAAATATTTAAAGTGATTTGAATAAGCTTAGAGTAAGGCAGAGAATTAATCAAAATAAAGTTCACAAAACACAGATATATGAATTAAGAAAACAAGATTGGGGTATTTTTTAATTTGATTAGTGGTAAAGAAAGTAATATAAATGTAAATTAAATGTTAAGGTATTTTGGAGATTGTTTAAAATGCATATCTTTTTTACTACGCTGTGAAATATCAGGTGTCTTTTCCCATCACAACAGTATGAAACTGGGAACCACTAATCAGAAGAAGTTGAGAAAATTCACAAATACCTGAAAATTAAACGACATACTTGTTTTAGTCAACCTTTTCACTGTTGTGACCAAAGACTTAACAACAATTACAGGAGGAAAAGTTTATTTGGGGCTCATTGTTTCAGAGGCTTCAGTCTATAATGGCCAACTACATTGCTCTGGACTGGAGGGGAGGCAGAACAGCATGGCACAAGAGTGAGGTAGAGAAAAGAAGTTTAGGACATGGTACCAGGAGGAAAATAGAGACAGCCCCACACTCCAGGGACAAAATACCTACCCCAAAAGCACACTGCCAAAAACCCACCTCTTGTAGCCACACCATACTTGTCTTATGTTACCAATCAGTTAGTCCCTATCAAAATATTAATGCACTGATTAGGCTTTAACTCTTATAACCAAAGTTTTTCACAGCTAAGCTTTCTTGCATTGTCTCACACATGAATTTTGGGGGCACACTTAATATATAAACTATAATAATACTTTTAAAAAATGATAGGTCAAAGAGGAAAATAAAGGACACTTAAATATTTTGAGACTAATTAAAGTTGAAACACAACATACTAACATTTATGGCATGCTTGTTATTCTAAAAAGAAAGTTTATGGCAGTAAGTGCCTAAATCAAAAAAGAAGAAATATTTTCAACAACCTGAAAGGAAAGCAAGGAACCAGGTGAGCGAGAAATGAAAGACGGAGACCAGGCAGAGATACACAAAGAGTTTATTTGTCAGAGCTGACAAATAAAGGTCATCTCTCTAGAGAAGAGAAGCAACACAAGCTTGGGGTTTGAGACTTTTATGGGGGAGGTTCAGGAATTAGAGCCCACCGCAGGTCCTAATGCAGGTAGTTAAGAGTCTTAAGAGTGGGTTGGTATGAGGGAGTGGTTAGCCCGTCTCAGAAAGGCTCTTGGGTAGGAAAGCAAAATTCTTCTTAAAATGGTGGCTGTCACTTAAGATGGCCATCCAAGTGCTAAGCAAGGATCTTACATAACCTAACATTAATCTTCAAGAAACTATAATAAAGAGGTAGGCGCAAAGTTAGTACAAGGAAAAAAAATAATAAGAATCAGTCAAAATCAATAAAACAAATGGAATGTTCATCTGGAAAACCAATGGAAAAGATAAATGGCCTGAAAATATGTTTTAAAAAGTTAAATCAACAAACATTTAGCTATACTAATAAAAAAAAAAAGATGATCTAGTAAAATAAAATCAGAAAAGCTACAGCTGATACCATAGAACTACAAAGAATCATTAGTGACTATGAGCAATTATAAACCATCAATTTTGATAAAGTAGAAAAAATTGATACTGCAAGTTATTGGTGATGAGTGCTGCTCCCCCACATGTTGAAATCTCAACATTGGAGAAGCACGCCAAGGAAAGCATATAAAGCAGGGTTTATTTAGAAAGGTGTAACATAGACCTTCTCCCAGGAGGGAGAAGAGGACCATAGCTGGTATCCTGGTATCCCAAAAAGTGAGGTATTCTGCCCTGTTTATATGTCTGAGGCTCTCTTTGTTCTCCTGCCCTATTTTCTTACCTTTCTCCTTCCTGTGTAGTATGTGGATGGCCAAAATGTGGGACACAGGTGGGCTGGAGGGGGAAGGGCAGGCTGAAGGAGCCAAGGACACATTAATTAACAACTTTGTGGCTTCTGGTAGGGAGGGGCAATTCCTGCAACAGGTTACCTTAGCAACAAGTTGGAACAAGAGGAGGTTCTTGATAAGGGTGGAGGAAGGGTTCCTAAGGAATTAACATTTCAATCCCTCAAGGGACAGTCTCCAACTTCCCCAACTCAAAATTGGTCTCCTTGATGCAACCTGACTCAATTTACCTATCTATACTGTCTGCCTGTCTAATTTTGGCTTCCAAATGACATAATATCTGGACACATCCAAATGACTAAGGATAAACCATAAAGAAATGTGAAGCTTCTACATGCAAATAATGATTAAGAAGGTTAAACTAGTAATAAAACATCTTCCATTCAAGAAAAACCCAAGACCTAACTATGATTCCCTTGCTCAATTCTATCAAACAGTAAAAGAATACCAATCTTTCTTTAAGTTTTCCAAAGACTTGAAAGGAAGGGAATACTTTCAAATATATTTTAGGAGGACCACATTACTCTGATACTAAAGCCAGACAAGGATAATACAAGGAAAGAACATTGAAAGACACACCAAGAGAAAAAAAAAAGAACATTGTAGACCAAGATCCATGATAAACATAGATGCAAAAACCCATAACAAAATATTAGCAATGCTACAGTATATTAAAAGAATCATATACAATGATAAATTGGGATTTATCCTTTGGAAACAAAGATGGTTAAAAATCTACAGATCTATAAATGTGATACCCTGTATTAACAGAACGAAGAACACAAATTTTATGATCATTTCAATGCAGCAAAGGACACAGATAAAATTCAACAACTTTCTTGGTAAAATCTCTCAACAAAATGTTATGCAAGTACTGTCCTTAAACATAATAAATTCCATAAATGACAAACCCATACCAAACATTATATGCAACAGTGAAAAGTTGAAAGCTTTTTATTCCTAAATTCAGAAAAATAGACAAGTATACAGACTCTTGGCACTTTTCAGTGTAGTACTGAAAGTTCTTGTCAGAGCAATTAGGCAAGAACGAAATAAAAGTCATCAAAATCAGAAGCAAAGAAATTCAATTATTTCTGTTGGCAGATGATATTATCTTATATATAAAATGGTTAGTATTCTACAAAAACTTTTAGATTAATGAACAGATTCAGTATAGCTGCATAATATGAGTCCACACATAAAATCAGTTAGATTTTTATACATCAAAAATAAACTATCTGAAAAAAAAAACCCTGAAAAACAAATGTCATTCATGATACATCCAAAAAGAACAAATAAATAAAAGACTTAGGGATAAATTTAACCAAGTCTGTGAAAGATCTATACACTGAAAACTAAACAACATTAATAAAGTATTAAAGAAGATACAAATAAATGGAAAGAGAATCCAAATTCACAGATTTTTTAAAAATTTCCACACTACCAAAGTGACCTCCAGACTCAATATAATTTCCATCGAAATTCATATTATATCGTTCAAAGAAGTTAGAAAAAAAATCCTGATATCCATATGCAAGCACAAAAGACCGCAAGTCAATAAAGTAATCTTGAGGCAAATTGTAAGGTCCTTGCTTAATTAACATCTGGATGGCCATCTTAAGTGACAGCCATCATCTTAAGAAAAAGTTTCACTTTCCCACCCCAGGGCATTCCTGAGAAAGGCTCAGCACTCTCTCATACCTACTCCACCCTTAACTGCCCAAACTGCCCTCATTAGGACCCGCTGGGCTCTAATTCCTGAGCCTGCCCCAGAAAAGTCCCAATATTCAAATCTGTGTTGCTTTTCTCTGTCTATAGAGAGATGTGCCTTTATTTATTAGCTATCACAAATAAACTCTCGTGAGTAACTCTGCCTGGTCTCTGTCTTTCATTTCTTGCTTACCTGTCTCCTAGTTCCTTGCTTTCCTTTCACAAATAACAACAACAAACACTGCCCCATTAAAATCAATTACAAAGATATAATAATCAAAACAATGTATTACTGGCATAAAAACAGATACTTGAAAATTAATGGGTATAGTAGAGAGCCCAGAAATAATCACATTTGCACACATTTGTGGATAATTGGTTTTAACAATAATTTTAAGGATACTGTCGCAAAAGGACAACCTCTTTAATATATGGAGCTAGGGAAACTGAATGTCCACATGCAGCAGAATAACATTAGATCCTTATCTCACATTATATTTAAAAATGGAGTGAAATGTATTAAAGAATGAAATAAAACCTAAAACTATAAAAGTATTAGAAGAAAATACAGAGGAGACACTCCATAACATTAGACTAAGCAATGCATTTTTTTTTTTTGTATATGGACCTAAAATCATGGCAACAAAATGAAAACAGGCAAATGAGATTTTACAGCCAAAAATGAAAGAAAAGATCAAAATTGATAACACAGAACTACTAAAGGTCATAAGAGACTATAACAAGCAATTATATGCCAACAGAGTGGAGACATATTCAGTATAAAAGGAGTATATGTTTGTTAATAAGACAACTGACAAGGTGAGCAAAATACACAAGGAATGCAAACAACTGAACAAATATAAAAATGACCCAAATTAAAAAAAGTTTTGTATTATGATTTGGACATGAGTGTCCCCTCAAAGCTCCTATATAAATGCAGAAATATTCAGAGGTAAAAATGATTGGATTGTGAGAGCTATACCCTAATCAGTCAGTTCTGGTTTCAAAGTACTAACTGGGTGGTAACTGTAGGCAGGTGGGGTATGCCTGGAGTAGGTAGACCACTGGGATCAGGTTCTGCAAGGGTTCATCTTTCCATGTAGCATCTTTCTCTGTTCTTTTCCACTTTCTGACCCTACCATTAGCTGAGCCATTTTCCTCTGATGAGTCCTTCCCCTATGATGTGTTATCTTATTTTGAGCCCAGAGAAACAAAGTCAGCCATATGGACTGAGACCTCAAAAATCATGAGACCAAATAAGCTTTCCCTCTTCTAAGTTATTCTTGTCAGGTATTTTGTTTATAATTATGCAAAAGCTAACTAAAGCAATGGGTAATGAACTTGAATGTGTAGAAATTGAAAACAGAAATTGCTGAAATGTATTATAAGAAAATACTTGCCATCATTAATCATTAAGAATGTGAAATTAAGGGCTGGGATTGTAGCTCAGGGATAGAGCACTTGCCTAGCACATGTGAGGCACTGGGTTCAATCCTCAGCACCAATAAAAAAAAATGAATAAATGAAGGCATTTTGTCCATCTATATCTACAAATGTTTTTTTTTTAAAGAAAGTGATATTAAAATCATAATGAGATACCACCTCACATGTTTTATTGTGGCTATTAGTGAATAAGATGAAAGATAAGTCTCAGAGAGGAAGTGGAGGGAAAAAACTTGTAAATTTTTTGCATTAATTTAATTATACAAACATAATGGAAAACAATATGGAAGTTAGAGAAAGGAGAAGGAGGAGGATGAGGAAGATGAGGAGGATGAGAAGGATGAGGAGGATGAGGAGGATGAGGAGGATGAGGAGGATGAGGATGAGGATAAGAAGGAGGAGGAGGAAGAGGAGAAGAAGAAGAAAGGAGAAGGAGAAAAGAAGAAGAAGAAGAAGAAGAAGAAGAAGAAGAAGAAGAAGAAGAAGAAGAAGAAGAAGAAGAAGAAGAAGAAGAAGAAGAAGAAGAAGAAGAAGGAGGAGGAGGAGGAGGAGGAGAGGAGAAGAAGGAGGAGGAGGAGGAGGAGGAGGAGGAGGAGGAGGAGGAGGAGGAAGGAGAAGAAGAAGAAGAAGAAGAAGGAGAAGGAGAAGGAGAAGGAGAAGGAGAAGGAGAAGGAGAAGGAGAAGGAGAAGGAGAAGAAGAAGAAGAAGAAGAAGAAGAAGAAGAAGAAGAAGAAGAAGAAGAAGAAGAAGAAGAAGAAGAAGAAGAAGAAGAATTAGCAATCCCACCACTGGTATATTTCATAAGTATACAAAATTATTATTCCAAAAAGACGTCAGTATTTTCCTCTTCTTTGCAGCATTATCTCACAATTGCCAAGATACAAGATAAAATTTTTTATCAACTGAAAAAATTTTTAAAAAATGTGGTATACCTATTCAAACTTAAGAAGAAAGAATTCCTGTCATTTCTGACCACATGGATGAATATGCAGGACATTATGTTATAAGAAATAAACAAGGCACAGAGGTAAATGTTAACATGATCTCATTTATATGTGGAATGTAAAAAGTCACACTCATAGAAACAGAAAATGAAAGGTTGGTTGTCAGTTATTAGGGAGAGGTATTAGAGGGATGTTGGCCAAAGGATACTAATTCATTTAAAGTTCAAGAGATATGTCATATATTGTAGGAATACAGTAAATAACAACGCATTAGGTAATTAAAAATTGTTATAAAAGAAGTTATGTTCTTACCACAAAAAAGACAAAGGTTTGAGATAGTGTACATGTTAAATAGTATTATTTAGCTATTTCACAATGTGTATATATACATATCAAGAAATTATTTTGTACACTATAAATATATACAATTTTACTTGTAAATGAAGAAGTCAACAACTTTTTGAAAAAAATTATATATTTGGATTTTTTTACACACATTTCACTATAGAGTCATTGTATGATTATTAAATTTGGAATATGTAGATATAATTAGTAGAGTATCATCTGCAGTTGGGAAACAGAACAGCATATTGGTTAAGATGCCAAGTTTTTTAACTAGTCTATTTGTATGTGAACTCCAGCATCTTCATTTGTTTATTAACCTTTTTTGTTTTATTTATTTATTTATTTATGACAGCAGAATACATTACAATCCCTATTACATATATAGAGCATAATTTTTCGTATCTCTGGTTGTATACATAGGATATTCCCACCAATTCCTGTCTTCATACCTGTACTTTCAATAATAATGGTCATCACTTTCCACCATCATTAATTATCCTATGTCCCCTCCCTTCCCCTTTATTTTTTTATTTCAGTAACCTTAGCTAAGTAAATTATCCTTTCTAGGTTGCTATTAAACATCTCAAAAGTGGAGTTGATATTCGTATCTACTGCCTCCTAGAATTGTTCTATGAAATCTAAAGGAAATTTTATGTAATGAGCTTTGCATAACACCTAACCTGTAATTATCATTGCAACAAAATGCCAAAATATTTTAACATCAACATCATCATCCTCATTGCCATCTTCATGATATTCATAAAGTAATTAGGGAGCCAATGTATGATTTTGCAGAGAAAAACAAGTATGTAGAAAAATATGTAAGAGGAATTAGCCATAAAAGTCAGACTGTTAAGTTCATGACATTTAAAAAATAGAAGCAAAAGCTACTTAAACAAAGACAAAGTGTCTAGATTCTTTCCACACAGGTTGAGAATAACCTAGCTAGAGTTAATATTTTGTACAAATGCAACTTTTTGTGGCCTATCTTCTAGAACTTAAATTTCTTTTTTTTTAATTTTTATTTTTTATTGATTGTTCAAAACATTACAGAGCTCATGATATATCATCTTTCATACATTAGACTTAATTGGGTTTGAACTTCCATTTTTACCCCAAATACAGATTGCAGAATCACAACTGTTACATACTCACATTATTACATAATGGCATATTAGTGACTGTTGTATTCTGCTACCTTTCCTATCCCCTACTATTCCCCCTCCCCTCCCCTCCCCTCCCATCTTCCCTCTCTACCTCCTCTGCTGTTGTTCAATTCTCTCCCCTTTTTCCCCCCCTCCACCTTACCCCTCATAACCTCTTATAATTTTGTGTATCATTGAAGGTCTCCTACCATTTCCATATGCTTTCCCTTCTCTCTCCCTTTCTCTCCCCCCATTCATCTTTGTTTACTATTAGTCTTTTCCTCATGCTCTTCCTTCCTGTTCTGTTCTTAGTTGCTCTCTTTATATCAAAGAAGACATTTGGCATTTGTTTTTTAGTGCTTGGCTAGCTTCACTTAGCATAATCTGCTCTAATGCCATCCATTTCCCTGCAAATTCTATGATTTTGTCATTTCTTAGTGCTGCCTAATACTCCATTGTGTATAGATGCCACATTTTTTTTTTTTATCCATTCATCTATTGAAGGGCATCTGGGTTGGTTCCACAGTCTAGCTATTGTGAATTGTGCTGCTATGAACATGGATGTGGCAGTATCCCTGTAGCATGCTCTTTTAAGGTCTTCAGGGAATAGTCCGAGAAGGGCAATAGCAGGGTCAAATGGTGGTTCCATTCCCATCTTTCCCAGGAATCTCCAAACTGCTTTCCAAATTGGCCGCACCAATTTGCAGTCCCACCAGCAATGACAGGTGTACCCTTTTCTCCACATCCTCGCCAGCACTTGTTGTTGTTTGACTTCATAGTGGCTGCTAATCTTACTGGAGTGAGATGGTATCTTAGGGTGGTTTTGATTTGCATTTCTCTGACTGCTAGAGATGGTGAGCATTTTTTCATGTACTTGTTGATTGATTGTATGTCCTCCTCTGAGAAGTGTCTGTTCAGGTCCTTGGCCCATTTATTGATTGGGTTGTTTGTTATCTTATTGTTTAATTTTTTGAGTTCTTTGTACATTCTGGATATTAGGGCTCTATCTGAGGTGTGAGGGGTAAAAATTTGTTCCCATGATGTAGGCTTTCTATTTACCTCTTTTATTGTTTCTCTTGCTGAGAAAAAACTTTTTAGTTTAAGTAAATTTCTTAATTTAACTTTAAGTTCTTCTTTTAACAAACTTTCAGAAACACTAATGAAATTCTTTTAACATCAGGAAAATTCTCTATATCAATTAGTTTAATAAAACAAATTTTCACTCTTTTGCATTTTAAAACAACTGTATACAGTGTTGATTCTTTAAATCATGCTCTTAAAATTTTACATACCAATGAAATTATTTCATTCTACTAATGTATTAGGAAATAAATTCTATTATTATAAAATATTATATTAATATTTTATATTCTATTTTGTTCTCCCAATTAATCCTTATGGCCTTTATTATCATTGCCATTTTAAAAGAAGAAAACAGATAATTTGGCACATGAATTATCATAGAGATACTAAGAACTTATCTTGCAATCAAAGTCTGACATGTTTTAAAAACTCTTTATAATTAATAATGTCATCAGCTACTTAATGATGAGCTTTAGAATTAAGATATTGGTAAATCTTGGACATGCACTAATTAGCACTTGACTTTAAATAAAAATTCTCAATTTTCTTTTCTCACCAGTCTTCAAATTTCTGATTTTTATGTGAATTCAAGAGTTGTGTCCACTCATAATAAAATACTAGACACAGTATCATGCTTAAGTAATTAATATTTCTGTTATGCTTTATTCACATGATGTTTAATGAGTGAAGGTACTCTAGAGATTATTTTATTAACTTTTTTTCTGTTTCTGGATAAACAGATATAAGTTGACTTTGTTTTTGGTTTTGAAAATAACGAAAAGTTATTTCAACCCATAGACACTTATTAAATAGTAGGTTAAAATTTCCATTCTAAATTTTGATTTAAAATTATAATTAGTAACACAAAACATTTTTGTAATTCTTATAATCTTTCTCTGAAGACAATCTTAAAATAGAAGCTCCTAATATTTCAAGAAATCACAGAATTTTTAATATAATTACATTTTAATGTGTACACACAAAACAAGAGAGACTCACATTTCTCTTTTAAATGTATATTATCTGTTATTTTTTCAATAATCTAATTAAATAAAGTTTGAAATCATTTCAGGAGTGTATGTGAGCATGTAATTATTTCTTAATTATTCTCCAATAGCCACAAGAATTTATCTGAGATCACCAAAATTTATCAGTTTATTGGGATTAACAGGTAACACTTTGAGATGTCATTATCTCATAATGAGTAGAGCATCCTTTGATTAAATCAGCACATTAGATGATAGGCACTAGGACTATCTGTGGAACAGTCTACCTCTTTGTTAATTATTGATTCTACATTTTTTTGCCCCAATTAAGCTTAATACATTTTTTATTTCCTTCTATCTGAATTCTAGTATCATGTGTCTAATGATATACAAGTGGAGTACTTATCTGATTTGCACTTCATTCCACACAATCATATTAATGAACCACATAAATAGCTGACTATAGCATCTCTAAATAATAGAGGTCTACACAACCCTATTGAAAATTTGATCAAGACATTTTTTAAGATTTGTTTTTAGATATTTCAAATAGTTAAGTGGACACATGTCAGATATAAGGAGGAGAGTTCTTAGTAGAGTACATTAATTCATTTCTAAAAGAAAATAAAAATATAAAAATATTTACAGTAAATACATAAATAGTTAATACTCTCAAATTTATTCTATGAAGGCTGTGTCATGCTGATACCAAAAATAAAAAAAAAATAAAATAACCATTAAAGACAAATCAAGGAGAGAAAACTACAGACAAATATCACTTATGAACATAGATGCAAAAAATTCTGAAGAAAATAGAAGTGCAAAAATAAATTAAGAACATTACATACCATTATCACCCCAAGGATACAAGGTTCAGCATACATGAACAACAATTGCAAAGAATCACATAAGTAGAATTAAGAACAAAATTGCATGATCATCTCAATATATGCAGAAAGGGCCTTAAAGAAATCCAGTACCCATTCACATTAAAGATGTTAAAGAGACTATGGATAGAAGGGATTTACCTTAACAGTATAAATAACTATGTATGACAACCTCAAAGTCAGCATCAGGATGAATGTAGAAAAACTGAGAGCATTTAATCTAAAATCAGTAATGAGACAAGGATGTTCACTCTCACCACTCTCATTCAAAAAGTTCTTGAAATACTAGCAAAGCAATTAGGCAAGTAGTGGAAATTAAAAGCATACAAAAAGGAAAATAAGAAGTTAAATTATCTGTTTGCTGATGATATGATGCTATTTTAGAAGACCCAGATGACTTTTAATGCTGATAAGTTCAGTAAAGTAGCAAGAAGCAAGGTAAACAAAGAAAAACAAATAGTTTTAACATATTCTAACAATGATCTGCTGAGAAAGAAATCAGAAAAAGAATTCCATTTATAATAGCTTCAAAAAATAAAATACTTGGGAATAATCACCAGGGAGATGAACTACTTCTACAATAAAAATATAAACCATTGAAGAAAGAAATCAAAAAAGACCTCAAGAGAGTAAAAGACTTCCCAAGTATTTGGATAAGCAGAATTAATATCATCAAAATGCCCATATAACCAAAAATTATATACACAGTCAATGTGATCTCCATCAAAATGTCAATGACATTATTCACAAATATAAACAGCCCCAAAGTTCATATGGAAGAATAAAATACCCAGAATAGCCAAAGTAATGCTAAGCAATGAAAGTGATGATGGTACCATCACAATACCTGATCTCAAATTATACTACAGAGATATAATAACAAGAACAGCATGTATTGTCACAAAAACAGACATTAAACCTATATGTAACAAAATGAAATTAGACCCCTAATTCTCACCCTCCACAAAAGTCAACTCAAAGTAGATCAAGGCATTAAACCAGAGACCCTCTACCTACTACACAAAAAAGTAGGCACAAATCTTCATCACTTGGCTTAGGAACCAATTTACCAAACAAGATACCTAAATCACAAGAAGTAAAATCAAGAATGAATAAATGGGATGGGTTCAAACTACAAAGTTTCTTCACAGCAAAGGAAAGAACCAAGAACATAAAGACAGATTCTATAGAATGGGAGAAAATTTTGTCACTTGCACCTCAGAGCATTAATCTTTAGGCTATATAAAGAACTCAAAAAACTTAACACCAACCAACAAACAAAAAAGAATCAATAAATGGGCAAAGAAACTGAATAGACATTTCACAGAAGAAGAAATGTAAGTAGACAACAAATCTATGAAAAAATGTTCAATGTCACTAGCATTTAGAAAAATGAAAATTAAAATTACACTTAGAGGGCTGTGGATGTGGCTCAAGCAGTAACATGCTCGTCTGGCATGCACGGGGGGCACTGGGTTCGATCCTCAGCATCACATTAAAATAAAGATGTTGTGTCCACCAAAATCTAAAAAATAGATATTAAAAAATTATCTCTCTCTCTCTTTTAAAAAAATTACACTTACATTTCATCTCCCTCCAGTCAGAATGACAATTATCAATAATACAAGTAATTATAAACATTGGCAAGGAAGAATAAGCATTCCATAGTCCTTGTGCACACATACAGTTATTTTTTCTCCATTGTAAATCATCATCTGTGTTATGAATGTTCACTCTGGGGGAGTTCAAGGCAAATATTTCCAGCCATACATTAATTTTCTTATACAAGTGAGCCTACCTAATCTGTTATGTTTTTGAAAATCCTGAGAAATTGCACTTTAAATAATACAATGTAGATTCTACTAGTCTAATCTTGTCTAAGAGTTGAAACCATACATCCTAGCATCATCAGAGATAAGGATACAGTTTATCAGTTTTGTTGTAAATTAACCATATCCTCAAAGTCTAGCTGACATTTGATCAACATTTTTAATTATGAATTGTTCTGATCATTTATTCTTATTTATATTTTGTGACATTTATAGAAGAATATTCAAAATAACAGCTATTAAATGGTAATTATTCTTGCATCATCAAATATGGTATGAGTAAATCGATCAATTTATTCTTACCAAAAAAATTAATATTTAAATTAAAGAATAGTTGTATTACTAAATGAAAATTACTTTAAAAGTAATTTTCAAATGCAGTAATATTTTTGTTGAGCTTCCTAACAAAAGTTGTTCTTGCATATATATCAAATATCATCATGGATTGTGGTATAAGTCAAGAGTAAATTTTAGTTAGTTCTGGATTTCAAGTACTTTATGGGGCAAAGCTATATGACTTATTTTGAATTACATGGCTGTACTTACAAGGTTTCATGAGGAGTCCTATATTTAATCAATATCTAGGCATTCACCTTACAGATGATTTTCTATTTAATTTTAATAGGCTTTCAATACTAACTACTGTATTAGATACATATAGTATCTATATGTGAGGAGTTGGCAGCAAAGACAGAACTATACAAATTATATTCTTTATATTAGGAATTTCAACAGACTAGAGGTACCATAAATCTCCTATTACTTTATTGTTTTGACTTTTGACAGTATGATCCAGGCCATTGTCCTTGAACACTGTCTCCTTTCATCTGAGGAAACATACTTAACTCCTCTTGGTTTAGTGTCTCCGTTTTCCCATCTTTACTTCTAGCATGATATGTAATTATCCATTGAGTTTATGTTATTCATTTTCTAAAGCAATGTAACTAGTCTCATTCTTTTCTTTCCTTTTGAAATAAATTCTGCTTTAAGTTGCCAACAGTGGCCATTAAAACTGAATATGTATCTTTTTAGTAAAGGCAAATTTAGCTCATCAAAGGACTTCCATAATTTAGTCTTTTCATAGGGTTCATTTAGATAGGACATTTTTGTCAATTTAAGTTTATTCCCTGCCACAGTCTAGCTGGGCACAAAATCACGAGCCACTCACAGCCTTGTAGATTCAAACAGCAATTCTTTATTCCCAAACTCACACCGGCACTCTACACACGTTCTGGGGAAAATCACGTTCTGGGCAAAATCCACACTTCCACTCGGCTCTGTATCCCAAAAATACTCTCTGAATCCCACGAGAACTCAACAGGAACTCAAGGAGTGGGCACACCTGAGGCAGCAGGATACACTCTATTCCCAGCAGGGTACACCTTAAACCTGGAACCACCCTAAACCCAAGGAGCAGGATACTCCCTATTCCCAGCAGGATACACCCTAAACCTGGATCCGCCCTAATCCAGTAGGATCCTCCCTAAACCTGGATCCACCCTGGTCCTTGAGCAGGGTCACCTTTCTCAAACATACATGCAATGTCACTGCAAATGTCCAAGGCAAGTCCATTTCCACGAGTCCTTCTTCTAAGCAACATGGGGTACTCTGGCAAGGAAATTGTCATACCTACTTGGCTAATGGCTCTCAGCAATTCCCCAAACATTTTATATCCACAGAATTCTTATTTCATACTTAGAGATTGAGTGTGCTATTTGGCTCTAATATGTTGAATTCTTCAGAACAATATCATATGGGTTGTAGTCACCCAAAAATATGTTTTAGTTTAAGAGCTTTTCATAATAATCCTTAGCAGACATTGGGGCTATAAGATGCATGTATATATACTACCAAGTCATCCCAAACTAATATTAGTTTCTCTTTCTACATTATTACTTTCTAATCCCTCTTCCTAAAATGCTTTCTATATAGTAAGACAATATTATGAAAAGTCAATGACTAACAGTAGACATCTTGATACAATGCTTATTTCAGGGTTTAAGACATTTTTTAAATCCATCTTTAATAAAAGAAATTGAAACTAAATTCCAATAATGAGCTAAAATTTGCTTTTAAGTAGTATATACTTTGAATTTGCAATAGTAAACTTGTATAAAATGCCAGTGGTCTTTGTTGGATGACAGTAACAAGCTTTTGCCTGATACCTAGACATCATGGTCCATAACTTTTAGACTCTTCCAAAGTCATATTCATGTGGTAAATGTAAATGTTGAATTATGCCATATGTTTTCTAAACTTTCAAAATTTGATCTTGGAAAAAAGTACAGTTCAACTGTTTTCCTGTTAACTTTGTTAAGGGCTAATATTTCAAAATGTGGCATAAAGAAATTAAAAACAAGATCAATCTGTGTACTTCTTAATTGATTTGTAACTCCAGAGACAATAACTTATTTTTGGATGTTTGGGCCCTATTTTCTTAGAGAGCGGGGTGGTACTGGGAATTAAACCCAGGGGTATTTTACACTGAGCTACAGCTCCATCCCTTTTTAATTTAATTTAGTTTTTTTTTTTTTTTTTTTGAGACAGGGTTTCACTGAGTTTCTGAGGTTGGCCTTGAACTTGTGATTCACCTGTCTCTGCCTCAAGAGTCTCTGGAATTGCATTACTACTCCTGATTGCACCCTTTATTTAGTTGATAGCCTTTATTTAATTGATGCCCAGGGTTTTACCATTTAAGATGTCAACCATTATATTGAAAGGGTAAAGTTTCTAAGCTGGAAAGCTTGAATTAAAATGTAAAAGATTAGGTATTATTAAGTTCCTCTGTTACACCCAGATTCCTGAGATAGTTAAGACAACGCCCTACTGGCCATTCAGCCTAGGGCCCTGTGCAGTTTGTCACAGGGCCCAAAGCAATCAGTTTAAATGTGTACCCAGTTTAGAAGTGACCAATCACCCCTGCCCAGCCTGTTCCCGCCAATGAATGGACTAATCATGTATCAGAGTTGTTGTTCAATTTTCCCGTGCCTCATGATGATTTGTTCTGATGTATGCAAAGCCCCCCACCCTCTCCAAAAAGTGTACTTAAGCTCTGCTTGACCTCTGCTCTGGGCTCTGGGCTGCTCTCCCTTCTTGAGTGAGCACGGAGCCCCAGCGCGCTGGAACGGATCCATAATAAATCCCCCTTGCCATTGCATGGAGCTAGTCTCGTGTGGTCTCTCCTTCTCCAAAGTTTTGCTGGACCCTTACATTATGATTAATATAATAGCATTACTTTTACTCAGTGTCCAATCTATATGTGTTCTCATCAGGTTGTGGTAATCAGAAGGAGAAATTAATTTTGTGTAGTCAATACAATGAATAAATGTTAATAGTCTATTGCAAATGAATGAGAATTGGTTTCAACTCCTTTCTAACAGGAGTTGAGGAAAAAGGCAAGAACAAAACAATTGAAATTATAGCAACTTTCTCATTTTGTGACATATATTGAATTGATGCCTTATTAGGTAGGTATAGCTGATCTTTTGTAGGCACCACTTTAGTTTTCTAAAACCCACAGTTAACTTTCAGAATTTATTAGATTTTTATTATTTATGGTAAATATTAACCAAGGAATTTATGGGTCCTTAAATACTTTCATCTAATAGATTCTTTATAAATTCAAAATATTTATACCTCTGAGTGTATGCGTGTATTATTCTGTGGTATGGCAGATCATAAGCACACACATAGACAGAGAACAGACAAAGTCAAAAAAGTTGACTGTCCAGGTTTCTATTCACAGTTGTCCCATAACAGACATCAGCAATAGCTATTCCGGAAAACACAATTGACAAAAAATAATACTGATGGTAATTTGCATCACACATTCTTGCACAAAGTATATTTCACTTTCATTTAAGTTTGAGATGGTAGGAAATTCTTGGGGAGAAATCTGTGCATTCATTTTCACATGTAAAGCAACACAGCTAATTCTTCAGTTCTGTTTTCACAGGGCATTTTTTTCTTCCGTCTCTCCTAAAATCTCTACTTCTAACTATGTTTTCACACTATAACTCCAAGTTTATAGTATTATAATGACTTTATATTATACAATATGTCCTTAAATGATATTTACAATTTTTTCATACTATTAACAGAGCCATGCATAAATGTTTCTTTAGGAACAACTTTATTTATTTTACACATTTGGCAAAAAAAAAAAATTTAAATAAATAGAAACTATTTGAAATAAATCAGGGAATCCATACCACAAATGACTATATTTGTAACAGAAAATAATATATTATTTTATTCATTAGGAAAATGTACACATACACATACATATGATCAACATAGGCTAAGTGTGTGTGTATATGTTAGAATATATATACTGTATGTAATGAAAAATAAATAAATATACATATTATATTTATGGTTAGTGTTGAATAGGGAGTGTTTAACTAAGGAAATATTTAATAATAGATTCAGCATATTTAAGTACTCCAAATGTATAATTTGGTCAAATACCAACGAGAGTATATAAATTTTCCTAACCCTCTGGTGGGAACATATAGTAAAAACCTTGATGAAAATAATGCCCTAAGATATTTTTCTTCTCAAAAACTAAATCTGGGCTCACTTAAGTCATGGTTCCACATTTTACTTGCTTACATATTAACAGTTAACTTTTCTATTCCTCAATTCCCTCTGTGAATAATGGGGTAAATTATTATCTCACAGAATTTTAAGGATTAAATCAGTTAATATACATGATGACTAACTTGCATTTGTCAACTTGATTGGGTTAAGAGATCTCAAAGATTAAGGGACTTCTGGGTGTGTCCATGATGGTATTTCCAGAAATAATTGTCTTGTGGCACAGCAAACTAAAATTGCAGACAGCCCTTGAATTCGGGTGGCTCCATATTATAGACTGTAAGCCTGCATATAACAAAAGTGAAAGAAGGAGGAAACAAACCTATGCAAATGCATTCTTCAGGCATAAGGGCTTGGATTCTTGCTGTTATTGCCTGAGGACATTGGACTCCAGCTTCTTTCTTCTTCCAAAACAGACTGACCAATGATTCTCTGGAAACTTTCCAGGCCATCAGTTCTGTACTGAGCCTGCATGGTTGGTCCTTCTTCTGAGGCTCCACCTTCTGGGACTGAGCAGCTTCTGGTTCCTCCTTCTCTCCAATTTATAAATAGCCATGTGGGACTATCCAGATTCTGATGCTATAAGCCAATCTAAGAGATCCCATTTTTATAATCCTATATACATACGAGTGTATACATACATAAACAGACTCAATAATGGCATTCTTTTAGGCAGAACATCATCTCCTGCTTTGAGAATTTTACTTTTGTAGGATACTATTTTAAAAGACATTTTAAAAAATTGATCCATTGGAAAATGATTTTCCATGTTGGAGAAAATAAGTGATTCTTAATGTAATTCAGTTGTTTTGGATAATATTGAATGAATCAAATTTCTACCACTTGAATTATTTTAAATAAAATAAGAGACAACTCTCTCATTATACATACCATGCACATATTATAAAAAATAATTAAAGAATTAGGAGCACCATCACTTAATAAGCTCTGTTTAAGCTGTCTTCCACTGAGGAAAGTGTCAAAGCAGCATGGGGGAGTGGGGGGGGGCTGATCTAAAAGAAAACTCTAGAAGAACTCAAAGCAACATATATTTAATAAACTAATTCAAGAAATTTATAAATGAATATCCTACTGTCTTTTGGTTTTTAGTTTTACAGATTCTGGAAGAATTCCTTTATGATTGTGTTACTGCTGTTTACCAGTGATAAGTTCTTGCTTCTCTGAATGCTGAAGTATAACACCAGGGAAGCACACCGAGGCAAGTGTAGAGTGGAAGGTGGAAGGCTTTATTAAAGGATAGCAGAAAAGACTTCTCCTAGGAGGAAGAAGGGGACCCAAAAGGCAAAATCCATGGAAAGGGAAGGTCTTCCCTTTTGTATACCTAAGGTCTTTTTTTAGTCCTCCCATATTCCTGTCTTGTTTCCCTCTATTCTGCAGTGATAGAATGGAGGTGAGAAGGCCAAAAGGTGGGAGATTGGTGGACTGATGGGGCAGGGAGGAGTAATCTGGGCAGGAAGGGCCTGGGGTGGTTTGGTTAGCACCTCCCTATTTGCTGGGAGCTACTTGGCTTCAATTGACCCAATTTACTTCTAACTACACTAACTGGCTTCAATTGTATACTCAAAGTTTTTTGAGGTAGGGTGGATTAGTCACCACTTTGTGCTAATTACAGCCCCTTTAGATAAATTTTCACATCTTACATTTTTTCTTACATGGATTTACCTATTTCAGCCCTTCCTCTTCATGCCTCCACAGGTCCTTGAATCCTCTAATCCCTGATCTAATCAGTTCTTCACAATGAGTTGTCTCCATTTACAACATTTATATCATATATGGAATTTAGGTTTTATTTTAGTCAGCTTTTTCACTGCTGTGACTTAAGGACCTGAAAAGGTCAATTAGAGGAGGAAAAGTTTATTTGGGGGATCATAGTTTTAGAAGTCTCAGTGCACAGCCAGCCAGCTCCATTCTTTTGGGCTCAAGGTGAGGCAGAACATCATGGTAGAAGACAGTGGTGGACATTGCACCAAAAAGCAGAGAGAAAGAGACTCTACTCATCATTAACAAAATATAGATGACAAGGGGGCTGGGGTTGTGGCTCAGCTGTAGAGCGCTCACCTAGCATGTAAGAGGCCCTGGGTTTGATCCTCAGCACCACATAAAAATAAATAAATATATTCGTCCAACTACTACTAAAAAATAAATACTTAAAATATATATATATTATATGTATATATTTATATACATATAATATATATATATATATATAATATATAATATATATATATGAGACAAGGGATGCCCGCAATGACCTATTTAGTTCACCCACATTCTACCTGCCTACAATTAGTACCCAGTTAATCCCTATCAGTGAATTAACACACTGATTAGTTTAAGACTCTCATAACTCAATCACTTCACATCTAAGCCCTCTTGCATTGTCACACACATAATCTTTTGGGGAATATCTCAAATCTAAATCATAACATTCCACATGTGGTCCCCAAAAGCTCATGCTCATCTCACAATGCAAAATATATTTAATTAATTTCCAAGAGTTATCATAGTCTCAACAATTTTAGTACTACTCAAAAGTTCAATTCCAAAGGAAAACTCTCAGTTTGAACTCTTGTAGAAATCAAAAGCAATTCATATGTATCAAAAGCAATTCATGTGTATCTGATGTATAAAGGTATAGCATAAAATTTCCATTCCATATGGGAGAAACAGAGGCACCCAAAGAAATTATTGAAGCAAAAAAAAAAAAAAAAAAAAAAAAAAGGATTGGACCAAAAGGCTTGAGTAGCTCTACCCCAGAGCCCTTGCTGTGTTGCAGCCCACATGACCTCTCTGTTGGCTAGTCTGCACTCAATTCCTTCAGCTTTCCTCAGCAGTCATTCCATTGTACTGGCATTTCTTAATCTTTGGGGTCTCCACTGAAGCTTTAGCTTTTAACATCTCCATGCATAGCCTTTCGGCGTTGTCCACTGGGACTCTGAAGATGGTGTACCTTGACTGGCCTTCCAGGTCTTCCTTTAAAATCTCAGTGGTCTTCATGTCAGCATAACCCCAGCATCCTGCATTCCTGCAGAAACAGCACCATGTGCTTGACACCAAGATCTGCTATCATCTGGAGCAGCAGCCAAGCCTCCAAGGAAAACGGATGAAGCCTCTGAGTGTCAGAGTGGCTGAGCTCAATAAAACAACTTTCCAGGGCCCCTTTGCAGACAGGGTGCCCAAATGATGTCTTCTTGGGGGAATTTTTACTTTTAAATCCTGGAGCCTGAGATGGGTGTGGTCTTGCCAATACCTGAGATAGCCTCAAGCCATCTTTCTTATGGTCTCTTAGTGTTTCTTTAGTGGTGGTAATGTCTTTAACAATTACACATTCCTCAGTTCCAATTTCACTGAGAGTTTTCTGCTTTGCTTTCTGCTCCTGATTATCACAATGAACTTGGCTAAATGTCACCAGTAATACCTGTGCCACTGCCTGGATACTATGCTGCCTAGAAACTTCTGCCAGACTAAAAAGTCCATCACCTTTAAGTTGAATTTCACAGAAAGTATCAGGACAAGGTCAAAATTCAGCCTCAAGTGTTATTCTTCTACCCTTCTGTGTGCTCCATGTACTCTGCAGCTACTGAGTCCATAAAGTATGCCCAAAACTTTGCTATATAAAATTATGACTCATACCATTGTCTCCATCTAGAATACTCCCTGATCCTCCTACTGTTTTTTTCTTAACCCCTACATACACTTTGGGATTGAATGATAATTCAATCAATAATTACCGGTGTTTTTATCGCCAAATGCAATATATACTTTACACTTTTTATTTTCTTTTGGAAAACTTTTCAGAGTTTCTTATGGTTTATATATGGTATCCCCCAAAATTTCATACATGAGACAATGCAAGAAGGTTCAGAAGAGAAATGATTGGGCTATAACTTTAACCTAATCAGTGAATTAATTCCTTATGGGATTCAATGAGTGGTAACTGGAGGCAGGTGGGGTATGGCTGGAGGAAGTTGTTAATTGGGGGCTTGGCTTTGGGATATATATCTGTATCTGGCAATCAGAGTCTGACTCTCTGCTTCTTGATTACCATGTGAGCTGCTTCCCTCTGCCATACTCTTCCACCATGATGTCCTGCCTCACCCTGAGCCCCAAGGAAAGGAACAGGCCTTCTATGGACTAAGACCTCTGAAACTGTGAGCACTCAAACTTTTCCTTCTTTATAATTGTTTTGCTCAGATCTTTTAGTCAAAGCAGTGAAAAAGCTGACTAAAACAGAGTACTAATTATTTGTGTGATTATTTGTTAATAGTTATTTCTCCAAATGGAATCTGAGTTTTAAGGGGAATGTAATCTTTCTTCAACACTGACCCTTCCCATGATCTGCTCAGTAAGATACCTAATAGGCTCTCAATTACAAGCAAAATTATATCAAAAAAAGAACAAACAATATAGCATTGCTTGATTGATATAAATATGTATGTGTGGTTATTGTGACCAGGCCTATATACTAGATTCTGAAAGTACAGGTAATATAGGCCAATCAAGTACTCTTCTGTTCAAATTCAGTTTGTCAGTGAGAATTAATATATAACCAAACAAATGTGGGAAAATTCATTATGTAGAGAATGAAAGTTTGGAATTTTAGCCCTGTGTGATGGCATTATGGCCCTATTCAGCACTTGAGAACAATGAATTGGAGTTTCATTAGAAATGAAGAATTTGTATTTCATGTACAAGAAAAAAACATACAACTGGCATTGAAAGAAATTCTATCTAAAAAGGAATGAGAAAGGTATGTGCAGTTGAACTTCATTTAATAATTATTAAAACTAAGCATGAATAAGTTACTTTATGAGTTAGATTGCTACTTCTTAGTACAGGACTAAGTTTTGCTAACTAAAGGGTGAACAACATGCCAACATCAACCTTCTTCTGGAAGTTTGATTACTGTGGATTGGTGTCATTCATTTCAGAGGAGAGAGTAATTACATTCACTTGTACATAAAGCTCATCTATAACCTTCTAGGCACATGCATTTTTGTATTACTGTAATTTATATGTCAGCTCCAGATTGAAAGGAGCTTATGGATACCAGTAAACAAGTTTATTAGATTATATTATTGTTTTTCAACTGGACAATTCCTCTTTATGTTCTCTCTGCTCTAGAGAAAGAGGAAAATCTGAAAACCACAGTCTTCAAGATGTTTTGAAGGCAGTTATAATTGTGATTTTAACAATAAAAGGTATTTGCATAACGTTTAGGAGATAGACTAGAAGTTGAAGGTATTTTTTAATGAGAGCTGTTTTAGTCAACTTGGCACTGTTGTGACAAAAGGACCTGACAAAAACAATGTCTAAGAAGCAAGTATATTTTGGCTCTTGTTTAAAGTCTTGCAGTTAGTTCATAGCCTGGGCCTGAGATGATACAGTACAAGATGGCAGAAGAACACAGAAGAGGAAAACTGTTTAGGCAACCCATGCTGCTGCTGCTGATGAGAATCAATGAGGGCTGAGTTTTGTTTCTCCAGTTGTGAAGTTGAACACCTGAAAAATGCTAAGGCAAGCTAGAAAGCAAGTTTTATGTAAAAGATGGAAACACTACTCTCTGGTGTTTTGGAGAGCCGCTCCAGAAAGCTCTCTAAGTCTGAATTTCAAATCAAAAGAGAGCTTTATATACCTGGCCAGGAACTGTCACCCATTGTAGAGATTCTAGCTGTGTGGGAGGATAGCAGCTTCCAGGAGAATATAAGGATGAAAAGCACAACTTGTGACTTGCTTATCGTCATGTAAGCTAGCCAATCACAGAAATTAAAACATTAATATGTGGGGCCTGTGGGCTCTAGGAAGGACAGGAGTTTTCCAGTCAGCAAGCAATTAATAAACAGAAGCTAAAAAAAGCATTAGCTTTGCAGTTCAGTTGCCCACAACCCTGGGTTCAAACAGGTCATATCCGGAATTTGAGTCATGTAGACCCACAAGGGGATTTATACCCAGGATGTAGCTGCATCCTGAGTAGGGTACAATTTGTGGGGTACAAAATACAGAAAGACAACTTTTTATAAGAAAACAGCTTTAGTTTCTATTTCCTAGAAATGGATCATCCAGTTCTCTCTTCACAGGGACTGTAGCAAAGAAACTAAGATGGAATTTCTATCCACACATCTTTTTACTCAAATGACAGTAGTGACCCTCTTCCTGTAATCCCAGTGAGGGATGAGTATCTACCAGAGCAACTGCTTTACACACTCAGTACTAGTAACTTATTTGGTGCCTATTTAAAACTACAGTTATCTTATGGCCTACACACAGATTTTTGTCTATCATTTTATTAATATCTAAAAACCCTATGTCCTTTATTCTATGCAAGGCTACAAGTTCAAGTTGCTATGTTAATCTAACACTATCTATATCTATATTCACCTACTTGCTTATATTTAATCTATAACTATACTGATACAATGACTTATCTTATGTTTTACAGTTACATGATTTTCCTACTAAGCCTTATTCCTGATGAACTTATGTCCTCCTATCGCTTATCTGTTATCTTACCTTATTCCTATAGTCTTTAATTTATGTCTATTGCTTATTGATTATCTATTCTGTCTTGCCTTATACCTATAACCTATATCTATGACTTATTGATTATATTGATCAGTACATACAACACCAGGAAGAAGAGGAGAACCTGGGGTTGGTATTCAAAACTGGTACCTGAGGAAGAGGAGGTGCCCTGCCCCTTTTATACATTTTAGAATTTCTTTGTTCTCCTGACCTCTCTTCCCCCATCCTGCTACTGACTCAAGACCAAAAGGTGGGCCAAGGGTGGGAATGAAGCTGCCCAGAGGTCCAGGCAGGCAGGGAGGGGTCCAGGAGGCATTCATTAACAGGTTCTTAAGAGGAACAATTCCCTGGAAGCAGGTCACCAGGACCACAGGTTGCAGCCAGGGGAAGGGTTCTGGGAGTATCAGCATTTAAATATCACAGAGGGAGGTGACTTTGGCTCCAAGTGGGGGGGTGTGTGTCCTGAAAATAGTAACATTTCATTTGCTTTGAATCAGCTTTCATCTTCCCCTACTTCAGCCCCCTGACCTTTGTTCTTGCTTTAACAGGAAGACTTAGAAAACAAACTTTCAATCCATAATAAACAAATGCATAGAAAATAAAAACAAATATAAAAATAATCTCACTTGAACTTTTCAACTTTTTTATCTGTATATGACTCTATAATCTAACAATATGACTTTCCTTATCTGTATTCATTTGCTCATCCTATCAAATAATTATTTATCTAAAAGAATATAGGTTTGAAATAATTTCTTATGAGTAATTTTTAAATCTAGTTTTATATCATTAAGATACATTTATACCTAGTTAAATAGAGTCTTTAATATTTGCATTTACAGTTTTAGAATACAGAAGACCTTTGTACAAAGTTGTTCTTTAAAGAAAAATAATGTGCCTTTTATAGATTCAAAATACATAATGGAGTATTAATGATCATGAGAATGTTACATCAAATATCCAATGATAACTTTGTTCAGATTTTCTCTGTTTTTGTAAAAGGAATATTTCTAAATTTTTCATCTTAGTAAAGTCTGGCATTGAATGTTTTATCAGAGCTCTAAAGTATTCCAAATAATTAACAGAGCAGATTAATTTATTTTCAGTTTTTTAGCTACTTACACTGATGTCAACACTCTCCAAAGTAATCACATAAAAACTGTGCTGTGAAAATAAAGTCAAATGCATCATTAAATGTGTTGATCAGCAACCCCTTAGTGTGAATGTAAAGGAAAAAGACCAGCTGCTTTCTCACAAAGAGAGAAACTATACCAGAATGAATGATATAGGAAGATGATCAGAGTCATCTGAGAAAAGTTGAGAAGGGACAAATGTCAACACACAACTAGAAAAAAGAGAGAGAAAAGCAGGTATATTTATTTAACATATGGCAGTTCTAGGAGGAAACAAAAAATATTCTAATATGTAAATATCCTAATGTGCAAAAACATCCAAGTAAAATCAGCTCTTATGTAACACATATAAAATGTTAATATTTGGAAGCTAACCTAATATCCCTTATAACCCAATGAAAGCATCATTACACAATTTCATGCTCATCCACAGCATCTCACATTCTTTAAGACTTGCTTCTGGAAGTTAAGATACACTAACTAACAATTTTACTGCTCATTTGTGTCAACCTTTTGCATTGTAACTGGAGAGGTGACATATCACTTTGCTTCTATATCAATCTATATTATTTTCTGAAATGAATTAAATTTAAATTACAAATCCTTATTGGATTAAGCCATTTACTGGCTATTGATTAGGTATTCAATTATCATTAAACTGCCTTATCTTTCACAAGTATTAATCAGAACTGACCCAGCTTTTCCTAGGACTTAAAAATTACAATTATCCTTTACTCAACAACAACAACAACAACAAAACGGAAGAAGGTAAATCAGTAAAGTGTAACTGTGAGGGGAAGAAAAAAAAATTACCTGTAGAAGAAAAATGATGTCTGTGTCCTTCTAAATCTTGAATCCAGAATTAGATAGGCAGGTAGGCAAGGAGAATGGAGGGACTGAAATGATAATGCCTTAAAAGCCCTTCCTCCACCCTCATCAAGCTAACCTGCCCCTGCTCCAATCAGATGCTAAGGTAACCTGTCCCAGGAATTGTCCCTCCATACAGGGAGTTAATTGTTAATTATACCCCTTTTCTGCCCTGATCACTCCACCTTGGCTCCTCCAGTCTACCTATTTTTCACCTTCTGGCCATCCCATTGAGTATTTACTGGGCCTAGTCACCTACACAAGAAGAGAGATAATGGGGGAAAAGAAGGAGAACAAAGGAAGCCTAGGACATATACAAAGGCAGAATACCTTCACTTCCTAGGACACCAGGATACCAGCTATGTCACCCTTCTCCCTCTCAGGAGAAGTCTGTATTACCACTTTCTAAATAAACCCTGCTTTATATGCCTTGGCATGCTTCTCTAATGGAAGCAGAACTCATCACCAGTAACCAACAGTGTAAATCTGACATGACTAACAGTAAAATAATTTATTGTATCTTTAACAAAGCCTTTTATCCCATGAAATTATATCTTACATGGGTGTTCAAAACTTTCCTAAAATGTCAACTTTATTTGAACACTTTTTCTCACAGAAATAATGTCATGTGTTCGACAAAGCATTTTCTTTCTCCCCTGACCATATAAAAAAAGAGATTTCTATATTTTTAGTATTCTGAAGCAGGGCCATGTGACTGAGTTCAGGACATTTCAATGTGGATGTAAGTTATATATTCCAATTACAAGCTCTATAATAGAAATCCTCTATGATCATGTTCAGACCACTTCCTTCTTCAGTTAACTGATGGCAGAATATTATATGAAGAATTCAAAATTTATGTTTTTATCAGGAAGAGGGAACATTAAATACAGAAGGTTTCTAATTGGAGCATATAGAATATATGCAGACAATAATTTACTGAATGGTAATAGTATAATTGGCAGCACTGAGAAAATAAAATAGTAGTAAAAATAAAAACAAATTATGCACACCATTTACTTTTGCTTGAAACTTTATCAGAAGTTTCTAATGCAGATTCAAAATAGATAATGGAGTATTTCTATATATCTTGATTTAATCAATAGAAAAAATGAATTTTGGAGGAGTAAAAAACTCTTCCAAGTTTACATTATTTTAAGATAGCAAAAATTACTATTACACTATTTTTTAACTCAATTGCCTATATATATATATATATATATATATATATATATATATACACACACACACACACACATACACACACACACACATACATACACATTTAATATAATTTTTCAAACAAATAATGCTGCTTGAAATTCCTCCTTAGATTTCAAAGTCTTGCTGATATTCACTTTCTTATCAGCTTGGTCTGTAAATATTGTAATAATCATTCAAAATTAAGGTCATTTCTTTCCTGTGTACTTCTCTGTTATTTCTAGTCAAAAGAAATTTCTCCTTTCATGATCTTCTCCATGTATTTTCTATAGTATATTAGAAATACATGATTTTGCAATTATTTTCATATTAAACTGTTTTTTTTTAAATTTTCAAATAGTATAAGAAAGAGTTCAAGTATCCTGGTATTTCAATTTGATAGTATAATATTGACTTGAAATACTGTCATGAGAAACTGAAAACCTTTTTTTTATTTTTTACTGATAAAAAGAGAAAACAAATCACATATTTAAAGGAAAATACTATATATAAGATTAATCTATGCATGTTAAAATGTCAATTATAAGCAAAAAATGTAGAAAGTGATTTGTATATTTAACAAGTTATTTGTAAATTCTGATATATGTGCTTCTTAATATTATTTAATGTGGTTTGCTTATAAGTTATACAATATTTTAAAATTACATATACTTCTGTACCCTTAAACTTTTATTATTTTTGAAAACTCTGTTTCTTCCTTTTATATGGCAAAAAGTATGTGAAATGAAGTGGGCATAACACAGACCAATATCTAATGACATTTATACTCATTTTCTTTGCACCTCTATCATTAAATTGAATCATATTTCCTAATATATCTAATAGCTTTAACAACTATGTTGCTTTAGGATAACATATACAAAATCATCAGGCAATTGAGTAAATTTCAATCATAAAAATATGAGCTAAAATTCAAATTTAAAGTTGTCAATATCTGGAATGTCATTAAGAATAGTTGTTTCAATTTATCAGCTCAGTGTTGGAATTTTGGTACTGTCTTACACTGGTTATATATTTTTTTCCCAAAATTATCTCTTCTAATTTATTTTCTATTCAGAACTTTTTTTTCTTCTTATAGGGTATAAAGTTTGTATAAGCCCCATATATCAAGAAAGTAAAAAATATGGGCCTTTATTTACATTTTCATATTTTTAAGACAATTGCCATTTCTTTTTTTTATTGGTTGTTCAAAACATTACAAAGCTCATGATATATCATCTTTCATACATTTGACTCAATTGGGTTATGAACTCCCATTTTCCAGTAAGGAAAATTTTGGAACACTAGATGTGTTCTTGTTTCAATATTTAGCCTTAATGAATCTAATTGACCCCTCCCACCCTTTGCATACTTTGTAGATAACTGAAATATTTTTTAAAAAATATGCCAAAATAAATTCTGTTACTAAATAGTAACCATTTACAATTTTTCAAGGAAAAGTCATAGGAGTGCTTCATATGAATATACATTAGAATTTATGAGTAAAACAAATATATTGTCAAGCATATCAAAAACTATTTAGTAGTTCAATATAGAAAAATAATTTTTCCAAATAATACACATTTTCTTAGATGTACAATAAATACCTAAGGAGACATTTACATGATAATAAGTTTAATTTGGGATTTTCTTAGGTTTCTGTGAATTTAGCAGTTTGTGTGAGTGTGTGAGTGTGTGTGTGTGTTTCCTTTTACTTTTGAGATGATCTTTACTGCTGTGGAAGCTTCTGTTTTACTACAGGAATATAATTTACGATGGTACCAATCAATGATTTGGTATATTGTGGACAAAATTATTTTGTAGCAGCAAAAAACAAACAAACAAACAAAAATATATATTCCAAGTAAATAATTAGCTATACTTGGGTTTCTTTCTTTATTAAAATTTTCCATATTAGATGAATAGAAATGGGAATATTATTGGTACATCATATTTATTTTATCTCAAAGCTATGATATAACAATACATAAATCAATTTTCATGACAATTAGTTGTGGTATATTTCTCCCATTCCACAGAGATCAAAAGAGTAAATACTGTATAATAAATGCATTTTTCTCATAAAACATAAGTGATCATAGTAAATTATAAATAATGTGTACCATAATGTTATGAATAGTAACCATTATTATCTAGGAAGATTAATATGAGAAATAAATTGTATATTTGAATTAATAATTTAATAAGTGGCTGGAAATAGATATCAAGTTCTATCTCTATGGATATAGAAAAATATATTAAAAATATATTTCAGTGGGGCACAGTGTCACACACCTGTAATCCCTGCAGCTTGGGAGGCTGAGACAGGAGGATTGTGGGTTCAAAACCAGCCTCAGCAACAAGGAGGCACTAAGCAACTCAGTGAAACCTTGTCTATAAATGAAATACAAGATAGGGCTGGGGATGTGGCTGAGTATCTCTGAGTTCAATCCCCAGTACTACCTCCCCTCCCCGCCCCCCAAAAAATATTTTGAAATGCATTAAAGAAAAACTAGGTAAAGAGGTAAGAAAACCAATTCTTTCAATACAATTACATGTTCTAGTCTAATTTAGGGTGCCTTCCTACAATAAATTATACAAAAAAAATAAGAAACTTGAAATTATACTTATTGTTAGTGTTCAAATGTAAGAACTTAACTCCCACAAAATGTAAGAACATGTCATTTCAAATATTTTTAAATACTTCATGATGAATAACTGTGAATGATTTTCTCCAAATTAAAAAAAAAATTAATGTAAAGCAGACATGTAAGCAGGAAACTATTCTAATCAGAAAATGATTGAAAAGATGCATAAAATTAAATTAAGGACTCGATACTAGATAATTTACTTGATTTAGGTACAAGGCAGAAAAATTAGAGTGAGCATTGCACTGAATGGAAAAATCATTACCAGGAGTAAAGTATGTTTTTTCCTTTACATTCTTTACTAGTTTCATTCTGATATCAAAAGTCAGCTAAAAAGCTGGGCATGGTGGCACAGGCCTGTAATCTCAGCAGAACAGGAGAATGAGGAAGGAGGATCACAAAGTCAAAGTCAAGTTTAGCAATATGGTGAGACCCTGAGCAACTTGGTGAGACTCTGTCTCAAAATATAATATAAAAAAGTTCAAGAATGTGGCTCAGTGGTTAAGTGTCCCTGGGTTCAATCCCTGGTACTAAATAAAAATAAATAAATAAACAAACAAATAAATAAATAAAACAGCTAAAACATGAGTCAGAGAGAGGAATAAAATATATCATGCAAAAATATAACATTTGACTATGACATATGATTATAAAATTCACTAATGCTATGTGTTTAGAACCAAGAGAAGTGATTAGCTTGTTTAAATTAATGTCTAAGACTTTATCAAAGGTATCTGAAAGGATCAAAAAAGACCTTCGTATTATGAAATTTACTTGGGCAACTTAAATAAAACATCATATTGGAAATAATAACTGTATTTCATTATGGTTTCTATAAATAATAGGCATTTTCAGAGTTATTAATATTTTTGTGAGTATATCACTGTTATCAGGCAAATAAATGATATGTATGACTCAACAGACTGAAAAAATTTGCATTTTTGAGGATTAAATTTTAGTCACATAAAAAATGCTTTGAATGTAATGTCTTTCTTCTCTATTT
This sequence comes from Spermophilus citellus, assembly GCF_964194105.1. Taxonomy (NCBI): domain Eukaryota; kingdom Metazoa; phylum Chordata; class Mammalia; order Rodentia; family Sciuridae; genus Spermophilus; species Spermophilus citellus. The sequence goes on from NC_138189.1 coordinate 49,517,106, forward strand.
AAAAGGTACAAAAAATATTTCTACATGTAGATGACTAATAGACCTAAATAAAATGGACAGATATGTCTTTTAAGAGTGGGGCAGTGTGGTTGACCTGCCAGTGTGAAGTTAACAAGTTAGGACAACTGATGACTCATGGTGCATGTACTTCTGACCTAAGTGCCACTTATTACTGAATCAAACACTTGAATGGTTACATTTTTCCAGAACATGTATAGTATGTGTTAGGGACACACACAAAAAAATAGAACAACACTTCTCTTTCTCTAAATTTGCGTACAAAAAAGGGGACAAAAGAGCATCTTAATTGTGTTGTATTGTGAGGTTATGGTAAACTATTAATTTGGTTAGAATATCATAACAAAATAGTATAAACTGGGTGGCTTAATTAACAGAAATGTATTTTCTCACCATTCTGAAAGCCAGAAAGTCCAAGATAAAATTTCCAAAGGAGTTTGGTTTCTGGTGAGTTCTTCCTCACTGAATTGTGAATGGCTTTTTCTCTGTGTCCCCACGTGGTGGAGAGAGCAGAGAACTTTGGAGTCTCACTTTATATGGAAAGTTATCCTTTCAGATCTGAATTCTACCCTTCTGACCCACTTGACCTAAATAATGCTCCTATAGACCAAATCTCCAAATATATTCACATTTGTATTAGGACTTCAATATATGAATTTGGGAGGACAAAATTCAGTTCATAGTAGTAGCCATCTGTAAGCACTACAATAGAGTAGCTTATATAATTAATTATGGTGAATAATTGGAATTAAGATCAATAATTTACCATGAATTACAGAAGTCATTTGCAGAGTAGGTTTTCTGTAGAAATGTAAAAGATTTAGAAACTCAAGTTATCCATCATATAATGTTATTATTTGAAGATCCTACAGTGGGAGGGGGAGGCTAGTTCTCCAAAGATGCAGGGGTGGTTCTCAAACTATTTGCTTTCAATAATGCTTTACAGTCTTAGAAATTATTAAGAGCCTAAAGAACTATTACTTATAGTTGTTAAATCTTTTAAAATTCATAATATTAAAAAATAAGTCTGAAACTAATCAAATGCCACTTACTAATTCACTTAAAATAACAAAACATTATATAATAACATATCTTAATAACTGCTACATGTAATTATAACTGAATTTAGAAGTATATGCAACTAGAAAATAGTGAATGTTATACACAACCAGAAAATAGTGAAAACAGAAAATATTAAAATGTAAAAATAACATTATTTTATGCTGAGAGCCATAGCTAAGTAAGAATGACGCATGGCAATTTCCTTGTCAGCCTACCCCATGTTGCTTAGAGGGAGGACTCTCCATTGTGGAAATGGGCTTGTTTGGGTAAGGTGACCCTGCTCAAGGACCAGGGTGGATCAGGGTTTAGGGAGGATCCTGCTGGATTAGGGTGGGTCCAGGTTTAGGGTGTATCCTGCTGGGAATAGGGAGTATCCTGCTGCCTCAGGCGCCCGCCTGCTCCTTGAGTTCCCCTTGAGTTCTCCCAGGATTCAGAGAGTATTTGGGATGCAGCATGCGGTGGATTTTTCCCAGAATGTGCGTGTAGAGTGCCGATGAGAGTTTGGAAATAGAGAATTGCTGTTTGAATCTACAAGGCTGTGAGTGGCTCATGATTTTGTGCCCAGCCAGACTGCAGCAATTTTACATTTCAGCAAACATCTTTAATAGCTTGCATACTGGTATCATTAAGAACCATATTTGCCTTTCTACATTCAAGCTATTGCAGTATCATTTATCTTCTAGCCTCAATAAAACTACACTATAGGTTTATAAGGGAATGTGAGTAAAAAAATAGTTATGACAAGAGTCTTGATCTCTGGAGCCCCTGTAAGTTCCTAATAAATTGCCACAGAGTTATTACCGTAAAATATAACAATCCGATGAAAGGTAACACTGACTCTGAGTTGATTGGTCAACTGTCAGGAAAAAGACAGCTATATTTAGAACAAGGCAATGCCAGTTGATATCTTATTTCTTATATATATTCTCAGAAACCTCTAGTTTCTTACACTATATTCTCAGATTTTCATGCTTGATATTGATAAACCTTTCCGCTATTGTCTGAAGCAAGGCATGATTCATTATCTTTTTTAAGAAACCCTTTTCAAGACTCTTCCCTACTTGGATAGATAAGGCTAAACACAGGTTTGAACCATTCCACAGATTATTTTCTTTCTATAGAGGTAGTTATGGTGATAGGGTCAGAATTTATGGCTTTGTAAACTAACTAACTGAACCTTAATCTGCCTCAAGTATTACACAATTCTGTCTACATGATGAATACAGACTTAATAAAAATATCTTCTGCAGTAACCTCCTTCAATAGAGATTTGCAGAATTCCCAAAGCACCACTTTAACAGTAAAGATGAGGTTAATTATTCTTGGAAATTTTAGTCCTCAATTTTATAGAATCATTAGCAAAAGTTATTCAGTCATATGGATAAATAAAATCAACAATCAATCTTTCAGTTATTTCTCTACTATGCTAATTAATGGTTAAGTTTTCTTAATAATTTTAAGTGGATGCTATTTCACATTATCTGTTCATTGTTGTATACCTCTTCCAGATCTACTAATGTAAGTTAACATTATTAAGCATATAATTTACTTAGAAAGTATTTTTTATCCAGACTGAAAATATCAAGAATAAAAGAAAATCTGATACTGTATCAATTATAATGAATTAAAAGGTTTAGCTGATGAAGTACATTTACAAATTACATTTCCATAAATGTACTTTGTAATAAGGTAAAGGATATTTGGCACCTCAGGAATGGCAGAAGTTGAAAAACTAAGACCAGTGTTTGTCAGAAATAAAAATATATATAAAATCTTCTTAATGATATATTGAGGCAATTAAGCCTATTTTAAATAATTTCATTAATAATGTAAACTGACTTCTGTTCATTCCTGTCCTATTACATCATAAAATATTATTGAGTTAGGTCCTGACATTTTATTCAGAATTATGTTTCTGGCATTTAAGTATTCAGCTCTAAATGTTAAGGATGTCAATTATATAAGCATCCATCTTTTTCACTATGGTCTCCTATCAAACATTAATGGTGGAAGTGTTAATTCATTTCAAGTAGTCTCAAATATCTGCCCTGAAGAAGGCTGATACTGTATAAGTGCTCTGACAACCTCTGGTAAGTAATTACTCTTAAAAATATCTTAGTAAATTCAACTCACTCCTACAGGCATTTTAAATTATATGTCATTAAAATGTAATGCTTTCTCAAATGACGAGGTCATGACAAAAAGCAAAACTACACTTTACTTTTATCTGAGACATACGCACGCCGATAAAAACGTTACAACTTACACTTCAAACAAGGAAATATGAAAAGATAAGTTGTACTACATCGAGAGGTATGCAGTAATCAAGATAAATTGTTATTTACACTAACAATAAATCAATGCTATGATTTTGCTCCATGTAAGAAAATGGTCCATTTGTGTGACAATAAAGATATTGCACATCTTCATACAATTTGAGGCAAAAATGTATTAAAAAACTATGTGAACTGTTTATATTTAACATTCATCCTGAGTCTCCTACATTTTTCTTCTTTTAATTTTTTCTAAGAATGGAAAAAAATACCTAAAATTTTACTTTCAGATTTAAATTGATATATAAAGGAAGGCATAGCTTACAAAGAAAATTGACCATTCATTATACGTTTTCTCCCCTAAACATAAGAATAAATTAATATAATGACTTGGAAGAAAATTATAAGTGTAAAATTTAACAGTTATGGGACAAAGTGATCTAATCATATTTTTATTCAATATAATAGAAGAAATTTCCTTATTAAACTATTTTAATAATCTGGTTGTTTTAGTTTGCTTTTTCACTGCTGTGACCAAAACAACTGACAAGAACAAAGTTCTTTGAAGACTCATTCTTTCAGAGATCTAAGACAATAGACATTCTTCCCCATTGCTCTGGCCCCAAGATGAGACAGCACTTCAGAGGAAAGCTGTTCACCTCAGGCAGAGTCAGGAAGCAGAGGGTGGGATGGAAACAAAGCACAGAGAAGATGCTCTAAGTAACTCACCTCCTCCTGCCCTGCCCCACATATATACAGTTCCCACCTAGTCTGTCCATTCAAACTAGGTTGTACTGATTAGGTTACAGCTCTCATAATCTCATCATTTCACCTCTGAATATTTTTGCATTAACAGGAGCTTTGTGGGAACACCTCATAGCATTAAATACATTGTTCCCAATTGTGACAGTCAGGTCACAGACTAAGTAGAACATATGTGATCATCTCCCTCAGTTCAATCCTTTAGAAAATCTAAACATAACTGTGACTATTATAGCTCTAACTAGTAATAATGATTGAAAAATATTTATGATGAAAGCTTTACTGCTATAAGAAGTCGAATTGGAATTTTACAAAAAATATATAAATGTATGTTATATAATATCAAGATTGCTCTTTTATAGAAAATAAGAAAAAATGTATGTAAAATTATGTTTTCAATCCAGATTATTTTTAGATGTTCATTAAACATCAAGTTTTACTTAAGTAAACCATGTATAGTATCTCTTCCATTTTAAACTTTTTTTTTTCTTTATAATGCTGGGGATCAAATCCAAAGCCCCATTCACATTAATTTTGCACTTAACCATAACTCTATGCCCCCAATCCCAGTCTTAATATATATGAAGTAAAGGGTATCTCATATAAACTCCTTCAAACAAAAAAAAAAAGAGAAAAAATTCCTGAAGACATATGAGCAAAATGATCTTGATATTAAAGCATAACAGGGACATTAAAAGCAAAGAATTTTATAGATCTTTTTTTTAATATCATGAATCAGATAAAGTATAAAATTCCAATAAAATAAAGAGGATTCCAGGAGTGAATATTTTTGTTTTTATTTCTAACTTTCAACTTTATTTTGCCACCTAGTCAAAGAAAAAAATGTTATAAGAATCATATGCAGGATTTTATAAAATTATGATAATAAAATATTTAAAAGTAAGATATAATGTTATTAATATGTTAAGAACATCAGCAAAGCTCTAGAGCAGACATTTTACACATATTGAATTATAGACAATTTTATACATAAAATCAGAAATAGGGAAGATCACTGTAACCATCCAAAAACTAGAATGAAAGGAAATATAGGAAAGAATGGGTATAAGTATTCAAAAAGAGAAAAATAAATATGTCACCAGTCACAGATGATATGATCATGTATGGAGAAAATTCAAAACAACCTACAAAAACACAATATAAAATAATAAATGAGCCTATCAAGATAATGGATAAGAAATTAATATAAATAAATCAGTTTTATTTCTATGAAGAGTAGTCCTCTCTTATCCTTTTCCTCCTTCTTATCCTTGAGGGATATGTTTTTAAAATTCCAGTGGATATTTGAAATAACAAATATTTCTAAATCTTATATACACTATATATTTTTTCCCTAAGCAAACACACCTAGGATACTTTAGTTTACAATTCATAGTAAGAGATTAAAAGCAATAAGCAAAAAAAAAATAATAATTATAACCATGAATGCTAAGAAAGTCATCAGCATCACTGGTTTTGATATTTGGTGTTATTATTAATTAAAATGCAAGTAGCTTGAACACAAGTATTGTGATAGAGCAACAGAGGATCTGACAACAGAGAAGGCAGGTAAGAGGCTCAGGGATGGCTGTAGATTGAGCATGGATGCACTGGGCAGAGGGGTGATTTGCATTCTGGCAGGAGTCAGAGATGGTGCAGGATTCCATCATGCTGCTCAGAACAGTGTGCAATATAAAACTTGTGAATCTTTTATTTCTGGAATCTGAACATTTTGGAGTTAGTAAAACCACAGAAATGAAATTTTTGAACAAATTCAAGTACATCTATACTTGAAAAGTGCAACTGAAAAATGAAATAAAAGCATACGTTACAATGATCTTTAAAATGTTATCAGATTCCTACGAATATATGTAACAAAAAATGTGCACATACTTCATAATGGAAGATACAAGCACTGCTTAGAAAATGAGAAATGCTCTATATAAATGTACAAATATGAGATGTTCATAAATTGAAAACTAAACAATGTAGAGCAGGATTTCTGAACCCTGGAGAGTATGGCTATTTCAGTTGAATATTTTTTGTTGGGTAGGGGAGCTGTTTTATAGATAGGAAGATGTTTGATGGAACTCTTGTCCTGCATCCCTCTAGATGCCAGTAGTATGGCCCAGTTGTGATAATCCAATATGTTCTAGTCATTAACAGATATTCTTCCAGAGTCAAGTTCTCTTCTAATTTGGAACTTCTGTGTAAAGAATTTCAATTTCCTTAAATTGATTTATAAATTCAATGTAATCCTAACAAAGATCGTGTGTTAATTTATATTTTTAAACTTTACATGGAAATGATCATAAATGAATGTAATTTATTTTTGCAAGTATATGAAATAGAATTGAACTCCATAGCAAGTACTAAGAAAATGTTGTTATTATAGTTTATGTGAAAACAATGTATTTTCTATATATTTTTAACATGATGTTGAGTAAGATTTTTCTACAGACCATAAGAGCTCTTTTCACAAAAAGTGTTTAAATATGCCATAGCCAGAAGGAGCTGGCTAAGAAATTATGTCTCATTTATTTTATCTATTATCTGAGTTGGTGTAGAGTGAAAAACATCTCAATCTCAGTCCTAAACTAGATATTTCTTTCACATCTGAAGCAATTAGTTCAGATGTACTTGTGGACATAATGGTACTCTGAGCTATGTATAGATTCAGTCTGATATAACTGCAACCATCCTGAGTTCTAACTGCCATGATTATTCCATTGTAACCCTGGTTAATTTCCCTGTATAATATAAATGGCCAATTATAATGGTATGTGGAGCTTTACAATCAAGACTGTGCAAGAAAGTGCATTACTGTGATGTTAGTTTAAGATAAACCAGGTACTTTCTGACTTGGATAAAGTCACTTTGTATTAGTCAATTTATACATTCCTCCTTTAAAGTTTCTTGGGGCCAGTTCTCACACACGGGGAACAACTTGTTCCGGAACAAGGTGATATCTAAAATCTAAATAAGCTAATATGGAAGAACAGTCAAGAACACTGTTTTTGAATTGCATGTTTCTTAGTTAATTATTATGTTAAGCAATGTTAAGATGGATATGTTAATAAGGCGTGCTCATAAAGTAAAATGAAGAAATAATTTCAAAGCAATGGAAATATTATTTTGTGAGTGGATTTAAACATTAATAATTATAAGAAAGTCTTTAAACCTATCTGGTCTTAAGAATAAAAATAGTTTCTTCAAGCCAACATTATTTGCTATTTTTTCATTTACCAATTTGAATTATATATGCAGTTATTGTCTGTTAGTGTGAATTTCACAGAATATAAAATCTTCCATTTATAAAATGAAAACAGGGACTCAGGTATTTATACTTTCAGGTGCAGCAGCATTAATCACAGTAGCCAAAAGGTGGAAGTGAATAAAGTGTGCAGTGATAGATAAGTGGAAAAACAAAATGTTCAATAGGCATGCAATGAAAACATCATTCAACTTCAAAGAGGGAAGACGTTTTGACACATGGCACAACAAGATTGAACTTTGAAGACCTCGTGGTAAGAGAAATAAGCCAGTTGCAAAAGAACAAGTATTGTATAATTCAATTTACATGAGAACTGGTCCAAGTCATAGGGACGGAATGTACAATGATTGTTACTGGAAAGTGGGAGAAAGGGGAATTACTGTATAATCAGTAGAGCTTAATTTGGGGAAGCTATGTATCAACTGTTACTAAAACTTTGTATTGATTTATTTATTCTATCAATTATTGTATTTTATTTTTTTGTACCTCTATGTGTATATTTTTATATATAGGTCTCTGCTAATCTTATCAACATGAATTTAATATCCTTGAAGTAGTAAGCATTGGTATTATGACATCTACCTGTTAATACTAATATTTGTAGGGCCTATTTGTTATATTTTTCTGCAGATTATTTTTACATATCCCATATCAATATTCTTATCTTTCTTATTTTATTGTTTGTACAAATATTTGGGCACTGTGAATATCTTCCTTTGTCAAGTTCCATGGGAAACATTAATCTAAAATTATGTTATCCTTTTTTCTTGTACTAAGATGATTCAAAGCTATGCTTAAATCTGATTTGACCCTAATCTATACTCCACTTTTACAATTTTATGTTCTCCCCTTTACATGGTTTATACATTATAATATTATATCCATTTTTAGCCTTTCATCTGGCTCATCCATAATTAGCAAATGTTTCCTGGGAAAAATAGACTAGATTTTTCCTCTGGGTTTCTATCTTTTGAAACTTGGTCATGTTATTATTTTATAACTAGACATCTGATAATTTTCATGGGTTTATATGTGCATACACTGTGACACCACACAAAATATGATGTGACACTTTATATTGCTTCCATCAAACCAATATGTTAGATGGACAAAAGTTACTTTAAAGATAAATGTAACAATATGGCAATAAAATGTGCATGATAAGTTACTTATCAAAATTACTTATCTGAATTAAAAACAAACTGGAATCCCAAGTAAAATTATCAAAATGTAAGTTATAATAACTATTGACAAATGTACCAAGTATGCTTTAGAAAAGGAAAAAACTGGCTTAGATCTTGCTTAAATAACAGAAATTATAAAGCATTTCATAGTGATTCAAACATCTTTTCTATTAACATAAACTTTCAACAAATTGCTATAACTGTTAAAAAATAGATATAAGTGATATTATGTTGTGTGTATATATATATATATATATATAATCAATGTTCATTTACTTCAACTAAATTAAATAGAGCAAGCATTCATGAAACTAAAATTATGTTAAACATAATCACAAATAATTTGGTTCCATATAAATTTTAAATGAATTCTTGACATAATTATTTGTAAAGTAATGTAAGTAATGAACATATATTTATTTATTAGAACAAATTGCATATTTGTACATTATTTATACATGCATTTATACATATATATTTACACATAAATGCATGTATGACTGTTTGACTTACAAGTTTTCCACTTTATGATAGTGCAGAAGTGATACACATTCAGTAGAAATCATATTTCAAATTTTGAACTTGATTGTTTTGCTGGTCTATTGATATTCAATATAATATTCTCTCACAATGCTGAGCTCTGGAAACCATAGCTCCAAGCCAGCCATGTGATTATGAAGGTAAATGATCAATGCACTAAAGTGCACTGTGTCTTCAAACTATGATGTTGGCAGGATCTTTGCATTAAATGTGTTTTTCAAGCTCTGATATTGTCCAGTTACAAAATGATTATGAATATATAATGCCATCTTAAATTGAGCAGCATTCATGTCTATACAAAGAGGATATAAACAAACATATGTGTATATATATATATATATATATATATATATATATATATATATCCACACACAAAAAAATTATACATGTCAGCAAGATTGTATAGCATATTATTATATAAATGTAAAATATGTATGTTTGTGTATAATCTTCTTAGTATTTTATATCTTGATTACTGAATTTTCTTTTGAAATGCTACTGAAAAGAATGTAAGCAAGGAAAACTGAAAAATCAATAAGTCAAAACATAGCCTATGAAAAGGTGAGTATTGTCACCTTTCATCAACAGTATTATCATCTTGTTTTATAATGTATATTGCAACAAAGTTCACATAATATATTTTTACTTGGGTGTTATAATACAGTAAGTAAAATAATAATAAAATAGTAATTGAAGGGACATCAGTGAAGCAGAGCAAGTATATCAGGAGTAGGGAAGACAGAAGGTATAGGGGCATAAAATTAATAAAATAATATTAGTGCATGTATACATATGACATAATGAATCCCATTGTAATATATATTTATAATTCACCAATAAAAAGAATGACAAGTGTTGACATGGAAATCAATTAAAATTTAATTAATATATGTTTTCAAATATCCTTGGTTTAAAAGAAAAGCAAGCTCTTTAAAATCTATAGATCAAATATGACTGAAACAGATATTAATAACTGTCATGTTATTTAGGATTATTCCATCCTTAGGACTGAATAATTAACAAAAATATGCTTGGCAAAGAAGCACTAACTATGTGTTTTGTACAGATACTTAAAATATTCTGACTTCTTGTTAATCAACATTTTTTTTTTTTGGAGAGGTTACTGGGGATTGAACTTGACCACTGAGCCACATCCCCAGTCCTATTTTGTACTTTGGTTTAGAGACAGGGTCTCATTGAGTTGCTTATCACCTTGCTTTTACTGAAACTGGCTTTGAACTCTTGATCCTTCTGCAACAATCTCCAGAGCTACTGGCATTACAGGTGCATGCCCCTGTGTCCAGCTTCATTAATCAACATTTTTAACCAAAATGATTGATGCATAATATTGTGAATTATTTTAATGCAGAATTAATAAAATTAGGTAATGATAGTTTCCATAGTACTCAAGGAAATTGCTTCCTGCACTAGGTTTTTTTTTTTCAAATGTCCATTGTTTTCATTACAGTCAAAACACAGAATTTTTAAAGCCTTCCGAAGTGTACTTTAATAGAGTAAGACATCTTGAATTTGGAATTTCAGAGTAATACACACTTTGTTATAAACTTTGACTCTTAGTAGAAGTGAACCTTGGTCAGTGCCTCATCCTCAATGTGGTTATTTTTGGAATGTTTCCTCAAGGTTCTAGCATGGGCACTTTTCTTTCTCGGCAGGATACTCTTCCTTATTTCACATTAGTTTTTTGAGTCTGTTTACTCAATTTTGGAGTCATATTGATAATGGTAGTACTGTAACTGAAAAAGATGATGTCATAATATTGTGATGCTAGTCATGGGACTCTCTGAGACTTAATATAAGTCAAAACGAATTTTATATAGAATGATAAAATATGGCCTGAATTTTTTTTAATATCTTATTTCTAACCATAGTATTCTAGAAAAATACTCTATTGAATTTCACAATCTGCATCAATATGTTTTAGGCATACTGACATTTTTAAAATGCATGATGTCATTAGAGGAAAATTCTTATATTTTAAATAATTACATTGTTTTATCGTTAATCGTGTTCCTTTAATTTTCTACCTACTCCATAACTAATTATCTATATACTCATTAACTGTTCACAATTTAATTTCAGTTATAATATTTACAATAGTTCTGAAAGTCAAAAGTGACTTCTTTAATAGAATTTAATAGTGTAGTGAACACATAAATTTTAGTAACAGAGAAGATTTTAAATACTTTCTGTATATATTAGATGTTATACAACTTTAGGTGAGTAAAGAGTTTTTATCGTTCATCCTAAAAATGTGAATAATAACAAAATCCAAATAACAAATTTAGTTAATGAGTTTGTTGAGATAATAACTATAAGGCACTTAACTTGATGCTTGGCAGAGAAACAACATTCAAAAATGATTTATTACCATTATTAAGGATGATTATCAGTGATGCACTCAAACTTAGATAGATTATTCTGGAGAGAATACATTTTTATGACAAAGTTACATCTATGTCCAATAATTTGGGTGCATTTCAGAACACATACTCAAAGCCATATTCTATATAATTCTGAGCAATTTTTTTATCATTCATTACTTTTCCAAAAATGAATTAATGTTGTGTCAACTACTAAATTTAGCAATTTTAAGCAGAAATATATGACAATTCACTCTTCTATTTCTTTTGTAAATTAAATTGTCATAATTTTAAAAATAGAATTAACAATGTTAAGATATGTCCACATATCTTCTTTTAAAAATATAGCAAGAAGATAATGGTCTATATAATCCAAAATGCCAATTACTCTTTCCTAAATATTGTTTCTTGGATCTTTTTTCTTTTTTCATGCAAATTTTCAGATTTCTTTTTAATTACAGGCATTATAAAAAGTTTTCTAATGGTATCTGAAATAAAAATTGTGGGCAGATTAAATTTCTTATATCAAGACAGAAAAATAATGAAAAAAAGGGGTGGGACAAAGTGTGCTTTTGTACCACACATATAACTAACATGCACTGCATAACCTAGGAAGGAGCCTTATCTAGGGAAAACAACAGTGGCCTAAAAACAAATGTATACTGTTAGGATAGATTGAAAGATCAGATGAAGGAAACAACTTCAAATGTTCAATTCTACATGTCTTGAAAGCAAAAAGGATATAGGAAGAGACTGAGTGAGAGAGATTGAGTCATATGTTCTGTTTTAATAACAAAATTAAATAACCAGAAGAATTATATCTGATATAAAAGTAGCCTATATGAAAAATTTAAGAATAAACTTTTGAAAAGTATAATTTTCAAGGTATGGTTATAATTAAAATCAATAATTTAAATTAAAATTTTTTGTTAAACACTCTTTTTCTTCAGTTTTAAAGATAAATGAGTATGTATTTCTAACATTTCTCAATGTTTTCTAAAATCTAGTTTATGCATTTTATTTTTTTCTAACATGTTGATCCTTTTATTTGTTTAAAAAGTCTCCCACATTTCTTATGGGCTGTATTTTGATGTATAAATTAATACAAAAGTTTTTTTTATAATTTTCATTCAGGAAAAAAAATGGTAGTTAATAAGTTTCCTCATTTAACATAAATCTTCTTTTGAAGAGCTATTTCAGAAATGTGATGAAAAATTGAAACCCAAACCATGTTAACTAAAAGAAATAACATGTACTCAGGATCTTTCTTACACTTTATCAAACAATTCTTGACATTCCTGGACCCATAATGAAAACCTGAGAGTGCATTTCTGAGTGGAGGCTGAGAGAGGGGAACACATTCTATTGCATGACTTGTGATGAGTTATCGATTGGTAGTTGTACTTTCTTTCCCTGTAATTTTTTTTGTATAATTTATATATATATATATATATATATATATATATATATATATATATATATATATATATATATATAAACAGTGGAATGCATTACAATTCTTATCATACATATAAAGCACAATTTCTCAATACCTGCTCATATTCTTGTACTTATTTTTAAAATTACATTATTTAGTCCACTTCGTAGTTTTTCTCTAAAAGTATCATTTTCAAAAATACTTTTAGAATACCTTAGCATAAACATCTTCATAAGAAAATTACAGCAAAAATTACTTGTAAGCTATCTTTAATATTTTCAGATCAAAAAAATTATAATTTTGAGTCCTTTTATTCTTCTCATCTCCATCTTGCATTATGGGTAGTAGTAAACTAGTGTAAAGAGAAACCAGTGCCTAAATCTCTGTATTTTTCTGTCTTTCTGTCTTCTCTCTTAACCCCCACCCCCATCTAAACAATAGTGAATAACTCTTGGAAATACAAATCAAGCATGAATTTAAATGGTTCATAATTTTAATATTATTCATACTTGAATAAAATATAAAATAAATACAGACAAGCAATGACATTAACTAGGAATTGGAAGACTTCCTGCTGTTGTAGGCCAATGAAATAATCTAAATCAATACCTACAAAGATCTTCCAAATATCACTTGCTTTAGAATATTTGAAAATCATCTATCTCTTAAATTTTGTTTTTCTCATCTACAAAATTAAGGCAATAACCACCAAATAATGTTCCAGAAAATGATTCAATAAGGTAATGCAGGTAAACCATTTGCACAGGGAATAGATGGATATAGAGAGAGCACTAAGGGAGCTAAAAATATTTAACATGGTGAGAAATTACATAGGATTGTCTATGAATTACAATTTTGATGTGTCTGAGAATGGCATGTAATAGTCCATTTCTTTTGTTTTGTCTACCATTTTCTATTTAGTTATTCATCTACTTGTTCATCTCTTTATTTTGACTATGAACTCTAGGTCCATGTTATTCACTACTGAATTACTAGCATCTGGAATGTCATGCATTAATGGAATATTGAGAAATGACAGAGGATGATAACATGATTGTGATGGGAATGTGATGGGAATTTTGATGACAATTATAACCCTGAGAGTGAAATGAGTTGCAAGATATTAATGATATTTTGAATTAAGACTTGATGAAATAAAAACAAATCTTTGTGACTGATTTGATATGAACATTGAAGTGGAAGAATAGAACAAAAATAAATGACTTTAGTAATGTGGAAGATGGCTGAAATATTGATAGGGAGAAGGGAGTTTGAGAGGGACGAAATTAGAATCATATGAAACAGGGTGTTTTAGCTTGCATTAATTTGAGAAACAGGGAAGTGAAAATATTATAAAAGAGCTGCTAAATTATTGTGCCCAGTTCAGGATTAAGGACTGAGAGAAGGATAATAAATAAATAAATAAAAATAAAAGCATAGGAATGGCTGTAAAGTTGAACAAGGACCTGACAATTTCACTCACATTTCTGTAGGGTACATAAAGATTTGGGATATTTTCTTTTTAATTTTTTTATCCATGGTTTTATTGGTGCATTATCATTATACACAATAATGGGATTAAAAAAATAATGGGATTCATTGTTGCGATTTGTATATGCATACAATATAGCAGTGTAATTTGGTCTGTATCTTTCCCCAGTGCTTTTGAAATATTTTCTAAAAGCAAAATGGCATGCACTATTTAAAGTTAAATATTGAGGTTGAAAGACTAGTGATATAGTTTTTGAAACATTTCTCTGAGGAAAAGGATAAAACTAAGAATTGGTATGGGTGAACTTGTGGGAGAATATTTCTTTGGCACAGGCAAAGAAAGATTCAATCTCATTAGGATGTTAGCAATTAGCAAGGCAAATAGTGAATTTGTAATTTACATGATGTTTATAGGAGATAAAGTCATTGGAATAAATCCTTAGATTTATAATCTGAATAAAAATACTGTAGACTTATGACATTGACTAGCATCAGAAATATTAAAAGAAAGCAGTGATAGTTGAGGGAGAGGTAAGTTCTTACTTGGGCATATTTGTTTGAGATACTCATGACCTTCAATTAGAGATTCATCTGGATATTTCAAGTAAGTAAGAGAAACATAGATTTTTAGGTTCAAAATTATTGTCTGGTTTGGAAATCTAAGTGTGAAGATTTAAGTATTAGATGATAAATAAAATAGAAGGAATGGAAGAGATCAAAAAGGTAGAGAAATTAAAGTAAACCTATTTTTTATGTATATGTGGTTAGGTAAGATAAGGCTTTTATACTTTAGTTTTTAAAAGTAATTTTAGTTATTGAAAACTTTAGTGTATTTTATTTTCTTCATGAACAAATTAACTGATTTTGTTTAGCAAATTAGTACTACTAATGAGAACTTTCTTGAAGTTCTATTATGACAGATTAAAGAAATCAGATTTTTAAAAAATTCTTATTTTTGTGAAATATTTTAAAACAGCTACATAAGAGTTAAAAACATAAGTTTAAGATGCTTGTCATTATTAAAAAAAAATGGTTCCATTGTGCATAATGGGATACTTTGCAGAGCTATGAATTTTTGCATTAAAAATGCTAAGATTGTGACAACTTTTGAATATGAAGATAAATAACCATAACTGTTAGGACATTAATATGCATCAAACATTCCAACAATACATCTAGCTAAAACATGATTAATCTTACACATACTGATGATGTTCAAAGCAGAAGCATTATTGAAATTAATCTTGTCCTGTGGGAGAGTTCAATAGATGCTGCTGTGCTTATAATTTTAATTTCTGGATAGAATACTGAAGTTCTTAGAATTTGTAATTCCAAATATTTTGTTTAATTAGACAAAGATTATTGTATTATTCTAAAATGTTATAAAATAAAGATTAGTTTCAAAACAGGAAAATATGAACATGAATAATGGGATACTATGTTATATACCAAAGGACAACAACTATCTAGTATATCTATTTTGCTGGTATAGAATTTTGTTGGAAGTGACATTATTTTGGATATGAAACTCCAAAAACCTATAGTACCAAAATATCTTAACTACCCATTAAACTGAATGATAAGCAATCCTTTCTGTTTGTTTGTAATAGTTTATTAAATTGCAAAATTATTCTATGGACATAGTGAAAAAATTATCAGGAGCATAAAAACTGCAATAAAGTCTTTCTCATAGAGTACCAGTTTCCCAGAGAAGAAAACCATGAAAAAAATTTTTAGATTTTCTAGAACACATGTGCATGTATTATTTTCGTTTTGAAGAGAACACTGTTTGTAAGGATATATAATTCTGAGACATAAAGTGTTAACAACAATATATTTTGGATGTCTTTATGCATCACTAAATATCAGTCTTTATTCCTGTTGCTTTACTGTGTGATATTCTAGTAAATAAGAGAAGATTCTGGTGTGATTATGGCAAACAGTCTAAGTGATATTAAAGTCATGCAACCATAAGATTAATAGGATTTTAAGGGACTTTAGGTGTTGTTAGATGGCAGATTACTTGCCTAGCATGTGCAAGGCCTACGATTCTATACTCAGCACTGCAAAAGTAAGAAAGAAAGAAGATAAGAAAAAAAGTTAGGGAGGGAGGGGAAAAGAAGAATTTTAAGACTTGGCAACACATTCTTATTGAACATATCCAATGTTAGATGTACAATTCTAAAGAAAAAAAGAAGATAACCATATCAGATGACTTCTAATGGGTACTTCAGAAATACCATGTTTGCAGTAATACAAATGTAGATGATATAGATCTAAAATAATATAGAAAATAGAAAATACACACAATATATACACACAAGTTACAAACACACATGGAAATATATAAATGTGAAATAGAGTCAAAGGGCTTGTGGGGCATTGAGATTTTTTGACAACAGTAATATTTAGAAAGCCATTTATGGGAATATGAGATGTGTAAATGTAGGAGGACAGAAGTTGTATAGGGAATTTCTTGTAACAGCAAAATGATTGGACTTTAGGTTTAGTTAAAAGCATGTAAGCCATGCAGCAGAGAAACAGTAGGCTTCGTTTTCCTTTGTTGGCATTACTATTGCAATGAGTGCTTTTCAGTTAATATGTTTTTAAAATTTTTAGATTTATAGAGTAATTGAGTGGAAAGTACAGCAATATCCTCAGCCCCATTTTGCCAATTTTTTAATTTGGTTGTTTATCTTTTAAGTATTGAGTGTTTCTAGTATGTGTTTTGTGTAAGAGTACTTTGGCTTGTTTTTCACTGTCTTTTGAAGAGCAGAAGTTTTTCATCCTAACAGAGTTCAAGTTATTAATACTTTATTTCATAGGTGGTGTTTTCGATATTAATACTTTATTTCATTGGTGGTGTTTTGATATTTTTCTTAAAAAGTCATTACCAAATCTAAGGTCACTTAGACCTCTCTGTCTTCTAGAAGATTCATAGTTTTGCATTTTACATCTATATATATCATGCATTTTAAGTTAATTTTTGTTAAGGGTGTAAGGTCTTAGTCTGGATTCATTTTATTTGCACGGGAATGTCCAGTTTTTCTAGGATCAAAAACATGGCAATATCACACTTTGGCAAGAGCATGGAACCAAGAAGTCATATATCACACTGTTGTGGGTTTATTTATCCCTCTTGTCTTTTCTCTGTGTATATTAAAAACCTCATACCTGATGT
This sequence comes from Spermophilus citellus, assembly GCF_964194105.1. Taxonomy (NCBI): domain Eukaryota; kingdom Metazoa; phylum Chordata; class Mammalia; order Rodentia; family Sciuridae; genus Spermophilus; species Spermophilus citellus. The sequence goes on from NC_138189.1 coordinate 49,534,710, forward strand.
TAGAAATTTTATTTATAGGTATTAAGTTAATTTTGATACATTTCTTTTTTATTTTTCTTACCCTATATTCCCTTTCGAACAGAACATAGGACAGTGGCTCCTATAGCTCAATGTTCTGCTTCTAAACATTCATCTAAGAGAACTGGTGCTATTAGAGCAGCAAAACATGCTCCAATCAGAAGAGTACGTATTATATGGTAGCCTAGGTATTAGGTTTACAAATAGCACAATTAAAAGACTACTTTTGTGCCTTCCCAGATATCTCTTTTCTAATTGCCCATGAAATGCAAACTGTTACTCAAAGGTGAGCTTTCATCTATTCTGTTTCTCTATACTTCCAACTTCCTCAACTATGAGTGCATGTATAAAGTTTTACCAGAGAGGCTGGTACAGAAGTCAGTGTAAAATTGGGACAAGTATAAAACCAGCCAAAGAAAACTATACAAAGATAACTTCCTTGTCCTTCTTTTTTCTCAGTAGACGGTTCAAATTTGCAACAAGTTTACACACCCTGTGGAGAAGGCACAACGTGCAAGTATAAATTGTGCTTTTTGTCATTTTGGCCTTTTCAGACATTCACCAAATTTGTTGAACCAACCCTACATTCCTGGAATGAACCCCACTTGATTGTGGCACACTATCTTTTAAATAGTTTTTTTATATGCAATTCGCCAGAATTTTATTGAGAATTTCTGATTCTGTGTGCATCAGGGTTATTGGTCTGAAGTTATTTTTTTTCTTAATATGTCTTTGTCTAGTTTTGGTGTCGGTAATATTGGCCTCATAGAATGAGTTTGGAAGGGTTCCCTTTTTCTATTTTATGGACTACTTTGAAGAATATGGGTGTCAATTCTTCTTTGAAGGTCTTCTAGAAATCAGCAGAGAATTCATCTGGTCCTGGGCTTTTTTATGACATTTTCTATTTCGTTACTTGAAATTCATCTGTTTAAATCATGTACGTCCTTAATAAATTTTATTTTGAAAATAAATTTTCAAAATAGTTTCTAATTATCTTCTGTATTTCAGTCATGTCTCTTGTGATGTTTCTTATTTCATCAGGGTTTTTAGTAATATAAATTTTCTCTGTGTATCTTAAAAACCTCACACCTGATGTTAGAAATATTATTTATAGGTATTAAGTGAATTTTAATACATCTGTTAGCATGGATGGGTTTTATAAATTTTATTGATTGTTTTTCAAAGAATCAACATTTTGTTTTGTCAATTTTTTGAATTCTTTCTTTTGTTTCAACTTTTTAAATTTCAGTTCTGATTTTAATTATTTCCTGTCTTCTATTTTTGGTGTTGATTTGTTCTTCTTTTTATAGGGCTTTGACATGTAATGTTACATCATTTATTTGTTGAGTTTTTATTCTTTTTAATAAATGAATGCAATGCAATAAACTTTCCTCTTAGTACTGCCTTCATAATGTCACAGAGATTTTTGTATGTTGTATTGTTATTCTCATTTACCTCTAAGTATTGTTTTTTTTATCTCATCCTTGATTTCTTTGCTATCCATTCATCATTCAATAATGTATTATTTAGTCTCCAGGTGTTAGAATAGCTTCTATTTTCTTATTTTATCATTGATCTCTAATTTCATTGCATTATGATCTGATACAATGCAGGATACAATCTCCATTTGTTTGTATTTGCTAAGAGTTGTTTTGTGGCATGAGATAATCTATTTTAGAGAAGGATGTATATGCTACTGAAAAAAATATATTCACTAATTGATGGATTCAATATTATATATATGTATATATATATATATATATGTATATATATATATATATATAAATATTTTGTTTAAGTTATTGATTGCATTATTTAGTTCTATAGTTTATTTATTTAGTTTTTATTTGAAAGATTTGTCCAATAGTGAGAGAGGCATGTTAAAATCACCCAGTATTACTGTGTTGTGGTCTGTTTGATTCTTGAAATCGAGAAGGGTGTGTTTGATGCACATAGATGATCCATTGTTTGGATAAAATTATTTATAATTTTTATGTTTCATTGATGTATAATTCCCTTCAGCTGTACAAAATGTCCTTTGTCCCTTCTGATTAACTTTGGTTTAAAGTCCATGTTATCTGATATGAGGAGGAAACCACTCCTTGTTTAAAGGATTCATATGAATGATATATTTTTTCCCATCCTTTTACCTTCAGTCTGTAGATGAATTTGCTTATAAGGTGAGTCTCTTGGAGATAACATATTGTTGGATCTTGTTTATTAAATCAATCTGCCAGTCTTTGTCTTTTAATTGATGAGTTTAAGCTGTTAACATTTGAGGTTATTATTAAGGTATTATCTATATTTCTGTTCATGTTGGTCTATTCTGGTTTTTAATTTAACCTAATTTCTCATTGGATTGACTATTCCTTTGGTGTAGTTTCTCCTTTGGTGGTTTTTAATTGTTTTCATTTTATCCTCACAGAATTTTTGGGGGGAATGTTCTGTAGTGCAGGGTTTCTAGTTGTGAATTATTTTAATTTGTTTATTATGGAAGGTTTTTTATTTCATTTTCAAATCTGAAGCTTAATTGTGATGGATATAAAATTCTTGGTTGGCATCCATTTTCTTCCAGAACTGGAAATTTATTATTTCAGGACCTCTTTGCTTTGAGGGTCAAGGTTGAGAAACCAGGTGACATCTGGATTGGATTCCCTGTATACTTAATTTGATTTTTTTTCTTGCATGACCTTAAGTAATCCTTAGCAAGAAGACTGAAGTAGGAGGCATCATAATACCAGAACTTAAACTATACTATAGAGCCATAGTAATGAAATCAGTATGATATTGGCACCAAAATAGACATGTAGGCCAATGGTACAGAATAGAAGACACAGAAACAAACCCACAAAAATACATTTATCTCATACTAGAACAATGCACCAAAATCATTCACTGGAGAAAAGATAACCTATTAACAAATGGTTCTAGGAAAATAGGAAATTAACATATAACACAATGAAATTAAACCTTTATCTCTCACCTTGTATGAATTCAACTCAGAAAGGATCAAAGATTTAGACACTTAACAGAGAACTCATGCCTAATAGAAGGAAAAAAATAGGCCCAGAGCTTCACCAAGTTGGCCTAGGATCTGACTCCTTAACAAGTCCTAAAGTGAAAGAAGTAAAATCAAGAATCAATAAATGATATGTATTAAAACTTAAAAATCTTCTTCTCAGCAAAGAAGACAATTAAGAACTTGAAAAGAGAGCCTATAGAATGGGAGAAAATCTTTACCACACACACCTCAAATAGAATATTAATCTCCAGAATATATAAAGAGCTAAAAATATTTAAAACCAAAACCACAAATAGCCCAATCAATAAATGGGCTAAGGAACTGACCAGACATTTCACAGAAGAAAAAATACAATTAATCAACAAATATATGAGAACATGTCCAACATCTCTATCAATTAAAGAAATGCAAAATTCATTTCATCTCACTCCAGTCAGAATGTCAGTAATCAAGAATATAAGCAACAATAAATGTTGGCAAGGATTCGAGGAAAAAGGTACACTTACACAATCTATTGCCACTGCAAATAGGTGCAAACATTATGTAAGTGGTATGGAAATTCCTCAGAAATTTGGAATGGAACAACCATTTGATCCAGCTATCCCACTCCTTGGTTTATATCCAAAGGACTTAAAATCAGCATATTACATTGATACAGCCACATCAATGTTTAGAGCATTTAATTCACAATAGCTAAAATATGGAACCAACCTAGATGCCCTTCAACAGATGAATGGATTAAAAAATGTGGTAAAAATACACAATGGAATATTACTCAGCCTTAAAGAAGGATGGAATTATGGCATTTACAGGTAAATGGATGGAGTTGGAAAATATCATGCTAAGTGAAATAAGCCAATCCTAAAAAAAACCAAAAAACAAATATTTTCTCAGATATGCAGATGCTAACTCATAATAATGGTGAGGGCAGGGCTAGGGAAGAATAGAGAGTTACTTTAGGTAGAGGGAAATGAAGGGAAGGGATAGGGTATGGGGGTAGGAAGGATGGTAGCATTAATCAGATATTATTATCCTGTGTACATATATGATTACATGACTGGTGGAATTCTACATAACGTACAACCAGAAGGATGAGAAATTATATTCCATTTATATATGATGTATTATAGTGCATTCTACTGTCAAGTATATCTAATAAGAACAAATAAAAACAAAGTAATTAGAGGATCATTAAAGAATAAAATATGTGGAAATTTTCTTCCAACAAAAAATAAAATTACAATATCCCCATAAAGTTTTAAAATATATATTATAGGAACATGAATATGTTAAGTTCATGATAAAATGGAAGATAAGGGAGTTCAATTAAAAAATACTAATACTTTTTCTGGATTGAAATTTAGGAGATATTTTATTTCTAAAATAGCATTGAAATTGTTACCATGAATGTGACAAAATAATATAAATAATTCCATTAATGACTTAATGTTCATAATCTATAATTAGCTTAATTTTTTTTCTTTTTAAAAACATTACTTATATAAGCAAACATGCTGTATTTTCTTATTCCACTTGCACGGTGTTTGCCCATCGACCATCTATAAATATTTTGTTCAAACTTAATTTAATGTCTACCATGTTAATAATTCCACAGTTTTCCAAACTTCTCTATCACTTCTCATCATCTGTCCTCATGAGTATAGCTTATCTAATGTTTCTCTTTTTTTAACACTTGTAGACATAGTTATTATTTTATGCCAATTTGTCTGTTGCATTGTAAATATAAAGTCATTGTTTCATTTATTTACATTACCAAGTGATCATTCATGTGATTATATTTTTGTTGATTTTGAGAAAGTTACCAACATCAGCAAGAATTTAAGTTTATACCCTATACCAATACATAACTTCATCAGAAGCAGAGTTTCCTTTATTACACATTCCTGCAAGTTTAAGATGGGTATTGATGTGTATGAGAAGATATAAGTCAAAGTTTCTGAAAAAAAAAAAAGAAGAAAAAGAGTTCACAAATAGTCGATTGAATTCAAACTATCACACATAATAAATAGCACTACTGCTTCCATAAAATGCTATTTTAGTGACCCACATAAAATAAAGCAGGGCAGTGAACAGGAGGAAAAAGTGTTGCTAAATATTTAGCCAAACCATTTAACAGATTTTGCTCTATTTAGCACTTACTAGATTACCTGCCTTCAATATTTCAAAGGTTCTGCTTGAATAAAGTCCTGGGAGTATACACACATTGAAAATTTTCTACCAAGAAAATTTAATGGTTTCTTACTTTACTAAGTCCAACAGTAACAAATTCCTGGCATTTGCCTAACAAAACTTTCTGAATTCCTGAATAATTTACACCATCTTTCATGCTACTATAAGATTTATTATATTGCTATTTGATCAATTAAATTAAACGGAATTTTACAGGGCCCTTTTCATATTCTTTGTCTCTCAAGTTCCAGTGAACTAGAGAAGATATATACTAATAATATCATTAATAATATACCCAATAAATTTAATAATCTTTGTATAATGAATTTCCCTTTTTAGATGTTGAGCTCATTTAGACACAGAAATAATGCTTTATGCATTATTACATATTTATATTAATTTATATAGCAATGAGATGAGGGGGCAAAAGGATGGTCAGTGTAGGTAATGAATAATAGGTAATGAATAATTGGATGGAAACGAAAGGAAATGTTAAAAACTACGGACCACTTTCTTCTCCTTCACCCATTGCCAAGGTTACCTGCTTCAGGGAATTGTATCTCCCAGCAAGGGTTCAGTGAGTAGCCCTGGGTGACTCCCTGCCTGCCTGTACCCTTGGTCAGCTTTGTTCCTGTCCTTGGATCACTCTACTTTTTGGGTCACACAGGCAGGATAAGGGGAAGATGAAAACAATGAGAACAAAGGAAATCTAAAATGTATAAAAGAGACAGGACACTCCTACTTTCTCAGATGCCCAGTTCTGGGACCCCTTTTCTTTGGAGAAGTCTATCTGTTCTATCCTTGAACACTTGCTTTCTATGCTTGCCTTGGCATTTCTCATGTGTTCAATCTTCAACATGGGGTGAGGGGAAAGGATTCAGTCCTGATTCTCATACACAAACACTTTTGCACTTATATTTTTCAGTTTCTAAAATAAAATGCATGATAAATTTTTATAATATCTAAATGCAATGCAAGGATGGCTTTTCTTTTTCTTTCTTTCTTATTTTTTAGATCCTATTAGAAATTTATTTATGCTAAATGCTAAGCTTTAAGATACAACTTGATGTTAAATAATTCTTAAATTCCTTTGTTAAAATTTTTTTGAGCCTGTGCCTCTAGCTTTTAAGTTGGTATTTATTTTAGCATGAAACTTGCTCAATTATAATAAGCAAACTCTATTATATCTTTTTGGCTAATTATTAGTAATCTCAAATCAAGGAGATTTTCTATATTTATCATGGGGGTCCTGTCGCCATTCAAGCATACTTCCTGGCTTATCTGAAGTTCTCAGTAAAGATAAGTTTTCAGAAGATTGTCAAAGTCACAAATCTTGTGCATTTAAAAGAGCAAATATTCTTTGTTTCTAACTCTCTATGTAAATTATCCAATGTTATAAAATATTACATAAAATATGCATACATATTTATATATATATGTGCAAAGTGAATATATATATATATTTATATATGCATATTGATGTATGTTGTGTTTAATTTCAAATCCTTTGGAAATGTGTTATGGCAGCCATATGTTCAAAAAATTATCTTCACATACACTAAGTGTATAAGCCAAAATATAAACAACATAAATACCTGTATTATACCTCGTAATTTAAATGTTTCCTTCCTTCACATTTACTTTAAACAGAATTATCTCAGCATATATAAATTCTTTTTAAATTCTGTTTTCTTTCTGGTTAAAATAGATATTTTAGTCAAGTTGGTGTTATTGGTCCACAAAAATATATTAAAAAGGGGATATTTTCCTAACAAGAAGAATAAAGAAAACTACTCTAACTACCTGGTTGAAATTTTAATAATTATAGTATTAGTAACGGCAATGATATTCTCATCATAAAGGAATGCATGAGGTGATTGGGAGTCATGCATAGACAAGGAGCAAGATACCCCATCTGCCTCCAGCACCAGGAGTCCTGGCTCCTCTCTGGAGTAGTGTGTCTGTCCGTCTGTCTGTCTGTCTCTCTTTCTCTCTTTCTCTGTGTTTGTCTGTTCTATCCCTTAAAAAAAAATTACTTCTTCTCTTGCCTGGGCATTTCTAAGGTGCTTAATGTTCAACATTGAACAAGAAGGACCCATTTCTAATTTTTCAAGACTGATATCACGACTTGGTTACAATCTACACCAGGAGAGCATATAAGTCTTAAGGCCTATCTGCATTTTGGGGTGGTTGCTTTCTATTAAAGTTGTAAATCTTGATGTCAGTGTTTTAAATCTGTATATGATTCATCAATCTGTAAATGAAAATATTTGCTACTTTCTCAAGAACACAAGAATATATAAAATTTAACATGAAAAATCCATCTTTGTTTATGTATCCAGTTCTGAATCACTGCATTTTAATAATGAGATTCAGAGTATGATACAAATAAGGTGTTTTGCTTTAGTTGATGAGCCATTTGATATAAAGAAATTAAAAGACCTTAAAAGAATTATTAAGTATTTTATACCATGTCCAAAAAAAGCTTTATAATTTCCTTAACTGTATTAAAACTATACTACAAAAGACAGCAGAATCTTTCCAACCCCTGACATCCCATTACCTATCACAGAAAAGAAAACTGAAGAATATAAGGACACCCAAAAGGAATTCCCTTACCAAAGAGAGTTCTTTTACAGGCAGATATTTCTCTAGGCCCTTTCATTCAGTATTCTTCCCTCTCCTATAGACAAGGGCATATTCAGTAGAAATTACTGAACAATAAATAGGTAATCACACTCCTGTGAATTTTCCCCATGGTGTGGTTCCTCTTTTTACATGTTAACACATTAGAATTCTTTTCTCCTATTTAATCTTTGCCAGTATTTTCAAGAGAACATTGAGCAAACAGAAGGAAAATTTTACCTTCACCATTATAATATCCAAATGATGAAATTGGTTTGTTATTTAATTATAGTTACGTGATTCCCAAGCTCAGTTATCGAATTGCCATACTCTTGAGATGTGGCCTCAGGACTGTGGATATAGGCCCTGGTCAGACATGTGTATATTTTATAAAATTTTCCTCTCTGCAGCAAACCAACTACGCTACAGATATTATTCAGTAGAACAATAATATCCTCTTTCTCTGAAATTCAGAATTTTGATCCACAGTTTTCATTCAGTCTTTGAATAGGATTAGGCTTATATTACACAAATTTATAAAAAATGGACAATCATCCTATTATATAAGTGAGTTACAGCAGAAAAATCAATCTTCAATATTTATAAATAGTCATATTTTCAGAGAAATATATAGACAAGAGAAAGTACAATGTGTATTATCACATATTGATGATTTTCTAGTTCCTGGTTCTAAAATTTAGCTACAGGTTTGCTCTAAGATTGTAAGAAACACAAGATATTGGTAACTAAGAACTTTTGCACAAAAATAACATTAGTAAGATTTTATTTTAATATGTATCTTATTCTTAAGAATAATTTAAAAATCATATATTTGTGTGTGTTTGTGTATTTAAATATCAATGTTTATGACATTTATATATCAATGCTATTGAAAAGAGTAATTTGGGCAAAGTAAAGCAAGGCATGTAACTTCAGTAGTTCTCACTTAAAACATTAAATTACTGCCAGACCTGGTAATGCATGCCTGTAATCCCAATGACTGGGGCCTGGGGGGCCTGATGAAGAATGATTGCAAGTTTGAGGCCAACCCGGGCACTTATCAAGACCCTGTCTCCAAAATAAAAAAAATAAACAACAAGAAAAAAGGGTCTGTGGATATAACTCTGTGATTAGAGTAACCCTGAGGTCAATCCCCAGTACATTAAAAGAAAAAAAATATGTATATATATTAAATTATCAAAAAAACCCTCATTATTTGAAATTTTCTGTTATTTTTGTTGAAATTTTATGGAACTATCTCAGACCAGTTATAAATAAATAAAGATGAATTTCTCTTTAGAATAGTAATTTACTAAATATTTTTATTATTAAGGAAGGGATTTAGAATCCCCAAAGACTACTTACTTTAAGTTAATAAAAGCATGGACAAATTTGAGACTGCTAGTTTATAATATAAAGAAGAATATTTTCTATAGGAAATTTTGTTTTGTCTCAAAAATGTCATTATTTTTATAAAGATTTTACAAAAAAAATGAAATCCTTAAATGTTCTTTGAAGCTCTATTTTATAATTTTAAAATTATTTAATGTAAAGGTTTTTAGAGTTGTTATGTTTATTCACTCATTTGAAGGCAAAGTAATATAGTACAATCAAGATTGAAATAGAATCTTTTCTTGATATCGAGTTAAAATCTGCTGATTTCTATCTCATTTTAAGATAAAAAGACAATGAGAGACAAGAAGAGAAGGAAGAATGCATGATTTATTTCAAGGCAGAAATTAGAAGCTGAACTATGCAAAGCTGGTGAAGATACTGGTCAAGTGCTGGCCAGTAGTTGTTTATCAGAGGCAACATTTAAGCATCCCCAAAGCCAACTTCAAGACACTCTTTTTCAAAGTAAAATTAAATCAGTAAATTTAAGTAAACAAGTTGTTTTTCTTCTCTGTTTTAAGCTATCTTTCTATTGGCAGATTCTCCTCAGGCAGCTCTATAAACCAGTAAGACCTCTTTACACTAGTAAGACCTTTAATTCAAATCCAAGCTTGTAGTTAGGACACCCTGAACTCCTATTATTGCTTTTAAATATTAAGACTGTTAAAATATACTCAAAGTCTTCTAGTTGTATCTGTGATCTACAGAAAGCTTTTCTGTTGTGTGCAAGTGCCAGTATTTTATCTTTCCCTAAACCTTGGGAAAATTTCCAAACTGCTGGTTAGACCCAGTATAATTTTCTTTCTTAAATTTTGTGCCAATAGAATGAATGGCCTTTTATTCTACTTAATGATACAAGCCTAAATTAAATATCAACATTTCAATGGCTGGTCATAGTATTCATCTGAAAGCCTGTCTTTTATGCAAATTATGTATAAACTAATTTGAATATGAATTCATGGGCAATTTCATAGCTCAAAAATAATGTAATTATCAAAGTTTTGCCAAGGGGACAAATAGGAATATTTTGAGTGGTTTTAAAACCCCAGATACTAACAGTTTGAGATAACTTTTAGTAGACAAATCTGTGAATAACACTGAAGCTTCTTCAGGGTTTTTCATCTGGCCTGTTGTTGAACTGCTCAGTAGGCAGCTTTTGTTAATATAATAATTAAATAAAAGTAAGTATAATTTCTGTAAGTGCTGATAGTTGGATAATATACATTTTAATATCTTTTAATTTTCCATATATTAAATAAATTCATTTTAGTTGCTTTGAGTGAAGATTTTTAAAATGTATTTCCCCAATATATTCATCGATGGGCTTTCATTTAACAAGATTTTATGCCAGATACTCTTCTAGATCCCAGGGGTGCAGCAATAAACAAACAAACAAACAAAAAAAAGATATAATCTCCTGTGAAACTTATATCCTAGTAGGAGAGATAACAACAACATTAGAAAAATAGGTATTGGATTGCATTATAAGAAGTGCACTGGAGAAAATCAAGGTTGAAAGTTTGGTAAATTTGATAAGAAATTCCAGCAGTGGGGAGTGTTTAATATTAAATATGGAGGATACAGAAGTTGTCACTGAAAAATGTAAAATTTGAGTAAAGCTGGATGGAGGTGAGGGAACATGTCATTACAATGAAAAAAAAATGATAATATGAAAAAATATTGAGCATCTTTTGCCATCATGGACATGCAAATCAAAACTACATTGAGATTCCATCTCAACTCAGTAGAATGGCTATTATCAAGAAAACAATAATAACAAATGCTGGCAAGGATTCAGGGAAAAAGAAACCCTTATACACTGTTGGTAGGATTATAAATTAGTTCAGCCACTGTCAAAATCAATATGGAGTTTCCTCACAAAACTAAAGCTGAAGCTACTTTTTGAGCCAGTTATCCACTCCTGGGTAAATATCTGAAGGAATAAAAGTCAGTAGAAAAAGAGATACCCGCATACCCATGTTTGTCACAGCACTATTCGAGATGGGAATGACCATTAATGAATAAATAAACTATAATATGTATACATGGTGGAGTAATTTTCAGCCAGAAAGAAGAACAAATTCATATCATTTGCATAAAAATTAATAGATCATCATTTTAAGTGAAATAAGCCAGATTCATAATCCTATGTGGAATCTAAGGAAAAAGATGACATGAAAGTGGTGGAGGGACTATTAGGGAAAGGGAAGGGGGCCAATAGGAAGCGGGAAGGGTGCAAGAGGGTAATATGGAGTGTGGATATGATCAAAGCACATTATATACATGTATAGATATTTGACAATGAAACTCATTGCTTTGTACAATTAATATGCACTACCAGTTATAATTCTAAAAAAGAAAAATTTTAGGTAGAATATTCTAAGGACCAAGTCTCTAAGAAAGTAAATTTTCTAGCATGTCTCTAAAACAGCAAAGATACTAAAATGAATCAGAGTGTTAAAGGAATGAGAATGAAGTCAATAGGTAACAAGATAGTGGGGAAAAGTAAGATGGCCTGGATGGGACTTTTCTCTAAGTGAAATGATAAGCTTTTCGGGATTAGCATAAGAGAAGGTCTTATATTTTGACGTGATCACTAAAGCTCTGTTGATGCTATAATGAAAATGAACACTGTCAAAAACCAAAGTAAGACCATTTAAGAGTCCTTATGAGTATTTTGATAACAGTGCTCATAATGGTGACTTGGAGCAGATGGTTGCAATGCCAGTAATGGAAACTACACCAACAAAATTTGCTGAAAAATTAAATAGAACATGTTTTTTAAAAGAAGATGAAAATTATAAAATGTTTAGATAAAACCACTGGTACTATTAATTGAATTAGCTGAAACTGTGAAAGTAACATTTCATAGGGGTGTTGTGGTGGAATGATAAGAACTTAGTTTTGAACATGTTAAGTGTGAGATGCTTATTCAACATCCAGGTAATGACCCAAGTGAGACAGAAATCCTATAAAGTTGACATTAGCAGTTTTACATTTTATTTAAACAACATTAATCATGTTACTTTTTGAAGAATAGACTGAAGTGAAAGGAAACAGAACAGGTTAATGAACTGGATGGAAGTAGGAAATTGGCTGCTTTCTCAATGTAAAAATTATATATAATGAACATATTATTCATGACTGCAATAGGTAAAAGTATATTGGTTACTATTGAAATTTGAAAAAGATAACCAATTAATAAATGAGTTGTGGTCTTTTTTCTAAAATGTCTCTTCAGGAAATAAATAGGTCTCAATAAGAACAAGCCCAACTATTACTTACATAGTGATTATACTGGAAAACATTCGAAAAAATGTCTCATCAGCACATACGTAATCATTTTGAATTTTCTACGCTAGAAAATTGCGAAGTTTCTCTCAGGTGAGAATGTAAGTTTGCCTAAGGAGAATGAGTGCTCCATCGACTTTAATTCTTTGGTGAGTTCTTAAGGAGATGGAGTTGAAAATAAACATGAGGTTATACTAGTAAGGGTGGTTCAGAGAGTTCTCTTAGAAGCTCAATGTTGATTTATGACTTGATTTTCCTGGGAAAAATCACATATGATAAAGATTGTTCATCAGCAACATCATCAGACATAGGGATTTTTTAAGTCAGCTCTAATGTCTTCAAGCTTTCATTTTCCTTTATTTTTACACAACTAGTAAAAATGGGCTGCTGAATCATGTTGGTGTAATAGTACATTGGGTAAATTCATTCAAGAATTCTACATGAAATATTTGCTATTGACAACTAACAAACAATTGATTTCAAAGTACATTCCCTTAAAGTCAAGAATATGGACATGAAAAAAAGTGTATATATTTAGTATGTTTGGAAACCATTCTGACTGAAGCAGGCTCCCTGGCTACCTAATTAAAGCTGGTCTACTTCCAGCCTTGGTGAGCAAACATTTATATGAGCACCTAAAAAGGTTGACTGGAGTGTACCTGAATGCATCCTCCTCCTTTTCTTATGATGCTTGCTAGACATTTGCAAAGGATTTATACTGGATCATATTAAAAGTACCCAATATAATATACTTTTATCAAATAAAATTTATTAAGTAGTGCCAGTGCTATCATGGAAAACAAAGAACTGAGAGGCCTGCATTTGTTAACAATTGAACAGTGTTCAGAGATAAGCTGGATGACAGAATGCCCTCAAGCAGGCATTGGTTAAGACCTATTGTCCTCTGTCCTTGGCACTTTAAGTGATGAAAATAATTTTGCTCTTATTTTATAGTTATTCCGCAGTATGTGAGTTGACATTGTTCAAGTACTTTGCCTTTATTTGGAAGAAATGGAATCTCCTTCAGTGATCAGTTATCAGAGTAAAGAAACATAACAAAAAAATTTCAAAATTTGAAGTCCCACACACCTCTCTACCCTTATTCATTGTTTCTTCATATATCAATGTTCGTACCTAATATAAAAAAAATTGTAATATTAAACATTACTCTCAAATTAAAAGTATATGTTTTATTAAACAGGTTTAAATACCCATTCCGTCACTCTGTTTCCTCATTCTTTTTCAGTTCAAGGGTGTAGAGGGAATAAGAGTAGATTAAGCTATATATAGTATCTTTAATATTTGGCTATTTTCATTACTTGGACATGTGCAGTGTTTTTGCTTGTTTACATTTTTATTTTCATTTGTCTCTGTTTGGAGAAATTGTGGGATGTATTATGGTAATAAAGGAGATGCTACAGTTTGGGTCTGAAAGGCATCCAAAAGATGTATGTGTTCAAAACTTGGTTGTGACATTATTAGCAAATAGTGGAACATTTATCAGGAAGGACCTAGGGGGAGAAAGTTTTGGTTCATTAGAGATATGCCCTAGAATGAAGTATTGCCCCCTTCCTTTCTCTCTTTGCTTTTTGATGGTCATGAGGTGACCCATTTATTCCTGCCAGCATGTACTTCCTCACCACATGTTCGAAAGCAGCAGGGCCAAGCAACCTTGGACTGAAACTTTGGAAACCATGAGTAAAATAAACTTTTCCTCATTTTAAGTTGTTTATCCCAGGTGATTTGTTACATTGATTAAAAAAATTATATATAGGAATAAGAGCTTACTTGTACAATGATGGAGCTGTAGGAAAGGAGATATGGAAGACTGCAAGTGAAATATATGAAAAACTGACATTACTGAAATATCTGATGAACATAGTGCATGGCTTCCACTGTGAAACAGGCATGAGTGGAATGGTCTATGGAACCACTAGTCTAGCCCAAACATAAAATATAAGCCCAAAAGTCAGAACAGCTAACTTAACATACCTAGATACCATTATTGAGAATCATGATGTCACAGAAATTTACAAGGCCATGCTGCCTGACCACAAAAAACTATCATAAATGATGATTTATGATTCTGTTTCCCCTTTCTGTCTTCCATCTATATTCTAAATATCTTGTGAACCTCCTTCACTGGCAAACTCTAACCCAAAAGTCACAGATAAAGATTTAGGAAAACTCTGCCAGGCTTCTCTGAATAGCAGAAAAGCAGCTTGGGGTAATACAGAGCAGACCAGATTGTGGGAAGCCAAATGTGAAATTTATGAGGATCTTTTCAGCACTGTATCTAGGGAGGGGATAAATGTGGCACTGGGAACTTCCATGGCAGTCCCACCAGATAGACCACCCAATGCATGTGAACTTCCCCTCCACTCTGCTAGGTCATGTGCAGCACCAGAAATGGGATTAACCCTTTAGGAACTGAGTAGCCTACTTGCCCCCAATTCTAACTGTTTTGGTGAAGAACTTTCCATAGAATTTCTTTGATGTCTTCTGATATAAATATTGCATATGCAGGCTCCTTTCTTTGTAAGAAGCTGGACCCGACTCATCCACTTTGCCCATCTCTGCCCCCCTTTTGAAAATACTTTCTGTGTTCTGTGTTTATTTTTTCACACTATTTTTCTTAGCTTTTATTTCTCAGCCAGTGCATTCCACCAAGGGGAAACATGTTCTCTCGCTCCTGCGAGAGGTGGGCAATACCAGAAAGTACAGTATAGTTCACCTTCTCGTAGACTTGGGGTGCTTATATAACAATAAAAAACATTGTAATTTCACCTAACCTTATGATACTATCTCCATAACACTGAAGTCATGCTTACCTCTCCCATGAAAGGCAGTCATATTATCCTATGTATTACTTATATTCATTGACATTTATTCATCCTAGAGATCATTCATATTTTCAATGACCTGTCCTTTTTTTTGTTAATAATGAAGTAAATACCTCTAAGATAATAAATCATTACCTACTTCAAGATATTAAGGTAGAATTAACATGAAAATTATTGGTTTCATGTATTTTGTATGTCATTTCACACTCATGCACATACACACATATACAGGGAAAGCAATGATTATATTTGCATAGCAACTTTTCTTGTGAATAATTAAGAAGTAAACAGACACATTTGTGTCAATGCCTCATTTTTTTTTTGACTATGGGAAAAATATTATATTCATTTGACGTTACTTCATACATACTACTTGCCAGAACTATACCCAAGTATGAAAAATGTTATTCCCCTGTTTTCTCAGGCCATCTGCTATGTTCAAAGAGTAAGATCAATGAATTCTGTAATCTAAGTACTATTACCTGAAATTATAATGTGTTGCATTTAGTTATAATGAATATATTTTATTGTTTCATAATACTGTGTGGAAAACCATGACAGCAAATAACATTTTGTGAATATATAGATAATAGACTTGGCTTAAACACTGAAAGTAAAGAAGAAGAAAATATACCAAAGAATTTTAAGACGTGATTTTCAGAATGGCTGAGGAATAATTCCATATGAACCGTATTATATCAAGATCACAATTTACTACAGAAAATTTTTAAGAGCATCATGATTTAAAGTCTCTGAACATTATCATACAGGCCTACAAAAAAATAGAAAAATGTACTGAATTTTGTAAGAACAGTGAAAATCTGTGTCACTGGTAGTACAATATACTATCTTAACACAACCTTCCCTTCCTACTAATTTTTTTTATTAAAAATAGGTTTTTAAATTTTTAGTTATACATGACAATAGAATCTATTTTGATATATTTATATAAGAATGGAATAGATATTATTCTAATTAGGATCCCAGTCTTGTGTATGATGTTGCGATTCATTGTTGTTTTAGTCAGCTTTTTTGCTGCTGTGACTAAAGGACATGACCAGAACAATTATAGAGGAGGAAGAGTATATTTGAGGGATCACAGTTTCAGAGGTCTCAGTCTGTAGATAGCCAGCTCCATTTCTCAGGGCTCAAGATGAGGCTGAATGGCAGAAGAGTGTGGCAGAGGGAAGTGGTTTATATGATGATCAGAAAGCGAAGAGAGACCTCCACTTGCCAAATACTAATACATATCCCAAAGTCACACCCCACTGACCTACCTCCTCCATCTATACCCTACCCATCTGACCACGTTACCACTCAGTTAATTCTATCAGGGGATTAATTCACTGATTGTGTGAAGGCTCTCATAACCCAATCATTTCTCCTCTAAACCTTCTTGTATTGTCCCACACATGAGTTTTTGAAAAACACCTCAATCCAAACCATAACAACTGAGGTGTATTCATATATGTGCATAGAAAAGTTATGTCAGATATATTCCACTGTCTTTCCCACTTTTTTATTAGAGAAGCCTTATTCTGTGCATATGCGTTCCAAAATACAGTTGTTTTTTTTTTCCCCTGTGGTGCAAGTTTCCCATCTATGGCTTTACTCCAGGTTCAGTGAAACAGTCATTCTGTAATATAGAAAGGCAGGACATAAGAATGAAGAGTTCCAGAACTTTGACTGGGAGATTGATTTTATTTGGAACAGAAAATGGAGAATGCCATGCTTAACAATGCTTTCAAAAACTCATAAATGCTAGTGTTCTACTAGCTCCATAGTACAAGCCAAGTAGCAGAGTAATACAGAAATTTAATATAGGGAACCATGGAAAGAGAGAACTATGGAAATTCTTCCTGGAATCATATTCAGTATTGGGGATCAATATGGCTGTGCACATTTATTAGGCAGCATACCCTCAACAGTGATCACCAGATCAGGACAGGGAGCAAACTTGAAAGCATTCTCCAAGACACAATTCCACACATAGACACAGTGCTTAAATGTTATTACTTAGAAGCTAAAATACAATGTGACCCAACATGGATAATACAAATAAACTACTTTATCCCAAAGAAAACTTTTTAGAAGTTAAGTTCCCTAAAATCATAGTCATCCCCAGGTGTCTAGAAAACTACACATATGAAAAGATATACCCTAAAATGTACTCAGAGAGGAAACCTCCAAAGTTCAAGTCTATTGCTGAAGAGTGTTGAGTTGTGAAAGAATGTCACCAGTTTCCTGATTTGTGATGGTAGCTTCCAACTAATATACATAGCTAATGACAAAGAGTAAAATCTAATTGGCTGGTAGACTTAAGCCCAAATTCTGATTAATTAGTAGCTTATGCCAACTTAAGGCAAAATTTACATAATCAGGTAGAAAATGATAAATCTGCACAGGATATATATATATATATATATATATATATATATATATATATATATATATTTTTTTTTTTTTTTTTTTTTTTTTAACACACCTTAGGAGGAAAAGCTTTATATAAGTAGTCAAGGCAAGGTGTATTATAAATGTATATTGTAAAATATTTAGATGTCTAAAAATTTGAAATATCCATGTCCATGTGTCATAGAACTTAATATTGTTACAATTACCACATTTTGCAAATTGGTCTACAGATTTAATGTAATTGCTAGAAAAATCTTAGGTGACATTTTTCTTTTCTCTATTTTAAAAATTGAAAACATAATCTGAACATTTCTATGGAAATTAAAGGGATTCAAAATAGCCAAATCAATCTTGCAAAGAAAAAAGAACTAAATTGTAGAACTCACAGTTCTTTATTGCAGAACTTAGTCTCTAGCAAACTATAATAATCATGACATTGTAAAACTGTTATAAGAGTACACACATATATCAGTATCTAAGCAAGTAGTGTTAAATCTTCCCACATGAAGTTTTGAATTTTTTTTTTTGCCACTGTCCACTTTCACATGGTAGTATGTTTATTGCCATTATTTGTAACTAGAACTAATTTCTTTAGCTTGCTCCTCTACACAGCCATAGGAAATACTCCCTGAAGTGCATGGGATGAAGGTGAGAATGCAAAGTAGAAATATATTCCATGAGTGCCTTTATGCAACTTACTTTGACTTTAAAATCTGTTATCTTATATTCCTTTATGTACTATTCTCATTTGACAATGAAGTGCTGCCAATGTACTTAGATGTATGGCTTTATAGCTTAAATATTCAGATTTAAGATAGTTAGATTACATAAAATTTAGAAGTTCACTCTAATGGCCTTAGTTTTACCCAACTCCAGTATTACTCCAGAACTATTTTTTCACAGAAGAATAAATTTGTATATCAATTGCTTACATTTTCTCTAAAGTCATTATATTATATGCAAAATTCACCGTACAGCTCTTTCTAAAGCATTCCTTTGTCATAGGTACCCCACACACCATCAGATCTGCTGAATCATATGCTCAAGTGCCAGAGCACCTTACCCGAAACTTCTTATAGGTAGTCCACATTACTTATATTGTTAAAATGACAAAAAAAAAATTACGTGAACTTAGTTAATAAAACAGTGGCAAATTTTAAAAGATTGGTTCCAATGTTGAAAGACATTCTAATGTAGGTAAAATGCTGTTGAACAAAATAACATGCTGCAGACAAATCTGATGAAATGAGGAATCAATTAATGTGGCAGGCTTCATTGCTATTTTAAGAAATTGCCACACCCAGAATGACCTTCAACAACTACCACTCTGATGAATCAATAGCCATCAATTGGAGACAAGACCCATCAGCATCAAAGAAGAGTATAACTTCTAAAGACTCAGATAACCATTAGGATTTTTACCAATGAAGCATTTTTAAGTTAAGATATGTAGTTTTAAACACAATGCCACTTCAATAAAATGCAAATATAAATTTCATGTGCACTAAGAAATCAAAAATATTAGGCAACTTGTTTAATTGCTGTTGTCTAGAATCAACCCACAATATCTTCAAGGTATGACTTTATATCCCATTAAGTAAACACTCTCTTAACTTTTAGATTGCCATTTAAAACTATGAATGGTAAAATCTTTGTATTTATTCACTCAAGAATTCTTTACTTTCTCTTGTGCTTTTCCTAAATTCTTCCTTCACTTTGTGAAATATCATTGAACACAACCAAGTTCAGTGTATTCTTTCTTAATTGGGATCCTGAAGAAGTGGATTTTGTCATTGAGCTTCAGTAAGTCCACAGTATTACTAATAAAAAACAAATTGTATTTTTAAAATTTTTCCTTTGCTTTGATATTCTTAGGAAAATTTCACTGGTTGCATTAACACATGGATTAGAATAATTTAGATTATTATTTTTTTTATTTGTGATTTCTGTTTTGAATAATTTTTCTTGCATTATGTTTGACTTTTCAGCTCAGGTACTTTTTTTCTGTCTAATTAGTTTTGATTATTCCCATTATTTTTCAAGATGATTATTCATGAATGACTCTTCCTTGAGAGTTACTTCCTACTTTGTATATCCATATCAATCATCATCACTCATAATTCAGCCTATTTGCCATTTTCCATTGTCAAGAAACAGCTTCTGCTTGAACTTTATAATACAGATTTCATTTCCTCTGGTCTCACATTTGATTTCTGTTGACTTTTAATATAGTATTCAATACTTCTGCTAAAGTTCTAGGGAATCTGCTATTTTTCTTATTTTTCTCACTTCTTGGGCTTTTTTTTTGTCTTTTCAATGTTTTATACATTACAATAAATTCTTATTTTTAGAGCCTCCTGGTATTATTTTAAAGAGATTAAAAATAAGACAACTTTATAAAGCTTTGACTAACTCTGGTAGAAAACTAAGAGAAAGTCTTTCTTTACAAGTTTTAAGATTATAATTCACTTCCTGTTTTTTTTAATGTTTTTGTGACACAAAAATGGTTTCTGGTGTAACATTTTATTTTTCTCTTCCTGATTATTACCTGAGAAAAAAGATGAAGTTTTTCCTGTTCATGAATTGATTGCCCTTTGTCCTCTTCATGCCTTCTCTGAGAGAATTTCCTCTTTTGTCTAAAACTGGATCTCAGATTTTGAGGTAGAGCTCATAGCAGAAATCTAGCAGTGGTGAATATATTGCAGCCTTACACTTGGGCAATGTGGGAGCACCTATTGCCCCATAACTTTTTTTAAATCAGTGTTTGCCAAATACACGTAGGCCATAAAGTATCTGAGGTGACTTGTAGGTTCTCATGGTGGACCTGATGTAGCACAACTGTTATCTAATATGTACAGCCCTAGGGAGTTTAAGCCTCCATTATTGTTATAAAATGCCCTTATATATTTTCTTTTAGTCACTGACATTTTAGAGATTAAAATTTGTATTTTTAAATACATATCTGAAAGGAAGACCCTAGGCTATAAGAGGTTATTCTGCTGAGTCAAAGATCTGTTCTCACAAAGTAATAGGACTGGCTTCAAGTAGGCTTTGCATTTCCAAACTCAGCATGAAAGAAATGGATGTGGAGTGTCTTTCAACTTTCTTGTTGTATTTTTCCTCCTTACTAATACTGGATGCAGGAAATATATCCCTCCTCTGTATTGTTTTGCCTGTTTAATAACATTGTATGATGTGGCAATTATTCCCATAGTATAGAGTAATTCAGCCTTTATTGTTGTTGTTTTTGTGAAAAGTTTTTGTTTTTGTTTTGGCACATTTTCAAGGAGGTTTCAATGAAAAGAAGTCAAACCAGTGTTATATCGCAGAATGTTCATCCTGAAATCCCTCTAAGTTTTTGACAAGCTAACATTTGAGCTTGTGACAGGTGTCCAGAATTTCAACACAAGTCCATCTGTCTGTTGCCACAAAAGGTATTGTGTGAGGTAAAAGTAAAAAAGAAGACAAGTAAAAGCAGATTTATCCAACAGCACTGCAAACACTAGGAACCATATGTTACTGGAGTAAATAGCATTAATTATCCCAGGAGCATTTCTATTTTTACAGTGCAAGCCTAATGTCACAGTGAAAGCTAATTGTTCCTTCTTACTATGGAAGTTTCTTGTAGTTTATGACTTCTCACAATGTCCATTTTTTTTCTTTCTAAATGTAAAATTGTCAATGAATTGAGGCAACCTCTTAGGAAAGAAAATATCTTCACCATGGCAATAAAGTTAGTTTCTTTTTCCTTTTGATAGTGCAGAAGATGAATATGCAAAAGCAAAGAACTGTACAAGTTTTAAGATTAGCAGTATCCTTGCATCTCCTGGACATGCGTCTATTTTGATATGTAACTTCAAAAAATAACTTTATCATTGTGTTGTACCACTTGTAAAAATGAGACCCCTATTCCCGTTTGTGAATTTGTTTTTAAAGTAAATCGTAGATAGTATCAAGAATGTTTTACATATCAAAGTATAGTCCTTAAATATATAACCATGTAACAGAAATCAATATTTTTGCCAATAATGATGTATCATGGAAATTGAGGTTGGGTGGGTTCTTTGTCTTGTGAATTTGAAGAATGAAATCCATGGACACAGAGGATGAGAGCAAAATAACAGGAATTATTAAAGTAATAGAAAGAAAGTAGAACTCCCAAAGGGGGAGGAGTTTCAAGAGAGTGTTTCCAGTAAGTGGTTATTGTGTAAGGGTTTATATGAATCTAGATCAAAGGGGGTGTGGCTACCAGCACGGTTCTGCGGCTGATCCAGGTACCCGGTTTCCAACTCCCCCACCCTTAGCTGTGATAACTCAAAATATTTCCCACAAGTTTTGGGGGTTGTAGCTATCAACGCAAAATAACAACTGTACAGGCACCTGGTTTCTACCTCAGAGACTAGAGTAGGGAAGATACAGGTGGAAGCTCATTTCCTTTCACACTGGCTATACCCACCACCCTGAATACAGAGGCTCAAGCTAGAAATAGACAACGCCACCTACTGGAAGCAAGGAAAACAGTGTTCTGAGAGACTTTTTTTTTCTCTTTCTTTCTCTTTTCTTGTCTCTCTTCCACAACTTCAGCATATGTGAAACCAAGAACTGTGCATGAACAACCAAATTACCAAAGTAATATAATATAGAGGAATTGCATATACCCCGCCTACCCCCCATTTTTTTCTTTATTTCTATCTTACTTCCCTTTTCCTTCTCTTATTTCTCTTTTCTTCCGTGTTATTTTTTATTCTTGTTTTTTAATTCGTATTCTCTCTATCCCACTTTCAATCTCCTAACTTTTGCTATCTATACATAGGGTAACTATCTAAATAGATAGGAGGTTGAGTCTATACATTCTTCCATAAATTACCAGTCTAGTGGTTAGAGTTCTCCAAAGGTGCTAAGTTAGTTTAACCTCATACCCTCACTCCTTTCCCTCTAAGTATAACATCCTTTGTCTGAAATTAAGTTTTCTATATGCCACCAGATATGGTATGTCTTTTATAACACTAATGAATATATTCTTAAGTAATAATTAAAACCAATATCTATAGTCTTAGAATCTAACTATAAATGTATTAATAATGAAAATTTGTGCTTAGATAATGTACTGTTGATATTGGGATCTGTTAACATTGTTTTTCTCCACAAAAGAGGGATTTTGGAGCTATACAAGAAAAATAAAAATATATAAGGGGAAAAACATTAGCACAACAGTTTCACAAAGCTAGAAAGAATCATGAGCAGTATGAAAAGACAAGGAAAGAAAGGACCACAAACAATACAGGTCAATTCAACATTAGATGAGGTTATATCTGCAGCTGATGGAATGTCAGACAAAGAGTTCAGGATATACATGCTTCAGATGATCCGGAGTCTCAAGGAAGACATTATACATCAAATTCAGACAATGAAAAATCACTTTGACAATGAATTACATAAACAAATCCAAGAAGCAAAAGATCAACCCTATAGGGAGATAGAGGATATAAAAAACAAACAAACAGAAATCCTGGAAATGCAGGAAACAATAAACCAAATTAAAAACTCAAATGAGAGTATTACCAGCAGAGTAGAACACTTAGAAGATAGAACTTCAGACAACGAAGATAAAGTTTTTCAACTTGAAAAGAACATAGACAGCTCATCGAGAATGTTAAGAAATCATGAGCAGAACATCCAAGAATTATGGGATAACATCAAGAAACCAAACCTAAGAGTTATTGGGATACAAGAGGGTACAGAGGTCCAAACCAAGGGAATGAGCAATCTATTCAATGAAATAATACTAGAAAACTTCCCAGACTTAAAGAATAAAAAAGAAATCCAAATACTAGAAGCCTACAGGACACCAAATGTACAAAATCATAAGAGATCCATACCAAGACACATAATAATGAAGATGCCCAACATACAGAATAAGGAGAGAATCTTAAAAGCCACAAGAGAGAGGAAGCAGATTACATTTAGGGGTAAACCAATCAGGATATCTGCTGATCTTTCAACACAGACTCTGAAAGCTAGAAGATCCTGGAACAACATATTTCAAACGCTGAAAGAAAAAGGGTTCCAACCAAGAATCATGTATCCAGCGAAATTAAGCTTCAGGATTGAAGATGAAATAAAAAAAAGGGTTTATATGAATCTAAAGGATTAAGGAAGTTAGCCCCCAATCCTGTGTAAGGCACTCAGTGTGTATGAGTTCTTCATGTACACTGAGGTCCAATCAGGTTATTCTGCATTTATTTTTGGAAAGGGTCTGGGCACTAGGCAACAAGTGTCTCCCTATCAGTTTCTGTGCTCACAACAACAGGAATCCAGCTGACTTGGAAGAGGCCTGGATTGTGTCTTTGGTCTCTCAGCCCTGTTATACAGAAACCTGACCTTAGAGTGGCTCAAGTTTCCTGTCTGCCTATTCCAGCTTTTTCTCCTGCCTCAATAAGTGTATTAGTCATAAAATTAAAATTATTATGTGATAGTTATCTGTTTTTAAAAATGTTACACCACATGCATTTTATTATAAATGCTATAGTGAATATTTTCACTCTCAAATGTGTCTTCTAACATGAAAATATTTTAAAATAAAATTATCTGATTTGGAAATTTACTGAAGTCTATATTTTCCACTTTTAAATTATAGGATGTTTTATTATGAAAAATTGAACACCTTTGACAAATGATTTGAAAAAAGTAAAAATATCAAACATAAGAATTTTTTTCTATAAAATTATATATTTTTTGTGTTCTCACATGATAAATATTTTAGAATGTCTAATAATTTTCTAAGTTACAATTCATATTCTAAATACTTGTTATCCAAAAATGGAAATGTTTCAGTATAAAGAGTTAACATATTTAGACAAGAATAAATAAATCTTTTTGGATAAGACAATAGAGAAACAGAAAATATTTTTTGTAAGTAAACATTTTACAGTGGGCATCATTTTAATTTCTAAAACAAAATGACATATAAAATGCAAATAAATCATGTTGTTATCACGAATATGTTATAATTAGTGTTAATCGGCCATGAGGCATTAAATAAAGTAAATGGAATCAGGCATATTCAGGATAATTTTGATCTCTAGAAAACTATCATACATAAAAGATAAATTTAAAGTTTTACTTTCATTGTAAAATTATACCATAGTTTTAAAACTAAAAATATCCATCAATATTTGTATACATGGAACATTGTATTTTAGTGTTTTTTGGTGGGGTGATACTGAGCATTAAATTGAGAGGCACTCAACCGCTGAGCCACATCTCAGACCTATTTTGTATTTTATTTAGAGATAGGGTCTCACTGAGTTGATTAGCACCTCAGTATTGCTGAGGGTGGCTTTGAACTCATTATCCTCCTGCCTCAGCCTCCTAAGCCAGTGGAATTACAGGTGTGTGCCACCATGCCCATCTTCAAAATTCTATTTTATATTTAAGATTTACTCTTAAAATGAAGACATATTTTATAACATTTTTTATATAATTAAGACATTTAAATTATATATAAAAATTACCATTTTGAACATCACCTTTAATACCATAGGTTTTTGTTGTTAAAAACTTTATAAATCAAGTAATCTAATTTTCTAATTGAATATAAAAATGTCTGAAAAGTGATTGTCAAATAGTTTTTCAAGTTCTTATATTAAGTCAGTGACAATAGCTTTTAACAAAAGTCCTGTGTATACCATTATCTTAATCCTGAAGATCAGTTTCTCTTCATTATAACTATTGACTAAAATGTTGTTTGTTTTTCAAAATCATAACCTTTAAATATTGTAAGAGATGTCCCTGTAATGTGCTGTTTTTAAATCCTTTGGGTATAGATCGAGGAGAGGGACAGCTGGGTCAAATGGTGTTTCCATTCCTAATTTTCCAAGAAATATCCATACTGCTTTCCACATTGGCTGCACCAATTTGCAGTCCCACCAGCAGTGTATGAGTGTACCTTTTCCCCCACATCCTCAGCAACACTTATTGTTGTTTGTATGCATAATAGCTGCCATTCTGACTGTAGTCATAATAGCTAAACTGTGGAACCAACCTAGATGCCCTTCAATAGATGAATGGATTAAAAATGTGGCATATATACACAATGGAAT
Organism: Spermophilus citellus; assembly: GCF_964194105.1. Classification (NCBI taxonomy): domain Eukaryota; kingdom Metazoa; phylum Chordata; class Mammalia; order Rodentia; family Sciuridae; genus Spermophilus; species Spermophilus citellus. Next base: position 49,560,605 of record NC_138189.1, read on the forward strand.
ATTACTCAGCAATAAAAGAGAATAAAATCATAGAATTTGCAGGTAAATGAATGGTGTTAGAGAAGATAATGCTAAATGAAGTTAGCCAATCCCAAAAAATCAAATGCTGAATTTTTTTTTTTTTTTTTGATATTAGGAGGCTGATTCATAGTGTGATTCATAGTGGGATAGGGAGCAAGAGCATGGAAGGAATAGACAAACTCTAACTAGGGCAGAGGAGTTGGAGGGGAAGGGAGATGAAATGGGGTAATTAATGATAGTGGAATGTGATGATTATTATAATCCAAAGTACATATTTGAAAACATTAACTGGTGCAAATATACTATGTATACAACCAGAGACATGAAAAATTTTGCTCTCTATATGTAATAAGAAGTGAGTCTGATGTATGAAAGATGATATATCATGAGCTCTGTAATGTTTTGAACAATCAATTAAAAAAAGAAAAAAGAAGTGTAATGCATTCTGCTATAATATATAAATTTAAAAAATTTACATAAAAATATTGTAAGAGATGAACAGAGTTTATGTATCCTCAAATGTTATGCATTGGACATGAGTTGTACCCCCAAACTTATGTGTTAGTGCAAGAAAGTTAATCCCTGGCAGGATTATTGGGTGGTAACTGATGGCAGGTGGGTGTTGATGGAGAAATTGGGTCATGGAGGTGGTGTGGATTTGTGGTATATATTTGTATTTGGCAAATGGAGATCTCTCTCTCAACCAATGTCTTTTGCCATGCTGTTCAGCCTTACCTTGAGCCCCAAAGAATGGAGTTTTCTGTCTATAGACTGTGACCTCTGAAATGGTGAGCCTTCAAACTTTTCCTCATATACCCTTGTTCTGATCAGGTCCTTTAGCCACAGCAGTGAAAAAGCTGAATAAGATAGAAGTTGGCACTGAGAATTGGAGTCATGGCTGTGATTAATCTGACCATGTAATCCAGAAGTATTTGGAGCTTTTTGAAATTGGTGAGAGGAATTTTAAGATGTTTAGCTGTGCAAGTTAGAAATGTTTGAGGTTTTTGTAAATGGAGCTTAATGGCTGTTTCTGGTGGGAGCTCAGAAGACCATAATGCCAATAAGATCATGGACAGTACAGACAGGGCTCCAGAGGGGTTAGAGGAAAAGTAGGATACTATTAGTAATTTGACTAGAGACCATTGTGTTATGTTTTTGCTGAGAAATTATTTGCATTTTCCCCATGTCTTGAGATATTCTGTGAGGCTGATTTTAAAAGCAACAGACTTCTTCATCTGGTGGAGGAAATTTTTAGACAGTATTCAGGCAGTGGTTTGGGTATTTTTCAGATTTTAGCCAAATTTATTGTGAAAACCAGGAGCAGAAAGCAGAGCAGAAAGTTTTGAAAAACTTGGACTTAAAATGTGGGAAAAACTTCACCCCAGTCTGGGGTTAAGGGAAGTTGCATTTGTTAAAGACACTAGCATCATTAAAGAAACACTAAAGAGTTTGCCAGAGACTCTAAGAAAGATGGCTTGAGGGCATCTCAAGAATTGGTAAGACCTTTACCTATCTCAGACTCAAGGAAGTAAAAGTAAAAATTCTCTTGAAAAGAGACCAGTGGGGCACCCTTCATGCACAAGGGCCTAGGAAGTTTTTTTCAATGTGCTCAGCCACCCAGGCATTTGGAGCCTGATGCAGCCAAGTATCCCTTGGAGACTCAGCTGCTGCTTGAGATGGTGGCAGACCTTGGCATCAACCATATGGTGCTGCTTCTTCAGGAATTCAGTATGGTGGGGTTAAGGGGTCATTAAGGCTTCCATCAAGATTTGAAAGGAAGGTCTAGGAGATCAGACAAACTGCAGCAGGGTCAGAGTCCCTGTGGGAAGCCTCAGAGGAAGCAAAGAATGGAGATGTGAGGATGAAGCCAAAACTGCAGTAGAGACACCCAAGATGATAAAATGCCAGTAATGTGGAATGTCCACTGAGAAAGGCTGAATAAATTGAGCAGTGAAAACTCAACAGAAAAGCCACCTGGGCTGCAACCAAGAAGACAAAAGCCTTTTGGAAAGAACATCATGATGCCAGTTGCCCCAGATGTCAGACTTGGAGCTACAGGACTTGTTTGCCTAGGTGGATTTCAGTCTTGCTTTGGTGCCATTATTTTTCTCTATGCCCCTATTTTTGTGATTGGAAATGTTTATTCTGTATTTTTATATACTGAATGATTGTAAACAGATTTTGATTTTTAAAGGAACTCACAATGCAAGTTTGCCCTGAGTCTTAGAGATTTTTGGACTTCAATATTTGGGCAATCCTTGAACTCTTGAGACTATATGGGGACTCTTGGAGATGGACTAAATGTATTTTGCATTGTGAGATGGTCATGAGCTTTTGGATACCAGCAATAAAATGTTAGGATTTGGATGTGAGCTTTCCCCCAAAAGCTCATATGTATGACAAAAACAAGAAAGTTTAGAGGAAACAGGACTGGATTATGACAGCCTCAAACCAAATCATTGAATTAATGTCTCTGACAGGATTAATTGAGTGGTAGCTCAAGGCAGATGGGGTATAGCAGAAGGAAATGGTTTATGAGGGTGATGTGAATTTGGTCTATATATTTGTATTTGGCAAATGAGGATCTCTCTTTCTGCTTCTGATCATCATATGAGCCACTTCCCTCCTCAACTCTATTCTGCCATGTTTTTCAGTCTCATCTACAGCCCCAAGGAATAAAACCTACTGTCTATGCACTGAGACCTCTGAAACCATGAGCCCTTATGTAAACTTTTTCTTTCCTACACTTATTTTGGTCAGGTCCTTAAGTCACAGCATAGAAAAAGCTGACTAATACATCAAATTTTTCAGTTTTCTATGACATGAATGTATTTAAAAAAACATGATCTCTGCTTTCCTGGGATGTTTATAAATGGATCCTAGTAGAGGTTTTGATGAGTCTCCACAGGATTCAGTCATGTGTCAGAAAAATGCAGGAGGTAGATGGCATAGAGGTCATTACTATCAATCATTCCCTCAAATGTACTAATGTCTGTAAATCCTATTTATTGTTCTGGGATGCTTGAAATATGATTTTGTCTTCAGAAAGACTGAATTTGGGGTCCTTTTATGGATATCCACATTTGTTGTGTGCTTCTTTAATTCAGGATGTAATTTTTCCTTCTATTTGTTTTTTCTCCTTTGTGACATGTGAGTCCACTCTAAAATATTTACTGTGCAAGAGGGACTTTGAGGTAGTTATCTATTTTAGAAATAGAAATGTGTTAGAAATATCAACTTATTTTATACACTTATCTTTACAATTGTCAAAGGTTTTCCTGTGATTCTGAGGTTTTGTGAAGAAAAACTATTATTTGAGAAGACCCAAGCCATAATATAAAATACACATATCAGCCTGTTTTTACCAGAAGTTAATTTAGGAACTTATTGAAATAATTTAAAAATTACTGTGGGTCTGCTATTTATTTCTGTTTTTATCTTTGTTACTGAAAAAAACGTTTTCTGTTACTCTCTAAACTGGCTTGTGTTATGGTCATTTTTGTTTGTTTGTTTGTTTGTTTTACTACTAGAGATTGAACCCAGGATTGCTTAAACACTGAGCCACATCCCAAGTCCTTTTTATTTTTTATTTTGAGATAGGGTTTGTTAGGTTGCTGAGGGCCTTGCTAAATTGCTGAGACTGGTTTTGAATTTGTGATCCTCCTGACTCAACCTCCCACCTCGCTGATATTATGGGCATGTACCACCATGCTCAGCCATGTAATTTTTTTTAGGCCATTAATATTATTCTTTCAGCTTCTCATTCTCCAATGATAAAGTCAAAGTGCTTTCTTTTTAATATGAGACATGGTAAGAAATATTAAGAGCCCTATTCTTTTGTTCAAAATTATTTAGTATTAAGACTATGAACATGTTTATTTTGCCTTAATTAGAAAGTAGCAACTGTCTTTGTAGTATTTACAATGTTACTGCAGATAATAACTGAAATAGAAATTATGAAAATGTTATTTTTCTTTTACATATGAACCAATTATTTATTTTACTGTTGTAGAAAATATTTTATTGATTTGTGGAGATGGTGGGGAGGACTTCTTTACATTAAGTTAATTCTACAAGTATGTTTAAGCTAACTGAACTTTTTAAAAAATGAATATAAATATACTAGTAAGGAAAACACATTATAGTCAAGTCAAAACTAGAATTATATACATTGACTATGTATTTATTAAAATTGAACACATTTCATTTTGTGGATGCATAGAATGGAAATATACTGGTTTTTCCAGAAACTCTAGATGGTAGAAATAACACTCTGTCCCTTGAACAATAAATGTGAATAAAAAATAAGGTAAAACAAAATGAGTATTACATGTACTTTAGTCAAATGTAAAACATATCAAACAATTTTGTAAAATAAAATCATATAGGAACTATATATTGAGTGGGCAGCTTTTCTACACATAAGTGCAAAAAAGATTTTTATTGTGAAAAAGCTGACTAATACATCAAATTTAATCTGAAAGCATTCATCTCTGATTGAAATCCATTCAGATCAGGGCAGTTTATGTCAATAAATCAACAAACAATTAAAATCATACAGAGTCCTTAAAAGATCACAGACATCAAACCAGTAAGCAAAGGTGAAAAACATGATTTTACTACATGATTTAATTTAGAGGGAGGGTTAAACAGATAACTTGTTGACTCTTGGCTTAATTTGACAAATCCTATATCTTTTTATTGCCAACTTATCATCATAGACAGACAAACTTCATTATAGACATGACAAATATTATAAATGCTTTTACCTAAGCATTAAATTAATTTGCAGATATGAAATAGAGGCCATAAAGATTTTATTTTTTATTTTATTATTTTATTTTTATGTATTCTTATTTGTTATATATGAAAGCAAAATACATTACAATTCATATTATACAAATAGAGGACAATTTTTTTATCTCTTACATGTACTTTATACAGGTACTTAGAGTACATGTATGTACTTGTCTTCATACATGTACTTAGAGTAATGAGGTCCATCTCATTCCACCATCTTTTCTACCCCATGCCCCCTCACTGCCCCTACCACTGCTTTGCCCTATCTAGGGTTTGTTTAATCCTCCAATATTCCACCCCCAACCCCATCATGAATTAACAACCATATATCAGAGAAAACATTTCTCATTTTTTTTTTTGGTGGAGGGGAATTGGCTAATTTTACTTAGGATTATACTCTCCAACTCCATCTATTTACCTGTAAATGCCATGGTTTTATTCTCTTTTAATGCTGAATAATATTCCATTGTGTATATATAGCACAGTTTCTTTATCAATTCGTTTACTGAATGGAATCTAAATTGCTTCCACAGTTTACTATTTTGAATTGTGCTGCTATAAATATTGATGTGGCTGTGTCACTGTAGTAAGTTGTTTTTAAGTCCTTTGGGTATAGACTGAGAAGTGGGATACCTGGGTCAAATGGTGGTTCCATTCCAAGTTTTCCAAGGAATCTCCTTACTGCTTTCCATAATGGCTTCACCAGTTTGCAGTACCACCAGCAATGTATGAGTGTGCCTTTTTTCTCACATCCTCACCAACACTTATTGTTGTTTATATTCTTAATAGCTGCCATTCTAACTGAAGTGAGATGAAATCTTAGAGTAGTTTTGATTTGCATTTCTCTACTTTTAAGATGTTGAACATTTTAAAAATATATTTGTTAATTGATTGTATAGCATCTTATAAGAACTGTCTGTTAAGTTCCTTGACCCATTTATTGATTGGGTTATTTTATTTATTTATTTATTTATTATTTATTTATTTTTGGTGTTAAAATTTTTGAGTTCTTTATATATTCTAGATATTAGGTCTCTATCTGATATGCATGTGGTAAAAGTTTACTCCTAAAAGGTGGGCTCTTTATTCACCTCACTGATTGTTCTTTTTGCTCAGAAGAAGCTTTTTAGTTTGAATCCATCCCATTTATTGATTCTTGATTTTAATTCTTGTACTATTAGAGTCTTATTAAAGAAGTAGGGCCTAATCTGAAATGATGGAGATTTGGGCCTACTTTTTCTCCTATTAGGTACAGTGTCTCTGGTTAATTTCTAGTTTCTTAATACACTTTGAGTTGAGTTTTGTCCACAGTGAGAGATAGAGATTTAATTTCATTTTATTGTGTATGGATTCCCAGTTTTCTCAGCACCATTTGTTGAAGCGGCTGTCTTTTCTCCAATGTTTTTGGCACCTTTTTCTAATATAAAATAAATGTAATTATTTGGGTTTGTCTCTGTGTCCTCTATTCTGTACCATTAATCTACCAGTCCATTTTGATGACAATACCATGCCTTTTTTGATACTACTGCTCTATAGTATAGTTTAAGTTCTGATATAGTAATGCTACCTGCTACACTCTTCTTGCTGAGAATTGCTTAAGCTATTCTGGGTCTCTTATTTTTCCAGATAAATTTCATGACTTCTTTTTACTATTTCTTTGAGAAATGTCATTGGGATTTTGATTAGTATTGCATTAAATCTGTATTGTAATTTTGGTAATATGGTCATTTTGACAATATTAACTCTCTCTATCCAAGAGCAGGTAGATTTTTCCAGCTTCTGAGGTCTTTTTTTGATTTCGTTCTTTAATGTTCTCTAGTTTTCATTGTTGAAGTCTTTTACCTCTTTTATTATGTTGATTCCCAAGGGTTTTTTTTGTTTGTTTGTTTGTTTGTTTGTTTTTTGAGGCTATTGTAGTTTTCCTCATTTCATTTTCAGAGGATTTGTCACTGATATACAGAAATACCTCTGATTTATGGGTATTGATTTTATATTCTGCTACTTTTGCTGAATTCATTTACTAGTTATAGAAGTTTTCTGGTGGAAATTTATAGATCTTCTAGGAATAGAATCATATAATCGGCAAAGAGTGCTAATTTGAGTTCTTCTTTTCCTATCTGCATCATTTAATTTCTTTTGTCTGTCTTATTGCTCTGCCCAGTGTTTCAAGAACTATGTTAAATAGAAGTGGTAAAAGAGGGCATTCCTGTCTTGTTCCAGTTTTTAAAGGAAATGCTTTCAATTTTCTCCATTTAAAATGGTGTTGGCCTGGGCTTAGCATTGATAGTTTTTACAATGTTGAGATATGTTCCTGTTATCCCTAGTTTTTCTAGTGTTTTGAACATGAAGGGGTACTTTATTTTGTCAAGTACTCTTTCTGAGTCTATTGAGATGATCATATGATTCTTATCTTTAAATTTATTGATATGATGAATTACATTTATTATTTGCATATGTTGAACCAACCTTGCATCCCTAGGATGAATCCCACTTAATTGTGGTTCATGAACTTTTTGATATGTTTTTGTATTTGATTTGCTGGAATTTTATTGAGTATTTTTGCATCTGCATTAATTAGATATATTGATCTAAATTTTTCTTTCTTTGATGTGTCTTTGTCTGGTTTTGGAATCAGGGTGATATTGGCCTCATGGAATGAGTTTGAAAGTGCTTCCTCTTTTTCTATTTCCTGAAATAAATTGAAGAGTATTGGTATTAGTTCTTCTTTAAAGTTTTTGTAGAGCTTGCCTTTGTATCCATCAGGTCCTGGGCTTTTCTTGGTTGGTAGGCTTCTGATGTTGTCTTCTATTTCATTCCTTGAAATTGATCTGTTTAAATTGTGTATATCATCCTGATTCAATTTGGGCAAATCATATGACTCTAGAAATTTGTTGATGCCTTTGATATTTTCTATTTTATTGTAGTACAAGTTTTCAAAATAATTTCTAATTATCTTCTGTATTTTTGTAGTGTCTGTTGTGATATTTCCTTTTTCATCACATATGTTAGTGGTTTGAGTTTTCTCTCTCCATTCTACTATATTATCATGACTAAGTATTTGTCAATGTTATTTATTTATTTGTTTTTATTGTTGGTCGTTCAAAACATTACATAGTTCTTAATATATCATATTTCACAGTTTGATTCAAGTGGGTTATGAACTCCCATTTTTACCCCGTATACAGATTGCTGTATCACATCAGTTACACTTCCATTGATTTACATATTGCCATTCTAGTGACTGATGTATTCTGCTGTCTATCCTATTCTCTACTATCCCCCTTCCCCTCCCCTCCCCTCCCCTCCCCTTTTCTCTCTCTACCCCCTCTACTGTAAATCATTTCTTCCACTTGTATTATTTTTCTCTTACCCCTCCTTTCCTCTTATATGTAATTTTGTATAACCCTGAGGATCACCTTCCATTTCCATGCGATTTCCCTTCTCACTCCCTTTCCCTCCCACCTCTCATCCCTGTTTAATGTTAATCTTCTTCTCAAGCTCTTCGTCCCTACCCTGACCTTGGTTACTCCCCTTATATCAAAGCAGTCATTTGGCATTTGTTTTTTAAGGATTGGCTAGCTTCGCTTAGCATAATCTGCACTAATGCCATCCATTTCCCTCCAAATTCTATAATTTTGTCATTTTTTAAAGCAGAGTAATACTCCATTGTGTATAAATGCCACATTTTTTTATCCATTCATCTATTGAAGGGCATCTAGGTTGGTTCCACAATCTTGCTATCGTGAATTTTGCTGCTATGAACATCGATGTAGCAGTGTCCCTGTAGCATGCTCTTATTAGGTCTTTAGGGAATAGACCAAGAAGGGGAATAGCTGGATCAAATGGTGGTTCCATTCCAAGAAATCTCCATACTGCTTTCCAAATTGGCTGCACCAATTTGCAGTCCCACCAACAATGAACAAGTGTACCCTTTTCCCCGCATCCTCTCCAGCACTTGTTGTTGTTGGACTTCATAATGGCTGCCAATCTTACTGGAGTGAGATGGTATCTTAGGGTGGTTTTGATTTGCATTTCTCTGACTGCTAGCGATAGTGAGCATTTTTTCATGTACTTGTTGATTGATTGTATGTCCTCCTCTGAGAAGTGTCTGTTCAGGTCCTTGGCCCATTTGTTGATTGGGTTATTTGTTATCTTATTGTCTAATTTTTTGAGTTCTTTCTTTACTCTGGATATTAGGGCTCTATCTGAAGTGTGTGGAGTAAAGATTTGTTCCCAGGATGTAGGCTCCCTGTTTATCTCTCTTATTGTTTCTTTTGCTGAGAAAAAACTTTTTAGTTTGAGTAAATACACTTTCTTCTCAGAAGCACATGGATCCTTCTCTAAAATATACCATATAATATGCCACAAAGCAACTCTTAGGAAATACAAAAAAGTAGAGATACGACCCTGCATTCTCTCAGATCAAATGGAATGAAATCAGAAATTAATGATAAAATAGGAAATAAAAGTTACTCCAACACCTGGAGACTAAGTAATATGCTATTGAATAAACAAGAGGTTGTAAAATATATCAAAGAGGAGATTAAAAAATTCTTAGAGGTAAATGATAACACTGATGAACATATTGAAATCTCTGAAACACTATGAAGGCAGTACTAAGAGGAAAGTTTATTTCATGGAGTTCATTCCTTAAAAGAAGAAAAAGTCAACAAATAAGTGACCTAACATTACACCTCAAAGCCCTAGAAAAAGAAGAACAAACCAATACCCAAAGCAGAAGATAGTAAATAATAAAAACAGAGCTGAAATTAATGAAGTTGAAACAAAAAAATAAATAATTGAAAGAATTGACAAAACAAAAAGTTGGTTCTTTAAAAATAAATAACATTGAGTAAGTCCCATTTGTTGATTCTAGTTGTTAACTCTTGCGCTATGGGTGTCCTATTGAGGAATTTGGAGCCCAACCCCACAGTATGTAGATCATAGCCAACTTTTTCTTCAATCAGATGCCGTGTCTCTGATTTAATATCAAGCTCCTTGATCCATTTTGAGTTAAGTTTTGTGCATGGCGAGAGAAAGGGATTCAGTTTCATTTTTATGCAAATGGATTTCCAGTTTTCCCAGCACCATTTGTTGAAGATGCTATCCTTCCTCCATTGCATGCTTTTAGCCCCTTTATCAAATATAAGATAGTTGTAGTTTTGTGAATTGGTTACTGTGTCCTCTATTCTGTACCATTGGTCCACCCGCCTGTTGTGGTACCAGTACCATGCTGTTTTTGTTACTATTGCTCTGTAGTATAGTTTGAAGTCTGGTATCGCTATACCGCCTGATTCACACTTCCTGCTTAGCATTGTTTTTGCTATTCTGGGTCTTTTTTTATTCCATATGAATTTCATGATTGCTTTATCTATTTCTACAAGAAATGCTGTTGGGATTTTGATTGGCATAGCATTGAACTTATAGAGAACTTTTGGTAATATCGCCATTTTGATGATGTTAGTTCTGCCTATCCATGAACAGGGTATATTTTTCCATCTTCTGAGGTCTTCTTCTATATCTCTCTTTAGGGTTCTGTAGTTTTCATTGTATAGGTCTTTCACCTCTTTTGTTAGGTTGATTCCCAAGTATTTTATTTTTTGGGGGGATATTGTGAATGGAGTAGTTGTCCTCATTTCCGTTTCAGAGGATTTGTCACTGATATACAGGAATGCCTTTGATTTATGCGTGTTGGTTTTATATCCTGCCACTTTTCTGAATTCATTTATCAGATCTGATAGTTTCTTTGTAGACTCTTTTGGGTCTGTTAGGTATAGAATCATATCATTTGCAAATAGTGATAATTTAAGTTCTTCTTTTCCTATTTTTATGCCTTTAATTTCTTTTGTCTGTCTAATTGTTCTGGCCAGTGTTTCGAGGACTATGTTGAACAGAAGTGGTGAGAGAGGGCATCCCTGTCTTGTACCAGATCTTAGAGGGAATGCCTTCAATTTTTCTCCATTCAGAATGATGCTGGCCTGTGGCTTATCATAGATTGCTTTTACAATGTTGAGGTATGATGCTGTTATCCCTAATTTTTCTAGAGTTTTGAACATAAAGGGATGCTGTACTTTGTTGAATGCTTTTTCTGCATCTATCAAGATGATCATATGGTTCTTATTTTTAAGTCTATTGATGTGGTGAATAACGTTTATTGATTTCCGTATATTGAACCAGCCTTGCATCCCAGGGATGAATCCTACTTGATCATGGTGTATAATTTTTTGATATGTTTTTGAATCTGATTCGCCAGAATTTTATTGAGGATTTTTGCATCTGGGTTCATTAGAGATATTGGTCTGTAGTTTTCTTTCTTTGAAGTGTCTCTGTCTGCTCACTGAAGGATAAAACATTCTATATGAAATATATATGTTAGTTAAGTCTAAGTTATTGATTGTATTATTGAGTTCTATCATTTCTTTGTTCAACTTTTGTTTGGAAGATCTATCTAGAGGTGAATAGCTGATAGCCTGGTGTTTTGGCACATGCCTATAATCCCGGCTACTTGAGAAACTGAGGCAGGAGCATCACAAGTTCAAGGCCTCAGCAACTTAAAAATACTTTGTCTCAAACTGAAAAAATAAAAAAAAAATAAAAAGGACTGAGGATGAGAATGTAGCTCAGTGGTAAAATGCCCCTGAGTTCAATCTCCAATATGACAAAATAAAAAAATGCATAGCAAAGAAATATAAGCCATATCTTATTAATATTTGAAAAATAAACTTGCATGTACAGAATTTCTTATATCACATACATATTGTTTATGTTTTATCTTTTTTTTTGTATTGGGGAATTGAACCCAGAGCCTCATACTTGCTAGGCAAGTGCTGTACCATTGAGCTCCATATATCTTTACCCCATTTATTTTATTTAGAAACACTATCTCACTCAGTTGCCAATACTACACTTGAATCTGACAATCCTCCTGCCTCAGCCTCCCCAGTATCCAGAATAAAGATGTGCACCACTGTGCCAGGCTCTTTTATCATATTAAGTATATATTTAGTTGGGAAATCAAAGTCTTTGTGGCATATATTCTTTAAAAATAAAGAACATTTAAATATTTGTATCTAGTACCATTTAGTACAAACTGTACCTGCATCTAGAATTATAATCATAATTCTCTATAAAATATGAGATTTTAAAAAGCAATTATTAAAACCAAGCATTTTAGGAAAATGTATTACATTAAATCAATCAATCTGTGTTGTCCATGAGACTCAACCATATTTTAATTGAGGTCAGACAAGTCAAGACTTTAATTTCCATAGTCATCTAACCAAATTAATCTCACTATGTATAAGTTTAGTGAGTCACATAAGGGATATTATATAACAATTTGAATAATAGATAATTCATATAATTCAGTTTGAATAAAATCTATGTGGTTAAATAGACAATATAATTGCAAACATGTAATATCTGGTGTAAAAATTGTAATATCTAGATTGTTATTAGCATTAAAATAGGATAATTTACAGCTTAATGTATAATTTTTGTTTGTACATGGACAACAAATGTCTTTAGTAAGATTGAAAATGAATGGGAACCCTCTAAAAATCATGGTGTACTTATGATAGCAGTAATGGAAATGAACAGTTGAAGTACTGTCTAAAAAAATCCTCCAAAATAAAAAGATCAAATGAGAAAATTCTTAAGTGTGGACCAGAAATAAATTGTGGTGCATCATCCACAAAGACCAAAGAAAATGTACTCTTGAGAGTAAACACAGTAATATTTTTGCTTGGGAGCCATAACTTTTCTACTAACTTGTCAGTCTTAATAAGAAAGAAAGTCTAAAAATTTCTCTACATGACACAGAAAGATCACTCTTAAACCAAAAGCAAAGTCACATTGAGCAGAAAACAGATTTAAAAAGAACTCAATAAAAGATCAGCAACTTTGGTCATATCGACTCTCCAGATTTAATGAAAAAATTGCTTATAACAGTGTACAATCTATAAGCAGCAAGCAAAAATGTTTTAATGCTCAGGACTTTTACACTTTTCAGAATATGTGTTATTTTGGGTCAATTGAAGATAACAATAAAATATAATATACAATTGCTTCTATTCATATCTCAGCATCAACAAACAAAATTTAACATTATTGAGAAACATTTTGGATTAAACCCCAAAACCAAAATAATGTTTTAATATAGTACCAACGATACTACAAATAAATACATATTTAGACAGAAAAGTTCAGCATATATATATTTTTTTTTTTTTTTTTTTTTTTTTTTTTTTTTTTTTTTTTATTGGTTGTTCAAAACATTACACAGCTCTTGACATAGCATATTTCTTACATAAGCTTTGAGTGAGTTATGAACTCCCATATTTACCCCCAACGCAGATTTCAAAATCATATCATTTAAATATCCCCATTTTTACAAAATGCCATATTAGTAACTGTTGTATTCTGCTACCTTTCCTGTCCTATACTATCCCCCCTCCCCTCCCCTCCCCTCCCATCCTCTCTATCTACCCCATCCACTGTAGTTTATTTCTCTCCTTATTAATTTTCCCATTCCCCTCACAGCCTCTTATATGTATTTTTGTATAACACTGCGGCTCTCCCTCCATTTCCATGTAATTCCCATTTTCTTTCCCTTTCCCTCCCCCTTCATGTCTCTGTTTATTGCTAGTCTTTTCTTCCTGCTCTTCCTCCCTTCTCTAATCTTAATTGCTCTCATTATATCAAGGAAGTCATTTTGTATTTGTTTTTTAAGGATTGGCTAGCTTCACTAAGCATAATCTGCTCTAGTGCCATCCATTTCCCTGAAAATTCTATGATTTTGTCATTTTTTATTGCTGCATAGTACTCCATTGTGTATAGATGCCACATTTTTTTAATCCATTCATCTATTGAAGGGCATCTGGGTTGGTTCCACAGTCTAGCTATTGTGAATTGTGCTGCTATGAACATCGATGTGGCAGTGTCCCTGTAGCATGCTCTTTTAAGGTCTTCAGGGAATAGTCCGAGAAGGGCAATAGCAGGGTCAAATGGTGGTTCCATTCCCAGCTTTCCCAGGAATCTCCATACTGCTTTCCAAAGTGGCCTAACCAATTTGCAGTCCCACCAGCAATGTACAAGAGTACCCTTTTCCCCACATCCTCTCCAGCATTTGTTGTTGTTTGACTTCATAATGGCTGCCAATCTTGCTGGAGTGAGATGGTATCTTAGTGTGGTTTTGATTTGCATTTCTCTGACTGCTAGAGATGGTGAGCATTTTTTCATGTACTTGTTGATTGATTGTATGTCCTCCTCTGAGAAGTGTCTGTTAAGGTCCTTGGCCCATTTGTTGATTGGGTGATTTGTTATCTTGCTGTCTAATTTTTTGAGTTCTTTATATACTCTGGATATTAGGGCTCTATCTGAAGTGTGAGGAGTAAAAATTTGTTCCCAGGATGTAGGCTCCCTATTTACCTCTCTTATTGTTTCTCTTGCTGAGAAAAAACTTTTTAGTTTCAGTAAGTCCCAATTGTTGATTCTTGTTATTAACTCTTGTGCTATGGGTGTCCTATTAAGGAATTTGGGGCCTGACCCTACAATATGTAGATCGGAGCCAACTTTTTCTTCTATCAGACGCAGAGTCTCTGTTTTGATATCAAGGTCTTTGATCCATTTTGAGTTAATTTTTGTACATGGTGAGAGGAGAGGGTTTAGTTTCATTTTGTTGCATATGGATTTCCAGTTTTCCCAACACCATTTGTTGAAGATGCTATCCTTCCTCCATTGCTTGCTTTTAGCCCCTTTATCAAATATTAGGTAGTTGTAACTTTGTGGGTTAGTCTCTGTGTCCTCTATTCTGTACCATTGGTCCACCCGCCGGTTTTGGTACCAGTACCATGCTGTTTTTGTTACTATTGCTCTGTAATATAATTTGAAGTCTGGTATTGCAATACCGCCTGATTCACTCTTCCTGCTTAGTATTGCTTTTGCTATTCTGGGTCTTTTATTTTTCCATATGAATTTCATGATTGCTTTATCTATTTCTACAAGAAGTGCCATTGGGATTTTGATTGGCATTGCATTAAACCTATAGAGAACTTTTGGTAATATTGCCATTTTGATGATGTTAGTTCTGCCTATCCATGAACAGGGTATATTTTTCCATCTTCTAAGATCCTCTTCTATTTCTTTCTTTAGGGTTCTGTAGTTTTCATTGTATAGGTCTTTCACCTCTCTTGTTAGGTTGATTCCCAAGTATTTTATTGTTTTTGAGGATATTGTGAATGGGGTGTTTTTCCTCATTTCCGTTTCAGAAGTTTTGTCGCTGATATACAGAAATGCCTTTGATTTATGTGTGTTGATTTTATATCCTGCCACTTTGCTGAATTCATTTATTAGTTCTAGTAGTTTTTTTGTAGACCCTTTTGGGTCTTCTAGGTATAGAATCATGTCATCTGCAAATAGTGATAATTTAAGTTCTTCTTTTCCAATTTTTATGCCTTTAATTTCTTTCGTCTGTCTAATTGCTCTGGCCAGTGTTTCTAGAACTATGTTGAACAGAAGTGGTGAGAGCGGGCATCCTTGTCTTGTTCCAGATTTTAGAGGGAATGCCTTCAATTTTTCTCCATTCAGAATGATGCTAGCCTGAGGCTTAGCATAAATAGCTTTTACAATGTTGAGGTAAGTTCCCGTTATCCCTATTTTTTCTAATGTTTTGAACATAAAGGGATGCTGTACTTTGTCAAATGCCTTTTCTGCATCTATTGAGATGATCATATGGTTCTTATCTTTAAGTCTATTTATATGGTGGATAACATTTATTGATTTCCGTATATTGAACCATCCTTGCGTCCCAGGGATGAATCCTACTTGATCATGGTGCACTATTTTTTTAATGTGTCTTTGTATCCGATTTGCCATTATTTTATTGAGGATTTTTGCATCTAGGTTCATCAGAGATATTGGTCTGTAGTTTTCTTTCTTTGAGGTGTCTTTGTCTGGTTTCGGAATCAGGGTGATGTTTGCCTCATAGAATGAGTTTGGAAGAGCTCCCTCTTTTTCTATTTCCTGGAATAACTTGAAAAGTATTGGTATTAATTCTTCTTTAAAGGTTTTGTAAAACTCCGCTGTATACCCATCCGGTCCTGGGCTTTTCTTGGTTGGTAGTCTTTTGATGGCTTCTTCAATTTCATCCATTGATATTGGTCTGTTCAAATTGTGTGTATCTTCCTGACTCAGTTTGGGCAAATCATATGTCTTAAGAAATTTATCGATGTCCTCACTATCCTCAATTTTATAGGAATATAGGTTTTCAAAATAATTTCTAATTATCTTCTGTATTTCTGTAGCATCTGTTGTGATATTGCCTTTTTCATCCCGTATGTTAGTGATTTGAGTTCTCTCTCTTCTTCTCTTCGTTAGCATGGCTAAGGGTCTGTCAATCTTATTTATTTTTTCGAAGAACCAACTTTTAGTTTTGTTAATTTTTTCAATAGTTTCTTTTGTTTCAATTTCATTGATTTCTGCTCTGATTTTAATTATTTCTTGCCTTTTGCTGCATTTGTTGTTGTTTTGTTCTTCCTTTTCTAGGGCTTTGAGATGAAGTGTGAGTTCATTTATTTGTTGGTTTTTTTTTTTTCTGAGGAATGACCTCCAGGAGATGAATTTCCCTCTTAAAACTGCTTTCATTGTGTCCCATAGATTTCGATAAGTTGTATCTGTGTTTTCATTTATCTCTAGGAATTTCTTGATTTCCTCCTTTATGTCTTCTGTAACCCATTGATCATTAAGTAACATATTGTTCATTTTCCATGTGATATAGGATTTTCCCTTCCTTCTTTTATCATTAATTACCAGTTTCATTCCACTATGGTCAGATAAAGTGCATGGTATTATCTCCACACCTTTATATTTACTAAGGGTTGCCCTATGGCATAATATATGGTCTATTTTTGAGAAGGATCCATGTGCTGCTGAGAAAAACGTATATACACTAGAAGATGGTTGATATATTCTATATATGTCAGTTAAGTCTAGGTTATTAATTGTGATATTGAGTTCTATAGTTTCTTTATTCAACTTTTGTTTGGAGGATCTGTCCAATGGTGAGAGAGGTGTGTTGAAGTCACCCATAATTATTGTGTTGTGGTCTATTTGATTCTTGAACTTGAGGAGAATTTGTTTTATGAACGTCGCAGCACCATTATTTGGTGCATAAATATTGATAATTGTTATATCTTGTTGGTGAATGGTTCCTTTTAACAGTATATAATGTCCTTCCTTATCCCTTTGGATTGATTTAGTCTTGAAGTCGATTTTATTCGATATGAGGATGGCCACGCCTGCTTGCTTGCGAGGACTGTGTGCATGATATATTTTTTCCCAACCTTTCACCTTCAGCCTGTGTACGTCTTTTCCCGTCAGATGTGTCTCCTGGAGGCAGCATATTGTTGGATTTGTTTTTTTAATCCATGTTACCAGCCTATGTCGCTTTATTGGAGAGTTTAAACCATTAACATTTAGAGTTACTATTGATGTATATTTTGTACTTCCAGCCATGTTTGATTGTTTATCTCTTTTTTTTTTTTTTTTTATAGTTTAGTTTGTTTCTCCATGGTTAGCTTTCCCCCCACCATCTGTCCTTATTGAGGTACTTCCCATTGTTGGCTTTGGTTATTGTTATTCACTTCTTCCTCGTGTAGTGTTTTGTTCAAGATGCTTTGCAGTGCTGGTTTTCTGGCTACAAATTCTTTTAGCTTTTGTTTATCATGAAAGATTTTTATTTCGTTGTCGTACCTGAAGCTTAATTTTGCTGGATACAGAATTCTTGGTTGGCATCCATTGTCTTTCAGTGTTTGAAATATGTTGTTCCAGGATCTTCTCGCTTTCAGCGTCTGTGATGAAAAATCCGTTGTTAATCTTATTTGTTTACCCCTGAATGTAATCTGTCTCTTTTCTCTTGCAGCTTTTAATATTTTCTCTTTGTTCTGTATATTTGATATCTTCATAACAATGTGTCTTGGCGTTGGTCTACTGTGATTTTGTGTGCTCGGTGTCCTGTATGCATCTTCAATTTGTATATCTGTTTCCTTTTTTATTTCTGGAAAGTTTTCTGTAATTATTTCTTTTAGCAGGTTACTCATTCCCTTGGTTTGACTCTCTATCCCTTCCTCTATCCCAATCACTCTTAAATTTGGTTTTTTTATGTTGTCCCATACCTCTTGGATGTTTCTTTTTTTTTTTTTTTTTTTTTTTTTTTTATTGGTTGTTCATAACATTACAAAGCTCTTGACATATGATATTTCATATTGCTTCTTGTTCTGTTTGACTGTTGAGCTAGTGTTTACTCCTATAAATTTATTTGATGCTTGGGATGAAAGGTATTAGAAGGGAAGAGAGGAGGTCACTAAAGAGAATGAGAGTAAGCAGGTAGAATTCAAGGAAGGGGGAATAAGAAAATTGAAAAGAAATGTAAAGACAGAGGAAAAGAAGGAAAGAGAGAAAAGGATAGAGAATTAAAGAGAATTTAAGGACAAATAATAGTAATAGAAATGAGAGATGAAGTTTAAAAATGGAATAAAATAAGATAAGATAAAATGGATTAAAAATATCATTTAAAAAAGACAGTAACAATAAAAAAAATAATACTAATAATAAAAAAATTAATAAAAAAAATAAAAAAAAATAAAAAAAAAATAAAATAAGATAAAATAAAATTAAATTAAAAAAAATTAACAAGAAAAAAAAAAAAAAAGAAGAGAAAAAAAAAAAAAATTTATAAATGCAGCCCTAGAGTGCGATTAACTGTTCTTCCAGTAGATGGCGCTGTGGCCACCGGGCCAAGATCCTCCTCTCAGTGGTCGGGATTCAATCTCTGTGCAGCAGATCTTCCACCCGGACTGGGCGGGTCTCCACTCCTGCTGTTCGCCCTGTGGGCGGGGCCTGTTGCCTAGCCCGGCGGGGGTCGTTTGTGGCTCTGGGCTGGCAGTTTGGATGTGGTCGTCTGGAGCCCTGTACCGCCAGAGGGGGTTCAGAGATCTGGGCCTGCTGGAGCCGGATAGGCAGTGCCCTCTCCCCCACTCACTGCAGCATGTGGGCAGCGGCCGCCTGTCTGCGGCTGGTGTCAATTTACAGAGCTGGACGGGCTCGGGCTCAGGCAGGCAGCGCCCGTCCCCACTGTCGCTGCAACGTGTGGGCAGTGGGCGTTTGGCGGCAGCTGACGACCACTCACAGAGCCCTATGGGCGGGGGCCCAGGCAGGCAGTGCCCGCTCTTAAACTGGCTGCAACATGTGAGCAGCTGTTGGCGGAGGTTCACAGAGCCGCCAGCGCGGGTCCAGTCAGGCCGCGCCCGCTCCCACAATCACTGCAACGTATGGGCAGCGGCAGGGGCCGGTTCACCGAGCCGCCGGCGTGTGTCCGGGCGGGTAGCGCTCGCTCCCAAGGTCGCTGCAACCAGCGGCTGGGGCCGGTTCAACGAGCCGCAGCGTGGGACCAGGCAGGTAGCGCCAGCCCCCTAGGTCGCTGCAACCAGCAGCCGTGCCGTTTCCCAGAGCCACCGGCTTGGTTCCAGGCAGGGAGCTCCCGCTCCCAAGGTCGCTGCAACCAGCGGCCAAGGCCAGTTCACCGAGCCACCGGGATGCGTCCAGGCAGGTAGCGCCCGCCCCCAAGGTCGCTGCAGCCAGCGGCTGGGGCCGGTTCCCAGAACCGCCGGCGTGGGACTAGGCAGACAGCGCCCGCTTCTCTGTTTACCGCAACGTGTGGACTGCCGCCATTTGGCGGCAGCCGGCGGGACTGTGTCCCAGCTCTGCGTTGCCGAGGTTCAGGCGTCTGGGACACGCTGCCACCTCCAATTAAACTTACTAGTTCCAGGCAGGTCTCCTTTCAGCTGAATTTTGCTAGAGGTTTCTCAGTAGGACGCCTGTGGGTGTATTCTTTCTGATCCTGTTACAGCAGAGGTACTGACAGTGCTGTTTCATCGCTGGCCGCCATGTTGTCCTCCAGCATATATATAAGTAATACATTTTTTCAAAGAAAATTGATGTGGGGGATAAGAAGTACTTTGAAAAACAAGCTATATTTCATTAATGCAAGGTTTTTTGAAAAACATCTGACACTAATACGCTAAAGCCAGATTGGTATTAATTAAAATTTCATTTTTTAAAATTTATTTTATTCTTATGTGGTGTTGAGGATTAAACCCAGAGCTCTGCGTGTACTAGGCAAGTGTTCTACCCCTGAGCCACAACCCCAGCCCCTACATCAAGTTTTTCAAAAGTTTCAAACATGTGAAGTTTTCCCAAACACTAAAATTATTGTTACCTATTCTCTGATCAAAATATTGACTCCAACATTAATAGTTATGGATTTCAAAAACATACTGTTGAAACTAAGCTGATGGTTTCTATTTTAGTCTAATATATATGTATTACACTTTAAAACTATTTCAGACAATATTCATTTGAATCTTGGCTAATAGCCAGCTTTTATTATAAAATTATAAATCAATTGAATCCAACACAATACAAGCCAGTCTGGGACACATACAATTTTTTCTAAACTATATCATTGGCAAAAATGACCCCCCCAAAAAAAAGAAAGAAAGAAAGAAAATAACACTTGTGCTGGAGATGATGAGTGGAAGTTTACACTATTAAATGATGCTAACAAACAGGTAAATTTTATAACCATTGTTCAAATGCAATGTGTCAGTGCATTTCAGCAATAAAATGTGTGTTAGGTGGTTATAGCCTATGACATTGCAGTGTTATTGCTAGGAACAATAAGAAAATTACATAAAACGTAAAAGTCTTCTTTTTAATAATGTAAGAGAGCTATGGAAGAAGTGAGAACCAGAAAAGCAAAGAATTTGCATCATGGAAAGCCAAAAAAAGTTTGCTAAACTTCTTTAGCTATTTTTTGTTCCTAAGGACATTTGCCAAATCAGGGGAAATGTAAGAAGCTCAAGTTTTGTTCTTTGCCTGGTACAAAGCTTTGGTGCCGGACAGTAAAACTGAGGGAACTTTTGGTTGTCTTGTAGTATCCAAGTAAAGAAATTGATGATTAGACAGATATGAAATTCATAGCCCATTTTGCCTAAATAAATGTATCTGAATCTGAAGATAATAGTGATAGAAGCTAAAGAGTGAAGGCAAAAGATTTCTGAAAGTGACCAGAACATGGTGATACATGCCTATAATCCCAGTGGCTTGGGAGGCTGAGGCAGGAGGATCTCAAATTCAAAGGAAGCCACAGCAAAAGTGAGTTGCTAAGCAAATCAGTGAGACCCTGCTCTAAATAAAACACAAAATAGGACTGGTGATGTGGCTCAGTTGTGTAGTGCCCCTGAAGTTCAATTCCTGGTACCAAAACAAAACAAAACAAAAGACTTCTGAAGGAGAACTAGTGGAAGTGAGAAGACAAATAATATATACTCTCTTTATAAAGAAGTTGCTCAATAATTTTGCAGTTTATTTTATTTACTATTATTAGTTCTTATACATTTGTAGGCTATTTAGGGGTTTGGATATTTGGATGTTTTCTATATTGGTTTCACATATATGATTCCTTACTGGACTTATTTTTTTCACCTGAAGCGTTGTTTAATACTTAAACTAATTAAAAATAATTAAAGGTAGGATGCTGGCTTTGTGCTGGATACATCATCCTTCTAAGCTTGTCAAGCGAGAGAAACTTACATAATGTTTTTCCAATATTGCCTGTAGTCTTTTTAAAGATGTTTTTCTTTCTTTTAAGTCTTATTTTTAACCTTTAGTATAGCTATTAATTTTTGTTTGAATGAAAGGTATGCAATTGTTGAGACTCTCATTGATAGTATTTTCTTTCAGAGAGGGGTTTTACTTTGTTTAGGATAAGATTTACAACCTTAAGCTAACCAGGAATAGAGTTGTGTCATTTGGATTATGGTTTATATAGAGAGAGGTAGATAAATATAGAAATTCCTGGAATTATAGATCCATTCATCTGACTCGATATAGAGCTATCTGTCTATATAGATCTCATGTGACATCCATGGGTTGTGTGTGTAAGCTATGTGAATTTGAGCATATGGGAGGACTGGCCTGGTGTTATACACTCTTTGTGCTGTGCAGCACATTTGTGCACTTTCCCCTCTCTGCCTGTGTTCCACACAGCACCTGAGATGGGTGTGACTTGCCAAGATGTCAATCAATCTACTGGTCGCAAGACATCACGAAGCTAGACTCAACCCCTTGAATCCTGACCTGTTTCCTTATTTGGAAAGAACATCCCTTTGTGTGCTACCCTCCCTCAATAAAAGTCAAGAATCCAGGTGCTAGCTCTCTCTTTTTCCAATGGACCCCTAACGTTGAGAGCCATCCCAGTTTTTGAAAACGTATTTCTGTGTGTTGTGTGCTTCTTTTCCTGTTTCCTCAGTTATTGATGTAGCCAGCTCTTGTAAACCCAGCTCAGGTTGCCAGCCCAGCTAGTTGGTGATATAGATCAATCTATATCCCAGGAATTTTGGGGATATGCTAAATAAAAATGTGTTCATATGTGAACACAAAGATATGAAAAATAAAGTTCTTGTAGCACTATTATAAAGAGTAACAAACATAGATGTGCACTGATTGCCTGACTTCACTTAAGTATTCTTTATGAAAAACCCAGAGATGAATTATAATGTTATATATCTGGATATTGGTTAATCTTGTACTATTTAGTGATTAAAATATATATGTAGAACTCTCTGAATTACTTATTATATGTGTGTAATGATTACTGAACATATTTACACTGTGGTAATTTATAAAGCTATGCATCTATGTTTTGTTTCAATTATGTATGTTTCATTTCAATGAAATTTCACTAAAATACTATGTGTGTGTTTAAAATCAATGATCTAATTTCCAGGGATGATTTTTCATTGTTCACATAGAAATCACTGGTATTTGGTCTCCAACTTACCTTACATTTCAAAAAAAAGGGTATAGGAATTTCTTCAGGCACAATAAAAAATGATACAACTGGAAATATGTAGCTACACAAAGAATAAAGAGCTTTGGAAACAGTAAGTTTCCAATAAACAAAATAAGTACATAAACAAACTTTATATATTTCCCCCTGGTGACTTAAATCTCCTTAAGATACAATTAATTGTTTAAACACAACAGTAAATATACAATGTAAGTAATCCTAATGTTTATGCCCCTATTAACAAAGGTTAAAAATTTATGAAGCAAAATGTTATAAAACTACAGAGGAAAGTCAATAAATCTGTAATACAGTTGGAGATTTCAGTAGCTGTGTCTCAATAATACATATAAATAAAAGATCAATACAGTTACAGAAATTTGAGTAATACTATCAAACAATTTGGTCTAATTGTTTTATAGAAGGTACCACTAAACAGTATAATACAAATTATTTCCAAGTGTATGCAATGCAGAATATTTATCATATTCATATATTATCCTATAAGTCTCAAACATTTTAAATGATTCAAATCATAAAATATATTCTCTGAGCACAATGTGATTAAAACATAAATAACATTATAAACGACCAGAAATATTTCTGGAAATTCCCCAGGTATATGGAAATGAAGTTGAAGTACATAAATACACAAAAACTAAATAAAACACTGTAAGTACCTAACAAACACATTGTTTTCCAGAGGTTAAGAGGAAAATTGAGGGAAATTAGAAAGAATTTAATAGAGAATGAAAGGAAAACAACATTAAAAAATTGAAATGTGCAAATTGATGAATTCCAACTTCATCAAAATTAAGACTTCTAGTATTCACAAGTACTAATAGTGAATGAAAAGTCACAATCTAGGAGAAAATCATGTAAATCATGTATCCAATAAAGATCTTAGAACCTGAATGAAGAAAGAATTCTTAAAGCTCAATATTAAGAAAAAAACACAATATTTTAAAAGTATTTAGACAAACACATTCTCAAAGATATACAAGAGGCAGATAGCATACAGGAATATAGTCAACATCGATAGTTATTAAGGTTATGCAGAACCCAAACACAAGTACACACATTCCTATTAGGAAGACTTAAATTATAAAATATGACCATACTGTTTATGCACATATAGAGGAATTTGAATTCTTATATATTGCTAGTGAGAAGGTAAAGTGGTGTAACTACTTTGGAAAGCAGTTTAGCAGATTCATAAAAATTTAAAGACATAGTTTGCCATGTGTCCAGTCCAGCCATTTCATTCTTAATATTTGCATCCTCCCCCACAAGAACATATATGCACAGAAAGAATGGAAAATCAATATTTATGTAGCTTTTTTTATAAGAGTTTCAAACTGGAATCAAGTGTCCATCAAATGGTAAATAGAACAATAAATCAATAAATGTATTTTATTCATACAATAAAATAACACTTAGCAATAAAAGGAACAAACTGTTAACCTCAACAATATGCATGCATTAAAAAATAACAGAGTGAAAGGTATCTGAAAAACATAAATTTCTAGAAAGAGCAAACATCTTTAGTGACTAAAATCAAGCTTTTTGGTTAACTCAGGATGGGAAGAGGCAACCAGGAAGGATTATAAAGTGACATGGGTCATGATGACAAGTGTGGGGAGCAATAGCTGAACAAAAAAAATCACACGAGAAGGAATGATCTGAAAGGAAAGTTGAAGTGATATCTGGATAGGTCTCTATTGTCTTCAATATCAAGTATTTAAAAGTCAGCTCATTCGAATTAGTACATCTGGTTATATAATATATCATGCCAGGTCTTACTATGATACTCTTGTCCTGCATACAGTCTGTGGTATACTTTTTATTTTGAAAGGAAAGTTGCTGTCACAAGGTGCTCTTTGCTCTGGCTGACTTGGAACATCATTGTTTTCCCCCAAAAGATCTACACTCACACATGTATACACATACACTTCACATAGACAGACTTCAGAAGACATTACATCTCTTCAGCGTAGGGATTTCACTATTTCATAATGAACACTATAGACGTCTTAAAATAAACTTAAAGAAATAATTTTTGCATTCAAAATGACTCAAGATAGAAAATTTTGTAATCCAAAAAGAAAACACAAATTTAGCTGAAAGTCATATTTCAAATAACATCTATATTTTTTTTTCCAAGAAACAGAACTAAAAACTTCCCATATTGTTTTCTGCAATTTTTTTCAATGATAGAAAGATGATGTTCATATAAAATCTGGAAAAAGTTATTGTACTTTTGGTTGTTTGTTAGTGCTTTGCCATTAACAACAGTACGGCCAACTAAGATCAGGCAAGAGTGTAAAAATTTTTGATAGAATTTTAAACAAAAATATTATTTTATGTGATTATGTGATTATGTGATTGATGGCAAAAAACAACTAGTAACCAAGATATTCTTACATAAATTAACTAAAAATCAATGATTTTGCTCAAATTTTATTAAAAATGTTCTAATACTAATGAAAAAATAAGGGACATAATTTTAAAATCTTACTTAAATTTGCAGAACTGAAAATCAGACACTCTAAAGTATTGCTACATAATCTTCTAAAAATCATTTTAAATGTTCTTCCTGAATTATGCAGTTCATTGTTCTTATTAATTTTCAAAGAATTGCCAGCAAAACCTTCATTAATAAAGAATTGATTATCATTGTTCTAATCAAACTAAGTTTTTCTTTATTTTTAAGAAAGTCAAGGA
The DNA here is from genome assembly GCF_964194105.1 of Spermophilus citellus. Classification (NCBI taxonomy): domain Eukaryota; kingdom Metazoa; phylum Chordata; class Mammalia; order Rodentia; family Sciuridae; genus Spermophilus; species Spermophilus citellus. The sequence goes on from NC_138189.1 coordinate 49,586,055, forward strand.
AGCTAAAATGTACACATTGTTTTAGATTCTGGCAAATTACATATAATTTTGTAAGATAATAAAACTGCTTCACAGGATATTGCTTATATGTCTGCCTCATGGATAAATTCAGTTTCCTTTGCAAATGAGAGAAAAGGCTTACAAATATGTCATAACTTTCTCAGTATCAAGAGTTGTTAGTCTGCGGTAAAAATGTACTCTAGTCTACCCTACAATGATAAATAGTATAGTGAAGGTGCATACAAAGGCAGGATGATCAGCACCCTGAAGAAGCACAAGAATTTCCATTTTTATTAGAATTCTTTTTATTCCCCTGAGCATCATTCCTTTCAGCACTAGCTGAGTTGCTTTTAAACTCTAAGTCCTTGAGCAGATATAATTTCCATGTCACTCAGGGCTCCTTTTGTGAACTTTTACAAAATTTAGCCCAGTAATATTTTCAAAGTGCTGCCATATGTTTTTCCCCTAAAATGGACAGATTTTTTTTTTCTTTAAAATACAAAATGAATTATGGATTCAATCCAAAATGAAACAGTTTTCTACATTTGAAAGCATATCAAAGAATGGCATCTTATGATTCCTTTTGTATCATATTTAGTTAGTTATAAATTATTTAATTGTCAACTGTTGTTCATTCACTGGATATAAAGCATTTACTATAAAATAAATATTTTGGAAATGAGAATTTGAAATTTGGCATGTAATAAATGATGATAAAAATGATAATTTTCTCCCATATGTTCCATTTTTCCCCCTCCTGGGAACCAGTCTCCTTTCAGTCTAATCTTGGTAAAAATGAAGTAAATTCAAATGAACAGAGGCTTGATCATTTGGCTGTAGTTTCCAGCTCCTCTGTGAAATAAAGACCTCAGTTCACTGGGACACTCTCATAATTGCTACAAAAATTTATAAGAATTTATGAATGTTTCATTAGACTAGGGATCATGTAGTCCTGGAGTAGATGAACTTCTGAAGTTCTGTCTTGCTTCAATTCTTCAATGTGACTAGAAATAAGCATGAAGATAAAGAGTCATTAAAATAAGTTTACATACTAACCACATGATTGTGTAGATAAGAGACATTTAGCAAATTTTTGACTTCATAATTTCTTTTCTGCGAAAGTGCATTGCTCATATACAGTTAGAGGGATGTTGAAAGGATGAAATGAGATTATGCATGTAAAGTGCCCAGTAGGTTTTCGATTTTCAGAAAACCCATTGAAAGATTATTCCCACAGTCAATCAAATTATTTCATTTATAAAACAGAGCTAAAATTTCCTCTCAGTGGTGCAAATTGAAAGTGATTGCATATTTATAGATAACATCAAGACTAAAAGTTGCTATGCGAATGCTGGTAATTATTATTCCAAGAAATACCAATGTGGTCTGAATGATAAAATTACCAACATTATTTTCTCATATGCTTTACTTTTTTTTAAACTAATGCTAGGGATTGCACTTAGGGCCTGTTAAATGCTGGACAAGCACTCTACCACTGAGCTATATCTCTAGCCCTTTATATTTTATTTTAAGACTGTGTCTAAATTGGCCCAAATGGTCTTGAACTTATAATTATCCTTCCTCAGTTTCCCACGTACCTGTGATTACAGGTGTGAGTCACCACACTAGGTTTCTATATTCACTTTTATTTATAAAAATTCTATGTACATTTAGATGGAAAGTGCCTATATTTGATAACCTTCTATATTAATTAGAATCAAAATATAAATAATGTTAAAAATGAATGCCATAAATTGTTTATTACTGTTGACTTTAATTTCTAGGCTTATAAGTCTATTATAACAATAAATTCTAATGATTTGTAAATCATATTTTAATATGTTAGATTGGATTATAATGTAAGTCATCATATGATTTTTATTCCCTATAAAAATAGCAAATCAAAAGCAATACCACATTCTTGGAAGGATTGCAGAGCTTAACACCATTATTAAGAACTTGAAAGATACAGAGGTTATTTTGACCAACTCCTTATTTAACTCTACAACTTGGTCTGTGCAGGATGACAGTGGATCATCATTATTTCATCAATTTGCCACTCCACTTGTAGATGTTATTTCAGATGTGGTTTCATTGCTTGGTCAAACTAACACATTATCAAATAACTGGTATGTAGTCATTGATCTGGTGAAAGCTTTATCATCTATATTTGTTCATATGGCCTACCAAATACAGTTTGCTCCCAGGAAGCAAGAGTATAACACATCTTCATTGTTGTACTTCAGGGGCATGTCAACTACCCAGACCTCTGTCAAAATTAATTTACAGGGGTCTGGCGATGTGGCTCAAGCGGTAGCGTGCTCGCCTAGTGTGCGTGCGGCCCGGGGTTCGATCCTCAGCACCACATACAAACAAAGATGTTGTGTCCGCCGGGAACTAAGAATAAATAAATGTTAAAATTCTCTCTCTCTCTGTCCCCCTCTCTCTCACTCTCTCTTTAAAAAACAAATTAATTTACAGGAATCTTGATCAAACTTTCCTGCTCCAAGATACCACAGTTTTATTAAATTGATTAAATCATTTTGATTTTGTGTTATGATAAAGAAGTAATAACCTTTCTAGTCTTACAGTTAAGACATTTAAGTATAAAAGGGTGAGACATAAACCTGATGACAATTCAGGAGCCTTCTACTTCAGTGAAATTCTAGAGGTTCATCGAGATGTGTCATACTAAAGTAAACCTTTTAAGTTGAAATATAAGTTGTTGTATCTGGCCCTTCCTACCTCCAAGAAAGAGTCACAACTTCTAGTAATCCTATTTGTATTTTAGAGGCAACATATTACTAATTTGGGTATGTTGCTCAGGCCCATCTGCTGTATAAATAAAAATGTGTTTGTTTTCAATGAGGACCAGAGAAAGAAAGGGCTCTAGCTCTACAACACAGTGTGTTAAAGCTGCTCTGCTACTCAGGCTTTATAATCTAATGGGCCTAATGTTCTTAACTTGTTAATAGTAGATATAGATATTGTTTGGAGACTTTGGTACGCTCTCACAGATAAACAGCAATGCAAGTTTTAGGACTCTGGAGTACCCCCCCCAGCCATCATCAGAGATAATTAATCACCTTTTGAAAGATAAATTTTGCTTGCTATTGGACAAACTGAATGCCTGGACATGAGCTTCCCATTATAAACTGAGTACCCACCAAGCCATAAAATTTGGCATGTATGTCTCTATATCATCAATGGGAATTGTATATATGTGATCAGGCCCAAGGAAGGCCTGTAGACAAAGTAAACAACATAAAGAAGTGGTGCAATTGCCCATCATTCTCACACCTGCTGTAGCCATCTCTTTTCTAGTTTGCACCTGTAGCTGAATGAAGAATTTCCTACAACTGCTTGAAAGAGACAAAGACTGGGGTCTGATTTACAAATAAGTCTATACAATGTATGAGCAACAATCAAGAGTAGATATCTGCAACACTTTAGAAATCTTCCCAGGGGAAAGAACTTTGGAAGAATACACCTATTACTGCACATTTCTTGGAAAAAGAAATGGCCACATATGCAATTATACACTTATTCATAGACTACCAGTATTTTGGCTGAATGTTCAGGGACTTGTGAGAAACATGATTACAAATTGGTTAACAAAGAAATTTAGAAGAAAGGGAAATGGTCAAAGTTTTCTGAATGGGCAAAAACATAAAGGTATTTGTATCCCGTTAATACTTATCAAAGAGTGACCTCCGTGGAGTAAGATTTTAATAATCAAGTAGGTAGGCAGGATGACCTATTGCATGGAAACCAGTTGGTTTCTTTCCCCTAGTCATCCCTCTTATCATCCAATGGACTGGGGGAAAAATGAGGTTCTGGTGAAAAGGATGGAAATAATATGTGTGCTCAGGAACATAGACTTAATCCACCAAGGTCAATCTGGTTATGGTCATCACTGAATGCTCAATATATCTGCAGCAGATCATGACACTGAGTTCTCAGTATAACATAGTGGTCAGCCAGGGATCTGGAGGCTGAATGATTTCTTTGGCCCCATCCATCAAGATAGAGTAGTCTTCTGTTCTTACTAGAATAGAGATGGATCATGGAATCAAGAGGTAGAAATAGGAGTGGCACTACTCACAACTTTCCTTTTTGGGGAGGGGCTTTTTTTATTAGTTGTTCAAAACATTACAAAGTTCTTGACATCTCATATTTCATACATTTGATTCAAGCAGATTATGAACTCCCATTTTTACCCTATATACATAATGCAGATTCACATTGGTTACACATCCACTTTTTTACCTACTGTCATACTAGTGTATGTTGTATTCTGCTGCCTTTCCTAAACTCTACTATCCGCCCTCCCCTCCCCTTCCCTCCCTTCCCATCCCCTCCCTTCCCGTCTTCTCTCCCTACCCCATCTACTGTAATTAATTTCTCTCTCTTGTTTTTTTCCCCCTTTCCCCTCACTACCTCTTATATGTAATTTTGTGTAACAATGAGGGTCTCCTTCCTTTACCATGCAATTTCCCTTCTCTCTCTCTTTCCCTCCCCCCTCTCATCCCTGTTTAGTGGTGATCTTCTCATGTTTTTCCTCTCTATTCTGTTCTTAGTTGCTCTCCTTATATCAACGGAGACATTTGGCATTTATTTTTTAGGGATTGGCTAGCTTCACTTAGCATAATCTGCTCTAGTGCCATCCATTTCCCTGTAAATTCCATGATTTTGTCATTTTTTAGTGCAGAGTAATATTCCATTGTGTATAAATGCCACATTTTTTTAATCCATTCATCTATTGAAGGGCATCTGGGTTGGTTCCACAGTCTAGCTATTGTGAATTGTGCTGCTATGAACATTGTTGTAGATGTGTCCCTATAGCACGCTCTTTTAAGGTCTTTAGGGAATAGTCCAAGAAGGGGAATAGCTGGGTCAAATGGTGGTTCCATTCCCAGATTTCCAAGGAATCTCCATACTGCTTTCCAAATTGGCCACACCAATTTTCAGTCCCACCAGCAATGTACAAGTGTACCCTTTTCCCCACATCCTCACCAGCACTTGTTGTTGTTTGACTTCATAATGGCTGCCAATCTTACTGGAGTGAGATGGTATCTTAGGGTGGTTTTGATTTGCATTTCTCTGACTGCTAGAGATGGTGAGCATTTTTTCATGTACTTGTTGATTGATTGTATATCCTCCTCTGAGAAGTGTCTGTTCAGGTTCTTGGCCCATTTGTTGATTGGGTTATTTGTTATCTTATTATTTAATTTTTTGAGTTCTTTGTATACTCTGGATATTAGGGTTCTATCTGAAGTGTGAGGAGTAAAGATTTGTTCCCATGATGTAGGCTCCCTATTTACCTCTCTTATTGTTTCTCTTGCTGAGAAAAAACTTTTTAGTTTAAGTAAGTCCCATTTGTTGATTCTTGTTATTAACTCTTGTGCTATGGGTGTCCTATTAAGAAATTCGGAGCCCGACCCCACAGTTTGTAGATCGGAGCCAACTTTTTCTTCTATCAGATGCAGAGTCTCTGATTTGATATCAAGCTCCTTGATCCCTTTTGAGTTAACTTTTGTGTTTGGCGAGAGAAAGGGACTCAGTTTCATTTTGTTGCATATGTATTTCCAGTTTTCCCAGCACCATTTGTTGAAGATGCTATCCTTCCTCCATTGCATGCTTTTAGCCCCTTTATCAAATATAAGATAGTTGTAACTTTGTGGATTAGTCTCTGTGTCCTCTATTCTGTACCATTGGTCCACCCACCTGTTTTGGTACCAGTACCATGCTGTTTTTGTTACTATTGCTCTATAGTATAATTTGAAATCTGGTATCGCTATACCGCCTGATTCACACTTCCTGCTTAGAGTTGCTTTTGCTATTCTGGGTCTTTTGTTTTTCCATATGAATTTCATGATTGCTTTGTCTATTTCTACAAGAAATGCCATTGGGATTTTGATTGGCATCGCATTAAACCTGTAGAGAACTTTGGGTAATATCGCCATTTTGATGATGTTAGTTCTGCCTATCCATGAACAGGGTACATTTTTCCATCTTCTGAGATCTTCTTCTATCTCTCTCTTTAGGGTTTTGTAGTTTTCATTGTATAAGTCTTTCACCTCTTTTGTTAGGTTGATTCCCAAGTATTTTTTTTTTTTGAGGATATTGTGAATGGGGTGTTTTTCCTCATTTCCATTTCAGAAGTTTTGTTGCTGATATACAGGAATGCCTTTGATTTATGCGTGTTGATTTTATATCCTGCCACTTTGCTGAATTCATTTATTAATTCTAGTAGTTTCTTTGTAGACCCTTTTGGGTCTTCTAGGTATAGAATCATGTCATCTGCAAATAGTGATAATTTAAGTTCTTCTTTTCCTATTTTTATGCCTTTAATTTATTTTGTCTGTCTAATTGCTCTGGCCAGTGTTTCGAGGACCATATTGACTAGAAGTGGTGATAGAGGGCATCCCTGTCTTGTTCCAGATTTTAGAGGGAATGCCTTCAATTTTTCTCCATTCAGAATGATGCTAGCCTGAGGCTTAGCATAGATAGCTTTTACAATGTTGAGATAAGTTCCTGTTATCCCTAGTTTTTCTAGTGTTTTGAACATAAAGGGATGCTGTACTTTGTCGAATGCTTTTTCTGCATCTACTGAGATGATCATATGGTTCTTATCTTTGAGTCTATTGATGTGGTGAATAACATTTATTGATTTCCATATATTGAATCATCCTTGCATCCCAGGGATGAATCCTACTTGATCATGGTGCACAATTTTTTTGATGTGCCTTTGTATCCGATTCGCCAGAATTTTATTGAGGATTTTTGCATCTAGGTTCATTAGAGATATTGGTCTGTAGTTTTCTTTCTTTGAGGCGTCTTTGTCTGGTTTCGGAATCAGGGTGATGTTGGCCTCATAGAATGAATTTGGACGGGCTCCCTCTTTTTCTATTTCCTGAAATAACTTGAAAAGTATTGGTATTAATTCTTCTTTAAAGGTTTTGTAAAACTCTGCGGTATACCCATCCAGTTCTGGGCTTTTCTTGGTTGGTAGTCTTTTGATTGCTTCTTCTATTTCATCCATTGATATTGGTCTGTTCAAATTGTGTGTATCCTCCTGACTCAGTCTGGGCAAATCATATGACTTAAGAAATTTATCGATGTCTTCATTATCTTCTATTTTATTGGAATATAGGTTTTCAAAATAATTTCTAATTGTCTTCTGTATTTCTGTAGCATCTGTTGTGATATTTCCTTTTTAATCTCGTATGTTAGTAATTTGAGTTCTCTCTCTTCTCTTTGTTACCATGGCTAAGGGTCTGTCGATCTTATTTCCTTTTTCAAAGAACCAACTTTTAGTTTTGTCAATTTTTTCAATAGTTTCTTTTGTTTCAATTTCATTGATTTCCACTCTGATTTTAATTATTTCTTGCCTTCTGATATATTTGCTGTTGTTTTGTTCTTCCTTTTCTAAGGCTTTGAAATGAAGTCTCACAACTTTCCTTATTGACCTACTAGAAAATATTTGTTTTCTATTTCCCCTTTACCATTTTTTTTGTCTGTTTTGTCTTAAATGTTTTAATTCCAGAGAGAAAATTTCTTTCAGCAAAAGAAAAGGTAATGCTTTTATTGAATTGGAAGTTAAGACTGCCATTTGACTATGTTAGATTTCTTACATTTCTTAAATCAAGAAACCAACAAATGATCTGGGGTGGTAGCTGAGTGTTAAAGTGCTTGCCTCACAGGTGGGAAGTACTAGGTTCAATCTTCAGCACCACATAAAATAAATAAATAAAATAAAGATATTGTGTCAATCTAAAAGAAACTAAGAAAGGAGCTGCACAGTGGTTTGGGTGATTGCTTTGTGGTACAAAGTAGTAATAGGGCTCCTATTCCACAAAGAATATAATGAAGAAAATGTACAGGATACAGGAAATCCCTTAGTTTTAACATACTCTCCAATTATGGTCAACAGAAACTTATAATATTCAATCCAAGAAGAACTACAAATGCTCACTTCAGGAATGAAAGTTTGGGTTGCCTCGTTTTCCAGCTTACAAAAAACATATTAAGGGACTTCTTTGCTTCCATAATCATGAGATCCAATTCTCAGAATGTTTCCTCTTATATATTTATCTAATTGATTCTATTTCTCTGAAGAATCCTACCTGATACAATTTCTGGCTTATAATAAAAGTTCCTATTTTATGTAATTTATTAGACTTGATTTAAAAATTTATCCAGCTCTATTTTTATATTACAATAACTTAAGTAAAGAATAAAGCTAATAGCTTTTCTTGTTTTCCTCTTTGTTTTTTTTTTTCCTATAAAAATAAATTCGGCAGCGTTCTATTCTAAGAAATACCATAGAAAAAGTGAAACATAAAATCTTCTAAAATATATTAGGAAAATATTATACAAACTAGAATATTAATTATTGCCTATTGGTCAATGTATACCACTGACCAGTACTGAATATTTCTGTTCACCCTTGAACTATCTATGTAGACCTATGGGTAAGATCTAAAAGCTAACATATTATGATTAATTTATTGCTATGCTTCTGATCAAATATATAAGATATTTTTCAGAATTAGGTACACCATGGCTTAAAGATAAATAATCAGTGACATTTGCGTTTTTCTCATTATACCATATTATCTAAGTATTGTATAAATACATAATAATTTTAAAATGATACAAATAGAAAATTTTATATAATATCATATCAAAGTTGTCCAGTGACAGACAATTTTATGATATTGTATCAAAATCATTCATCCAAAGAATTAGCATTACATTTATAATTTTATCCATTTGAAGGAATTGGCTTACATGATAGTGAGAATGGTAAGTGTGAAATCTGTAGAAAAGGTTGGTAGGATGGATTTTCTATAGGAGATGATGTTTTCAGTCTTGAGACGGAATTTATTCTTCCTCACATAATCTCAATTTTAATCTTAAGGTTTTTTCAGTAGATTGGATGAGACCAGCACACAGATCTAGATAACCACCTTACTTACATTCAACTCAACTGTAGACACTAACTACATCTACAAAATACCTGCACAGCAACATCAAGATTAATGTGTAGTTGACACAAAACTAAATATCATGTATATTAACTGAATGAGATATTGAATGGGATTATTGATTCATTTAATATTTAAAAACAGTTTCCAAAATTTTAACAAAATATTTTCAAACCATTCTAAAATGATATGACAATTTACTGAGACATAAATGGCTAATTCAGGATACGTGACATTTTAAAATGGATTTCATAATCCATACTTTCTTTATATTCCAAGTATCATGATGCCTTCATGAATAAGTTATTAATCTAACAAACCAAAATAAGAGATTTTAAATCACAGTCTTAAAAAGAAAATATTTATTTAGCAGTAATAGCGGAATTTCTTTTGTATAGGTTTTGCTGTCATGAACTACAGAACCTGGTATTTTCCTCTCTCCTAGAAAAATAATTCTTGATACTTAGCTTTAGACAGAGCTATTTAGGGTCACTACTACTTTAGTAAATTTCCCTTACAACTAAGTGTGAACATTTTGTTTATTTTGCCCAACAAGACATAAGCAAAATTATTCTGTGACAAATCCATAGTTGAATACTTAAAAAAATAGGTAAAGCATAAGTTTTTCTCATTCCTTTTTTCCACCCTTTCTCATTCTCTTTATTCTTTCTGTTAGCTGAAATGCTAACATTTCTTGAGCCCTACTGTATTAGTCAGCTTTCCTTCGGTGTGACAAAAAACCTGAGGAAAAAACAAGTTAAAAGGAGGAAAAGTTTATTCTGGCTTATGGTTTTACAAGTTTTAGTCCAGGTCACTTGGCCATGTTACTTTGGGCCTGTTTCAGATATTATGGTAGCAATTGTAAAAGAGGAGTATTATATATCTCATAGCAACTAAGAAAGACAGAAAGTGACCAGGGCCCCAATATCACCTGATATAGCACATCCCAATGACCTAACTTCTTCCCCCAAAGCCCTATGTCTCAAATATTCCATCACTTCCCCAAAATGATATGGGGTAGGGACCAAGCCTTTAACACATAGGCCCTTGGGTGACATTCTAGATATAATCATACCACTTCTATGACTAAAATCTTTGAATATAAAGCCAGAGACAGAAGGACTCTGCATTTTTTTGTGCATTGTCTACCTCTAAATGTTTGAAAGAGAGAGACAGAGAGAGAGAGAGAGAGAGAGACTTCTATCATTTTAATGTTATGTCGAATTTTGTACTGATTGTTGGAACTAACATATTATACATGTAACTATGTAGTTAAATAAAGCATAGGGTTAAAAAAAGTAAATTACTACATATAACAATTTGAAATTTGATTTTAAATTTCTTATAAAAAATATGTGTTAAGAAAAATGTTTCTTTTTTAGTGTCAGTAAAGTTATTTCCTTCCATATTCTTTCTACTTTATTTCCTTTCTATTTTTCTCTCTCATTTATAAATATTTAACTGATATTTGTTAATTAATAAATAATAAGATTTCATGGGCTTTTAAAATATTTTTTATTTATTTTTTTTTTGTCTTGAAGCACAAGCAGACCTTTGTTGTTAGCCACCAATTAGTACAAAGTCCATATTTACTACACAAAAGCTGTGGAACCTCAGACAGAATTCTGGAAAGACGTAGTGCTCTTAAATCTAATTTCAGACTTTCAGTAAGGTTTAAACTGATAATGTATGTAAAAATTCAAAAATTCAGGCTATACTTTTCTCAGCTAAAAGTGTCTATAAAAATTGTATAACTAAAAGAAAAGGAAAGTTTTAAGAAGTGAAAGGTTTATTTAAAAAAAAAGTGTCCTTTCCAGGCATGGTGATGTATGCCTTAATTCAAGTGCATAGGATAGGGGGCTGTTGCAGGAGGATAGCAAATTTGAGGCTAGCATTGGCAACTTAATGGGACCCTGTCTTAAAACAAACACTAAAAAAAGCTGGGATGTAACTTAATCTGATGTGAGAGTACCACTGGGTTTAATCCCTAAGACCAAAAAAAAAAAAAAAAAAAAAAGACCTTTATACTAGACACTCAGTAAGAATTACCTCAATTTCATTTAAGGGTTTCTCACTATGGGCATCCTTCATATTCTTGTATTTTCTCTCCTTTTCTCTATTTGTCATCTTTAAAATGTAGGTCACCAACTTTTACACAGATCATCATAACCACTGTTGTTGCCTATTGCTTCTGGGAAAATGGAATAGATGTACATTTCCCTATTTCACCCACTAAGTACCACTAAAAGTCATTGACATTATATATAAAATAGATTTAAGAAGACTGAAAAGATGAGAGAAGGTGGCATTTCCATTAGAGAAATCAGAAGCTCAGGAATCACATGGTGATAAGTCCCCTTAGTTTTCTTTTTACTTCCTTTTCTTAAGATTTTTAGGTGTCAATGGACATGAACAATAAGAACCATAATTAATACTTACTCTTTAAACAAAGGAACAAGAAAGGATAGAAAACTTAAGGAAAATTAATTGTTCTACTCCAGCCTAAAGCCACATGGAAACCGTGCCCCAGCCTCATCCACACAAATAAACACTGAATAGAGATCCAAGATATCCCCTTACAGTGCTGTAAAGTGATTGCCCAGCACTCCATTGAAATGTTGTCAGAGAAGGCAAGCAAGGCACCAGGATTTTCATCACTGCTAGAGAATAATATAGTGTTATCCCTCTTCAAACCATGTCTATCACATGGGGAGCCTGATTACCTTTACCATCAATAAGGTAATGGGGTGATAAAAGAGATTTTTGTGAAGAGTCGTTGTTTTTTCAATTGTCTTAGAGTGAGGTGACCACTTCCACTCTAGTGTCAATGGAAACCAAATAGTGTCTGGAAACTCCTATTCCTACCCTGCAGAATGGAAACCTGTGAGGAACCTGGACTTCTGCTTCCATCTGATAATTAAAAATTAGTGATTCCCCTTCTCTTCCTGAAGCAATGTTGGTAAAAGCAAGATTATAATATTCAGTTTTCATAAGATGAGAATTTCAAGGTTTCAATAAGAAACAAATCACCTATCATGCCAAAGACAAAAAAGATGTCACCCTGAATGACAAAAGACAATCACCAATGCTAACACTGAGCTGATAAAGATTTTTTAAATTATCTATCCAAGATTTTAAGGTAGCTGTGATAAGAAAGCTGCAATGAACAATTACAAACTTGGTTACCACAAGTGAAACAAAGACAAGGTCTCAAAAAAGAAATGGAGCATCCCAACAAAGAAAGACAAGCTATAAAGAAGAACCAAAGTGGGCTTTTAGAACCGAATGATATAATAACTAAAATATAAAGTGCCTTGCATGTTATAAACAGCAGAACAGAGAAGATAGAGTAGGGAATCAGTGAACTAGAAAAAAGAACAATACAATTTACTAGTCTGAACACAGATTGAAAATAGACCAGAAAAATGTAACAGTGCCTCAAGGGCCTTTGGGACAATAATAAAATATTTAGTGTTCTAAATTTTCCTCTGTAAAAGTTCATGAAAAGATGATGAAAATAAAATTTACAGAGTAGGAAAAATATTGTATGCTACATTACCTGACAAAGGAGTAGTGTCTGGAAAATGTAAAGCCCTTGCAAAGAAAAAGTAAAGGAAAAAACAATTAAAACAACTAGGAAATAATCAAAAGACATGAAGACATATAGGTTTCACCAAAGATGCCAGAGATGCCTAGATAATTTATTAATGGCAAAAAAGATGTTCAATACCATTAGTAACTAGGAAAATCCAAATTATTAAATTTTCAGAATTGCTAAAAAAAATACACAGTGGTCCTTCCAAATGTTAGCAAGGGTGTAGGAACATGAAACGATATATCCATTGCTTCTGGGAATGTAAAGTGATGTAGTTTCCTTGGAAAGGAGTTCAGCAGTTTCTTACAAACGAACCAATAAAACACTAAAGCTGCAGTTATCATACAACCAAGCAATTACATTCTGGGGCACTTATCCCACAGAAATTATGATGTAAGTTCATACAAAAAGCTGTACATGACTTTTATAGCAGCTTTATTGGAAGTAGTCCAACATTGGAAACAGCACATTTTTCCTTCCATAGGTGATCCATTCATATCAGGAAGAGTACTCTGCAATTAAAAATAATCAAACTATCAATACATCCAATAGCAAAGACACAGAAAGAGAATCATTGTGAGTGAAAAAAGAAAAAAAAGTCAAAAAGTTATATACTGCATAATTTCATCTACATAATATTCTTTATATTTTTAGTTTTATTGTTTAGTTGTTGATAGACCTTTATTTACATGCGGTGCTGAGAATCAAACCCAGTGCCTCACATATGTCAGGCAAGAGTGCTCCCACTGAGCCCCAGCCCCAGCCCCTACATAATATTCTTAAAGTGACACAATTACAGCTGTAAATAACATATTAATTATTGCCAAGAATTGAAGTAAATGGAATTGGGAGTGAAGAGGATATGGTTTAGAGGGCAAGATGAGAGATACTTGTGAGGATAGAAATGTTCTACATTTAACTACCTATGTCATGTTATTATACAACAATTATATAAAGAGTTATCACTGGGGAAACTGAGTTAATATATGCACAATTTCTCTGTATTTTCTCAAATCTGCATATGAATCTACAATTATTTTAAAATAAAATGAAAAGAAAAAAGAAAGCAGAAGCATGCATAGTTCATTATTCAAATCCCAATTTAAATAGTGGGTCTTCATTTGCTTGATAAATATAATAAAAATATTTTTTATCTTTGCATTTTATGTGTGATAGAAACAGTTAACCATTTTGAATTTTTACAATACACTTGAAGGAAAATATCTCCTCCAAAGTGTTACTTATTTGTTCAACAGCCACTGAATATAGAATGTTTCATTTAAATCATGTCTTCAGTTTAGTAAAAAAAAAAAAAAAGAACAATATTTATCACTATTTGAATTCAGTCTTAACTCTGAACCTTAACTCTTAACTATAATGCTTACTCTTTCACTCAACCATCATTCATATTTTGACAAACTTCCAAAATATATTTCTATCCTAGAGCTATTTATTGAGTTTCAGACCCATAAAACAACTGTCTAGGAAATGTAAAGTAGCTACCCAAATCTCAGTATGTTAAAATAAAACTCAGCTTATTAGTGTGGGCTTGAAATAAAATTGGTTTTATCCCTGCTCTACTACTTATTTTACTTATATAACTTTATATATGTAATTGAAAATCTCGGTATCTCTATTTCCTTAAGTGTAAAAGAAAAAAAAAACATTGCTATCACATATGACTTTGAAGAAATTGAACTAATATATCTTGAGTACTAAGAGTAGTGCCTGGCATATAATATTCAATTAATGTGAATTATTATTCTTTAACTATTATTGACATATTAAAAAGTAGCTGCATCATTATCTATAACATCTCCATTATTTCTGTGCTCACCCTCATATTCATAACGTTAGTGAGTGAAATAATCTTCTATCCAGTGGCCAATTAAATCTTTAATATTAATCTTTATTTTAGCTCTAAACTGTGATGTGTCAGTTTGGTTTTTTACATTTTCTTTCTTAATACATCTGGAATGTATTATCTTTTCTGTTTGCAAATAAAGATGATAATGTTTATGCTATTGGGTTGCAAATAATAAAAATAATTCTTGATCATGTATCTGAATAGAAATGCTATTTGAAAAATATTGCATATATTTCAAATTTGGGAAAACTTCAAATCAAGTTTGGGAAGGAAATTAAGGTCATTCCAGAGGGATTATTCTGTATTTAACCATATCAATGTCACTATCCGTTTTTGAAACTGTATAACAGTTATATAGGAAGTTATCACAACTGCATGTGAATCAACAGTTATCTGAAAATTGAAAGTTAATAAAAAATAAAGCAGAAGCATAAATAGTCAATTGTTCAAATCCTAATTTAGATAGTAGTTTTTCTTCTACATCACTGTTTCTAAGAAGGAATAAACTCCTGTACTACAAATAAGTTCTAATACAAGTAACTTTCATCCAAACTTCTGGATGATTCCATATTATATAAGATACTCAAATGTAATTGTACTTATTGATAAATTAACTACTCAACATCCTTAAGACATGATTTTCATTGCCATGGTTACTTTTTAGGGCTTTTAAAACTTTATTTACTTATCATTTTGTTCAGTATTTATGATTTCATCATGTCAACTCTAAGGTAGATAAGGAAAGTATTCAACTGGTATTCAGTGAGTGGACCTTCCTGAACTCCTGATTATAAATATATTTTCTCTAATATTTA
The DNA here is from genome assembly GCF_964194105.1 of Spermophilus citellus. Classification (NCBI taxonomy): domain Eukaryota; kingdom Metazoa; phylum Chordata; class Mammalia; order Rodentia; family Sciuridae; genus Spermophilus; species Spermophilus citellus. The sequence continues at coordinate 49,601,325 of NC_138189.1, forward strand.
CATTGAGTGTTAATTTCCCTTGGGCCCTTTTTGTGATTTAATTTTACTCACTATTTCTCAAAAATTCTTTGACACCCATACAACAAATGTGCTTCTCTCTAATCATTTTTTTTGATACCAGGGATTGAACTCAGGCATACTCATCCACTGAGCCACAACCCCATCCCTATTTTGTATTTTATTTAGAGAGAGGATTACTCTGAGTTGCTTAGCACCTCACTTTTGCTGAGGTTGGCTTTGAACTAGAGATCCTCCTGCCTCAGCCTCCTGAGCTGCTGGGATTACAGGGAGCATGTGCTACCATACCAGGCCTTTTCTCTAATCCCTACCTCGTGCTGACAAGTCTGAACATTTGCTGTATGATTCCAGGAAACCATACTAAATGAAAAACCCAACTCTAAAAGATTATACACAATATAGTTCAAATGATATAAGATCTTGAAATGACTGAATTTTAGACACAAATAGCACAATAATCATTACCAGTGGTTGAGGGAGTGGTGTGGATGGAAGAGAAGAGGGTGTGGTTTAGAGGACAAGATAAGAGATATTTTTGGTGATGAAATGATCTGTATTTGGCCTTATCAATGTCAGTGTATGGTTATGATATTATACTATAGTTTTATAGGATGTTATCATTGGGAAAAGTGGATAAAGATTTAAAAATCTGTTTCTCTAATTTCTCAGAACTGTATGTGAACATAAAGTTAGTCTCAAAATAAAAAAAGTTCAATAGTAAAAAGTCACGCATATAAACTATTGTACAAATCCAAACTTGGATATTAGCTTTTCATTTTCACAAATCAAATGGGACTGGTTTAAGCTGGATTCTAAACAAAGTCTAGACAAACTGAACTCTTTCGAATCTATCCACTCAAATGTTTTCCCTTTTAGGGCCACTTTTATTTGATACTATAAAGCCAAAAATGTAGTATTTTCTTTTTATTTATTCAGCAAAGAAAACATGAAGAAATTCTCATATATGACAATGAGGGTAGTCAATGACTATCTTTGAAAAAAAATGTGCACACTTGGTATGCATACACAGAGATCAAGAAGTTTATTTATGTTTTCAGGAAATATTTTTAACTCACTGTAAAGATACCATTTTATTTTAATGAGATAAAATCCAGTCTGTAATAAGGAGCTTATATAACAGTATGTCCTGATAGCCTATGGCAAGTATTTTTGTTCTATGAGAGTCTAGTAACAAGCAGAAGGCCCTCTGAAAAGAGGAGGAGGAAGGGTTGGAGTATTAGAAAAAGAAGGAGAAATAAAGAACTGAGATGAAAGAGGAAGAAAAGGAAAAGAAAAGAAAGGAGGGAGAGGAGAAGACAGTGGAAAAGGAGGAGAAGAGGAAGCAAGAAGGAAGAAGGAGAAGATAAAGAGAAATTAATTTCTAAAGTAAACATAATTTGTTTCAGTTGCTTTTGGAACTACGCTGTACTTCCAACAAAAATGTCATGGTGCAAATGTATTATTCCCATGGTTACAGACCAGTCTGGCTCTATTGCATTTCCTGTATTGTAAATGAAAAAAAAAAATGCCAGTGCAATCAGATGAGCTAAAGTAGCTGCCTTGATTTACTTGCCATTAAATTGACATTCAATTAGTTAGGTTAGGTAATCCTGTAAAAGATTCAAAAAACCAAATAAATCACATTATCTGCAAAAGCAAAAGAAAACGACCTAGATGCATTTAATATTTATCAAAGCTTAACCAAACTTTAGATGTGTTCCTTCCTGACTCTCACTTCTTAGTACATTTACTTTAGAAAACTTGGAATTGTTAAGTCTTTCTACGTTCCACTGAAATGTAAATCTGAAAAAAAAAAAAAAGCTCTTCTTCCCAATTTTACAATTCAAGAATGCTTTCCTGGAGTACTTGAGAACCATCCCTTTGAAATAAAATCCTGAGAGAGGACAATGACCTATCTCTCAGTATGTGTGAGACGATATTAGTCAGCTTTTCACTATTATAATAAAATACCAGAAGCAGGTTAACACTATAAATAAAAGTGGTTTAGCTTGGCTCAGATTCTGAAAATTGAAGGTCCACATAACATGGTCCCTCTTTCCTTCCTCACAACATGATGGGAGTGTATGGACATTTCTTTATGTGTTATCTCTCTCTACCTCTCTCCATAAGGCCACCAGGATTAAATCAGTAGGGCTCCATTCTAATTATCTAATCTAACCATTTCCCAAAGGTTACACCTCTTAACACTATAGTAGATTAAAGTTTCACATTCTTATTACCAATAACATAAGGCTTTGAAGATTAAATTCCTGTGTGAATTTGTGGGGGTACATATCACATTAAACAATAGCAGGAACCTAACTTCAGCGGGGAGCAATTAGCAAATACAGGTAGACTAATCATAGAAAATAATATTTGCAAACCCATGTAAACTAAGTGTGTTCCACACATCTCAATGACCAAATTTTATTCTAATGTCCTCTAATATTTTTATATTAGTATACCAGAGCTCTAAAAAAACTTCTCATGTTGGGTATGGTGGCTCACACCATAATCCCAGTGGATCAGGAGGGTGAGGCAGGAATACAGCAAGTTCAAAGCCAGCCTTAGCAACTTATCAAGACCCTAAGCAGGGACACCCTATCTCTAAATAAAATATTAAAGAGGGGCTGGGATGTGGCTCAGTTTTTAAGCACCCCTGAGTTCAATTCCTGGTACAAAACAACAACAAAAACTCTTAGTTTTATTTTTTTTTTCCTGCAGAGTTAAGTTCAAAAATACTTCCCCAAATCAATAAACTTGACTAAGTTTTCCTTCTCTTTTTAATTTTTTCCAGTACAATTTTTGGTCTAAGAAATAAACAGCAGAGACTTTTTCTACCTTTTTATATTCAGTTAAATATATCTATCCTATAACATTGTACTTTCAGAATAAGGTGCATATTAATCATAATAATATTGAATACTTTAATAAATTTATTGCTTTACAAAGAATCTAAGGTGTCTCTATATTTTATCAAAAGAATCTCATCAATACATTGGATCAGAATGATGTCCTGTGAGATTTTGAACTTCTCAATATTGATGTAGTTAAATTGAGGAATGAATTAGTTATGATGATAAAAGCAATTTAGTAAGACAGCACATGTTATGTTCTCTAGATAAAAATGTTATTTAAATATTTTCTCCTCCAGCAAATAAAAATAACAATTTTTTGAGGCAACATCCATACTGATTATTTCCATGAAAGACTATATCTGCCAAAAAGGTACAGACCAAATGATTTCTTGTTTAAATTCTTTAGTATTTATAATAATCCTTCAAATTTTATTTCTTTTCTAATATAGAAATTTAAAATATGTAGTTTATGTATTTGATGCTGGCAACTACCTGCACATTGAACCCTAATTATAAATATATATATATATATTTATATAAATGTATAAATATAAATGTTGAAAGAATTCCACACTTCTTTAAGCTTTGTCTATGAGAAAGTAAGGTTATGAGGGATCTAGGAAATATTGCAGAATCCTAACTCCAAGAATGTGGAGCAGGGTAGAAATAGCTATATCATTATTGCACATTAGGTACAGAGGAAATAATAGAAAATAGACATTAAGCACAGAGGAAATAATAGAAAATGAGTGCACCTTAGGGAAGGGAAAGAGTTATGGTTTGGCTGGAGATTCAAGTAGGTGATCAAATGTGCAGAACTTCATAATCGATGTATATGTTGGTAAACTTTATCCTAAGAACAGTTAAGTAGCAAAGAAAACAAGCATGAAGAGGTTTGGGGTTGCATTTAATTACTTTGTGCTTCAACACAATTACATGTTATTCATATCACAATTTAGATGTCACCTCCTGCAGGCCTTCTAAAGCTCATCACCTTAATACATAGACAACATGATGTTTTGTCTCTGTTGTTTGAATCAAAACACACTGGGATTAATATTTTGTAGCATTTAATATTTGGACTTAAAATTGTTTTTCATCTTTCTGGGTTCCTTAAAAGTATAGATTTTGTCCTCCACATAGCAAGGTATCTAGTAGAAACTAAATAGATTCTTATCAAATAAGTTAATATTGAAGAATGATATTCATTATAATCTTATACTTTCTACCATTACTCTAACCTCATTTTATTTTTGTCTCCTATTAGTGAATTCCTATATCACAACATATATTTCATAATCTGATATCACATATCTTTATATTGATCTGAAAGTATCTAACCTCTTCAACATTGTCAAATTTCAAACATTTCATTTGTAAGTGAAAACTTACAAAATTCAAAAATAGCTCACTCAGGTACAGTGGCCGCACACCTATAATCCTAGCCGCTCAGCAGACTGAGGCACACGGATTTAGAGTTCAAAGCCAGCTTCAGCAAAAGCGAGATGCTAAGTAGCTCAGTGAGACCCTGTCTCTAAGTAATATACAAAATAGGGCTGGGAATGTGGCTCAGGGGTCAAATGGCCCTGAGTTCAATCCCTGGTACCCTTAGCTTAAATATCCTTGTTACAATGCAAGAAAAGAGTTGATGAAAATCAAATTTCATCAAATGATACTCTCTGTAACACACTTATATGAATAATAATCTAGTCAGCATATGTTATTATCCCCATGTTTACACCATGCTGTGTAAAGTTCTTAGTTTACTTTCTCACCAAATTTTAAAGAGAAAACAAACCATTGGAAACTGAGGTTAAGGATTTCATTATAGATGAAAAAATTATTAGAGCTAAGAAGATAAGTATCCCACTGTGTTTTTACTTTATTTTCACTAATTTGTCTTCCAAAATGAGTCATACTCTCCCTTCAGCTATTTGTAAAATATCTGCAATTGTATTTTCTCTTTGTTCTATTGCTGCCATCAAATTAGGCTAATTAAGAGACAATTTTCACTATTGCTTATTTTGAGTGATTTATAGACTTATTTTTCATTTTAACTAGTAAACTTTACTCATCAAATAACAATACAACATAATTTAACAAGTATATCAATTTTAATTGGCTCTATTTTCATGTATACTTTTTCCCAAAGTTATCTGAAAGTCAAATATTACATATGATTCACCCATATTAAATAAAGCATGATCTGTTACCAGTATTGAGTAGCAAGGATTAAGATTAAATAATTTTAAAAATAAACACAGAATATAAAGGCTAATATGTCAAAAGTAAAAACAAAAGTAAATAAATGACTCTTTTTATAGTTTTGGTCAAAGTCTAGCAACTTATAATATTTTAATTTCAAAGATATGAACTAATTTGTCCTAGTTTCACCCTTTTTTCTTATTAATTGTCAGTTTACTATACAAAAAATACCACTGTTATCAAAGTTAGAATACTACTATTAATGAAAAAAGACATTGGTCCAATACTAATAGTAGATGAAACATCTTATGGAGGTTCCTCCATTAGTCCCTTAAAATCAGTGAAGTGTAGAATTTACAATAATTCACTTATTCTATATCAGTATACTTGTTAATACATCACTTGTATCATTTACATTGATTCCATTTCTCTGACCAAATGTCGATACATGGATAAGGCACATAACAATTTTCACTCATATTTACTTTTTTTAAAATATGATATAAATAATTGGTGCCAACAAAACAAAAATTCCCTAAAACTTTAAGTCCTTTTACCTGGGCATTATCAATGGAATAGTAGCAAAAGTGGACACACTTTACAAAATAATATCATAAGCCTATTTTACTCAATGATTTGCCAACTAAAATTCAGGCTAGAAGTGTTCTTCTAAAATAAACACATAATAAAGGAAAAGTTTATATAATTGAAGTATGTTAATTAATATTCATAGTAGTAAAATAGCTATAATTGAATGATAAATTATGTCAACTTACCTTGTGAAAGCATTAAAATTTCAGAATAACTTAGGGATTAGAAATATTGAAATCCTTAAAATTCATTTCAAACAATGGATAGTATATTATAATTAATCCAGAAGACCTCATACACATGGAAAAAACATTTTTGGTTTGTATTAAAAATACTAATATTATAAAAATATATGTTTATTACTGTTACCTTTGTAAAAAAAAACAAACTTTATCAGTAAAACAACAAAAACAAGTAAAGCAACACTAAAAAGAAAAAAATAAATGCTTGGAAAATTAGAAAACATTAATTTAAAAAAAAGCTATCATAAAAATGAATTTCAACTATTATTGTCAATGAAGCAGAATCATCAAAATTTATGAGAGACAAAATATTAAGAGATCTAAATAAAAACTTTCAGAGTAACATGAAGAAAATTCAAGAGTAGAAAACATTGCATTATTCAACATAACCCTTGTAGTAAAGAAACTAATAAGTACTGGTGTGTCACATGATTTACTGACTTCTAATACCACAACCCTTTCATAACATTGATAATATAACTTCTTGAGGAAGTAAAAGTAAAACTACTTAAAAATCACTAATGCTTTTCTGGATATCTTAACTTCCTTGGAGGCTTATAGATATTCAGGTCTTGGAGATGATTTTTGGATACAAACCCCGCAGTTCGTCTCCTCTTTTATTAGGGGATTAATGCATAGTTATTTTCTTTATCTGACTCCTAACTTAAGATACATACATTTTACAAGCCTCATTAAGTTGCACTGCATGGACTAGCCATCATTTTTAGGTCAAATACTTTTGGATTCTACTGTGGTCATGTACAAAATTCTTGATTCTGTCATCACCACTTGGGAATTCGGTCCCAAAAAGTCAAATTTCAAATGTTTTCTCTGATATGTGGAAGCTAATTCAAAATAAGGGGCAGGGGATTAAAAAAATAGAAGATCAGTGAGTAACAAAGAAGAAGGAATGGAAGGGAAAAAGGATGGGATAAGGAGACAGTGAACTGAATCTGAACTAACTTTCATATGTATATATATGAACATGGCCTGTGAATCCCACCATCATGTATACCCATAAGACACTAATAAAAAAAATCCATAAGTAAATAGCTGAAAGATAAGTAGAGCAGAGGAAACGGGGGAAGGAAGGCCTGGGGGAAAGGTGAAATACTAGGGACTGAATTAGAACAAGTTATAATCCTTTTTATAATTATGTCAAAATTAATCCTAATGTTATGTATAACTAAATACAACAAATAAAAATAAATAAAAACCAAAAGAACTATTATAGAAATTAAACATGGCTGTAAATTTTTCATTTTATCAGAACTCTCCAGGTTGAATATACTTGGTAGTTGTCAGAAAACTCACTTTGGCTTCTCTGTGTACTAAAAATCCATGAGGAAGGAGTGATAAGTAGTAGGCTTAGAGACTGCCCCCTTTTCCACAACTAAGATAAGAAATCAAAACCAATGTGCTTCCTCAGGAGAATATTAAAGGTTGGTGACATTTTTAACAACCTGAAACATAATGATGGTGATACTCTATGGTATCCCACTTAATTCACCACCCTCTTTCCCATAAAAACCTGACAGATCCTTGAAGATGATTAGAAACAACCGCACATACACACACATTTTCATTGTTTCCTAATTAAAGCAGCTCTGCCAGGTTTTCTGTGATGAAGCACCTACCATAGCCTCAGTTCAATAAAATTCATTTATTAATCTGGAAAATGCATTATTATTTAGGAAAGTGAATAATAAGCAGTTCATACTATATCTATTGGAAACCATTTATATTTGCAATATTGCTATAGTGCTAGGTTAACTTGACACTGATTTCTGCTATATTCAAAAATAATTGTCATCTCAGCACCCTGTAGACCATTACCTGTATCATCTCTATGTCCCCGTGTCAATAAGGCCAGATAATCATAAATGGCAATAGTTTGGACACCTTAGTATTTCAAATACAATACACATAGTGTAAAATAGTTCCTATGAAGTTTAAAGATTCCACTATATCAATGAAGACTGTATGGGTTTATTTATTCTGGGTTAACAGAGATATTTCCCCAAATATAAAGGGCAAATTATTGTACCTCATTCCTTTTACCACTAGAAAGTAGTCATCATGTCTGTCAAGCCTCTTTAAGTTCTGGAGGCTACATTTAGGAGAAAAATTTGAACCATATACCTACCAGATGACAAAAAAGATGGGTGGGGCAAATGTAAGGTATATGGTGGCTTAGAACATCATCTTATTTCTCCCCCAATTTCTCTGGATTCTATCTTTCTGATCTGACTTAAGATGACATGGATGGGGTGTCCCTCATGAATTTTTGAAAAAAAAAATTTAGTAGATGTGTCTAGGAACAATGGTGCTCATAATTTTTAAAAAGTGGATTGTAGCTCATGCAGTCCCCTTAGAAATACCCCAAAAGATATCAATGATGGAAATTCCTCCCATCAGGGAAGAACTTTGCATGGTGTACATTATTACCCACTTGAAAAAGAGAAGCAATTCAAAACAATAATGTATGCAATTTATCTAAAAGTACTGTCATATTTTTTTTTCCAATCTCAGAACAATTGTTTGAGGTTTCAAAATGTCTGCAGGTTTGCTGTTGTAGAGAATGGAAAACAAGGTGAAACTTAATGCAACCAAATCAAATTCTTATAATTTCAGAATTCATAACTTCACATATCAGATCCTGGTAATCCTTTATTCCCATATCTTCAAGTCACTTAGACATAGGTGTCCTACTTCAACTTTGACCTATAAAAAATAAAATATTTTTCTTAAGTTTATATCAATGATCAGATTGTTCATTTTTCCCCCAAAAGACATTAGTATTTTCCACATTGCAAAGATTAAAAAGATTCACAATATATTCTTTGCTTTATATCTATATTTGTCATATTTATTATATATGATCTTTTTTATGTCAATGGTCCCTCATCCTCAATGATCACCAGTAAATCCTTTGTTGACAAGCACACAATTTGTGGAGGACACTAACATCTGAAGAAAATAGGTTTTATGCCTGAAAATCAGTTTGCTTTTCCTTCTGTAGGACTTTAATGCAGGGGTTCATATTAATCATGTCTGCACATGGACTGAGTTTGTGATATGTTGTTAGGTCTACTCCTATTCTGAGTACATTTCAGCCATCAGACCTGTAAAGAAAACATGTCTATTAAGTAGAGGGTGGTTTACCAGAGCATGCCTATTTATTAAAATGCTCATGTTTCTGTTTCTGCTGTGTCTCATACAAGATACCTTTGCAAGCTCTAGTTCCTCTACTGTCTCTCTTTCCTAGCACTTGTCTTTCGAAGATTCCTTGATCAGTTGAGAACAAGGGCTGAGGCTATGGCTCTGCCTTTGTTTTAAAGTCTCAGTCTTCTGCTATCACGGTTCCCACAGTCTGGGCAGTATAGCTTCCCTACTCCTGCTTGCAGTATTGGTGTCAGTCTTTAATTTTGCACTTCTTTTCTGAACGAGTTTACCTTCCCCCTCTTGCAATTGTGGATTCAATTCCTGCTACGAAAAAGAAATTAGAATTAGAAAAAAATGATCATTTTGATGCTGAATAACTGAAATTATGACTCTTTTTTGTTTTCTAGATTTATCAAATGATTTTTTCCATTTCTAAGGCAGAATCATAGTACAACATGTTTTTATGACTATGAGCTATATGTGAAGTTCAACAGGTGAACACTTGCCTAGCATAAATGAGGATATAAGTTCTATCCTCAGCAATGCTGAGGCCAACCTTGGGGAAGAGAAACATGCAAATATAAAATAAGAATAAAATTGAAAAAAAAATTGCTGGCAAAATACAGAAGCATATTAATTTATATATTTATTAATTGAATGGTGGCTATGGTGGGGATAATTGTACAAGAATATGTTGTTGCTGAGAAAGGGAGTTTGGATTTGATTGGAAGATGGAGTAACAGTAGACGATGCTAATAAGAGCCTGTGGCTTTGCAGTTGATGATTGAGAGGAGATAAAATTAGTCATAGGAAATTATTTTTAAAATAAATATAATAACAGTATTAGGCAAAGTTCATCCATATAGACACTAAATTAACTCTGAATGATGCTAGGAATATGCCTGAGGAATAACAGCAAAGCAGGTCTGTGAATCATCAGTGCAAGAAGGCAAGAATCTCAAAACAAGATATCTTAATTAGTATGACTTTGAGAAGCTGCTAGTGTGAATAATTTGCAGTCAGATTATTGGCTCTTTCTATTGTGATTTGTAGCTGCATAAATACATGGAATGTCAAATCACAACTTGATTTGCCTTGAGTTATAAATCTCAAACACTAATAGGGACATCAACAGCTGTATTGTTCATAATAAGGACAAGGGAGACCTCATCAACATAAAAATTAAACTGATGGATAAATTCATGTTACAAAAGAAAAATAAGAAAAATCTCTTCAGATACTTGCCATAATGCTTTATAAATGATATCATGGGGTACAATGATGAGAACATCTATAAAAAATGTTTCATCACAAATAATAATTCCCATGGAACAAGGATCTTATATTTGGTAAAATCTCCCCCCCCCCAAAAAAAAATCTTCTCTAACTTAATGGATGAAGGTTTGAACAACCAACAATAAAAAAAAAAAACAATCAATAAGCAGAAGCAATATAAAAACTACAGAATTTTACTGAGATTTTAAAGGAAATCTAGAAAATAAAGAGACATGTCATGTTCATTGTGAAAATTTAAAAAAAGAGAGAAAAAAAAAGATTCGAATTCCGTTCTGTGAGAGATGTTATGAAATTATTAAAGAACAATTCAAAAAGACAGCTGTAGTAGGTGATATCTAAGACTTATTGTAACCCGAATAATAGATTTTACTAAATATTGTTTAATATATAATTTGCATGTTAGTAAAATTATCCATAAAATAACTCATTTCCATTTACCTTCAATTCAAAAGAGAATTTAATTATTTCTTATAATTATTTTTTATCTCAAAATAAAATTGTTTTTATGAAAAATAGTTAAAATATTTTTGGAGTTTAGAAAATCAATTTCTCTGCCCTCTTAAATAACATGGGAGAAATCAGTTGGTCTTTAAAATATTATAAATGTTTAAATTGAATTTATTTAAATTTAACAGGACTTTAATAACAAATAATCCTTAGAATGATGCACAGAAAGATAAAGATTTTATGTGCAGTGAATATTTTTAAATCTATAAAATTATATGATGCTATAAAAAGAAAAAAAATTGTGATAACCAACTATTAAATTCAAGGTCACAATTTTCTGAGAGGGATAATGCATTAGTATTCATTTTCCTTTTAAAACTTTAAAATGCATTATGTATTACAAATTCACTGCTAGAAAATAATTTCAGCAAAATATATATAATACCAAATCTCTCTTGAATGAATTAGATCATCTACATTTAGACACATGCATGATGCCTTTTTAAATACACCACTAGTGAAATTACTTCTAAGCATTATTATACATACTTTGAACGTATTTTCAAATGATGTATCAATTTAGATTTTCTTTAAAAAAATGCAAAAATTGCATTACAAATGGATTTTAAAATATTGAATAAAACTGCTTATGTCGATATTTTTCCAATGTTAACTTTGCATATATATTATATTTTTTCTTATGAATATAGTTCATATTTACATGTGCACCATATTAAAATGAGGAAGTCATTCTCAGGAAACATAGTCAAAAATTGAGATGGAATGTTCTTTGCAAATTAAGCATAACTTGTATAAAATAGTTATTTAAAGTGAAGGCAATTTTATAGTAAGAATGAAGTTTAAGATTGCTTAGCTAGCAGTGGGTTTATGAAAAGTTTGTATGCTGTCAGTAAATGGAATGTTTTCTTTTAAAAAGTTGTTTTTATGTTTATCTAGTTTACTGATAATCATTTCAGAAATAGGCTCCAAGATATAAGTGTAAGTTATTTGAATAACTGTTATATGTTTAGTACACTAATTTTTTAATCTTATGTAAAAGTACATTATCATGATAGTCTTAAAGTCCTGAAATTTAGTAATAATTCTTTTAAATAGCAGTGAAACACATATCATGGAGACTAATCTTACAATTGATGGAAGAGTATCATATTGTACATCAAGAAAAATATTTCATACAAATTTCTGTGAATTTTACTCAAGACCATATGTTATAATCTTTAAATTAAATTTAATATGCTCTAAAACATACATAAAAGATAAAAGTTATTTTAACAAAGATGTAGGAAAAAGTGAACTGTGATATATAGTTGGTAGAAATATTAATAGATATGGACTTATTGAAAACATATTTTTGAAGTATTTTCAAAAATTAAATATAGAGCTACTATATAATTTAGCAATGTCTCTTCTTGATGTATATCAAAAGAAAATTATGTCTATAAACAGGACTCACCACCAAAATGGCAGAATAGAAGCAATAAGTCTTTACTCTTCCCCCTCAAAGAAATAACCCAAAAAACCAGATACCAAATTACCAATATCCAGTGGCAAAATTAACACCTAGAATACAGATACTCTAATGATTCCTCCAACTGCAGAGCACTGACAATATATAAATAGATATTAAGCAAAATGCATACTTATAACCATGATCAAACCACGTAGGTGATGGATCCATATGGAGAAGTCTCTCTCATTCTACCAATATTATAGCTTCAAGAATGGAAGAACTTTAGTCAGTGTATGTGGCATGTTTTACCATGGTCTTGGGTTTCTTAGCAGGAAATATGTACATACCAGTTTTGTGGGAGCAATGGCAATATGTGTAGGAATAAAGTTTCAGAAGCTAGTTAATTTAAAAAAAAATGGGTGTGGGACTAGCTACTTTTGGAAAAAAAAAATTATCTGATGACTTTCCATTTTGGTCAGGAGAAATGCCAAATCTGAGAGACTTTATAACAAGAAGCCATGATGCAGGAGGACTCAGCTCTTCTTCTGGAAGGGGATTCTAGGTTGGCCTGCCAACAGTCTGGGTGCACCCTTAGGTCCTACTCTTGGACCATTTAACTTGGAAATTTTGCCAAATTCACCTTTTTTTTTTTTTTTTTTTTGGTCATACTTATTGCAAATCTCAGCTTAGGCCACCATCTAGTGTCAAAAGGAAGAAATAACCCTAAGAAGCAATGATTCCAGGTTAAGAAAATCTTGTAATCTGTAGTGAACCCTGAGCTCACCAAAGGGAATGAATAAAACATCAGTGATTAATTCTCATCATGTGGAGAGGAGAGGTTTAGAGACCAATAATTCAAAGCTGTTTCAAAAACACTAAGGTAATCTATAGAGAACTAGAAAAGCAATTTAAAAATGTGTTAGAAAAATGGAGTGTGGAACAGATATAATTAAAAAAAATCAAACAGAAAATCTTGAGCTGAAAACTGCAATGAGTAAAATTAGAAGTGAAGTGGAGAGCCTCAAAAAGCATATTAGATCAGTAAAAAAAAATAATTAATTAATTAAACTTGAAGATACCCTAGTTGAAAATACAAGTCCAGAAGAGAAAAGGAGGAAGAAAAATGAATATACTTTTAGAACATATGGTGAAATATTAAATAATAACTTTAAGAATGATTGCAGTTTAAGAGGTAATTTAAAATTACAAAGCAATTTAAAAGTCTATTAAATGAAATAACAGCCAAAATTTTTCTAAACCTGAAGAAAAATATAAATATGCATATAAAGGAATGTTAGATATTGACACATTGCAATCAAATTCTCAAACGTAAAGGACAAAGAGAAGTTTGTACAAGCGGCAAAGAGAAAGAAGCAAATATTATAGAAAGTTCATTTGCTATGCCTAGCAGTAAACTTCTTAAAGAAGATCTTCCTGGGAGGAGGCAATGAGATAGTTATTCAGATTGCTGAAGAGAGTAAAACAAGACGCACACACAAAGAGTAATTAACCAATAACACTGAAATAAAATTGGCACAGGACTGATCATGCAGACACACCAAGGACAAAGACAAAAGCAGATATATTGTCAGAAACCTGACAAGCTCTCTCTCTCAGAGAGAATAACAACTTTCTTTTAAGAGTTACTTTTTATAGGTAAAATTATGGCTTCAGGTTAGGGGTGGAGTAAGCCCTTGAGATTGTCAAAGCAAGCATCACCTGATTTATTGGAAGGCACGTTTCTATTTCTCCAGGACCAGCAAGTTATTTAAGAATAAGGACTGTATTCATAAAGTTGGAGTAGGGAAAATGAAGATGGTTTATGTCAACAAATTTAAAATACAGGCATGGACTGGAGTTAAGGTGTAATAGAGTTAAATATCAACCTACAAAAAGTAGAAAAAACTTAAATAAACAAGGTTCTTTATTTGTGTTTGTTTCTTTTTGTGTGTGTGTGATCAAAGTTAAGTTGCTTCATATTTAAAATAACTTATTGTAAGTATGTTTTGTAAGCCTCCTGGTAACCAAAAGAAAAACTTATAGATACAATAAAAATAAAAAGCAAGAAATCAGAATACTACTGGAGAAAAATCACTTAACTACCCGGGAATGTGTTAGAAGATGAAGAAAGGAAGAAAACAACCTGCAAACCAACTAGAAAACAGTGAACAAAATTGCATAGTAAAGCACCCACTTATCTTTAATTGCCTTCAATGTTAGTGATTGGATTTTCCAATTAAGAGAGTCATCTAATGAAAAATATAAAAAAAAAACCAAAAAATAAGATTTGACTATATGTTACCTACAAGAAACTCACAACATCCATAAATACATACATGTAGTCTAAAAAAGGACGGGATAGAAAAAAAAAGTATTACAAGCAAAAAAAGACCTTCTTACATCGAATAAAGTAGAGTTTAACCCAAAATTGTAAAAAAGAAGGAAATTATATAATGGTAACATGATCAACATAGCCAAACTTATAACAATTATGAATATATTTGTGCTCAACATAAAA